>NC_140341.1:25271301-25871301 GCF_963514085.1 Chelon labrosus
AATCTAACTTTCTGTTGTCATCCTGGTGGGTGGACATTTCCAGGCTAACCTGCTGTTGCTGTTGCTACAAACATAATACAAAAGACGAAAAGTTTAATACCCCAGATAATGTTATTATGTAAGATTACTCCCAGTATTAAAATGGCAATAGGCATTATGTTTGTTTTAACGTAAAAAAATAAAGTAAATGTTGGTTGTACAATGTAGCCGCTATGAGATACTGCCACCATCTATTTTAGACCAGTTATCTATAAGTCTGTCTGTCACTGGGTTTGAAATCTCATGGGCTCCATTTAGAGAAGTGTGTAACGGAAAGAGGATATGGCACTGTTGATTTCCCTGGTAGCTTTTCCAAAGTGGCGGAGATGGTGGACGACTGAGCAAACTTTACGTGGCTTTAAAAATAGAGCCCTGCAGCAAGGCAGGGTGATAATAACTGAGGAACAGCAGCAGTAAACATTGGACAGGCGCGCACTCAACGGAGATGACTTCAAAGGCTTCAAAACAGACATTCTGTTAGCACTTCATCAAGAGGTAACAACAACTGGGTGTTTTACTCTGCCTTTATCAGGAGTCTTTCAAAAATAATTTTGCTCAAAAGTCCTCAGCCAAAAAGTAAAACAGGAGCTCCACAGAAACCAAGACCAACCAGGATCAATCGTAGATGAGTTTTTTTCAAGTATCAAAGTATCATCTGGCTGCTAGCATTAGCCTTTCAGGTCTCCAGGAGATCCACTCAGGCTGGAACTGGAGGTGGCAATAACATATTTTCCTGTCCGTTGAATTCCATATGAACCAGTGTCTACTATGAAAGCCTCTGTTTGACAGTTTATTTCATTTTGTAAAAATATAAAATAACATGATGCCACGTTCATATCTCTATTGTGTACTAAATAAATGAATAAAGTCATGATTTTTTTATTGTTTTCTTGTGCTCCCTCCTCCACCCCAATGCCTGTGGGAGCCACTTGTTTGCACAAAGCAATTCTTTGTAATACCATGTTGTTGTTGCACATGAAATAAAATCATGAAAATTTAACGTCTTCAGCAGACGCACTGATCATTTTCTGTCCCGTGTTGTTCATTGTTGCCACTGAGAAGATTTAGTCTCTGTGACAGCAGCTAAACCAGTAATACCATTTGGAATCAACGAAGAGGGAAAGTTAAAGAGTTGTCTTTTGCTACTTTAAGCCTAGACAACTAATCCTGCATCATCAGTTTTTATTCTGAGCCTACCATTACACATATACACCGATCAGGCATAACATTATGACCACCTTCCTAATATTGTGTAGGTCTCTCTTGTGTCTCCAAAACAGTTGTGCCTCATCAGAGAATGGACATGGACCTTCTGAGGGTGTCCTGTGGTGTCTGGTAACAGAATGTTGTTAGTGGGGGCCTTTGGGTCCTATGGGTTGAGGGGAGGGGCCTCTGTGGATCATCCCACAGATACTTGATCAGTTTGGGATCTTGTGAATTTGGAGGCCAGGTCAACACCTTGTGCTGTTCTTCATGTTTTTTTGAGTTGTCCTAAACCGTTTTAGTGTGTGTTCCTGTGTCAGGCTGCATCCTGCTGGGGATGGCTGCTGCCATCAAGAAGTGTCATTACTATGGGGTGGGGGTGCCTGGTCTGGTCTGGGTGGGTGGAGCATATCTAAGTAACGTCCACATGAATCCCAGGTAGGGGCCAGCATAAGGTCTTAGGCCCACTGCTCTGCTGCAGAGATAATATCGTGAAACCTCACAGTAAAAGCTTCACATGTAAATGTCAGTGTGTTGAGAAGACTGCAGAGTTTCTCAAAGGCTTTACAAACTTCATTACTAATTGCCACAATAACCTGCATGAACGAATATGTACAGTGGTTAATTCACTTATTTGTGCAGATAGACATTAAAAAAGAAAATGTTTCTCAGCTTACTCTTATATATAGATACATGTACGTAAGTGTAGCAGAATTTATTTCTGTCACACTGCCCTGCACGATGTGTGCATCTCTAGAGAAATGCTCCCTGTAATTTGACGTTGCCGTCCCACACAATGTCTCCCTGACTCATTTGTCCGAGGTTGGGACTGAAAACCGTAGACTGGAGTAGTGTTTTAAATGAGACCTGCAGGCTTGCAGTAGATGTGGAACGACTGTGTTCGAGAAGTAACTTCGAGAAAGTTTTGACACAGGTGCAAATATACAGTATATAAAACCACACACTGTTTACATTTTCTTCTATATTTTGCACTAGAATTGTACAGTATGCTATAAAGCCAACTCTTCACTATAAAACATGCCTCTTTTAAGAAGCGTGTCCTGACAGTTATTTTTAAATTTTATTCTTTTTTTCCCCTTCACATAATCATTTTGTCAAGTAATGCTTGAGAAAGTTTAATTCCTTATAGAGTATGACAGCATTTTGGAGGTGCTAGAGGATTTCGGAAGCAGAATTTTCTTTCGGAAAGCACTGAAACAGCTTCGCACTGATCCAGAGAGGGAATTATCAAGCCTGAGATAAAGGAAAGTCTGAGCAGAAAACACATTTGTTATGAACCCATGAGTGTAAGCCCATGAAGCCCATTTCTTAAGAAAAGGAGTGGGGGATATTCGGAAACTCTCAAGAGTTCCTGAGGAATCATCTTGGGTCCATGTGAAAGATAGAAAGCTGAAAAACATGAAGGAAATGCAGACGCACAATTGCTTCAAACGCCTACGCTTACTGTGGGAAAAGAAAAGGAAATGCACCAGAAGTGTGAATTATTTAATCATTTCTCTGTGATCGTTTCTTTTGGAAGATGTTTTGGGAAAAATTGAGGAATCAAACTTACAGACCCATTTAATATCGCCTTCTGTTTTCTTCTGCCTCTGAATTTAAAGAAATCCAAAATATATATATATATATTTTTTTTTTATTATTCCAGGAAGCATCTTATTAGTCTTAATAGTTTTGACTGTATGGTGATGCTTGTGCACGCTTTCAAAACACTGACTTACGCTGATTTATGTCCACATGTTTTTCTTTAAAAATGTAAAGGCAGCTCAGTGGTGCCTTAAGAATTAAAAAATGGCTCATTAATTCAAGCTGTGACAGCAGAAAACCGCACCTGGGTTATTTGTGGCAATGCAGCGCGGTCCCATTCTGTCGAGTTACTTAGAATTATTTCACTTTTGTCAGAGAGCACCGTTTAACGGGAGAAACAGAGATGCAGCATGAATACCACTGCTGTATCTGTAGTCCAATAACGCAATAACTGCACGTGCAATTATCTGATACCTGTCGACCATCAAGTAGAGAAGCTCAAATTGTAGGAGACTTCTGAGGCACACACAGTAAAACATACAAGAAAAAGATGTGAAACAGTCTCTACAATGCAAGCGAAAGGGTTGTTTGAATATATAATTAAATGCTACACACTACGTGAACAGTATAATATTTATA
This sequence comes from Chelon labrosus, assembly GCF_963514085.1. Lineage (NCBI taxonomy): Eukaryota > Metazoa > Chordata > Actinopteri > Mugiliformes > Mugilidae > Chelon > Chelon labrosus. Next base: position 25,274,728 of record NC_140341.1, read on the forward strand.
TAACTGATAAAATTAAATCAGAAGAACCTCCTAATTAATGTGTAATATTTAGAATTAATTGGATTTCAGTGGAAAAAGTCACATAGCCACGACACTTTGGGAATCTATATTATACTGCCACCTAGTGGTAAAATCATGCCACTATCAATGAGGTGAAATCCAGTCTATTTTTCCACGTTCTGCCCCCTGAGAATAGATTCTTTCCCCATTGTTATCACATGGAAAAAAACACCTCAGTTCAACAAAGCATTTAATAGTCAATTCTCTGAGGTAAAACTCACTTTAAAAGTATATTTCCACTGCCTCTCCTTTAACTGTGTAACTGTTTTAAAGAGACACACTCTTTCATCCAGTGCATATTAAAAATGTACTCAATGTGTTGTAAGAGAGGATCAAAATGTTTGTGTTGAAATATCTATGTGAGCTTAATCAAGCAATGAAACAATGCTATGTCTAGTGTTTACAGCACGCAAACTTGAAGTTTAAACCAAAAAAATATATAAAAAAATGACACTTTACAATTTTATTTATTTATGTGGTTTTAATGTTCTCTGGAAAGAATTGAAATATTTCAGTGCTGAACGCTGAGCAGGCATGGAGAAGACGTGGAGACGCTGAGCCACGTTAGAGTTCAGTGTGCAACAAGAATTTGGCTTTCCTCATGTTGAAGGCCACTGTTGAGAGAGAAAGGAAAAAGAACAAAGATCACCCACTGTGCCTTTACATGCCTGACGTCCATCCATCCATTATCTTTTACAACTAATCCTCTAGAGGGTTGTGGAGCGGCTGCAGCCTATCCCAGCTGTCACTGGGTGAGAGGCGAGAGAGTCTATCACAGGGCTAACACAGAAAGACAACAACCATGCACACTCACATGCACACCTACAGTCGATCGGCAGTTAACCTAGCAAGCATGTGTGGGAGGAAGCTGGAGCACCCGGACAAAACACACCCAGGCTGACAGCTGAGGCCATGTATGATGCAGATGCGGCTTTTCACTTATTGTGAGTTACATGATTACGTGTTTTTATTATTTTGGAATGACCCGAATTTAATGGCGATTACAGATCTTGGAAGCAGAAACACAGTATTCTGAAGCCCGCAGTTAACCCGTTTACTGTTCCAGAAAACAGACTATATTCCTTTAAACCAGTCGTTTGAATAAAGCAAAGATCCAGGATTCTTCTAAACTCACTCCACATCTACTGGTTAAGAATGTGGACTCTTGTGGACTCTTTAAATGTGTCATTATTTGATATTTTAGCTTGGTTTCCAGTGTTTTGTCAAATCATTTTCTACCTTCAGTTTTGTTTTTACCTCTGCAAACAGCGCACAAGTATGTGCACTGCAGGTGCCCCCCCAAATGTCCCTCAGCCGAAACCTAAAACTTGCAAAACTTTCTGACGAACATCCATATGAAGCCCAGCTTTCTCTCTGTCAGACCCTTCTCTTAAAAAAGTTAGTCATTTCTGTCAGATGGGTTTATGGGTATTATGGGTAGGGAGGAATATGAGGGTTAGAACAGCAGGGGTCCAGTCTGTCTGCAGGCTGCTGACAGGTGAGGTGTGCAGTCTGTCACTACAGACAGTGAACAGTCACTCACAGATCTCCATGTCTTCGGGCTTGTAGGTGTAGAGGCGGTTGCTGTACTTCCCCGTGATGTCTGCGCGCACGGTCTTAGATGGGTCTGCAGAGAGACATGTCACACTCATGAGGAGAACCATCTCCATCAGATGACTTCACTGCTGCTTTCGTGTGTTTTGAAGGCTGCTTGTAACAGTCATTAAAAGCAACAGAAAGTGAAAATATGAAATGACCCAGAGGGAAGCCAAACAGTGAGAGTTGGTTATGACTGAGTTAAAACTGCATAGCCTCGTGAATTATACACTACTGGCTCTGAGCCTTTCATTCTCATCAGTTCCATTTCTATAATCTCTGTTATGCTGCTAAATTTAGGGTGTGTTGACCGGTAGATTAGACCAGATTAGCTCTGATGCAATCTCAGCAGGAAATACATTATTTTTGTTTTAAGAATTAATGAATGTAAGTATTTACCAACAAAGACGATTCTGGGAACATAGAGGCCATCAGGTGCCAGATTCCTGTCCCCAGTCTCTTCCTGTAAAATGACAAACAGTTAAATGCATATGAATTAAAATTACTAATTTCATATCAATCTACATAGTACTAAAAATAATGCATCAAATCTACACCTATCCAATTCGAAGACATTTGATTTGATCACTCCAGTCTGTGTGTTTACATACTGTATTACAGTGGAAAGGATGTTCTCCGTATATTGAATGTAACAGATCTTTAATTACCACCAAGTTGAGCATGATGAAATCCTCTTTGGCCATTTTCTGGATGGTCTTGTCAGCAATGAATGCCTTCTTCAGTGCTGTTGGAATAACTGTGTTTAGTTTCATGTTTTGGCTTCCTCCAACCAGTCATGATAGTATTATATGTAGTGGAATTAATAAATATTTATACGTGTATGTAAAAGGTACACATTTGCAGGACATACCTATGGTTCATGCCCGTTTACCGTTTATACAGACAAGTCAAGAACAAGTTTTGCAGGTTTGACCTACAGAACACCCGTGTCTGGTTTTATTTTTAAAGATTACAAATGTAGGACACAGATTTCATTTAAATCTTTCTTAAATGGTGTGATTAAGAAGTGAACCTGAATAATGAGCAATGAAATGAAGTGCCGCTATGCTCAAGCATTCAAAGGCAAGAAATACAAAAACTCTTTTTTTTTTTCTTTTTTTTTTTTGCTCAAACCTAGCAAAAGTCTAAAGTAAAAGCCAGACTTTGCCCCATAGGTGGTCTCAACTGTTTATATGTGGAGAATTGCCGGTGGAGGCTGCCATCGAGCCGACTTCCAGGAAACCAGCTGAGTGATTTATGAATATAACTCTCACCCACTTCATTGCCTGCTTTGCAGGTATTAAGGAATGCACCCATTGTGTTCCCCGTGAAACCAAATCTAATTCTGGGTGAGAGGGCCCGTGCAGGATTCCCATGTCTATAAATTTTACATTCAATATTTTTCTATTAACCAGAGTTACTGCAGTACCTTGACTATATGGGCAGTCTTCCAGATGATGAATGACCATGAGAGGTTTCTGACTGTGAGAGCAAAACCACAAAGAAACAACTCAGTACATTCCACAACACAATAAGCACATAGATGGGTGTGTAAGCAGTCTTGCACAACAAAATCACAAAAGATTTGATGTGTGCATGCCGCATTTTAAAAGAATAACCGGCAATAATACAGTTACATTTTTTACACTTTGATTCTAAGTGTCTATCTTGCTGATAAGCAAACTAATCTAAGCAAGAATAAACAAACATGAGAGTGTTACCTCTTGACCATTTCTTTTAGGCCTGCTTCATAGCTTTGGACCCAGTTAATGTTAGCACCCCATCCTGCAGGATAAAAAAGAAAGTGTCACCAAGAGTTTATTGTTCTTAAAGTGTCGCTAAAAAAGTAAAGTTGTATCTCATGGCACGTTAGCTACAGTTGACAGAAGAAGGACTGCCCACCTCTTGATAAGGGCTGAGACTTCGCTTTCTTCTTTTTCTGTTCTCCGGCACTGGCACAGACGCCAATGAACAAAGCTAACAAGATCCAGCGAAGCATAACTCCCTCTCTGTCCTTTGAGAAAATTGGAATTACTGCTGGCAATTATGTTAGGAAGAAATTCAGCAATATGCACATCTATATTTTAGCCACGGCAGTAACAAGGCTTGCCAACGGCACACTTTACGGATATCTGACTCACCAAACTAGCCTGACAGGACTGGGATTCAAATACATACTAAAGCAGCTAAGAAAGAATTACTAAACATTGTCTCCGAGTAAAATGTGTACTATTATTTAGAGCGATCTCCTGCATCCATATTAACACTTTTACTTTTTGTGTGCTGTTATTCCATTACTTATCATTTTTCAAAGCATCAGCTGTGGCAATGTCAGAAATGAAACTTAAAACAATGACTTGAAACTCCCACAGCACCGCACGATTTTCAAAGTTTAACACAGTGTGTAGCTATTCTGAAAGACAATATGTTACTTTAGACTTTAAATATGTTCATAAATCAGACATGACAGTGTCCTCAAGTCTTACCTTGACAGCATGAAGCAACAAGCATCTGCAGTCGCCCTCCCATATGCCGGCTCTTTTGTTAAACGTTTTTCTTTCAACTGAACTGGCCAAACGGGTATATCATAGTAGTGTGCTATAAATAAAGACGACTATCACTGTTAGGATGGCCTGGTAGTGGTTGGATTAAAACAGGAAGCTTGAGTCTGAGATGAGGTGCAAACCAACCAAGTGTTTATTTCACCCAAAAAATGCATGACAAAACTAAAAGACTTTAAAAAAAAAACAGTACAAAAGAAAATCATGCCCCTTCTGTGGCCTGAGGTCTGGGTCACAGCCCTGCCAATCATACACACCCACCCTGTCTGTGTGCACAGGCTCCCTTTTATAGGCTGCCATCAATTATGACTCAAGCCCTACCACTGAGCAGGTGAGCTCCCTCCCCAGATCCACCATACAATATTGGGTTGAATAACATACATAAAAACATATATATTTTCCCCGAATACCTCTACTAGTACAAATCTCATAAAACCCTTACTCAACTAACATTCACCCTAACAGACCCTTACAGTTGTCAAGCATTTGAGTGCTGTTGTGTAATTAGTTATGTTATTAGTTAAGTGATGAAGAGGACCTTCACCACAATCACTCACTGAAACACACACAAAGTAGGCCTACTGTAATAGCGACTGATAGCACACTGTGCAGAGTGAAACTAAACTACTATGGAAATTATCTTCATACATCATAAATAAAAGTCTGGGGTTCAGAAAAAATGTATATATTACTCAAGGGCTTTTATATAAAATCTGAACCCACAGGTTCAAAAAGAAGGTTTTCTCATTCACATCTTATTTCAAAATGTGCCAGTCTAAAAGTAAAGTCATTCTTAATACTAAAACTGCTTTCTACTCTTTGTGCACCTTAGACATACAGTGGCACTTAAAAGTATTTGTGCCCTCAGAATTTTCTACATAAAATGACTAAAAACAGCAGCGCATTTTCACAAATGTTCCAGAAGTAGACAAAGAACCCAATTAAATGAAACAGATAGGTAATATTGGCCCATTTTCACGAATAAACAAAAACACAGATATATTTTTTATTTTTCATTTGTTTGATTGGGTTCTCCTTGTCTACTCTCCTTCCAGGATTATCTATCTATCTGATTTGTTGCTGTTTGTTAGCTGTTGCTATGGACACAAAGAATGCTTAGCAACCGTAAACCCATGGCGCATGCGCAGTCTGCATCACTGGTGCACTCTGGGATTGCAGAATATTGACATAGCAACCAGGCGACAGAGCCGCTAAGTTTTTTTCCACTTCGGAGTACTTTCTTGCTTTATGTTCTGCGCTTAAAGTCATTTGCTTTATTTTCGCCAGCTGCCATGAATGCCGCAGTGGTGAAAAAGACTCAGGACACCCTGGGCAAAGTGATAAAGAAACCGCCTCTCACGGAGAAACTGCTAAGCAAGCCGCCGTTTCGATACCTTCACGACATCTTAAGTGAGGTGAGACTGAGCTGCTAATGTTCAGCAACGTTAGCAGGCTGGCATTATTTTAACCGGAGCCGTGAACCTATTTCCCCGTGTTTAAGGAAAGGCTGATGCCAACGGCACCTGTGTCATTTAGAAACACAAAACGGGGCAACCAGTTAGCTAGCTAATACACCCAACAGTTGCACGAGCTAAGCTAACTAAGTAAGTTAGCAAACATCAAGCAACAGTGTTGTAACGTTACTGCTCCTGCTGCTTAACAGTGCCGGTCTATTACGAATGACACTTGCCAAGCACTTAAAATACAAATATATTTCTGACCAGAGAGCTAATTGCTAATTAGCAGTAAGCTTAAATGTTGGGATGCGCAGTTACCATTGTGGCTTAGCTAGGTAGCTAGCCATGCCAACAGCTTCGTCCAGTTGCTAGGCACGACTCGAGCGCACACTATGATCAACAAACCAAATTAGTACTCTATTGGTTAACTAGAGTGAGACCAAGTAGGCTAGACGCTTTATTCAATAAGAAATTACAGCCATCAGTGGAGTCTAAATAATTAATTTTTCTTTATCATAAACTGTATTCTTGTATATCAAGGCCAACTGGTGCAACTGGTTATATCAAACCAAATGCCAGTTGAAAATAAAGAGATTGTAAATGGCAATGCCACGTGGAATAGTGATACCCAAGTCCAACATAATATTACACGCTGGCATTTAATTTGATCCCATTAGTCCATCAACCACTTTTAATAATATTTTAGATCAAAATCTAATCTGATCTGTATTATAAAATAGCATTTTTCTTTTCATGGTTAACTTCGTACACATTGCAGACATCTTTGACGTGAGGTGTCAAGCAGAGTAAAAATCAGTTTCACCTTTCGAAACAAAGGCCATTGTCACTCTCCACCTATCAGGTAGTGTTATATTTCACTATAGGTTCATGTATATTTTATAAAGGGAAGCGTTCCTGTACGTGTGTCTCTTCTCCTCTGATTAGCAACATCTTTGAGTTTGACACCAGTAATTAAGCTGTTGAAGACAAGATGGTAATTTACGAAACATTTTGATCTTATTTTCAACCAACCCACTACTTTCAAGTTTAAATTGAATGATACTGTTGGCACGATTAGTCTGCAAAAAACAAAAAAAACAAAACACTACTGCCACATATTTTGAATTTATACAAACAAATTTCAGAATAGATTTCCAGAAGCCACTTTGAAGCTGGTGCTGGTATATTTGTGTGGTTTACAGTGTGTATCTTTATGAAATAGTCTATGGTGAAAATTATGTAACAGCTGTGTAACCTTTTTTTCCCTTACCACTTGTAGGTCATCAGGACCACTGGTTTTATGAAAGGCCTATATGAGGAAAATGAAATGAAGTCAGATGGTGTAAAGGTAAGCTAACCATTCTCTTCCTGTTATTGTTTTCTGTTACCCCTGGTCCCCTGCTCCACTAGCCTGATATCGTTATTCCTCAGTCAATAGAGTTCCTGTCCTGTCTGTGTTCTGTTTATGTGCTTGCTTGGTGTCTTAAGAAGCAGCCTCACTTGATATCACCCATTTGTTACACGAGGCAGTCTGCTAGTGTTTGTGTGTTGCAGTAACCCTACACATTGCCTTTGTAACACTCTGAGTGAGTGGATCTGGCAGGACACAGCTGAGAGAGCTTGTTAAGGTGTCAGAACCCAAGACAAGGCTGTTTTGTGAGTTAACCCCGGTACTAAATAGGAAGGTGCTAAGTTAGCAGAAGAAAGGTCTTCTTAGTTGACCTTTGACAAATGTTTTTGTTCAAAACTTGATTCTTTACAACTATAGGAGCAAGTTGCTGTAATTAAATATTGTTAATCTGTCATTGTTGTCTTTATAATTTAAAATCGTTTCTTCCTGCACTGTTGTAGGGCCTATATAGGAGATACAAGAAGTTTAATGACGAGTATAGGCATATATTGAGTAGTGAAAGTAATATCAAATCTTAAACTTACTTCTTTCTTATACATCATATGATATTATAGTACAGTCTGTAAATATGATGGTAATTTGTTTGACCACCCAACATTTTAGTCTTTAATTGACTTATTTTCTTCAAAGTTGAAGTTGTGTTAAATATATTTTAACTGTAAATTACTTCAGTCAGTACAAAACAGCAATACTGTCTTATAATAATCGTCAGTAATGGCTACTACAAGCCCTCTCGGGCATTATTTTCTCTTTCATAATGCTTGATGCTGATAATCGAATATAAATCGTTGTATTTGGTAATAGCCAGCAAGGTTATACATAAACAAAGAACAATAAATTCAACTGGCTTCAGCTTTTTGGTGTAAGACCATTTAGTTCTTTATGAACTATACAAGAATCAATGCTAAATCATACTGAGGTAGACCCGAGAGGTGGGTCTCACAGCAATAAATCCTGTAGGAACTCCTGTAGAAATCCTTTGCCACTGGTTAACTGAGTGGCACATAATTTTTAATAAATTGCCAGTTTATATTTTATTCAATGTCTAGAAAGCTCCTGTGTGTTACAGAATAAAATTTTTATAAAGCAATCAACACTGCAAAGGCCACGCTATTATCAAATGGTACACAGAAGGGCCGGGTGGCTGCACCAGATACAAGTCCTTATGTTACACAGTTGGCTGGCTTCTCAGATGCAGCAGGCTGATAGACAAGAAGCACCGCTTATCTGAGTCATTAGTCGAGAAGAAGGTCTGTTTTATTTATGTACATACAAATGCAAGAATTAAATCAAAGCAGCAGTGTTTTTTCTTTCTTTTCAGAAGGTAGTTCTTGTTATAAATTTGGGTTTTCCATTTCCTCTTTTATGTTGCATTGTATTAGGCAACATGTTGTCTCTTTAAGATTCACGTTTTGAACTTGAATTGATAGATTTCTGAAAGTAACATCTGAGAAGCAGTTCAGTTATTTCATTATGTGTGGCAAATTAGTATCCACATTTTACAAGGTAAAATATAATATGTTTAGTTTAAGTAGCTTAGTCAAGAAAGGAGAGAAATCAGAGTTGAAGAGTAGACACAATTTATCATTGTTGGCTAGTTAAAAGTAAGAAATTCTGTATTAGCACCAGTTGGACTTAGTTGGACTAGTTTGCTATTTACAGATGTGCTTAAATATGTAAGCTTTAGGGAATTCTAGTGTGTTAGGAATAAATTAGTGCTCTCCAAGAATGTGCGTATCTCAAGGGTTTAATCATACTAAACTGTATTGGTAAATAATCCCACTGAAATTCATTTACTTTAACAAGCTCATACCATTTGTCATCTCTCGTAAACATCACAACATGGTTTTGCTTTCCAGGATAAAGACTCTAAGATAGCTTTCCTTCAAAAAGCTATAGATGTTGTAATGCTGGTGAGTGGCGAGCCTCTGGCAGCAAAGCCAGCGCGCATTGTGGCCGGCCATGAGCCTGAGAAAACCAATGAGCTGCTGCAGGCCATCGCCAAGTGCTGCTTAAATAAGGTCTGTCTTATTAGAAGATTACACACACACACACACACAAACTGAAAACACTTCAACTGGAATTTTCCAATTTATTTATTATTCACAATTTTTCTGTGAATAATATATAGTTATGGCACTGCATAAAAAGAAAATTGTGTTATTTTTCCACATCTAACTATTGTACTATTGGGAAAACTGGCTGCCTCAGGGAGAGCGTTGATATGTTAAATATTTTAATTGAACCCTGGAGATTGAGTGTAAACAGACAAGCTGATGCCTGGGGGATAGTTGCTCTCTAAACCGTGTGTAGACAATTCTTGGCGATTTTTCTCAGATGTTATGCAGTGTCTGTTTTTTGTTTTGAAGACATCTGGTTTCAGTTGCAAGAGCAATAGTATTTCAAAATTTTCAATGTGCATTAAACAACAATTGAAAAGCTAACAAAAACACAAGCATTCTGCTAATGTGTATTTAGCTCTGACAGCAAAGTGTGTTCAAACAAGTGTGACAGTGTTTATACTGGTCACTTGGTCACCTTGTCAAATACAGTAAATGTGACATGTTTGCTCATACATACATGTAACGAAGAAACTGCAAAATAAGAATCTGTGTTTGACCTTTTTTGGGGTTTGGTTTGCTGCATTACATTGTATGATTCTCCTGTATCTGATGTGTAGATGTCCAGTGATGATGCAGTGAAGCGAGTGCTAAAAGGAGAAAAGGTGGACATAAAGTCGAAGGCCAGCACTTCTAGGTCACAGGATAAGGAGAATAGGGAAGGACGTGAACGTCATCAGGATAGAGAGGTGAGAGTCCTCGGCCCACTAAAATAGTGGAAGTTTAAAGTTGTTACATTGTGTCAATCAAACATATGCTGTGAAATGTGTTGGCATTTGACTTTGTGATTGGATGGTTTTCTTGAAATTATCATCTTTCCAGTGTGTTCTGACTACTATTGAACTTTTACCCACTGTGTTGATATACACAATTTCAGGAGAAAAAAAAGATTACAGAGCGCAGCGGCAGTCGGGACCAGAAGGAACCAGACCAGTCCAAAGAGCACGATAGCCGACGCAGGGACGGAGAGAAAGAGCACCACCGTGAAAGGGAACGCTCTGATAAGCACCAGCGCAGCGAACAAGACCACTATGCCAAAGACCGTGACAAAGACAAGAGTCGAGACCGGGAGCGAGACAAGGATCGGGACAAAGGACGTGTCAAGGATAGGGACAAGGACAAGGACCGAGAGAGGGATCGAGAAAGGGAGAAAGACAAGGAAAGGGACAAAGACCGAGAGAAGACTAGAGAGAGAGATTCTCACAGAGAAAGAGACAAGGAAAAACGAAGAGACAGAGAAAAAGAGCGAGAGCGACACAAAGATGGTGATGAGAGGATCAAAGGTGGAGAAAATGGCAATAGCAAGGTATGACTCTTGACCCCACTCACAGCTTAAATACTGGCACAATTGTTATTATTCATGTTAAATGTGTATGTTTGTGCCCAGGCCAGGGTATCAGAAGAACCACAACAAAAGCCCGAAGAGCCCAGCAAAACAGCCAAAACTGTGCCAGCAGTAAGTTCAATCTTTAGACACACAATTGACAATGTATATACAAATCTGTCAAGCCAAGAAAGACACAGTTCAATCAATCAAGTCAATGATTTTACATATTGGAAGAATTAAACATTGATATACAGGTAGTAAGACATTCAAAGTACTTTTCTAAAATTCTGCCTCTTATTCTTGCAAGGAACCAAATCCAGCTGAAGAGGTATTCAAGCCTGCAATAATGATCAATAGAAAATAGATGTATATCGCAGATGTTTTAGTGTTTGAATGTAGTCTTGATTGTAGTGGCTTTGGGATGGCTAGCTGCTTGATTTAGTACTAATCTGGCTGTAACAAATGTGACGTTTCCTCTAATTCTAAATGATGATTTAGTTTCTGGTGTAATGCTATGTTCTTTACCTGTGCAGCCCACAGAATCAGTTGAGAACCAGGTAAGAACTTAGTCTGTTGAAACCGTTTAGATTACTGGCATTTTTTCTTTTCAAATGCTTCTGATTCTTTGAGTGTCTGCTTCTACTTTTTACTAGATTTTGAATGTCTTTTGAGCTATTGTCAGGGGAGGGAATTTCCTGTGTGGTAGCTACTCAACTGTTTAGCCTGGATTACTGTTGCAATGCAAAACATTTTGCCAGCGTGCTCTTAGACCTATTATTGAGGTAGAACATATTGTAGGTTTGTGCTTCATACGATGCGGTACGTATTGAGTCTTGGAATGTTCAGTAAAGCATAAAATCTCCCTGTTTTCAGCCAAGTAAGGGAGTTAACTACCCAAAACAATTCAATTGCTGTTGTCTCTGTTTGTTGCTCTGCTTTGTTGCTGTTTTTAGGAGAGAGCTTACACTTCCATCCTACATTCCCTCTGATACTGTTGCACTCTTGCTTTTTGGCTTGTTTTCAGTTCAGTATTGTTTTGCATGACGCCTCCGCTGTTATTTTATTAGATGTCTGGTGTTGAGGCTTCCAGTGCTTATTCTACCCCTCACAACAGTCATTTCTCGCTTTGATTTGAAGGGAATCTGCCTTTGCTTGTGTGCTATACTATCATGTTGCTACATGGAAAAATGTCGAGGTTTTACCTTTAGCATGACACCTAGTAAATATTTGTTGGCAGTGTAGATCATTTCTGAATGTGTGATCCAGCATGTAAAGCTGGGATTGGACTTAATGCTGTGTATTGAACCTCAGCCGCACACAAGAGAGCTCTAAATAAGAATGCATCAGTGTGTGTTGCCTTTCAGTGCCTGCCATCCAAAATATGTATAATTTCGCTTCCCATTACAGTCTGATAGTCCAGCCAGAATACCTCGGCCATCATCTGCCAAAGGGCAGAGGCGGAGACCCAAAGTTGGAGGTCAAGGTAACTCCCCAGCCCCACCTTATTCTACATCCTATGTTACTTACCTGTACTAGCAGAATGCATTTCATAGAGTTAGTGCAAATAAAAAAAATAGTACTCTTGACTGTCTTTCAGTCGTCGACAGGAGGCTTTTAGTGTGTCCAGATTGATTTTACAGTTGACAGCCTTCTATTTGTATTCCACTAATAAAAATGTTGGCTAGTTCCCTTAATGGGAGTTAGGAGTTACTCATCACTGTCACTGTTGTTTTGGCAGAACCAGTACATATTCTTTCGAACTGACAATAAAACATTTTCTACAAAGATATTCTACTATAAATATTTCAAAGATACACAGGTTATTCAAATCTGTTTTTCTATAGCAAATACTTTTGTGTTTGTCTTTGTAATGTTTAGTTTTTACTTGAAGGGATCCTAACAATGCATTGTTCCTTGCTTTCAACAGATGAATCTGACAGTGAGGGAGGTAAGTGTTCGCTCTCCCTCTGTCCCCTTCTGTCTCCCTTATACAGTTCCATGTAGATAACGACATACTAAGTTTTTTGTTTGTTTGTTTTTTTAAAAAATCACATGAGAATTTTTCTTGTGGAAAAAGGATCAACATTGCAGCAGACAAATGTAAAATGCATTTTGAGGATAGTTGTGGAAAGCTGCAGTATTGGCTATTGATCATACATTTCTATTGATAAACCCATATTTAGTGATAAAATCCTGATATAAATCATGTTAGCCACAGTATGTTAACTACCTTTTTGACTTTCAGTACAAGAGTTTAATAACTCATTAACTGAATAAATTACTCACTCAGTGATTAACAGTAGTGAAATCCTTTGTTAAAGCATCTGAATAAGTCAGTCGAGTTTTTTTTGTAAAGTCCTGTATTAGATACAGTGTCTCAATAGGTTACACCGACAATGAATCCTGACCCAACCCAAACTTGCCTGAGTGAAGAGGTACACCTGAGGCAATAAGACATTTGCAGAAATAAACACAAAGCTATGTTGGCGTTAAGTCCAAAAGTAGTTAATATCTATTTGTGGAGCTAATATTCTCGAACTTTAAGTCACTGCCAATGTAGGAGAAAATCCAAACAAAGAGCAAAGTTCACCTGTGGACACTGAAGCTGTATGAGAATAATCTGTGGGTTCTTTGTTTGATTCTGGATCAAATGAATCGCAGATCTTGAAGACTTCCTTATCACCATGTTAAAAAGCTGTTTTACTTTCTACTGTGGTTGACAGTTTTCTCTCCATTGTTGGGTGTAGAAATGTGTCCCAGTACACCTATAACCACACCCAACAGGGATGTTATTAGATCCTGAAGTATACCTACACATCACTGTATCCAGGGGAGAAGATAACTGTGAGAAGTCTCCAAAGACTAGATTTTCAAAGGGTTTTTAAGCTAACCTTGAAAACACATTCTCGCGGTGTTATAAGGAAGTATTCAAATGGAACACTCAGTTGAAGCCTATTCTTAACATGTGTTGAAAGGGAGTGTAAGGAGGCAAAATCTGTCATTTATAAATAAATAATGCTTTCCCAGGTTTGTGCAGTTTTATAAAGAAATACAATTATTTGTTCAAGCGGTCAAGCCTCAGTATGCTAGGGCTAGGTGTGATCTTTGCTCTACTGTGCAAAGCTCACCACCAGTGATTGTTTTCCTTTCACAGATGGAGATGTTCAATTAGCCCAGAGACCTGTCCCCCAGGAAAATGGAGACGCTGGAGGATCCTCAGTGCCATCCGACATGGCTTCCAGGTCTGTACAGTCAACAATCAACCTCACCACATTTGCAAGACTTTGCTGAAGCACTGTGTAGGGTTCATTACTTTTTGCTTGCAAAAAGTGTTGCTCAAGATCACAAAAGCACGCTTCCAAAGCTTGGGCTGCTTTCACATTCATCTGTCAAACATGCACATACACAAGCTCTATACAATATGACCAAAATCGAAACAATATACAATGCAATATTATACTATAGTCAAATAATAGATAAAATATTTCTGAAGCTCAGAATGTTCAGTTTTTGTTGAGAAATTCCAAAGAGAAGCTGATTCTGTGTTATTTGTAGTGTTATTTCACTGCGTTATGTGGTGTTATTTCAGTTGTATTTTAAATATTTATATAAAATTGGTCTTGGCGTTTGCTTCTGAAACTACCCAGGACCTGAACAGAGATGAGTTCCAGTAGATTTTACAGTGTGGATGATTAGGAAATTCTTTTCTTCAACTGATTTACTGGTTACGGTTGGTTTGTTGGGCATCTGTGTTACATTAGCTGGAACTGATGTTGTCCAGAACAAATGTTATCCCCAAAATATCTGAATGACTCAGTGTTGCTGTCACAAGGTGGACATTCAGCAGATATCAAAGTGCTATTAACACAATCTTGCTTTTGTAAAATTTTGATCTAAAATCTAAGATTTACTCCATATTTTATATATATATATATATATATATATATATACACACTCCCTTATTCTACAGCAGCAGACGAATACCGCGGCCAAGCAGTGCTCGCCCAGCACCACCTCGTGTCAAGAGACAAGAAAGCTACACTGATGTGACCCCAGCTGAGAGGTGACTTCATCATTTATCTTCACTGATCTTAATGTTTAATTTATACTAACAAGGACTACATACAGTACTTCTCTTTGTGAATTAATTTTAAGGGTTTTAAGTGTATTTCGGTTTGTACTAGCAGAACAGATTACTACTGACCAAACCAAAAACAAACAAAAGCATTTGGAACAGTTACGCAGTGTAGATTTGCCCTCAAGACGGCATGTATTTCTCATACATGCAGTATTAGTAGTAGTCAAATGAGTTAAGCTCTTTTTCTGTCAGGTTGTCTAGTGCCAAACCCTCAGCACCTGTCATCATGGACGGGAAGAGGCTATCTGAAGATGACGAGGATGAAGATGAACAATTTCTCGTGGAGGAGGCAGTCCCTCCACCCTCAGATGCTCCTGAAATGGAGGTTGTAAGTGATTCCAGCAGTGAGTTGTTCATAGAAAAACATGAACTCTAATGGGTACTAATCTACTATTCTTCTGTATTACAGGAACATGCACAGGAACTAGACAGTGAAGAGAAGCATGGTACATACTTATATTTTCTTTATTGTTTTCCTTCTTTATTACAAGGGCTCAACAGTGCTACAGCTTCTGACTTGTCACATGACCTAGTTTTTTATTTTATTTTTTATAAATCATTAATTTTCTTCTCATTGTTTCTCTCGCTGTAGGTGGCCTTGTGAAAAAGATCCTTGAGACTAAGAAAGACTATGAATTGTCACCATCCTCCCCCAAATCTAAAGAACAGGTATGTACTGTATAGCGTAGTTTCTTGTATTTCCACTAGGTGGCAATATTAGCCCTGTTTTCTCCAGGTTATCAACATCAGTTATTAAACATCTTCACAACTTCTGTCAGCGACTCTTTCTGGAAATGTTGCTTCTAGGGATCATGTTTTGACCACACTGAAAAACCCTGTGCAACACTGGTTTTTATCAAAAGAGAGATATAAACAAATGGAGCGGCGAGGTGTAATTGCACTGCCTTGAAACCACAAAAATGTTCCCCATCAGTGAAGCTGAAGGGCTAATAACCAGACAAGCAAGTATGGTCCTTAGCAGACCACACACAACTGATACACACATCAAGATGTCTGGAGCCAAATGAGCTTGTTTTCTTGGGTTGCTCAATATTTTAGGTATGCTTACTTATTTTTTATTTTTTTTAGTTACAGACTTCTCGGTTCTGTTGAAAGGTATCTGCCATCTTGGGAACAAGCTCTTAGAGCTTGTTTTCAGTTCACACGTTTCACATTTTTAACTTGATAGAAATCATACAATGCACACCTAGTATTTCAGTCAAGTTTTTTTTTCAACCCTGCTCTACAACCCTGTTTCCCAAAAACTTCTGGAATTATAAACTGATAATAAAACAGAAGGAAATGATTCATAAATAATTTAAACCCCATATTTATCTGAAAATAGTACAAAGACAAAAAATATTTGCCAATTTTGAACTCATCCCAGTAAAATGTTGAGACAAATGTTTATTGCTATGATGCATAACCTGTTTTAACAACACTCTGTAACCATTTTGGAGCTAGAGAGATCAGTTGTTGTGCTTCTGAAAGCAAACTATTTCCCATTTCCTGTTCTTGTTTTATATAGTATTTCAGATGCTCAACAGTTTAGAGTCTCCTTTGTTGTAGTTTTGTTTTGATAATAGGACAATTAACCGCAGAATGGCCCATTTAGCACCCAGACTCTTCATATGGAGCCATTCTGATATGTGACTGAATACATGCAGTCATTTGGCTTTGTAAGAAGACTTATAAGACTATAAGAAGACTTTCCCTGAAAAATCACATTGTGTTGATGGCGGCATATGTTATTATGTACATGTGTACGCTAAAGCAGCCATTACTCCATTACTGGCTGGTGTCCATGATTTTCAAAAAAATTCAAATTTTTCCATCTGCAATCAGCTTGGGGCCAGAACAAGTAGTATTCCTGGATCTTGTCAATATATATGTTTTTTTTCTTAGATGTTTTAATTTGCATTTGTGCGTGCAGTTTGCAGAAGTGTTCCTGAGTCTATTCAGTGATTTCCACTTCAAAATCATGACTGTAAGGCAGTGCTACCTGATGGCCAGAAGATCACATTTGATATTGTTTTTGGCACAGAAATCTCTTCTGATTCTCTCAGTCTTTTAAAGACATGTATGTGATACCCTCCTTCTTTGCAATTATAAAACATAATTGTTTAATTATTGAAGTACCTGCATACCACTTCACAGAGTGGTGAACCTTCCCCTCTTTATTCTCTTCTAAGACTTGGCTTCTCTGGAATGCTCTTTTTGTTCACACTTATGTTACCAGCCTGGTCCCTAGATCTTTCACCAGGTATTTCTTTTATCAGTATTACATTTTCCATCCCTTTGGAATCAGTTTCAGAAGTATGCATTTTAGATACATTGTGTTTGTACTATTTTCAGTTAAATATGGGTTTAGATTATTTGCAAATCATTGCACCAATTTCTATTTCTATTTTACTTTCACTTTTTTTCTTGTTTTGTCGCTGAACAACCTCCAGTAAAAACAATACATATACGGTTGAGAGGCATGACAGTAAGGTTGCTTCTTTCTTGTCATCTCCTCTTTGATCTAGACTTTATTCTGCACATGATTTCTCAAGGTGACACATTACTGCCGTTCGTCCTGGGTTCCAGTCTGTGAGCCTGTTTAGCAGCCAGAGAGAGCAGTCATTCATCAATATTTGGAGTATGAAACAGTGTGAAGCTTACAGTTTGGTCTGCACTCCATGGTGTGAGGTGGTGTATGCTGTCTGCTTTGGGTGGTCCACTTCACTGAAGCATACGCTCCCTGTATCCCTTCCTAACTGACCACCCTGACTCTGATGGATGCACTGTTTTGGACTGTCACTCGTGCAGAAAGGCCCCTGATCTATCTCTTCCTAACTGTGGCCCTGTCCCACATCATCCCTCATTACGCACACCTGAAGTTGTCGAAGCTTAACCAGCAGTAGATTGAACTAGCTTGACGGGAATGTGCAAGCCTAGAATGCGGTGAACTTTACAGTGTGTTAAATGTAGTTTTTACATATCTCTACCCACAACGACAAGTCCAACCAAACATTCAAACAGACATGCACAGACAAAACATCCAAAATAGCTGAGCTCTTTTAGTAACATGAGCATAGCCTTGTAGAGTTTATCCCAATTTTCTTAATGCAGCCTCCTCAGTTTTCAGCGTCTCCAAACCTTCGTTTTCTCTGTATCCTGTATGGTCTGCAGGGGCACCGAGGCCAGGTATGTCTGCACTTAGGAACTGCGAACTGCTCAGTCCACCCGACCATCATTATTGGCTTTGCCTCGTCAGCTGTATAAAGAACTATAATGACTTCCTTCCTGACATGAAAGGTTGGAGAGGTCAGCTTAATGGAGTTATTTTTTCCCCCTTTTCTAATTGTAATCATGGTAAAACACGCAGGGACAAAAATGTAAATATTGAGCTTCCTCATTCTGTGTGGCTTGACTGGTTTGAAATTACAGCTGCTGTAATTTCATTTTTTATGACAATGTTTGTCAAAATGCAGCGGTAAAATAGGAAAAGAGGCACAAACCTCTTAATATTAGGTTTAGTACAGAAATGTTGGCCTTGACATTTACAGAGGCTTATCTCTTATGTTATTCCCATTGAGACTTCTTTTCTGCCATACCTATATTAATTTAGCTCTTGCAAAACTGATGTAAATAAAAGGAAAGCTTAAACAGTCAAGTGATTTTTGCCATGTCCCACCACTGTGTGTGTGACCCAAGTATTTGCTGTATATTTATGGGGATGACCTTCCTCATGACCCCTCGGCAGCCTTGTATATTATTCCAAGATACTTCTCTTTTTATTTAGACAGAATCTGCCCCTTGTAACAGCTGCGTTTTCATAAGACTTTTTGTGTACTCTTTCCCTCTATTTCTTTGCCCCCATCAAATTAGCCTTGATGAAGGTTTGTAATGTATAAATAAACGCTGTGGCATACAAATGGATGGCTGTTGAGTGAGAGTCACGGAGGAGAAGGGCCAGAATACTCTCTGCAGAATTGTCAAGAAAATAAATACTCCTCTCGGTAGACCTCTGTCTCTTCATAAACATCCAGCGTTTTTTTGTGGAAACACAAGGAAATGACCCTGTGGCATTCCATTAGTCATATTACTTTTGTAGAGGTCGTATTGACTTGTTGGAGGAATTTGGTCAAGTTTATGAGGCAGCCAGAAGTTGTTATCTAGCCTGACCTCCACCTTGTCAACATATTTTGACCCCAAGTTATACCTTACAAACTGCTGTTTCTCTTCATAAAGGTGAAAGTTTAAGCACAACAAATTATTTCCAATCTTTCACTGCACCATAGCCAATGGCCCCCCAAAAGTCTCCCCTCAGCTCACCCCATACGCCTGGTGGGAATCTCTGTTGTTTTCCCAAGCGGCTACTGTGACCTTGTAACAACATCCTTTAACCTCATTGCGTTTGTCCTCACCTCACTGACTCCAAGTTATTTTTATGATCTAGCTAGACTTCTGAATGGCCTTTTATGAAAAATAGCAGGCCCAATTCTCATTCTCTGGCTGATCTCTAGAAGAAGTCACTGCAAGAACATTCTGGATGTGTCGGTGTCTCCAAATGTACATCATCCCTGAAGGTTTCATATTTGGTCTTTAATGATCTATTATTTCTAAAAAAAAAAACTTTTTTTTTTCACCGTAGCATTAGTAATTATCTGTGTGATTTCCCTAAATTCATTCATTAAGATTGATTAAATAACAAGCCTGTTGAGCTTTCTGTGTCACAGCCTACTGTAACCTTAACTTGTATTTGCAGTGAAGTTGATTGCGGGTATACAAGCTTTTATGTAATTCCTTTGCGTTGATTTGCCAAGCTCTTGTTCTGACCACATTCATTCTGTAATGAACGCTTTATTTTATATATATAGATAGATATATATATCTATCTATATATATATATAAAGAAGCAGCTCTGTTTCCATAAAGTCCTCAGCTTGTGTCTAAATCATTGTTTTCCCATTCAGTGATACTCCAAAGGTTGCTATGGCACTGACAGGTTCTGTGCTTTCAACTAAAATTTCTTGTCAGAGAATGCTTTGAAGAATGTTTTTCTCTTTCAAAGAAAATCTGTATAAGTAACCCATAAATCATTTGTAACACAGTTCCTAATCAAGCTGATTACGCATGTGATGACTGGAGGAATTTTACATTGTACTGTAATTTGCAGGGTTGGGATATGCATAGTTAAATTGTATGCCTTTTCTTGTATGTGCATGCAAGAAAAGTTATAGAAGTCAAACTTCACTTCTTCCACTTATGAGTCCACTCACTTTTCTAGCACAAGCCAGAGGTGCTGTCCTCCACATTGCCTGGGGCTTCCATCACTAAGATAATGGGAAAACCTGCCCCTGTTCTTCCTCTCTCACCTTCTGCTCCTCTGTGGTCACCATGTCTAAATATTGTTCTGTGATCTGGGCGAGAAAAAGGAAAACTAGGAGCACGCAGGTCTTGTAGACCCCGACGGAGACCTCCATAATGCTGTGATTTATCTATCCAGACAGATTGCGCACGAACAAGAGGTCATGTTTTCACACTAAGTTTTTTTTTTTTTTTTTTTTTCCAACAGAGGAGGGGTGCTGGGGGTGGGGGGACTAAGGTAGCAAGGGGATGGCAAATAGAATGAAGCCGTGGGTTGTCTGGGCTATGCAGACCAAACCACAGTCAGGCAAGCTGAATGAGCCATAGAGTGTTTGTCTAGCTGCAAGGTTCATGGCGCCCAGTGGAAAGCCACCCACCTTGCTCTGGGACCACTGGGCCAAGGCAGTTCAACCCTCACACTCTTGAGCTGCCACGAACGGGTAACCGAGTGAGGTTTTCAGAAATTTGTACTTGCTTCCTGAAAAGAAATGGTGGCAAACAATAATGTCTGATGTCATTTCTGCAGTGTGGTCTTGTCTTGTCAAGCTCACTTTCAAAATTGTAATTAGTTAGCTGTTTTTAGTTTGTTTTAAGAGATGCTTGATAAGGCAAATGCTATATGCACCAGCTATGCCAAGCATATGTGGCCTTCCACCCGAGCAGGCTCTATGACAGATTGTGTGTTTTGAAGAGGAAGCTGTCATTTAGTTTACGCACTGTTGCAAGTATGATTTCTGAAGCCTCATGAAGGCAGGTGCTCCCATCTGTGGAGCCAAACGGCATATTTTGGGCCAAGAGTGGAACTTGAAAGGAGGCATAAGTGTAGTAGTTGTTACTCAATACTGTCGTAAAATAACCCCACTGCCACAGCCTGTTACTAAAATAAACAAGACTTAAAGACCCACGATTGCGGGCGGGGGTTATGTGTGTTCACTGTATGCTTCGCCTGATCCTCTGGTGGGTGTTTGTAGGTGTGTGTGTGCGTATGTGGCTTTAGGGTTGAACTACTCGGTGCTTTCACAGTAGACACACATGCGTGCGCACACACACAGGCCTTGCGAAGCCCAGCTGAGCAAACATCCTTGGGTTTGCTCCCTGCCAAGGGAGGTTCTTCCCTGTTACCTTCCCCTACTTTTTGCCATCAAGGGACTGAGCATAATTGGGATATACTGAACCCCCCCTTCAGCCGCACACCATACACTGGAAGCCTTCACCAGCATTTCAGCCAGGCCCCCTACTTTAGCCAACACAATTCAGCAGGGCTTTTGATCTTTATATATACAGCTAGGTTGGTAGAATTCCTGCCTAACATTTTTAGCCTTGAAATCCTAAACCACTAAATTACAGCCTTGCAATGCTTCTGGTCATTTGAGACTTTGCTGCAAAAGGTGGAATTCCCAAAGAGAGTTTATTATGTTTTAGTCTAGGGACACACAAGTGTTTTTTGTGTGTGTTCTTACAGCTGTTTGCTATAGTGCTGAGTGTTAAATCATACAGATCATATAAAAACCTTTCTTCAGACTATAACATTGAGGGACCTGTTCATTAAATTAAACATGCAATGAAAATACCAACATATTCTCTTCTAGTATTTGAAGTTTATATGCTTTATCAGCATTAAGGATTTAATCCCCCAAACCTTATCATTGTACCACTTTCAATTTCAGAACTTGGTGTCCGAAGCGGCACGGAAGAAAGAGCGGGACATGGTGACGAGGGAAATCGAGCGGCTTCGCTCATCCATTCAGTTGGTGTGCCGTAGTTCATTGCCTCTGGGTAAGATCATGGACTACATCCAGGAGGACATGGATGCCATGCAGGCTGAATTGCACACCTGGCGGCGGGAGAACAAGGAGCACGCACAGGCCTTGCTGCAGGAGCAGAGGTTGGATTGGCACACACAAAACACACTTGTTGAATGCAGTGCAAGGGTGTTATCTTTC
Source organism: Chelon labrosus (assembly GCF_963514085.1). Taxonomy (NCBI): domain Eukaryota; kingdom Metazoa; phylum Chordata; class Actinopteri; order Mugiliformes; family Mugilidae; genus Chelon; species Chelon labrosus. The sequence goes on from NC_140341.1 coordinate 25,296,696, forward strand.
TATCACACTTACTGATAGAAAGTACTGATCAGTACTGTAGTTCTGAATCCAAAATATTACGTTTATTACTATTAAATTTGTCCTTGCCATGGGTAAAGAAAAAAATAAAGACTATCCATAAATCACTTGTTTTTCTCTCTTAGAAGGTGATATGCTACTGTAATCCCACAGACATCCAGTATTTTATCTTAAATTGAAAGTAATATGAAAGTAATAAGCAGTATGAGGTAGCTGTGTGAGATTTTACCAAAAACACCCAGGTCTTCTGCTGTTATATTTTTCATTTGAGCAACTAATTATCAGTTCTTTGTTCTTGTGTGTCTGTTTGTCCATGCTGCAGAGCGACAGACCGGGCGGTGGAGCCTCTGAAAGCAGAACTAACTGAGCTGGAGCAGCTGATCAGGGACCAGCAGGACAAGATCTGCGCTGTAAGGTCTAACATACTGAAGAATGAAGAGAAGATCCAGAAGATGGTGACTGGAATCAGCTTCTCTTCCAGAACCTGAGTGAGAAACAAGGTCTTAAAATGCACTGAATATTTAGGTTTTTGCAGTTTTTGTTCAGAACAATGGTAAAACCATTTTTCTAGGGGACTGTGTGGCACGGGACCAAATACAGCACTTTTAGATTTTCCTGTCTGAATAGGAGATCGTTCCAAATATGTTCCTACACACAAAGAGCGAAAAACATCTCTAAGATCTTGGCAAATAAAAGTGCTACTCAGAGGATCAGTGGTTTGACACTATTCTCAAATACTTACACGATGAACAGAGAGTGGATTTTCATTGTGTTGGAGATGAGCCAGCTGATGATAGTAAAACTCATCTTCTTGCTCTGCGCACTAGCCTACCCACATCTTTGGCCCTTGATCTATAATGGTGCCTTTTAGGAATGAGCCAGTGTCCAGCTCATGACTTGGGCATTATATAAAGTTATATTTAATGCTTAGTTATGCTGCACATTTAGCATTAGCTCAAACTCAAATGTATTTCCTTATTCACTTAATCAGAAATTCAGACTGCATTTTTAGAATCCAGCATTGTGTTCTTGTTGTCAGGTCGTCGAACTTCGACCTGGAGTTACTTTGGAGTAGTGAGCTGTCTTGTTTTCTGGTTCTTTTGCTGTTTTCCATGATGATAATGGGATCCGCTGCAATGCTATTAGACTACCTATGGGACAATAATTAAACATACTCGTGGCACATTAAGCTGACTGGCACAAGAATTTCTAACACTCGCCTGGAGAAATCAAGGATTACTAGGGAGGCTCCCGATGGCCAAGTTGACTGAAATATTACATGTTACATGATTTTCTTGGTTTATATTTTTTCATGACCCTTTTTTGGGATCGTTCCTTCTTCTTCCAAACCCCTTCATTCAGGCTATTCCCCTCAGGCTACCTTCCCTAAGAGGGTTTACACTTTTTTTTTTTTTTTTCTTTTCAAATTAGTATCTTGCTTCGTTCACTCTTCCATTTTTGAAGCACTGCTGCACTTTGACATGTATGATTAAGGGCGGTACCTTTTATGTTTTTGAGGAAATGCTTTTAGCAACTACGCAGTGTTAGAATTCTCTCTCTTTAGTCATCTTTGAAATAATAACATACACACTAATCTTATGTACCTTCAGGGAAAATTCTCCTTGCATTGAGCATGCAGGATAGCCACCATTATGGAGGTCACTCCTGGTATTGTAAAATATGCCAAACGGTTACTTTTTTTGACACACTGTTCAGATGGAGCATTTTGTGAACTTGCTTTATAAATCAGAAAAAATATATGAAATCATATTTTACTATCTCTTTTTGAAACTTCAAGATATGTGCTTCACACAAGTAGCTAATATGGAAATATTAAGCAATACCAGACTGATAATTGTAGTAGGAGATGAGATGGTAGACATGTGAGACTGAAAGAAGCCGTTGTTTTCCTGAACATTTCACTGATGGAACTGTCTTGTTGTTGTTGATGTGTGAATGAAATACAAGATGTTTCCTTGTATAGTGGCCTAATCTCAGCCCAAGTAAAAATTCAGTCACCAGATTTAAGTACTAGCACCAATGTAATTTAACACTGTTAATACTTGCGCACATGCAGTTGCTCTCTCTGTTAGTTATACTGCACATTTGTGTTTACAAGAAATGATACAAAAAGAAAACTCCTGGTTGGACTGATGAATGTAATCCATTATTTAACTTTACTTTTCCATAATGACCAATGATTGCAGATGTAACAGAACAGGTTTAAGTGAATGTTATGACCACACACACACTCACACTCCCCGGTCAGACCAATGGATTACAAAAATAAAGGTGTCACAACACATGTGCTAACAACATGCATTGATTCGGTGACGTCATGGCCTGCTATATTTGAAGGATTTGGCAGTTTATAAATAATTAACACAGACCCATTTTGTTTTTTGAAAAAATACAGCTTGAAACTGTACCAGAAAAGTCTAATGTGCTATCATTCCTATCATTCCATCTAATCTTACTCTGTTGTTATTACAGTATTATATTTAGTCCATAAGTGTAAATGTCTAAGGAAGTGGTAACCTATGGAAAAAATAAATCAAATTAAAACTCTTGCAAAGCGGGAAACCTGCATGCTCATTTGTTGTATGAAAGGACTATTTACACTGTACACTATTTGTATCATATCCTCAGTTTGCTTTAAACTGTACATTATGTATATGTGGAGACTGTATCATAGATGAAATAATTATATAATTTTGTAGTGGAGTGAAATAAATGGTTACATTGTAATAAATATGTCTCTTTTTTTCTCCCTTTTTTTGTTTGGATAGTACTTAAATGTCAACTTATCCTTACAATGGCACTTTATTGAGAGCTCCCGATTGTCCTGGTTACATTGAAAGTGAAATGATAAGTGACCCTAGTTTGTGATTATGAAGAAGGGGACTCTTGGCAGAAGTTAAGACCCTCAAGTTGGACTAGCAGCAAGCCATGAAAGAGCTGCGACTCACACAAAACATATTAGGAAACCCCTTTAATAGCTATTAAGTCAGATTTGGACAGAGCATTTGTGATGCAAGTTCAAGGTTTAGCCAAATGCCCCTTGCAGGAGGCATGACACCTGCTTTCGGAAAAGATGCTGGCCCCAGTCTCAACAGGTGCAGTGCAGGCCAAAGAAAGGAAGGCTCAGTTGTCCATCTGCTTTCACCTTTAAACTTTGGGCCTCCACAAAGAAGAAGTGACTCACAACATGACCACCTCTGAACTTTAATAAAGAAAACTTGATTTGTCTTTTGAATTTCACAATAGTGTGTCTGAGTAGTGACTCCACATTTAGCTTTCAAGACTAAAGATCACTAATCCTTAAATGAGGCCAAACTTGAAGATTCAATCACTTTTTCAACTTTAATCTTGAAAGTTAATACTTGAGGTGGATAAAATACACTGGCACACATTCAACTTCAACTAAGTGAAGTAATTAGTATTCTGTGTGTTGTGTTGCCATGTCAGGTGACTGCATGGGCTACACTGAGTAAAACTGTTACTGCCTTTCTGTGTAGAGTTTGCATGTTCTCCCTGTGTCTGTTTGGGTTCTCTCCGGGTACTCTGGCTTCCTCCCACCGACCAAAGACATGCTCTTTTGGTTAACTGGTGACTAAATTGGCCATAGGTGTGAGTGTGAATAGTTGTCTGTGAATGGCCCTGTGATAGACTGGTGACCTGTCTAGGGGTGTACCCCACTTCTTGCCTAATCACAGCTGGGATAGCCCCCCTCCCCCCATGACCTTCCAGAGGACAAGTGGTTACAGAACATAAATGAATGAATGTTACTGTCCAAATGTGATACTAGCTTAACTGGTATCTTTCAATACATTCTTTTTCCACCATATGCAGCCTATGTACAGACCTGGACGTCTGTAAGCGACCTGTCCACTGATGGGGACACATGGCCCTGCTGATCTGTGTGTTTATTTTTAGAGCACTACCAGGATCTTAGTGTGTGACATCAGGCAGCATGGCTGCATGCCTCCCCGGTGTATGTTACCCACCCAGAAATTACAACTGAGTAACCGCTCCACGAGTACACAGAGCAAAACTTGGGTATGCAGTGCAAAGTTCGCTGATTAAAAGTTATTTGAATGGAGAGCCTTTCGAGGGCCTGTTTAAGGGCTTGGATCTGAAATGGAATAGCACCATGGGCATCTTTTGGTGCCCATATTTACTCATAATGGTCTACTGTGACCATAGATTGCAGACTGCAACATATCACATGTTTAGACTTGATTAACTTTGACATGTTTTAAACCAACTAAATAATTAAAGGATTCTCCTCTAGTCTTTCATGTGTGCCGTCTGGAGAAGGCTTTGAAACAACATTAGACCTTCGAGAATAACATAGAAAATAAAACGATAACAGTTATTTATTATTGTTTGTGACTATTTCCTGTAGGCTGCACACTTGTGATTCTAAAACCCTGGTTTTAGCGTTGCATTGCATTTTATATCAAAATATTCTTTATAAAATGTTTTTAAATCGCTCATTGTTGATTGATGTATTAGTTCATTAATGCATTTAGTGTTTTGTCACTTTTAATAAGTTAATGGTCAACTCCAGTTTGAGGCGCTAAAACTGCGCCTGCCCCTTTAAGAGCGTCCAGCTGAGCGCAGCCAGGAAGTAGCGCAGCGAACGGAGCGGACGCCTTCACCAGCACGGGCACGTTTGTTTATGTTGATGCCTCCCGTCTGATCCGGATCGTCGGGGTCTGCCGTGTTCTGTCGATCGGGCCTCGTTTCAGGTTGACGGGCTTGTTGACATTTGAGGAGCATGGCCGACGGTCCAGAGGCTGATGTCGACGACCCGCCCAGTATCAATTTCCCCCCGCTCATCACTGTCTCCGATCTGCCCAGCGCTACTGCTGCAGGTAACCGGCGCTGAACGAGCCGCGGCCGGGGATGATTCATCAGTCCTGACCAGGGAGCATGTTATCTTCCACGTATAGTGTGTAGGAGGAGTGCAGGCGGCCTTCTTTGGGCGTGCCAACATATTACAGATGTGCTGCTGTGGAGTGAGTAATAAGTTGTGGCCTATGAATTCAGGAGGCATTCACATCTCAACAGTCTATATAGTTTTTATGATGAAAGGGTTAAAAAGGAGTGATTTCCAAATGGCATGCGTCCAAACCCACCTATCTGTTCTCCAAAGCATGGACACAAAAATAGAAACACCCAGAACTCAACCTAATTTAACACTGTTGTACCCTTCTATAACTAAACTGTTGTAGTGTACAGCTCCTGCCTGGAGCTCAACTGAAACACAAGGAATAAATTCACTGCAGAACTACTGTTTCTTCTTCAATCACCCGGGGAAACTGATCACCAGGAGCCAATGTGTGTTTTGGCTTTGTAATCTGTAATTTTAATACAGAACACTTGGAGATCTGTATGAGGGAGCTGAAGCAGGAGAGCATTCGTTATGTAACATACAGAAAATCTTGTTTAATGTAATGTTCATAACTTGATTAGCTCTTCAAACAGCAGGTGAAACTCAAAGTGCAAACATCAGTATGAGGAAAAGAATGGAAATAACACAGACATGTCATTAAACATGAGACAGTAATTATCATCAAATAGAAAATAAAAGGAATAATTCAGACAAAAAGCAGTTAAGTACACAAATGCTGTGCAAGTACAATGTACACAAGACGTTTGCATCAGATGTTCTGATCTCTCCATAATTACTTCTCTTCCAGACCACATGTAAGAAACCAGAGTTAAGGGATCTTAGGGGTCTATAACTAGAATAATATAAAAAATAAAAGCATAATCTGTAAAGACGTCTACACCAGCAAGCAGTCAACAAACTGGGAAAAATAAAACAACCAATACAAGACCAGGTTTCTCTAACCAGCGCTCTGGTTGTGTATCGTCACCAGGCCGTAACTTAAAGGAATGGCTCCAGGAGCAGTTCTGCGACAAGCCTCTGGAGCAGGACGACATGCGGCTGCACAACGCCGCCTATGTCGGAGATCTGGACACCCTGAGGAACCTGCTGCAGGAAGACGACTTCAGACGGTGAGGCAGATTAATTATATTAAGATCATATTAGGACTTTGCAGCGCTTTACTTAGCAAAGGTATGGTACGATGTGCTTTTCCCGGAAAACAGTAAAGCAAATTATAAAAATATAAAAAGGCCCAAGCAAACGTCTCACTGTCTGCATGCTGAGAAGTTTGATTCTATAATAGATATGTGTTATATAGTAGAAACTCACCACAGTGTGAGAGAAGGAAGCTGGTTATTTAGTTGTAGGGTTACAGAGTAGTGTAGTGTCAATGATCCATCTTACTGCAGGAACTGGAAGTTTTTTCTCAGGCACTAAGTGGTTTGTGGTTTCTGTGCTCTGTGGGTTTGTTCAGTAGTTTTGCTGAGTGACAGCCTAAGAGTCGAATTCTGTAAAGAATACGTCCATACATCCATCCTAACCTCAAAACATTCTTCACCCTACAGTATCAGCTCTACTAGAGGTCTGAATCACCACAGGGAACTTTTCAGTGCCTTTGGTCAGTGTCCAGAGTAGAAATCAAACGCTTTGCTGGAATTAGTAGTATCCATATATTGGTTCTAACAATTCAAACACACACAAGACGACCTCATGGTGGTCAGCATACATTAACACATAGTCCCATAGCAGTTGTATGCAGCCATCATTCTTCCCTCCAAGTTTCCACACCCATCCCATTATTACCAGCTTCAGGCTGTTCATCTCTGTTACACTTGGTTTACAACGTGCTGTTATTTCAATAAAATACTTTTAGCTCATTGGGTTCGCCCTGCCCTTCCTATCCTAACTCTGCTGAGGCAATGTTTAGCAGGTAGCTGTTGTAAACATTTCATTTGTGTTGACCACACAGCACACTTTAAGACTTGGACCATTTTATTGTTTTTAATGTGCTGTGGTGCTCAGTGGTCCACTGTTGTTAAACAAAAATCGGTAGAAAACTTCAGGAGTGGAAGTGATAAAAATCCAATATACTGCATCCGTCTTCTCTCTCCCTCACTGCCAGGCGGATCAATGAGAAGTCGGTGTGGTGTTGCGGCTGCCTGCCCTGCACCCCCCTGCGGATCGCGGCGACAGCAGGACACGCCGCGTGCGTGGCCTATCTGATCGCTCAGGGGGCGGAGGTGGACCTGGTCGACGTCAAAGGCCAAACAGCTCTCTACGTAGCCGTGGTTAACGGTCACCTAGACTGCGTCCGGATCCTCCTTGAAGCTGGAGCTGATCCCAACGGGAGCCGCCACCACCGCAGCACCCCTCTATATCACGCTGCACGGGTGGGGAGGCTGGACATACTGCAGGAGCTCATCAGGTGAGGCTTGGACGGGATCTGACTAAAACCTGGATGTACTGACCTGGAGATATGTGTTTGTGAAATAAGCTGATTTATCATCGCCAATTAGACATAACATTAGAACCACCTTCCTAATATTGTGTAGGTCTCCCTTGTGCCTCCAAAACAGTTGTGACTCATCAGAGAATGGACATGGACCTTCTGAGGGTGTCCTGTGGTGTCTGGCAACAGAGTGTTGTTGGTGGGGGCCTTTGGGTCCTATGGGTTGAGGGGAGGGGCCTCTGTGGATCATCCCATAGATACTTGATCAGTTTGGGATCTAGTGAATTTGGAGGCCAGGTCAACACCTTGTGCTGTTCTTCATGTTTTTTAAATTGTTCCTAAAGCGTTTTTGTGTGTGTGTCTGTGTCAGGCTGCATCCTGCTGGGGATGGCTCATTGCTTTGGGGTGAGGGTGCCTGGTCTGGTCTAGGTGGGTGGTACATGTCTAAGTAACGTCCACACGAATGCCAGGTCCATAAGTTTCCTAGCAGAACATTGTATGGTCAATGTTATTTACTTCTCCTGTCAGTGGTTTTAATGTTGTGTCTGATGCGCACAGTATTCTGGCAATATGATTTGTTTTATCCCAGGGTGGTACGTCCATGTCAAACCAGTCTATCTATCTTCCTGCACTTGTTTATTTTCGCACACTGTCAGCTGATTCTTTGTTTATTTATGCTGTGGATGCTCCAAAGTCTCCATTTTTGATCTACTGCTTGTTACGTTATGCAATATTTCCCCACTGCTACAGGCAACATTAATAAACAGCTTCTTTCTCATTCCCATAATGCACAAAAACAAACCGTTTTGGTCACAGGGGTCCCACCAGTTTTAAAAGCAGCCCACATGGGACAGTTGCCACATTGGACCATACATGTTGGACAAGAAAAGACATCTTGAAAAAGGCCAACATTGTCAGTTTTCAGACATGCTTGTCAGCCAGTACAGCATATCTTCTTCAGAGTGCATCCAGGTTTTAGAAAGTTAAACTATATCTATGGTTTCCTCTTTTTCTAGGTTCAATGCTGATGTTGACATGGATCACCAGTTGGGTCCCCGCCTCCTGTTAAGTGCCCGCACCCTCAACACTCTGGTGGTGTGTCCTCTCTACATCAGTGCCGCCTACCACCACCTCCACTGTTTCCGGCTGCTGCTCCAGGCCGGCGCGCAACCCGACTTCAACTACACGGGGCCGGTCTGCCACGAGGCGCTGACCCGCGGCCTGGCCTCCTGCCTGCTGGACGCAGTGCTGCGACATGGGTGTGAGGTGGCCTTCATCCACCTGCTGCTGGACCACGGCGCCAACACGGCCCTTGTGCATTGGAACGAGTCAGAGTTGGAGTCTCCGAACAGGAGGAGGGTGGATCCGGAAGCACTCAGGGTCTTCCTGGAAGCAAAGAGTGAGTAATAGGATTGCATGTCGGGAAAGTTTAGGGATATGCGTGCGTCAGTGCAGCACTTTTTGTAGAAAGGGTTTTACTCAGAGCCAGAGGAAGGCTGAGATTGTTCAGAGAACCCTAACCCTAACCCAGCAGGAAGCAATCTGGGCTGATTAATGATTAGCAAAGTGGATCATTTTTCAGTTGATGAGATTTTGTTTATTTTTCGTCATACAAAATACAGGATTGGTAATAAACACCATAGTCACAGAAATATGACTACAGTAAAGGGAAATGTTAGAGAGGTTTAGGTCATCTGTTCAAATCCCTGAAGAACTGTGTGGGTGAGAGAATTGAATGAAAAGCATTTTTCCCTTCCTCCATGGTTAATGTACAGTTGAGCAATGCACCCAACCCCCCAAAAGCAGCCCACACATCTCCGGATGCGTGTATGCTCATTGCTTCTACCATATTAAGGAAGGGCTCAATAATAAATGATGGAACAACCATGTGTAAACAAGGAAGATGCACTGGTGTTGTGCATCACTATGACGGCTAACTGGGACACTTGCATAGAATGAAGCCCTGTGTTTTTTGTAACTTTTTAGTAACTCACTGATTTTACATGTCCCAGACACCTCATGTTAGAATGACACAGTTTCAGTTGATAGATTTATTTACATGGTAAAATGTAAAAGTGGTCCTACGAAGATATTTGACTAAAAGCATGAACTGTTTTCACGGCCTACCTGAGCTGTACTTTGACTCTTGTGCTTTCTCTCCTCTCAGGACACCCTCGCAGGCTGACACACTTGTGTCGCATCAGGATCCGCAGAGCGATGGGCAAAAACCGCCTCAACCACATAACGTCATTACCGCTACCAGAACCTATCAAGAACTTCTTGCTTCACCAAAACTGACCACCGCCTCATTATGTAAAGTGTTCATTCAGTCCTTAAAAAACCACCTCAGTCACTCCCAAAGACAAGCAACAGGATAGAAACTTTTGTCACCCAATTTGCTAATTATTTTCTTTAAATCATAATATAAAATCCTCCTTCTACTGTAATTTGAAACGCTTCTTAACATATCAGAGAAGCCTTAGATATTTCTTCAAACTATACATGTATTCTGAATGTTTGCCTTGTGACCTCCTAAATAGGCAGGACATGTTTTGGACCTATTTCAAGAAGCACCTTTTAGCTTAACAGCCAGAGTGAGAATCTCTTTTGGCTTAAAGCAACAACTTAAACATGCCACGCCTAAATATCTCGTTCACGAGCAGAGCAACAGCGTCCTGATCCAGCTCCTTGAATTGCTTGTTTATGTTTTACGTAAACCTGGATCTCAGGCAGGAAAAATGTGCAGCAACCCAGCAATCTTAAATGTATAGCATAGATCACGTAGCTTTTAAGTGATGACTAGCACAAAGTGCTCAAGTTTAGATTAGATCACTCTGCTTGTGCTGTTTACACTCCATTGAATGCTGGGTGCTGACTGATTCTTTTTTCAGCCACATGCCTTAATTTTGAGTTTTTGAAAACATAGCCTCAAAGACTTATCAGTCAAAACCTTCTATAGATAAACCAAACTACTGAAATATGAAATTCCAGAGGTTTTTGACAAGAACATTTATAAATACATAAACAATTTGAGGCCCTGGATATTGACTGGTTGCAGGAGGAAAGTTTAACTAATATGGACATTTGGGAAATTAGTGCTGTTTAAGCAGGGTTTATAAAATTCTGTTACTCTGTAACACTGACAATCAGTGAACTAGTGAATGAAATCTATAATAATAATAATAATAATAATAATGAGAATAGGTTTGTATTTATTAGCCAGAAAGCTGCCTCCTCTGTGAGTCTGTTGCACCCTTCATCTACTGTGCATGCACAGATTTGTCTCTCGGACATTGACATTTAGACCTTGTTAAAATGTCAGTGAAGTTTGCTTTGTATGTTTTATCATTATTTGCATTCAGTAAATGTGACGTAATTGTGTATTTTCTCCTGTTCATTGTTTTTATTATCTATTCCTAGTGATCCCAGAAGAGTAGGATCACTGCTCCAGTGAACAGGAAAGAATTATTCCTTCTCCTTTAATGGTAGCCCTCTAATATTTGTTATATACCCATATTATCTGGAGTTTAGGTTTGGTTAATTACAGTGACACAAAATCCCTCTTGTGAATTGATACTAAGGCAGCACAACCCAGAAAAGGTGTGGGCATTTAATCCACTAAAAAACCCTCAAGAGCACACTAACATTTCCATAATTCAACGTATATACTCTATATTATATGTGTCCCTTTTGCATGACCATTCTTTAAAGTTAAGTGATAAAGGTTCACTGCAATTGATGAGTCGACTGGTGAGCTGTCCACTCTGTTTCCACTCCAGTGATGTCTGGAGTAAGACAATAATAAGTCTGCTTTTTATGGATAATTAAAAGTAACTTTTTTTAAACACAGGATCCCATAAACAAGATGATCTTATTCCCCAAGACCCAGTAAGAGCAATGAATAAAACTGAGATAATAAATGAACATCCTGTAAAGCAAAGTCTGTTTTTGTTTTCAGCCTGGAGCGTACCCAACAAGTCTTGATCTGACCTAATGTGAGTCACTTGACATTTTGGAGGACCTGGACAATAAGTTTACAAAAGCGTTCAGGACCATTTGTAAATGATCCGAGGATAAAACGGGTGAGGAGGCAGAGGGGCTGACGTGATTTGCCAGAAATGCAAACATTGGTTTGAACACGGAAAAAGTTCAATATTTTAAATGAATGACCTGTTTGAATTCAGAATAACAGCCTACTGTGCGGCAGACTGTTGGAAAGAGGTTCCTTGAAATCTGAAAATTAAGTTTTAAGCAGATTTTGCCCTCTACACCAAAATTCCCAGTACCGAGGGTTGCTGATGTTTAATGGTTCACTGCATGACTTTTCTTGAAAAAGTGGCAGGACTCCTTGCAACAGTCAAACAGAACCAAATAGAAGTATGAATAATAATTTCCACCCAGGTTTGCAGCCTAGGATTACAAACAAACATTACGGAAACAAACTGGAACTACTCAGCATGGTTAACATGCAAGGCAGGTCTAGCATATTTGTTTGCTAAGTTAGGAAGGGTTGAATTATAACTTGCTGAGCAATAATTCAGTGAAGTTTTTCCCATGGATGCCCAACTAATAAAGCACCGATTTCACAGGGTGTAGTGAAAGAGTGAACAAGGAAGTGTTTTCTGACACTGGTGCATCACTATGGTGGCTAATTGGGAGACTTGTATAGAAATGAATTCATCACAAGTATACTGTATGTATACTAGCAGCATGGCTCTGTAAGTGGCAGTAGTTATCTGTTGGTCGGTTGGTCCACACTGGTCAGACAGAGTGCACCATTTAAAAAGTCAGGCAATGCGTGGACCTTTTGCCTTTATTGTCACCATGAGGTTGACATTTGGAGTTTTTGTGCACCAGCTATTGGTTGGTCTACCATGCATTCGGCCATGAATGTATACTCAACAGCAACCTAACTTATGGGTCAAAACTGACGTTTTTTTTTCTGTTATGTCTGTAGCCTTGATGTTTCATATGACAACTATGGATCCTACCGAGCAAGCATAAAAGAATCATAGCGTCCAAGAGGGGGGCAGTTGTTATTGTTGTGGAGCTGCTAAACGGCCCAGGATATCGTGATGGTTGAGAAAACCACATTTTGGTGATAACTGGCCCAGTGGAAAATGCACAGCCTGGGAACCCTGAGTAGAAGCAGCAGAGAGCACAACAGCAGAGGAAGATGAGGGCTCTCAGTCCAAAACCGTTCTGGCAAAGACCTGAGAAGATGGACTGAGAAAGCCTTGGACTGAAATGAAGATTCCTTTTTGCAAGTTGAAAAGTCTGGAAGCAGACTGAACAGGCTTTTGTTGGAGGCTTAAAACTTCACTATAAATCCAAATGAATAAGATGCAATCATTTATTTCTTTGACATTTCTGACAGTGATATCACTAAAAACAAATCTAACCTTGGCAGCGGTGGAAAACAAACAGCATAGTCCAATGTGTATGAACAGGTTTGTAGGCATGGTTGTGCACAACAGTGCTCAACTGTTGCATGAGGTCTCTAGATGGCACTGTCTTCCTTTCAAGCATGGCAGACATCTCGATGTCTCCCGTGTCTCCTTCCCTCACTCCTTCTCTCATTTCTCTTTTTCAGCTCCAGACCTCAGCATATGTCCTCAAGAGCCTCATCCTTTCAGATCTCATTAAAGCGAGTCTTTCATTAACAGAACTCACACCCAGACGGAGAATGAGGCCCTTTGCACCAGTGCAGAGTGAAGAAGAGACAGGATAGTTTGGTCAACCGCTATCTTCCTGTGGGGAATTTCCATTGCGAGAGTCTTTCTCTTTCAAGTCAAACTTATTTAATGTTACGATTTATTTAAGAGGGCGCCCTACTATGTTCACTCTGGATCAGTCCATTTGGGTTATTGTAGGGCTTGCACATAAAGAGCTTTATTTAAAAGTGAGATATCCCATAAACTCTTGCAAAAGTGATAGCATAAGATCACAGTCAGTGCTCTTTTGAAGCGCAAATGCAAAACACCAGAACATGATATTTTACTGGCGACTGGTTTATACATAAAAACTTCAAATGATCAACATTAACAGTTTTCTGAACTCCAAAGTTGATTGTGTTGCTGCAGCAAAACGGAAACAGAGATGGTAAATGGTTTATTTCCTCAGAAAATCACTCGGAGCCTGGAAAAGCTGAACGCTGTTGTTCATTCCTGAGTTTATTTGCACCACAAACTGCAATCAAAATCTCAACAGCCTCTGCTAATATCACCGCAGTGTTCCGCTCCGAGTGGGGACCAGCGTGCAAGGAGATGTTGACTGCAGTGTGGGCCCCTTCATGAGCCGACCACAGCTCTTAGATATGGATTAATTGTAATTTCCATGGATTTAGCGTTTCCATATAACATTCTGTGGGTGCGTGTGTGTGTGAGCTTTGTGAATGTGTTTGTTTAACATAAATGGACTCTGTTCGTGTAAAAGAGAGTATGACATTCACGTTAGATCAAAACTCACCTGTAACTTGTACTTCCACCACCACCACTCTGCTGTTGGGCGGCCTTTTCTCTTGCACTTGCGCTGGCGACATTTGGTAATTGCCACAAGCTTTAATTTGAATGATCTCATTCCTCAGGCGTCCCGGAAATCTTAGTTTCCTTCAGTGACCACATTATCGTGTTTACTGCTACCACACACACAAAGGTATTCCGCCTGTGCCCCAGTGATACACCGCTTTTATCGAGCTCAAGCTCCTTTTGCTGCCACACAGTCAGAGCAGTTGAATTGAAACCTGGAGCTGTTTAGAGTGATTTGCAAAGATGACATGAGGTTTGTCGTGTAACGGTCCAAGAAAAGCAGCCTTTTCCTTTTCAGCTCAGGCCTGATCAGTGGAACAGAAAAGTCAGGGTGTGGATGAATGAGCCCGAAGATATTGATCATTTTTTATTTTTGTGTCATACTGTAAACCAAAACATGTGGGCTGCAACTGCATGTCCGGACGCACTTTTCCTCAGTTGAAGGCCGCCTTGCTCTATAAACTACTCATCCAGTGCTTGAACACGACACAAACAGGGAATTCCATCAGCTTTATTGATACTATAATTAAGCAGTATAGGGTTAGGAATAAATAAAAGTGTGTTTTAATTAAAAACCTCAGACTGGCTTAATGAGTCTTAATTTGACTGCTTTCCAAAGAAGCCGGTAGTCGTGAAATGCGGCAAGGCCAGGAAGGATGTGAAGTGATTGCTTCTGTAATTACTGTCACAGTCTGCAACTTGAGTCTTATACTTAATTAGTTCCCTCTCATTTGGGTGATGTTTAGTTATTGCGTGTGTGTTACAGCTCGTGTTGAATGCTCTGCCTTTTAGGAACAATAAAGCTGTAAAAACTGTGTGGGGCCAAGTCCTAAAGCAGCTGTTGTCAGTGCAAAGATTAAAGAGTGTACCGGACGAAAAAAAATGGCATATCGCATTAAACTAATACTGTCCATATTCACTCATTAGCAGTGATGATGAGAAATGAGGGAATGGGCCTGGTGCGGAAAACAGAGCCATTATGATGGACTGGTTCTGCCATTGCTGCCCTGTTATAAGGGTGTTACACATCAGGCATTAAAGTATCATCAACTCATTACGGGCACAGCTATGTGCACTGGAATCAGATGAAAAATGTGCTGGTTCACCATTTAAATAAGCAGCTGCACTGGTAAAAAGATGTTTAATAATGGAAAAAAGTGCATCATTAAAGCCTCTAAAGAGCGTGTCATTTTTAGCTTTGCTAGCAGTGTATCTCACTCTACATGATATCACTTTGGTTAAACATCTCAACAGCTAATGGCAGCATTACCGTGGATTTTACGACTACATCCTGTTATCGGATTATCTGCAAAAGTAAACTCAAATTTGTCTTTTTCTTTTTTCTTTCAAGATTAAAAATCTAAACGCCGAGAAAAAGAACCTGCTAATACAACGTCCCATGCAAAGCAGACATAAAAACTCAACTAACTCTTGCTCTGCTACATGTCAGAAGAGAAAGTCGTTTTTGCTCAGAACTGACATTATGGTTGGTATCTGAGTTGGAGAGCCTGGGGACCAGTTGATGGCAGCATGACAATGTCCATTACAGCAAACTGCCCGTGTGTAATTACTTCCGTAGAACTGGACTACTCATGGGAAGGATTTTCCACCACTGAGAAGATCCCGTGGCTAGGAGAAAGGAGGGGGTGTGTTGGATGGGGAACAAAGCTGTGGAGCTGTCATGGATGGTATGGTTGGAGGGACTGTGGTTGGGGGTGGGGATGGCTGGGTTGCGGGGTTGCGGGGTCCCCCTCCTCCTCCTCCTCCTCCTCCTCCTCCTCCTCCTCTTCTTCCTCCTTCTTCATGTCCCCCCTCTCAAAAGGGACCAGCAACCATTGGACAGCTTCCCAAACCGCTGGCTGACAACAACATGGGCAAGAAGAAACCCCAGTTTAACAGAAGAGGGGAGAAGAGGAAGAGAGTCATTCGGTGGCCACCACTGTGGGAATCTTGTAAACTGTGCTTTCCTGAGGCCTTGGGAATCCCACACCAGAGCTGGAACCTGCGGGCATGGAAAACGGGGCCTGCATCCCCCAAGAGAGGGCATGTCAGAGAGAGAACAACATTGCTTGATCACTTAGTGTGGGGGAGCTGGCAGCGAGGCGCTTTATCTGCGGAGCCGCGGGGTAGGCTAAAGAACAGAAAATCTAAATATTACAGTCCCGAGGACAAAAAGGTTTGTTTAGTGAGGTATAAGGAAAAAAGTGGGAACTTACCGTCTAAGAAGCTGACAGATTTGCTGTGCACGACTCCTGTAAAACCCTCCTTGCGTCCTTCACGTGGGTGCAAACAGCATCTACCACATTGCCTTAATCTCAAAATATATATTGACTCATACAGTACCACAAACGCTGGAGCTTTCAGGCAAGAGCTTATGGGACAAACATGTGTAGTCTGTTAAGTACGATGTGCATAGAATGGTTGCAACCATAGAGCTGGTAGATATCCACATCTCAGCTATGTCATGAGAGTCCTTATCTAATCTGTGGACCAAATATCAAACACTGACCCTGAAGATTGGGTTGCTCTGTTAAATTTTGAGGCACAAATAAAAAAAAACAACAACACACATGTCTTTCAACAATGTTTAAAGGCTGAAGCAGAAAAAACGTTGCAGTCATAGGCTCCTTGTGGGTTCATCACTCTGCCTCCTTGATCTCTTTCCAAACCTATGAATTTTTGTACTCTCAAGATGACGAATTACAAGAATGAGGGTGATCTTAGACGGAGCAGCAACAATGACTCTGTGTGTTCACTGTGAGTCTAGTAAAGTATCATTTGGAGACATGACAGGCTGTGTGATGAATGCGTGGTTAGTCAGACTTACTGGTTCTTTTTTACCTGCAGGTTTTTAATAGTGATCTACAACTGACTGTGCCCTGAGGGATTGAACTGTATTAATTTGTACTGACGCAATACAGTTCAATTCAACCAGCTCAACCCCATTTTAGTCAATGGTCTAGGCTAAATAACAAAAAGACTTCGGTGTTAACTGCAATCCAGTTTAACAACACTGCAAACTGCATCCTCCAGAATGATCATCCAGACAAATTACCACCTTTCTGACGTCGTTTAACTTAATATTATAACAGTCATGAAGGAGGATTTAGTGCAGAATTCGTTCCTTTTTTAATGAGGTACCTAATGCCCCGGCAAGTTGGTGTATATGCAGTGTATATATTTATTTTATTCAAATAATACATTGATAAAATTAATAAACAGCCAATAAGTCGTTTCAAAAAGACCTGTCCCAGGTTCAGCTAGGAGGCCGTCGTGGTCCACCACATCAAATCAACCATTTCCCTTCTCAGATAAGCAGCTTCCCAGATCTGCTAGAAACAGACAGAGGAGCTCGGAAAAAAACATTTAAGGGAATCGGTTTTGGCAGTTCACTCCGTTGCTAAAGCGTAAAACCCGGTTAAACTGAAGCGAGTGAAGCATTATTGATATGGTGTAAGAGATTTCACAGTGCATATGTTTGGGGGTATTGACAACTTCTTGAAAAGAGGAGGCACAACAATGGTTCTTTGATTTTAAGGTGGATCTCCTGACAATTCTCAGATGTTTTGGTGTCAGATAATAATTAATGTTATTAACTAATTTTTATCGAGGATAATATTTCCTCTTCCTGTCTGTTCACCAAAAAAAAAAAAAAAAACTGTAACATGGAAACTCAAACACCAGAAATTCTACTTTGTTTAACATTGATTATTTTTTAAATTGCTGATTTACTACTATTGTTTGCAGTCTCTGGTTGTCTGATTTTTCTTGTAATGTAAAACACAATAAATCAGCATTCCCCTTTGGGCTCAGGCTATTCTCAGCATTCCCAAACGCTATTTGCAGACACAAATGAAAAACACAGTGACAGATGCAAAACAATTATAAAATATACAAGAAGACAGAATTAACACTGTCTACCAGATTCTAAATGTGCAGAAGCAGCTGCTTAACATGACTACACAATGAACATATCGACACCCACACTTT
Source organism: Chelon labrosus (assembly GCF_963514085.1). Classification (NCBI taxonomy): domain Eukaryota; kingdom Metazoa; phylum Chordata; class Actinopteri; order Mugiliformes; family Mugilidae; genus Chelon; species Chelon labrosus. The sequence goes on from NC_140341.1 coordinate 25,314,580, forward strand.
TCATTCAGATTACAAGGTCTTCATTCTGGCAGCGTTCAGCACTTGATACAGATGCATGACGATATAATGTGTGGTGGGAATAAGGAGCGCAGGCTGGGATGAGTGCAGCATTGCGTGACCATGAAGCCAACATCCTGTCCTCAGTGAATTCCATGGAGGAGTGTGCGGCTCTTTTGGTTTTTCAATGCTTTTTCTAGAGTCCCAGCGAACGGCAAGTGTGCGCTATATGTATGCGTATGGGGAATAGGGAGGCTTGATTTATGTTTCTAGAAGTCATCTCTTGCACTTTGCCGTTCCACAGAGACTGAAGTGAGAGGACATGGTTCTATTTGATATGAAAGAGAAATCTGTTGTAGTGTTTTTACTGATACACAGGAGCTGATGTAACTTCCCCTGCTGCTGTTGAATCAGGGTGTGTCTGCACTAATATTTGGATGTGGAATTACACAACAGCATGGCCATCACAGTTGACAGTGAGCTACATGGTAAATTTCAGTCGCCTACTACATATTTCACTTACAAGTCACTACGAGAAAAAAAAGGATATCTCCACATGGTGATCAGAGACAAATCTTGTGGTTTCTAGCACTGAAACAGTGGAAAAATCAATTCTGGTTTAGACCGCTCTGAGATGACAACAGAGACACAGTAATTAATTACATATTTATTCTATGTTTTCTTGAATGTTCTTGAATCATTTATTTACTGTTTTAGCAAATGTCCTAACACAGTAGCTACAATAATGTTGTTGTTTTTTCTGTCTGATTCTAGTCTTTTATAGGATTACACCACATCTTGTCTGTAATCAAATACAAATTGCCTACTAAAGCTAGCTCACAGGTATGTAAGATGGTTCAAATTTGTTATTTGCTGATAACTGCAATTTGATGTTATTATTATTATTATTATTTGGAGTATTAGACTGACAATTTAACCCATCTCATTAAATGATGATTAGATCACCTAATTAGAAAGTGCAATCTGTTGAATCAAAAGATTCAATCAGACACACTTACATTTTGACATGTGGCCTTGTCAGATGTTGTGTTTGTCACGTAACTGTAGCAGGTGCACAGAATTCAAAATCAAATTACGAACTGGAGAAGCTGAAGAATTTTTTCAACACAATTTAGATGTTTTTGAAATGCTCTATAAATTATTTACAAGCAAACCGCCCGCAGATACAACTCCGACTGAGCGAACATGAAGTCCAAAGACTGTCTTAAAGATAGGTTGAAGGTTGTTTTTTCTCCACTCCTCTCTGAGTTATCTGTGTCCTCTCCTGTGGTCTGAGAGGCAAGCAGCCATTAGCACAACCCATCTCTTTAATCGGCCCACTGGAGGAGGCACCGAAGGGCGCTCTGTCAACCGCAGTAGGCCTCCTCTTTTATTTTCTCACCCACTGGCACGCCCGCTCTGTGGGAGAGAGGTTTGTTAAAGCCTCAGTGAGTCAGTGACAGGTGGACAGGTGGTGGAGCGGCAGCCGTGGAGCCTCAAGATTGTTGAGCAACTAAATATATGAAGGGAACCGCATCCTGTGCAAGCATTTATTTAGATCAGAAAAATAAAAATATGATGTGGTCATAAAGCAGAACAAATTTACAGTACAAGTGTTTTAACGCACTGGCACATATTCTATTTTTTTTGTATTTCATCTGCAGGACTTTTTGTGGAACTTTGTTTGTAGATGCAATTTCAACATGAACGCATGAGAATTGATTTTCAGGCTTGCTGAACAACAACAAGTCTGTTTCATTTCTTTTCCCAGGATGCTGCATGTGTTTGAAAAACTCTATGTGAGCACAGAAACAACCTCTGAATGTAATGATGATGACTTCTCGAGAAAACAATGTTAACGTCCGAAGAAGACTTCTTTATTCTATTTTAATTTACCATAAAAGTCACAAATTGACAAGACAAACGTGCCCAAAAAAAGTGCAAATGGTTTCGAAAATGAAATACATGTGCATAAAATGAGTTAAGTGGATTGGCTTTTGTGAGGGAATGTTAATGTGAAGCACACTCGGCAGAAGAAGAAAACTAAACCAACAAATGGCAGAAAACAGCTTTGTTTGGAGGAACAAGAATCTCCATCTGATCTCATTCTGCACTGACTGGCGGTAGTTACATTTAACACAGAAAAAGTGATTTGTTGTTAGCTGCACTTTAAATTTGAGTCTCTATTTTTTTGCTCGTTATCTATTTTGGGAATGATCTGAAAGGTTTAGCTGCAGATATTTAAACGTGTACATGTGTGCATCACTGGGCGTGTGCAAGCGAACTAATCAGCCTTCCACTACGTGTTGCTGCTGATTATTTTTGTGTATTTAGTTTGGTCCTTGCTGGAAGAGGGAGGTAGGAAACAGGCCTGCTCTGGTTTCTTTTTTATAACGCACCACATAAACATTTCAGATTCTGATCCTGATTTTATTTATCACAGCTCACATCCACATCCTATGGCTATGGTCGCCACATTTCTGGGATGAAAGGGTCTGGTGTATGTGCATGTGCCAGGAAGTTGTTGATAGCGTAAGTCTGTGTGAATGTATACATATACAGAAATCTGAAGGCTATCGGTAGTATACGGTATATGTGAGGGCGGAGTGTGTGTGCAGCGTAAGTGTGTCTAAACAGGTTGTTTGCATGGATAGCGTGTGTTTTGTGTGTTTTGTTCTGTGTGGGTGGGTGTTTCACATGCAACGTGGCAAGTGTTTGATGGACAGTAGTCCTGCCAAGCATGCATGTGTGCGTGAGTGTGTGTGCATGTGTGTACTTGTGTTTACTCTGTCAAATGTATCCCACATGTGGGTGCAGGTCTTAGCACATGCACATTTCCTCTCCTCTCCATTACTGCCTGCCATTGAGCGGAAGCTTGTTCTCCCATTTTTATGTACATTTGTATTGTACAGTATTTTCAAACTGCTGGGATCCCAGGTGGATGATAGATTTCAGAGCAAAATTGTAAAAGTTTTTTGGGGGGCGTTGGGGCAAGGAAAGTGATAGCTTCTTATGAAAGTGTCTCGTCTCGTCTCGTCTTCTTCCGCTTATCCGGGTCCGGGTCGCGGCTTCAGCAGGGAAGCCCAGACAGCCCTCTCCCCAGCCACTTTAACCAGCTCCTCCGGAGGAACCCCCAGGCGTTCCCAGGTCAGACGAGAGATATAATCCTTCTGTCGTGTCCTGGGTCGGCACCGAGGTCTCCTACCGGTGGGACATGCCCGAAACACCTCTCCTGGGAGGCGTCCAGGAGGCATCCTTACCAGATGCCCTAGCCACCTCAACTGACTCCTCTCGACGTGGAGGAGCAGCGGCTCTACTCTGAGCTCCTCCCGTATGTCCGAGCTCCTTACCCTATCTCTAAGGCTGAGCCCAGCCACCCTATGAAGGAAACTCATTTCAGCCGCTTGTATTCGCAATCTTGTTCTTTCGGTCATTACCCAAAGTTCATGACCATAGGTGAGGATTGGAACGTAGATCGACCGGTAAATGAAAGTGTGCCGAATGATTTATTTTTTGCATATGATATTTTTTGCATATGATATTTTGTTGTGTGGCGTGCTGGAGTTGCCATAAAATGAACACAAACGATTGATTAAAGTTGTCCATAATGTCAACTTTACTAGTTCGAGTTCTTCGAACATTCCTAGTAATGTAAATCTACTCCCCACCATCAATTGGAACTGTAGAAGTCATATGGATGAATCCAGTTATTTTTTATTTTAGATGAATCCTATATATTTATAAAATGGATGATATTTTAGAGTGTGGGCAGCACAGTGCGTTGGTTAGCACTGATGCCTCACAGCAAGAAGGTTCGAATCCAGGCAGACTGGGGCCTTTCTGTGTGGAGTTTGCATGTTCTCCCTGTGCCTGTGTGGGTTCTCTCTGGGTACTCTGGGTACTCCTCCCGCTGTCCAAAGACATGCTGGTTAAGTTAATTGGTGATTCTAAATTGGCCGTAGCTGTGAGTGGTTGTCTGTCTCTCTGTGTTAGCTCTGCGTTAGGTACCCCGCCTCTTGCCCAATGACAGCTGGGATAGGCTCCAGCTGTCATCGGGGTACACACTGGACAGGTCTCCAGTCTACTGCAGGGCTAACACAGAGAGACAGACAACCTTTCATACTCACATACACACCTACGGCCAATCTAGAATCACCAATTAATCTAAGGAGCATGTCTTTGGACAGTGGGAGGAAGCTGGAGTACCCAGAGAGAACCCACACAGACACAGGGAGAACATGCAAACTACTTTAAAATTCGATTGTGCATTATGTGGATGTGTTTTTGTCTTTGGCGACACCTCTGGCCGAAATCCCGTATTGCAGGAGCAATTAACACACATTTCATGAAATGGAAATCTTTGAGATTGCCACTTTAAATGTCAGCGTGACAAATTTAAATGCCAAATTCTTCTCAACAAACTCCAATAATCTTCCTCCATAGGTAATTTGGGGGTTCCGCAAAAAAATATCTACATAAAATCTTCATTTTACTGGTTGTGTACTATGCTGATGATCCATATTTAACCTATCCATTTTTTATGTTTGGCAACAGAAACCTGTGTCTGCCAACAGATAAAAAAAACACAGAAAATAGTCACAAGAACAACAAATAGCAAAAAAACACAAATATATAATTCATTGTAGAGGCAAATGGTTTTTAGTCATAAAATAAGCCTATACCGCAGAAAATGGCAAAACACTCATCATCACTCACCATGGCTGTAAAACCTCATCTAGCTGTGGCTTGTTGTTTTACACTCATTGCCCTGTCTGTACCCGTCCAAGTCTACCTCACCAGAGACTGAATCAAGCAGCCGCCTCATTTCAACCACATATCTGGTGTATGTCAACAGTGGACTTGTTTAATTTCCCAGAGGCTCTTTTCTATTCAGATTTTCTCAGAGAGCAACACCTCTTACATAGAAACCCAGACAGATACTAAGGTGTTGGGTGTTGTCCTCTTTCTGAGGACCTGCACGCTGAAATTCGCCCTTGCAGTATCTTTCCATCAGTAAATGTTTGCAGTCACATATTTCATCTTTTCACATTTAGACCAGGGTTGACATGTCAGACATCTAAACCATTCTGGGCGAACCAAGGCAACGAACAGATCATTGCTCTTCACAGTGTCATAAACCTCAGTCTCATGAAAAGCTGAGCAGACAGCAGGAACGTTTCAAATAAGACACCATGGTGTCTTGTAAATTTCTCCTTTTTCATCAATCGCCAAATATTTTTTTCCAGGACATTCTTTTCTACGATTGTCTGCAGGTCATGCGATGTTTTCAAAAGCCATGTACAAAGAGGAAGAGGCCAGCTGTATGCTTTTTGATGATCCTAACCTTAAAGAACTGTTTGTAGGAGACTATGGGAAAAGAATGGGGGACATCAGTACATTGTATTACTGCCATACAACATAAATACACACATAGTACTCACTACTGCCCGCAGAGACCACCTGATACCAATGCATGCCACAAAAATGTCCAAAAACTTTAACACTTGTGAATAAAGAATAAATGATAAAAGGAGTGCAGCAGACAAAAAAAACGCAACATCATCCCTCTTGGATTTCCAAAGAAGGGGACACCCTTACCACTGAAGGACGTAACCACAGTAGAGGAGAACATCATCACCATCTCAGTGACCAGTTTACTTCACTTACTTAAACATCTTGCTTCAAAGGTCTTTGATCCAAATAGTAGAGTGACTGAGTTTCAGCACAGCACATCAGTGCTCTTTGCTCTTTCAGTTGTTTCAACATTAATGTCATCATTTGGATGTCCCGATTCAGATGGGTTAAGTCAAATAAAGATAGAAACTGAATAAACATGACATGGGTTGAAAAGAACATTAGTTGAACATCAGAAATATATTTTGAGGATACTCAGCTGATATACTAATTTTAGTGTGAGCATCACTCTGTCTTCTCCTGTCCTCTCCTCTCCTCTCCATTCCTCTCCTCTCCTCTCCTCTCCTCTCCTCTCCTCTCCTCTCCTCTCCATTCCTCTCCTCTCCTCTCCTCTCCCATCCTTCGGCCTAATTCGAAGCGCCTTGTGAAGCGACTGCATCGGAGAGAAGGATGTGGCTGAGTCAAATAAAAGAATCATAACAACAGGATCAAAGCAGTCGTGCAAATCTGTTCCTTCTGGACATGACGGCTTTTGCATAAAACAAAGAAAGTCGAAGACAAGACAGACAGGGCGCTGCTCAGAAAGGGAAGGAAGGGATAAAAGAAAAGAAAAGAAAAGAAAGGAAGGGGAGATGAGAGGAGGGGGAGAAAGGCAGAGTGCTGAACTCTGCATCTCACGAAGACGGTCATCAGCTGCTGTTTGATTGATACCCCGCTCGTCTCTTCCATCTTTTTTTATGTGTCTCTCACTCTAGTGTATGTTGATGACACCCGCTCTCTTTCTGTGCATAAGATCAAACAGCTGTGTCAAGACTTATCCATAACTCTGACCAGTCATCCTGTCTACTATATTCTAACGTGATGCTTCCAAAGAAAACTTGCTGGGATCAAACAGTCACAACATGCCGCTGCAGTGAAGTGAACTTATGGACCATCATAGATATTTCTGAAGATGTGTCTTGATCTTACAATCACATGTCAAAATGTTCTAATGTTTGCATGTAGATTCATTTTGATTAAAAGTTGATGACTTTCTGAAAATACATTTTGTCTAGGTATGGCAACATTAAAACTCTCTTCATGAAACTCCCTCATAAAATAAGCCCTGCAGTAAAAAAGTGCCAGGAAAAAAAATAGAAGAAAAATTATAGAGTTGCCTATTTACTTTGGTGATAATTACTGACAATGCAAGTCTGAATAAAATATTGTTTAACTTCTTAAATACACAAATCTACCAGGAAAATGCAACAAATGAAATTAATATAAAGTGATTTAATGTAGTTTTTATTTAAAGTGTCTTCTTGTAATTTCTTGAGAATATGAATAGGTCCAAGTTATAAAACTGTCTTTCAATAAACTTTTTTTTTTTTTTTTTTTTTCCAGACCTTGCAGACATAAATAAAAATAAAACTTGCTCCAGACAGGCTCCAAATAAAACCTGAGAACCAGTGCAAATAAACAACAAAAAGTTTTTTTTGTTTTTTTTTTACGGCACCTGTTGTCTCCTTATTTGTCACACCGCACACATCTGGCACTGAAGCAGGATTAACCGAACCATGAGAAGTATTTGCCAACACGACTGTGGTCACAAGAATGTTGGAGGCAGGATGCTTTTGTTTACCATCTATTGTTCCACTTTTTAAAAACGCAATCGGCCTCCCTGTTTGTCTGATTTATTTTACACTTCTTGACTCTTTGCCACTCAGGAAGTCTTTGGCGTTGCTTTAAAGAGTCAGTGTCTGGCAAGTACTCAATGTAGGTTAAATTTAAGAAAATGAAAGACATAGAAATGTTTAGAATTGGGGGCTTGTCTACAGGACGTCTCTGCATTGAATAAGTTTGAAATGATCATCTAGTCAATTGAAAAAACCTGAAAAATAAATAGTCCAATACTACATTGATTTCCCTGATGCACCCTCCTCGAGCTGAGTGATTTTTGAGGGAAAATAAAAAGCCAGAGCAGTCCAAAACTGCACTCTGCACGAACCGCATATTTAGATCATGATGCATCAATCCTCATAATTCACATGATTCTGTCATTTTACACTCAATTTACAATATGTTACAGCTCAGGAATCCACAACACATTTTCTCAGACATAAAAGATGACGGGAAATCACGGACAGACACGGGCAAGAATAAAGCCAGCATGGCCGCTCGGGCCGGGCACTGTCACTTGGACTGCGTGGTCTGTTTCGAAACACATCAAAGAAACTCATGATTTTGCATGCAAAAACCACAACATGACTAGTTTCCCTCCCCTCTCCCCAGCGTTGCAGTCCCCTAGAGGAAAGGAAAATGTGGATTCTCAGAAGTATTATTCCAAAAAAAAAATAAACACAAAATGAAACAGAGTGAGAGATACATATTCCAGACATATTCCAACAGTAAAAGCCTTGGGTTTGGGTCCAGGCCTTTTTGTTTGACTGTGTTAAGATGCCATAGGGCCCGGAGGGACTGGCAGGTTTACAGTTGAGGGGCAAGTGTGGTTGTTGAAAGGTCGGGGTGTTTGCTATGTAAAGAGCCACCTCCTGAAGGTTCATCTGAAACAAAGAAGTTGCTGTGTGACAGTTCAGTGGAAGCTTCCCAGTCACTGTATAGGCCTTTGTAATCACCACAAAAGAACATACCAGCAGAGTAAGTCCATAACTCATCCACACAAACAAACTCTGATGTCGGTAAATGAGGCTGAACTCCAACCCCCGAAGGGTGAGACTTGGCTTTTGTGGTGGAGCTTGATGAAGGCAAACAATGCAGCTGTATGCTGACGAGAGGATGGGACAGGAGACTGGAAAGTGGCAAGATGTTTCACACTGAACTGCACTACACTGGTGTGATATACTTCCCCTCAGATGGTAAACGTCCCGAGAAATTAGTTTTATGGTAAATTGCACTGGTCATATCCCGTGTGCACCGCAGGGTAGTTGTGCAATCACTTTGGTGTAACTTGATGGTGATGGGAAAAGTTTGGGATGATGATCACTGCACATCTCACCCTCCACAGAATCACTCTTTTTTCTGTGACTACTCACTCCTCACATACTGACAGCTTAACTGCCTGGGTGGCCATCATCGGGGCTCAGATTAATCTTTATATTATATAAAAAAAAAAAAACTCTGCGGTGAGACCTCTGTTTTTTTTTTTTAGGTCTTAACTTATCAGTGTATGCTTTGACACAACTGCCAAGGATCTCACACACTGCATATGTAAGGACTAAGAAGGACAGCATCAAGAGGAAACCTTGGCCAAGGCCGTGCGTGACAGCTGGCGTGCCACACGGCCTACAACAATACACAAACTGTCCTTCCTGACGGCCATCAGTACACACTTATACAGTCATAGCAAGGCAGGAACACACGATCGCCCTGACATCTCCAGACAGCAAAAAATAAACAGACAGATGGAAAAAGAAGACACATAATGAATACCAGTGGTCTAGGAGAAAGGAAAACTGATCTCCATCATACTCAGTGTACATGTTGGGTGCCATTGTGTAATAAAGATACTGCTAACCCTTCTCGGTCAAGACCTTTAGATGTGCATGCACCCAAAGTGTCACTGGAGAGTTAACGCCAGGACCATGAAAACACTAGCCGCAGGTCATTAAAATACCTCTGAGAATACGGGATGCTTATCAAATAATATGAACCACATTGCTCCACTTTCCGTTTGTGTAAATGTGGTGGGTGTGAGGCTGGAGTAGATATCTCTACCTTTTCAAGTGCTCTTTGAAGTCTGGGCCTTGAAACAAGTGCCTGGGAAAGTGGAAAACTTCATACAGAAGTCCAGCAGAGCGTCTGCTCCTGGAAAGGTCATGACCTCACTGTTACTCACAATTTCTTGTCTCCTCATTAGAAAATATTGAGTGGACTGCGTGGTACGTATTCGACTAACGTCGGTGATACGTGCTTGCTTCTACGCCAAGACATTTTGTGGCTAAATTCTCACACACACATTCTTCTTTCTTTGTCATCTCTTCTTAGTTTTTAGAGAACACGGTAAGGGCTACAGCTGAAATCAGTGACCCTAAAGAAAACCCTAAAATTCCCTGTAAAAATACCAGTCATCACCTCCTCATAAAACACAGCAACAGACCTTCAGGAGGAGGAGGATTTTCCATCATGGCCTTTTTTTTTCCAAAATTAAAATGCCCAACTTATTTGACAAGAGGAGCCTGAAAAAACATGTCACCGTAGATGACTGAATCAGCCAAAGGCTAATTTTTACCAACTGGGTCATTTTCCATTTGTTTGAACTTAAAGGTCTTATATGACATTTGTAACCTTCCTCCGTACCCAGAGAGATGCAGCAGGGGCAATGGTGGTTGCCTTCACTGTCCGATGACGCTATTTTGGTGACAATGTCAGAGATTTCATTGTTAATCAGGTCCTTGATTTGTATCTCTATTTATCTAGTTTTAACTAGCAATTAGAAATCAAGGCATGTGAATTCAGAGCACTGACGTTACATTTGATCATCTAAGGCAGCGTGCTTCACTTTTTATCCATCAGCTGATACACAATCAGCATAACCTAACTTTGGATCAGTTTACTGATAAGCTCAAGCCAATCATACTGGCTCTGTCCACAACCCTAGCTTTCTCAGTATGTGATAATGTTGTGCAACTTTGTCAAAAAAAAATAAATAAATCCTTTCCTAGCTTTTCTACTTAGTTGGAAGCTAAAATGAACTAAAATCATTAAAGACAATATTAAGTAAAAAAAAAAAAAAAAAAAAGATTTCACAAACTAATCAGGACTATATTGAAAACACCAGTGCTGTAAATAATGAACCTCATTAAAAATAGCTTCATATACTACTACATGTACGCTTTAAACAGTATCATCTTACCCACAAGAATAATTCAATTATGTAGGTAACTGTGCTTTTTGTGAAAAACATTGTGAAACTGAAATGTCTGCAAGGCACATTAGAGACTTTTGTTTTGACTCATATCCAGAGTGGATGTGAATTCCTTTATGGTGCAGTTTAATCAGGCATTGGGTAAACAGGTCCGGGGTGCAGCAGCCTGACGCCGCCGTCTGTCTTTGACATTTCCCTCTGACGTTCTCAGTCACCCCGCCTTGGAATTCCTCCTGCGTGGCTCACACTCCTCTGCTTTGGGCCAAGCCAGATCCTCAGAGGCCCATCTTTAGGAGGAAATTATTTTTCATTGCCCCCAAAGCGCCTCGACTCCTGCCAGTTTGGCCTCATGCCGCTAGTCCTCAGGTTGTAAGGCCGGGATTCCTCCCGTCCGTGAGGTGGCAGCTGTGAGGTCAGGCCTTCGGGAAAGACAGTTCACAACCTGGACTTGTACCCTTTAACCTCTACGTACTCTCCACAGAACAAAACTAGTACACAAATGTACTAGCCAGACTTCTCTGCAGTAGGAGATTCTAATGCAGTCTTCACTGGGTCAATGCAAAAACTTGATTTCAGTTTTGTTTCACTTTAAACAGGAGACACAGTGGTTTCATTGTCACACAAGCGTTTCATGTTATATTATTAAACTTTTTGTTTTCAGTTGTTAACTTTTGGAACTGTGAAACCCTCACCAAAGATATTCCACTTCAAATAATCTGACGTGAAGGAAAATACATATTTTTTTGTTGCTGTGGCTTCCCTTATGAGCCACACTCAACATTTTAATCGTTTGTTTTTGACCATTTTTGCTTTAGCTGACTTAAACTCCGTTTGATGTTAATGCATAATTGGGTGGCTCTGGATTCACTATAATTCACTGTGTGACATGTCATGACTTTTTCTTCAAGAATGCAGTGACTCATCAAATTGGCTAGATGGCTCCAGTGTTTCAGGTGACTCCATTAATCATAGAGGCTGTGTTTTGTAATCTAAAATGTTATGCTCATTTCCACAAGACACTAAGAGCTAAATGTTTCCCACGAGAGAAATGACGGAAATGGAGACAAGGAGGAGACAAGGGGCTGAGTGGAGATTCTGTCAGTCAGGATTATGGTTATAAAAGCATCAGCGCATGGTTTTCAGTGTTTAAATATTGTGTTTGTACAAATATTTTTTTTTAAAAAATTGTCTGTCCAAAGGTAACAAAATCTGCCTACCAGCCCCTCTAAATGTCATTAAAAACACTAACATGTTATGTCTTGTTTGTTTAATCTGTATAAAAACTCAAGTGTAAAACATGCTGGGGTTTTACCGTGAATTTATGAGCTGGACTATTTCTTGGCAGCCCAGTGACTTCCTGGAATCTCTGCTGATTTTCTGGCATCCTGGGGGTGTTGAAAATATATGATAATTAAGCTCCAAAGAAGACAAACTTGCACCGGAAAAGTCACCTTGGAATACAGATTGTTTCCAGTCTTTATGTTAAGATCAGCTTACCAGCTTCTGGCTGTAGCATCAGATATGAGAGTGGCATAAATCTTCTGATTCAACTCTTGGAAAAGAAAGGTTACAAGTGTATTTCTTAGAACCTGTCCCTTTAAACACTGTCTAGATTGGATCGTTATATAGCATGAAATGTCTACGATCCCAATAGAAACTGAGAGAGGGTGCTGACCTGTGAAGCCAGGACAAATGTGCTCAATGTAGTATGTGCAGACCAACCTTGAGGCCTCGGGTCCTCCCTCCTGATCAGCTCTTTCCTCTTTTTCTGTCTCCCTCTACTCTCATTCTCATTTTGTCTCTTTCTCCAGCTCATTTCTTTTCATTCTTCCTGTCCAGCCCCTTCTTTCTTTCATCCAACTATAGCAGAAGAAGAACAATGAATCATTGATACTTAGGTTTCTTTTGTGGATGCATTTTCCAGCTCCTGGGAATCTAATTTCCTGTTTCTGCTCCCATCAACTGATTAGTGTTTATGTTTAGCAATCTGTTTCTTATAACCTTTTTGTTTTGCAGTTTTAATTTCTGTCCTTCATCCCTTTTTTTTCAGTTTTGCTCTTTTATTGTGTGTATAAATTGTTCCAGGGTTCAGCCTATTCAAGGATACAGGGCTTTTAGTGCTTGGCAGCAGTTAAATCAGTAATAAAATGGCAACACCTATAGCACGAGCCGTTCAATCCAATCCAAATGTCTATATTTGGGGTGGGGTGTGTGTGTGCGTGTGTGTTGAAGGCGGGGTCATGTCAAATGGAAAAAGCAGATTACTCCTGAATTCTTAGACTCCTCTCTATTTACATTGTTAATTTAGAGTGTCATTCATCCCCACTGACAGTAGACTAGTCTACCAGCATTAACGTACAAAGAGGGACGACTCTTTGGTGGAAAAAGACAAATGCACTGTTTAAAATGTAAAATTACTGCATTGTGTCACAATCATGGGGATAATGATCAGCTGCACATCCATGGAAGACTTTCCTTGTTCTGTCAAGCAAACGGAGGCTTTTTATGGAGCAAGAGTAAGGCTAACCACTAAAGGATCCGTTGACATTTGGATCTGTACCATAACCTGAATACGCCTCAGCAAGGCCACTGTGTTCTTTTCTCATTCATAACTGCATTGGCAGATTCTTTTTCAGCAATCCCGGTTCCACATTTGTAAGTAAGCTAAAAAGCATGACCAAGCCACTAAGTGGTGACTGTTTCCCCCGAAGAACTGGTGAATACGTACGTTTCTATCTCAGATCCTGGATGGTGGTCGTTGTTTAAGGAAGATACAGCTGTGATTTGATCTTCACCAAACAGATTGTAACTGAACTAGTCTTCAACCAGGAACTGTCCAACCATGCAAGGATAATGAAAACAAATATCTTACAATAATAGTCCTATTAATTCTTTTTTTTTTTTCTCCAGGGAGTTTGTAGAGAGTCTTTAGTCTTTGCTTTTTGGAAAGCATAAAGACTGTTAGTTGCTTAAAACAACTGTTTTTTGTTCAAAGGTAACGTCCTACCAGCAGCCTCTAAAGCACAATGATTACGGTTTTCTTGAAGAATCAAGGTTCCGACTTTTTCTTGGTACACTTCCTGGAGTTTTTGACACCAGCACAGACTTTACAAAGTTACTGCCAAGAAATAGTCCGGCACATAACCTCTCATAAAATGGTGGATTGTCCTTTTTACACATTGTTTTTTGCAGAGATTAAACCAACTAAATGTAAGGTATTAATCAGAAACCTTTAGATGTGCTGGTAGGCAGATTTCGTTAACAATTACACAAAGCCAGGGTAGCTGTTCCCTCTGTTTCCAGACTTTGTGCTGAGCAAATCTACATGCATCCCAACCATGAGATTGGTATTAATCATCTCATTATCTCTCACTAGACAGCTAAGTGTATTTCCCATAATGTCAAACAGTTCCTTTATTTACCAAACCAATTACAGAACTGGCTGGGCATTTTAACACCAGCCTTGCAAACATCAAAACTTCAGTGTCAGAAATTCATAGTTCAGTGCCGTTTTAGAATAAACATGGAGTGTGTGAGGTGGCGCCACAGGGAAGGCAGCATGGCGTACCAGGCAGGAATGCGCTTCTCACGTCCGCAAATGGATCTGAATATTTACAGACTTGTTGCTCAAGCACTGTTTTCTGAGACTACGTGATTTAAAATCATTCAGGCCTCATTGCTAATGTGTGCTGGTGGTATAATACGGGCAGGCAGTGGGGCACTCAAGGGGTTCACCCCCCCGCCCGGTCTGCAACTGTCAACTGGCAAATCAGCCTCTCATGGAAACCAGACGTTTAATTGCTTTCAGATGCTGAAGCTTTTGGTGTGAGCCGCAATGTGTGACTTTGTAAGGTTGGATTAATTCAACGCCGTTGATTATAAATGCTTGCGTGCCTCGCAGGCTTATGGTCTGAATCAACGTGAGGTCAAATAGTCAGAGCTAAGATAGCAAAGAAGTATTTAGATTTGTTTGTACCTAATGGCATAAACAGTTGAGGTGGATTTACTTCCTAGTGCAGAATTGGATAAGCCGTCAGTCATACTGAAGACAAATATTTTCAGTTTAACCGAGAGATGAATTTTCACTCTGCAATCTGGTGGATGAAAGAATCCACAAACTCTGCTTGGAAAAACAATCAGCAAAATTACTAATTTAATTTCAGTGTGAAAACTCACCATCCAGATAAAAAACTAATCTTTTAACATTTCCACAGCTCCTGCTCACCATGCTCATTATATCACACTTCTGTTGATAATACTGGCCTCCACTGAAAGCAACACAATGTTACTACACAGTGAAAAGTTACAAAGTTGAATGGAAATCATGTATAATGTGTCGTCTTCCGCTGAGAAATGAAACTCTATCACTTGCTCTGTGTCTCTCCAACGTTTGGTATCCGATTGAAAATTCAGTCAATCATTTCTTGATCGTCCCCTAGTTGGTTTCTGGTTTCACCTGAAAGCTTGACCGCTGTCATCAAGCTACTGCAGACTTCTAGTGTTACAAACTCTGACCACTGAGTGACCACTTTTATCCTCCAGAGCACTTTGGTGCAGTTGTGATTCCATTCCAGCATCCAGATTTGGCTCAGTCCTTCCAACAACTAAGGAAAATAGAAGAGCAATCATTATTCTTTCAGATGGGCCCTGTTTGAATAAGCTCTCTATATATTTAACAGCCTAACCGTCTTCCTTTATTCACCCACTCTCTTTCCTCTCTTGGCAAAAGTCGGATTTTCATTCTGGTTTAGATGTTTTGATGATTTCTTGTCATCTGCCATTGTCATTAAGCTCAACATGTATTTTGACCGTAATGCATTTTTGGATCTTTTGGTTTTGCATTTATACACTGCTGAATGTGAACGGACACCGCTACGGGTTTGAGTCAGGGCCATGAGTGCAAGCAACAAAAGGGAAATCTCAAAAAGCAGTCAAAATATTGTATTTGTTTTTGGAGACAACCGGTAGTGTGTAATGGATTCAGAAGCAAATCCTTTGGTCCCACCACAATGATCCCACCACTCTGTTCCAAGCACCATTTGGAAAGATTGTCATAACATGTGGTTCAGCTACCCAAGGTCTCCAAAGAAAGAACTATTATAAATTTGATTAACCCGTCAAGATGATGGAATTTGTAGTTGTAGAGACGTTTTTTGCTCAAATTCATACCCAAGGTGAAGTGATGACTTTGCTCTGTTGCAATCATGAAAATATTCCTTGTACTGTGGTTTGTCATAATTAAAAACTAATGACACTGCAATCAGTTTCAGAATACTTTAAGTTTAGTTCTTATTGGCAGATGTTAACATGCAACCAATCTAAACCTAAATAGTGAACATGAACAACAGAGTTAAAACATTGTTACTGTTATTGTTAAGATTCTATAGGGCATGCTGATGTTAGCATACAGCTCAGAGCTCGGCTGTGTCTAAGTACGGCACACAGAGATGCTAGCAATGTTGACCTTGCCTGTCAAATAATATCATTCACCAGTTTTGACCTATTTTCTTTATATATATATATACCTATTTCCAGTTTTGTCTATTTTTATGTGTAGTTGCAGAATCAGCATTGGTTTAAACCAAAGCAAGCTGTAAAAGATCCCAAGCTAAATCCCTCCATTTCAATAATAATAAGCTTCTGGACAAGACGTGAAGAATGCTTGTTGTGTTTTATGACATTTTTTTCATTTTTTTTAGAATACTTTCTATACGATCATTATCGTTAATAAATGCAAACAGCCGTGGTACTTATTGCTTTCCTCTTTCACTGACAGAAGTATCAGTCCTGTCATAGACACAGAGCATCTGTGACCAGAAGGAAAGCATTCATCAGAACAGAAGAAAAGAGATAATGGGATGATCAGATAATCAGCACATTTTCCATAGAGTGACATTAGAGATGCTCCCTTTGCATTCTTTGCTTTGTCTCTTCAGTCTCCGGGCATTCAACAACACATTCACCCTCAGTGTTCTCTATCCTCAGTTCAGCCGTGGTTCATCTCTTTCACTGCCCTACTTCGAACACTATATCCTATCCACTTGATCTGTGAAAATGGAGGATTGTGTGAATGTCCTAAGTGACAGAGTTCCTCTTTAGTTCTAAATCAAATCCAAAGCCACTCAAACCCTGAGCAGAAAAGACTGAAGAGGCAAATGTTTCTTTCATTAATCAAGCTGGGAGAACTTGCAACACCTCGCTGACCTGGACAACAGGGTCAGCACAAAGAGAGAGGAAGACAACGGGTGTTCAACAAAGCTAGCAGCTGGTCTTCAGTGGCAGTGTGTCCACCGGCATGTCTCTGCAGTGACCTAAGATGCCCCCGTGCCTGTTAAGACCATCTCCTGAGTATCAGGCCTGTGTCTGTGTGTGTATGTGTGTCTCCATGGACCTGATAATGTTTTGTTCCAAGGAAGTGGAGAGTTGCAAGAGGAGCACATTCACATCTGGTTTCAGCAAGAGTGACCCCCATAAATGATACCTACAGGTTACACAACAAAATCATGAGGGCTAGAAACCATCACCAGTTGGTCCAGTAGTTTTGTCAAGTCTGTTGTTGAGCATGTATGAAGATGAGTTCAATGACAGATCCCAAACAACCTTTAGAATGGATAGAAAGGGTTAGGGTTAGGGTATTGGGAAGAAGCAGGGACGGTTTTATCTTGTTGTGGGAAAATGTAGAATTCAGCGGCACAAATGTTATATTCAAGACCTCACCAAAGTTCAAACAAAGTTGAGTAATGATCAGCGTGTAATGCCAAATTGTGTTTTGCTCTTCTGGCATAGATAATTACCTCAATTCCAATTAATGGACCTTTTTTTTCCCTCTGACATTAATATATTTGTTCTCAAGAAGACTTGAAGAGCTCTCTGTTGGAGGCAGGGGTAGGGTAAGCTCACCTGTAGGTATAAATCATGGACGTGATGTCACCCACGGAGTTCCTGGAGGGCAGTTTTCAAGCTTGGCACCATGAAAATTTACACCCTGTGCAGTTGGCGTGGATATGGAATATAGTAATAGGGGCCAAAACTGTTTAGTGTGAATTTTAACATTGAGGTCTGTGGAGATTGACTCACTTATGGAGCCAGACTCAAGTGCATATATTAAACCAGTGTTTACACACTACTTAGACAAAGTAATCAGGAAAGTTGTGTTAACTGTGGTACTCCAGCTTCCTCCCACCGTCCAAAGACTTGCTCATTCGGTTCATTGGTGATTCTAAATTGGCCATAGGTGTGCATGTGAGCGTGAATGGTGGTCTGTCTCTGTGTTGGCCCTGAGATAGACTGGAGACCTGTCCAGGGTGTACCCCGCCTCTTGCCCTGTGACAGCTGATAGGCTCCAGCCCCCCCATGACCCTTCACAGGACAAGCGTTTACAGAAGACAAATGAATGGGCTTAATACTGGCACGGTATTGTTTCTTAGTGTTGGTATTTCTGTGAAAAAGGCCTCTCTAACCTCCTCACTACTCTACTCCTGTCATGGATATAGCATGTGACTGCAGCCTTGGTAGTATTCTTTTGATTGTTCCTATTGGGTCTGAAATTTTAAATGTCCTTTTTACTGGTTGAGCGAGTTTCATTGTCCTTGAGTTGTGGAAATATGTTAAAACAATTTAGGATGTTGAATACTTGCAATAACGACAAAGAAAATGAACATTCTTTCTGACAATAAATTATCTCTTTGCAGTCAGATAGTTTAAGGATAGAGTGATATTAAAACAATATTGACCTCTGGTTTACTGCGGGTGTCACTCCTGATGACTGCAGATGACGCATTCTCCAGTATCAGTCTCTCCCATGGGCTCTGTGACCTATCATACATTCCACAGAGGCCTGCAACAGAAGTCTCAAAATGGATGCACAGATTGAATTAACGAATGTAATAGTGCAGCAAAGGGGGAAAGTTATGATATGCTGTGCAAATGTGCACACATATGAAGTCACATCATCGAAATACCACCTGGTGTCATGCAGTGTACACACACCCTTACTGTGAAAAAAAAAAAAAAGTGTTTTTATCAAGCTAGAGGCTGAGATCCAGCTTCAGGCTCCCAAAAGTCAAGGGAGAGGGGTGGTGCCCCTGGAGGGGTGTTTGCTTAAGGCCCACTTTACGACTATGATGCTTTTTCCAGACCTGGACCTGAAATGCAGACAGGAATGGCACAGAGCCAGTTTGCTGCTTCTTAACTTCAAGAATCTGATGCATTTTTGGCACATTTTGCAGAAGGACCTGGGTTTGTTTTGGTGGCACAGTTCACTCAAATATCTTGTGTGCAGGGTCACACACATAAAACGCTGCTCTTGTCCCAAAGATGTTCTGAGAGTTTACGCAAGAAACGAATGCCACCACAAATTCTTACATACTTCACATGCAAGTGAGACTTGCACGCAATCAGCCGAGGCATTTCCTGCATTATTTTCATTCAGTTGGCTGGCATGGCCTTTGATGCCGAGAGCATACTGTTCATTGCATTAATGCTGATTGTAGCTTACCTTTAAAGGTAAAGGCCCAGAGCTATCTGAATCCTAATCTGTGGTCAAGGCTAACTTCTGCTCTGAGTTATCACTTCAGTGTGCCGTGACACTCTAATGGCTCGGTCCCAGTGCGGATCAAAGAGCTGTTTGTGGTCAATGTTGAAGATTACACTTGGCTGCTATGCCATTCTCTCATAGCAGCCAAGACAGATCCCAGAGGTTTTTCAGACCAGAGATGCTATCGTCCCTGTACCCAAACAAACAAGATGTGCGTCACTGAACACAGCCATGAAATGTTAATCTTTCCTTTTGTTTTTGCATTGATGGCGAGTGGTCAAACCTTTTCTGCTGTTCACAACTTAGTGGGTGTGTATTCTCCAGCAGGGACATACAGTAAATCTGCTCACACTGGGTTAAAAAAAAGAATAATATCCGACATCCTGGAAGGGAAGGTTTATAAGAAAGTTGCAGAAATTAAGACATAGAAAGTGAGAGAGACAGAGCACGGTGGTGGTGGTAGTGGGGGTGGGCTTTGCAGACCATTTTGGCTCTGATTCTAAAAACCCCGTCAGGGTTTAGATACGCAGCTCATTTGTAGGAAATGACACAACCTCTCTATGAGCTAACAGTGTCCAGCATTAACCCCACAAAATATGTCACTGATTAAAAATCATAACATTAGAAAGGACATGAAAGCGCAGGTGTGGATCAATCCTGATGTGTGTTTGATTCGCAGTTTCATTAACTTCCTTGTTTTCCACACACTAACTCCCAGGTGGGAAACGGCTTCAAAACCGCAGACCTAATTGCGAGCATGTGGCCTTGCTCAGCGTCCAAGGCGCACTTGACTTTTCCAGGCTGTCCGGTCCCTCTGGGCTGGAAGCCATGGAAGGGATTTTACATCGCGTCCATCAGAAAGGCTCATCTGGTCTCCAGCGTAACCTGCATGTCAGTGAATAAACACATCACACGCAGAAAGGGTTTTAATTACTGCGTATAATGAGCAAAGTGTAACATTTCTCAATTCGCGCCACATACTGTTTGTTAGCAACAAGCAGATGCGTTCATAGTGAGTTTATTGCCTTTTTTTCGTTTTTGCTTTTCACTGTTTTTCTAAAAGATTGCTGTCGTTCGTTCTTTTAAGGCCCTCACGGCCACTTGAATCCGTGTATAAACAATAAGGCGGATCTGAATCTGACAGGCGCGTCTCTTCAGCGGAGTCCAGAGCGGGACCGTCAGCTGGGAGAGAGATGCTGCTGACAGAACAGCAGAAGGTCTTGACAGGGCCCGCACCTCTCAATGTAGACCGTCTGCTGTGCTTTCATGAATTGGAAAGACATACAATCAACACGGTTTTATTGCTCAGGCTCGTTGGTTTGTCTTATTTTGATGAGCTGCAAAAAGAAAACGTGTCCATCTTGGCGAAATACAGAAATTTTATTTTACGCACAATCGGGCAAATAAATAAATAAAATCTGACATTATAAAACTTTTCATTTTTGTGCTTGGACCTCTTTAGAGGCTATAATATCACACTTCCAATTTAGGCTTGAACTTTCTATTTATATCTGGTATCATTTAATACATATTAAACTGCGCCATACCCCAGAGAGCGCTTCGGTTAAACTTGTGCCAGAGTGGTTAAATGTATTATCTTCATTTAAGCATTTAAGCTCCTAACAACTATTAGATGACAACCGGGGATTAGAAATGTAAAGACGGTGAACCCGATGACGTATTAATTGGAACTGCGCATTCTCTCATTCGTGCGTAATTTACACTCCAGACGGTTTTATATTGGTAATTGGCAGAGTTAAATTAAGAAGCTGGCCACGATAACAAGGCGCCCATTAATCAAAATGTCGTCCTTTCAAATTCCTCGTGTGTCAGTTCCATGGATGAGTTGATGTGCGGGAGGCCAAAGGGTTAGAGAAACACTGGAACAGTACGTTCATTAACTGGTGTAACTCAATCCTTTGGAAAATAAGAACAACTTTGCTTCCTGAGACAAATACTGGAGGGAAATCAAGCTCACTGAAGATGATTGCTGATAGGAGCCTGTATTCCTCCTTCCATTTAAGTAGAAAAAATCTTTCTCTAAACTCCACATCTTTATTATAAACTAAAAAACAAAACATATCAACGGAGGAATACATAGTTTTAACAGTTAATCAAACGTGGATAAACGCCATATATGTAGGGAAATAACAAGAAATAGGACCAGTATACAAGGAAATGTGCATTACTTGACTTTCAGTTAAAATACTGCACTTAATCGACCAGCTAATGGTACAAAAATACTTTCACATTAGGCCACATATTTTCTGCCAATAGCCCCGAGTTTAATTTCGAAGTACTTCAGTGTTTCAGATACAACTGTCAGTCACCTGTCAGGCTCAAATGCTCGGCTCTGCCAACATCTGCAAGCTTCACCTGTTGCATTGTTAGTCGTCTGGATAATTCTGGTTAAATCAGCTGCTGCCTCCTGATAAAGTCTCTCGCTGCACGGAAAGACCTCATGCCGCTTGAGTTTACTGCAACAAGCAGATTCCCTTTAAATTAGCATCCTGGAGGACTTTGTCAAATCAAAACCACGTGTTAGCAAACATACAGCCTTGTTGAATTAAAGTTCATCCCCGCGCTGCCCTCCATCCAACCTCGAAGAAAAGAACTCGCTTATTTGATTAACCCCAGCGTAATTACAGCGTGCGTCCTCTCCATGGTTTGCCATTTAGTCAGTCGTATCATTTGCAAATTAGGAACGTATTAATGTGGCTCCTAGACCCAAATTATGTGGCACGAATTGTGGCGATACTGTTGGAATATTTTACATCTTGTAGGTCTGTTTGAGATCTAACTTAAGTGCGTAAAAATATGTGGACATCAGAATAGAGCCAAAGCCAAACACATAAAAAAACAACTCCTTTACATTAAAATCTCATTACATTTTGGACTAACAAAGAGCGTTCATGTGTTCGTGACGGTTTGTTGTCAACTGAGCTTATTGGTAAAGTAGTTCCATTCAGGGGCCACCGGGCTTGCATGGCCTGCTGCGCCATAATGCTCGGCACAAGCCCTTCAATGTCTGCTAAATACTAAGTGTTTTTTGTCAATATTAGCGGGACTACTTGGGGGAAGTTTATAATTGGACACGTGTTTTCCCCGCTTTTTGTCGTTTGGAGATCTACTGATCCCCTTTGTAATTGGTTTTTAAAGCAATGAACTATCCACAAGGAGGGGTAAGGGCTTCTTGAGAGCTTCCTTTCAGCCTTTAGAATTGGCCAGAGCGACCCGCCGAGAAACGTGGAGGCCCCGAAGTATTTAATCCAGGAGATGTGCCCACGGGGCTGTCACGCAGCAGAGATTCGCGCAGGTTTATCAGTTCCTTCGGGGAAACTCCAGATACACTGTTGTCTGCTTCTCCAGTAAATCACAATCGTTTATTCTCCCTGCCAGGCAAAGAAATATTGTAGTTTTTTAAACTATGGAAGACATATTCTTTGACCTCGACCAAGATGGTACCACAGATTTCGCATTTTGGGGACAGATGGACCAAAACTTCCAGTTCCAGACTCAACTGGACACCTTCCTGCTGGACTGCACCGCAGCCAACGGTCAGCTCTCCCCTTGGTCCTCTTTCGGCTGCCAGTCCATGTTTCCGGACGCGCAGCTGACCTTCACCGACCTCGACGTGCAGTCTCCGGGGGTTGGCGTCTGCGCTGAAGGCGAGAGTTCCTCTGTAGACGAGCCCCTGGAGGTGACCAGGCGCAGAGCGCGGCGGATGTTGTCGCATCCGCCGTACAAGGTGCAGCGGCACGCAGCCAATATCCGGGAGAGGAAGAGGATGCTGAGCATCAATTCCGCCTTCGAGGAGCTCCGCTGTCACGTACCGACGTTTCCCTACGAGAAGCGGCTGTCCAAGATAGACACACTGAGGCTGGCCATAGCCTACATCGCCCTGCTGAGAGAGATCCTCATGTCTGGCTGCGACCCCAAATCCTATGTGGACGAGTGCATGAAGAATGGCTACAAGAATCAAACCAACGCTATTTGGAACACAAGTGGTGAGATAATCACTCTCATTAGCTCATCATCAGAAAATAGTCATTAGCCAAGCAAGACTGAATCCTAAACAGCAGGTGCAACCAAATAAAAATTTCATGTCAGGCCCATTTAAATGTGTTGAGAGACAGATTTTAAACAATGATATTAGCAAGTAATTATTTATTCCGTTATTATTACAAGCTTTTGCACCTTTTAGCCCAAAATGTCTGCACAATTTCTAAAAATAAATAGGATATATAGGCTATCAGAACACCAGCTTATTAATATTATTTAAACCTCAAGTTTTTTTGTTTTATATTTATATTCAGTTCACTTGTGTGTGAAAAAGCACACAAACACATCTAAACAAAAATGTAAAGTGTTATCTTTAAAGCATCAATCTGATGTGTGCTGGTTATTCAGATACGGCTGGCACACGCTTACATTTACATAACCCACAGTAGAAAGAACCATTTGCAGTCTGGGGCCTATTCTTGCAGAAAGACTTTTGACAACTGTTTAAAATGTCATCAGTGCACAGAAAGTATGAATTGTTAGCTAATCACTATAATCCCACAAAGCAGATGTCACTTGAAGCAGCTTTCCGTGTGTTTAGTGCAGAGTTTTTCTCCCCAGGTGGGTTCCTCCGGGGCATTTGCTCTTAAATGAGCCTCACTTTTATCAAAAAACAAGTACTTGTATTCGTACTGCCTCCATTCGCTTAACTAATTCTGTGGGAATCTGCTCTGAAGCCTCTTTGTGGGGCTTTTCAGGAGTAAGTGTGCCCCCAATCACTGGGCCCAGACCTAGGACTTGTTAAACAGTCATTAAAATGTATCGAAACTTATGTGTTTGTCCTGCTTTTGTCTCTCTCTGCCCCATTGCTCCCCCTTCCCAGATTTGACAGCCCGCCTCTCTTGGATAAAGTGGGATTAACTGAGAAACACTGGGTACGCCAAGCGTGGCGATTGTTGCAGGGAGGTGGTTCAGGTTTGTTCCTCCCTCTTCTACATGTCAAAGACAGGCAGCCGGCGGGCACGGCAGAGCCTGCCGATCGACATCTGCAGACTTCTCACCAGGTCACACACCTCAAGCTTTCTCAACTCTTTCCAACCCTGTCCTTGGAGGCTTTTTTATATTCTAATGTATTGTTGACTGGTAATTGAGAACTACTGTTTCTGGGGCAGAGGAGGTCCTGGCATTGTTTTCCCAAATTCATGGCACTTGTCACGAAGGGGCACCTTGGCATGAGACTGAATGGACTTGCTGAGGACTCATACTTCTGCATGTAGCGCTGAAGTGTTTTCTGGACTCTTGCTCATTAGGCTGCGAGTCGATGTGTTAAAAAGAACCATGATCATGTAAATGAGACCATGGGCGTGAGAAGCAGATCAGTGCAACATGTTTTAGCATGTCAGGTGCTGTGTACAGAGATGGCAGTAAGGCTGGGTGTGTGTCGTTTGTTTCACGTGCAACCTCTCTCAGCTGTTATTTATTTATTTATTTATTTATTCTGAATTATTTATGACAAAAACATTTGTACTGCTTTTATGGATATGTGCTTAGAGACAAACTGTGGTTATGTATTTTATTCAGCGCTCCAATGCACATGCTGTGTTATATTGTGACTCACTGTACATTTAAAGCTACATGTATAAAAGTGTAATTTTCCATAAATGAATGACTGCAGCTCCTTAGAGGGATTCTTTATTCGTAAATCTCTATTCCTACGTTTTCCACCAGGGTTTTATTTGTGAGTGGATGCAAAAAGCAAAAAGTATAGCTGACAGCCTATCCCAGCTGTCATCGGGCGAGAGGTAGGTTAGACCCTGGACAGTCAACAGTAAGAAATAATTGCCATAGTTTACCACCTGGCTAACAAAGAAATAATTGACCAACTGTCTATGCGGGGTGGTTTATAAGAGACAAGTTATGCAGCTCTTGTTACACATATGTGCAGGTTAAGTCTCTGAGTGTTCACGCAGAAAGTGTGAATTTAATAAATCCAAATCAGACGGTCAGCGTTGGCCTTTGTGCAACATTCTGCCACCTCGGTCTCCAGGCCCCCTAACCCAGGCAGAGTCAACAGAGGCCAACATGACAGAGCTCAGTGGTCGCCAGTGGCAGTGGTGATGTCGCTGTTGTGGATCACGTTCTGGAAGTCCACAACGCTGACTTCTGTTAAGATCCATATACCCCACATCTGCTGGGCTAACTCTGCAAATGTAATGTCGACTAAATGTTGAAAAATAACACACAAACACCCCTCCTAGAGCCATGCTAGCAGCTGTGAGGCCGCACTAAGCAAGGACGTGTGGTCAAAGAAGGCATCCATCATCACGAAAAGCAAAAAACAAATGATCACAAATATTAATATTTTACAGCTGATCTGTGCTATAAATGTAATGATTCCAAACATTTTAATCATTTCTATTACCTAAATGACCCCATTGGATCGAGCAATCCCCTACAAACTTGGTTGATCGTGTGAACTTATGTCACCAATGTAACATTTTTAAACATGTTCACTAGTACTAATGCATGTCAAGAGTACTAAGGCACAGAGATGTTGTGCTAACATGTTCACAATGACAATGCTGAAGTGTAATGTAATGTAATGCAATGCAATCTTAGACCTTTGCTAAATAATGCAAAAAGTACAGCTGAGATTGATGTTAGATCAGATCTCAAGTAATGATGGCAGTGTTATCTCAGTTTATTCTAGTGGCATGCCAGTTCATCAAGTTTCACAGTAGAACAGTATGAAGTTTTAATTCAGTCCATTCATTGTCAGGGACTATGTAACGAAGTGGGCGACATTACGTGCCCAGTATGGTTTGTCATAGGCTAAGTTTCCCTCTCAACAGACCACAGTCGCTGCTCCAGGTGTGCTAGTTAGATGTGTAAACCAGGCAAGGGGAGTCAACAACACTCCCATTCTCCCTTTGCACATTCACTTCTAGTGCCACTAATAGAGCCCTTAGGAAACAATTATAAAGCAATCCAGTGGTGAGATCTAGACTGTAGCCATAAGGACGATGTATGGCCAATAAATTTCTGCTTCGTGTGTTTTGGTCACAGTAAATTACCAGTGAGTGCCCACTTATTCTGGAAATGAATGATGAGATACAGTTTTTGGAGATTAATTCTGTTTCTTTTTATTTTGTTCCCATGTCCAAGGGAAGCACTTTAAGTGTTTCAGAGATCAAGCAGGTTTCACAGGTGTTGTCTTGGCTTTAGTACATCGGATCAATGCAATTGCACACAAAAGTCATAAAAAATATCTATCAGCTGCAATATCAATGGTCTTTACAAACAAAATAAATGAGTAGTATGAATTTTCAAGTGACCTTTGTAGCCCTATGATGTACAGTGACCCCATGGTCCCTCTAGTGGTTGAAAAAAATCTTTTGGGCTTTGGTTCATTTGATGGTGTTTGGTACCTTGTCTTTTAAAAATATTTCATCAGTTACTGTTGTAACAAGGTCTGCATACACAGCTGACCCTGGACTGCAGCTCGTATATGAAAATAAAAACAAGTAGAGGAAGGGCATTACATTATATTTATTGTGCCAGCCCTAAACTGAAATATATAATAAACAGTGAAATTAAAACAACAGAATAAGCAGTCGAATTGAAAAGGAACACTAATACTAATGAATATATGCGAAATAACAAATTCACGAAATTTTAAATATATAGGTACCGCACAACTGATACTACAGCTATTACGATTAGCTAAGTACAGTAACTTCTCTTTTATTCATTAAAGGTCCAGTGAGCAGGATTTAGTGTCTTCTAGTGGTAACATTGCAAACTGCAACCAGCTGAATACCCCTCACTCAGAACCCCATTGCAAACTGAAACACTGTTCTCCATGACAACCGACCAAGCTTCATCTGCTTATGAAAACCATGAGATGCAGTTAAAGCTAGTAAGCATATTAGGTTTAGTCAGACCACGAAAGAGTCAATTCATATATTAATGGTCTATACAGAAGCGTTGCTTGACATCATATAGTATTTTCTTACAATCACAGCGGGATCTTCACCCATCAAAAGCAGTCCTAAATACCATTCAGATGAGATATGATTCAGCCAAGCGGAAAATTCTGCGGGCCAGAATGAGTAAGATTCTTCCAGTCTGTGGACTGCATCAGGCCTTTTTTTTATTTTTTTTGCATTGAGGTAGTTTATTGATTTAACATCCGGCAGAGTCATACTGACAAACACAGAGAGGCTGCTCTGCCATCAGCCGGCAGGTGTGTTTATCATGTTAGTGTAACTCTGGAGTCTGGCCCTTGCACTTGTAAATATAATTAGTACATCACATCCTGTTGGAACAATGTTGGAGTTTGGATGAAAGAAGATCTGAAACAGATCTGCCCAGAGGTCACAAATCAGTCAGAATAGAAAAGCATACAAAGTTTTACATGTGGCATATATGCATTTCATAAAGCGGTTAAAAATGTATACTAAACTTAATTAAGATTCTGTTGATATTGCTCACTTTGAAGTTTTCTACTAGAGTTTAGGTATAAAATATCAAGTTACTCACTAATACTTCCAATAAGCTACAGGGTGCACTGATGAAGACGTGGAGATGAAAAACACCTGTTTGCACAGATTGTTGAACACAGGACATACGGCTGTTATTTATCTGATTAGAGTGTACTGTTTGAACCCACAGGTGAGAGTGAGAGGAGTATATAGTGAGAGGATGATAAATATGCATTACACAGAAACAATGTAAAACTCCACATCTGTGTCATCTCTTTATATGTATTATTTCAGTCTCTGTTTCAGAGACACAGGCCACAGCAAATCATGAATCGGTATTTCTAGCTCCATTCTCAGAGTTAAGCACACAGTTACATTTTTTTATGCAATTCCTATTGCAGAGAAGAAAGTGTATTCTCTTAATAGACATGCATGAGAAATTAAAGGGAAACTAGAGGACGTTGGTAAACTGTGCGTGTCTGTCTGGGCTGGTATATTTTGCACTCCTCTGGAATTGCAAGTATGTGGTCATTTTTTAAAATGTAAAGCTCTAACAACAAACACAAAAACTGTTACACTATAGAAAAAAATAAAAACAAAAAGGTGACAAAAAGATGTGTACTTAAAATGGCAACCTTGAAGACCTCAGTTTAATTCTCTTTGGCGACACCTATGGCAATAAGTGGTAACAGCAGGTTTGTTTTTGAACTTCTGAGCGTGCCCATGTGAGATCATCAGTCAGTTGAACATAAGCTCCGCCCACATATCACTAACTATGAGTTGCTTGGGATTTTGTGTGGGAATATCACCACAAACACTTGTTATCAAGCCATTAAGTCCATAAATGACCTCTTATCGTCCATTTTGAAACTGATCTGACTTCTTAAGTAACTTTACTTTTCAGACTCCTGTACTTTACTTTTGCCTGATGTAACTGAAAATCGGACAATATCTTCTTTAACCAAGGAGCTAGCATATGGGTTCTTTTGTGAAGTAGACTTACCTAAATAACTTGCAAACAATAAACATCTGCCCCCTCAGACTAGAACGGTGACTCCCCAGGAGCCTTGCACCCACCACTGATCACCATGGTGACCCAGTGTGTTAGCACTTTAATAGCTGTGAAACTCTAGTTAAGTAGCTCACCTGCTTTTCTCATTCCAGCGTCTCTTCACAACACCGTGCTTTTAGCCTCAGAGCTAATAATTCAGATCAGAGAGTGTGACGGAAAAATGTGGTGTCGTCTCAGTGTGTCCCAGGGCCATGCACTGCGAGGGCCCTGTACGGGGAGGGAGTGCTGGAACGCTCAATAATTTCCTCCTTGGACCAGGACTACAGCCCTCCTGGTGGCCAGAGACAGCACTTTGTTTGAAGAGAAATAAGCACGGTCAAGTCTGCAGGCTGTGTGAGGTGTTAGCAGTATGTGCTAAGAGTGATATCAAGGTTAATGGTGAAATTAACAAAAAAAAATAAAATGACGTGTAGAAATGTGTTACTTAACCACTCTGGGTCAGACAGATTTATTGTTCTTGAGGATCAACTCGCAGAGCTGAGGATGTTATTGGTGACACAGGTGACACTGAGGGAGTGACAGTAGACTGTAAATGCCACCCCTGTGTTGACATCCGGTGATCTTCACCGGGCTTTTCCAAGCCCAATCAGCAGAACAAACAACAGTTCTGTTTGCCCAGCCACCCCCCGACCCTGCCTTACCTCCCCCCAGACTGCCTTAGCCCAGCCTAACCTCACTGTAGCCCTGCCCAGTCGAGCCACCTGGCTAACACATCGCACCGTGAACCTGGGCCAGCCTTCACGCTAACCTTGGCACCAGGGTCACAAGTGCAGCCCTAATTACGCTAGACTATTTGTGCAGGGGGCTGCCCCATCAGCACCCGAGCGCTCGGCCTTTCTGTCATTTGTTCAGCAAATTTACTCTGACCCTATCATCATGACCCACCCCCCCTTCCCCTCCTGTTCAGCCTGGTTAAAGTTCAGATTCTGGAAGTAGTGCATGCATAATGAATATAATTGTGTTATAGCCAGCGTAATTGCTCTGGCAACTCTGTTTTTTGTAACTGTCAAGTCGGTGAAGTGCATTTGTGTTGAGTGTGGCTGAATTTAGCATTTGTGACTTTGTTCCAAGAGTGTTCTCTTATTGGACAAAACTGATAAAATAAACAGCATATCCTTCTGCACTCCACCTCAACACACACACAATCCATTTGTGTATACATGTATAAATATGTAGTTCAGGTGGTTGAGCAGGTCAGCCATTAATCATACGGGTTCAACAGCTACATGTTGACGTGTAATTGAGCCACATACTGATCACTGTGGAACGGTTTAGGTCTCTTTGGACAAATCACATAACGTAGTGTAATCCATATTTTTAAAGTTTTCTTTTTGAGTGTGTGTATTTTTCCGCTTAATTTTGACCGACAGGGAGAGTTTTGAAACCAGGGCACCTTGCCTAACAGGTACAGTGTGTGTCTGAACTGAAATGGACACAGAAGTGTAGATCATGATTCCTTTTCTTCATGCACATCTCCTATGGGGTGTAAAGCCTCAGAGACCTGTACTTCAAAGCCTGGCTTATCCATTTGATGGCCATAACTCTGCAGGGCAGCAGGGCAGAGTCAGGTATTGAGCATACAGGTTTTTTGGGGGGGTGGGGGGTGGGGGGGTTGTGTGTGTATATGTGTGTAGGTACGGGGAGGTTATTCTGCGCTATTTCCCCTTCCACCTCAAGATATCAAAGCAAACTCTGACAGTGGGGGTCTCTGGCATCCCGGGCCCCTTTCCACACAGGAGACAAAGCATTGAGCAGCGAGTCTGCATCGTATTAAACAAAGCCTAAATGCTTCAAGCTGTTACACACTCCCCAGTGAAACCTTTATGAAAGGGCCCCTAATGCGATTTCAGAAACACCTTGTCATCAAGCCTGGGGCAGAAGAATGGAGAGGTGTGGATGTATGAATGAATGGGTCCTTGGCGTTACAGTGAGTTGACTTTTTGAGTGCAGGTTCCCCCATGGTTTTATAGCCTAATATGTAGCTCTCACTGCTATTGCCTGT
Organism: Chelon labrosus; assembly: GCF_963514085.1. Classification (NCBI taxonomy): domain Eukaryota; kingdom Metazoa; phylum Chordata; class Actinopteri; order Mugiliformes; family Mugilidae; genus Chelon; species Chelon labrosus. Next base: position 25,345,171 of record NC_140341.1, read on the forward strand.
TGTTTCCTCCACTGTAGAAGCCTCTGCTAAACACAGCCGCTTATTAGAACCAAGTGGCAGCCTTATTATTCTTATTAAGAGCCAGCCTGTGCATGTGCAACAGGGACAGCGCGTCTGAAGAAGAACTTGAATAACATCTTGTCTTAGCATGAAAGAAAGCTATTCTTGATTTGTCCTGGTTACCATTGTTCTTTTGAAGTTATGCAAGTCGTTGCTTTTGAAATGAAAGGCAGTGATGTTTTTAAGACATATTTTCTATTAATTCAGCTCTAAATTTGGATATCCATCGGGTCTGACGCGCCGCTCAGAACTGACTTGTGAGTCACATTTTCACAATTTACTGGAAGAGAGCAGCGCAATAAAACACACATAGATGTTGTTTTTCTCAAACTCTGGCAACAAACCCACTTCTTGCTAGAGATGCTGGTTTTAGACAGAGACTGCAAAGAAGATTTTGTCTATTTTGTTTCAGTGTTAATTGAATTATAATTCGTTTTGAATTGGTAATGCACTTTTAGCTGCTGCGTGAAGCAACTGCACATGAACATGGCAGCTATCATCCCAGCCCAGGTCATTTAGTTTATAATTTGTCATAATCCATTTAAAAATCTAAATATCCCTTGTGATTTTGCATCCTTTTTGCTGCTGTATTTCTAAGAGCAGATCACAGTTAAATGTGATTTTAGCATCTTTTTCATCGGGTCTTCTCTGACCAGTTTACATTGCATAGTTGGGTATAGCACAGATATGTAAATGGTTGCTCTAATGGTAACGCTGGGGCCACAAGTAGCTTTTAAAGTGACTGCACTGCTGGTAATAGACACAGTATTCTGTGTGATGAAAACCAGCTGGGCCATTTCTCTGCTGAACATCTTTGGTTCATATTGAATCACTTTCTGACACACACACACACAGATACACTCACACACATACAGTACAAGTGCAGTTGTGAAAAGGCAGATGTAGAGACACAGATGCACATAATAATCAGGTGATAATGTACACTCTACATGAGTTTAAAACAAAAACATACACAAGCAGACATGTGCATATACTTGCGCACAGGCCATGGCTTCAGTACCTTTTGCCAAGATCATTTGGGGTGAGCCTCACGGGTGTTTGGGATGGTGGGGTGGTGCTGAAGTCAGAGGTAAGTGATCCTGGCAGGCACATGGACAGTAAAATTCCACTCATCACAGCCTCTAACAAATCATCCATCCCATAACTTCCCTCACACGTCCATAACCCTCCATGTCAGATCAAAGTCTCCAGTGAATCATCACACGTTCATACATTTGGCCTCTTCTCTCTGTTTTTGTCCCCTTCCTCCTTCTTTCCCTGAACCTGCTTTTTGTCTCTCACCACCTCTCATTCTCATTCCTTGTCCCGTGACCAGTCGTCCCTATTTACGAGGCCGGCTCGAAGGCCGACGGCGGTGCGTGCGACAAGGATGCATTTTTGCTGATGTGACAGCAGACGGGATCTGAGCTCATCAAGGCCGTGCCCTCGACCCATGTGGAGCTGGTTTCCAAGGTGTCAAACAAGACAGAGGTACGTCATCCTGCTCTGCTGAATTATGGCCCGGGCTCATCTTTGATCTGAGAGGCAGGTCATCCCTCTCTCTCCCCCCTCTGTCGCACTTCATTTTGCTGTGTATGCCTCTCTTTTTATCTTCCGTCAGTTCTCTCTGGGGGGTTCTTATGAGACTCATAGAGAATTCCTTTCAATTGCAATGAACACTGGGTGAGATATACATGAATCATTTACCAAAATCCACAGAGGATTAAAGAGCACTTATAGATATTACAGTCTGCATTTCCCATCAAAATAATCCACAGATTTTACTGAAGTACCCTAAATGATCAGTTCAGCTTAAGGAAGTGATATCTGATCAATACAATTGTACTTAAATGGGATTTTTAGTTTTTTTTACTTTTAAGGGATTTTATACCCCAAACTGAATTAAATGAAAATAAAAGTATATCTTGAAGCTGTGTGTGGAATGTGATCAGTCAGAGACGAGGCCAAACTGTCATCCTCGTTATGCGTTTCTTGCCTTTAGGTGTTTGCTTGTCATTGCCCAGAGCATATACAGTGGACGGAAAAGTGCCGGCTGGGGGCCCCCGCTCTCGCCGCCTTTCTTCTTGTGAAGCATGTATATGTGGAGCCGACCTCACAGACGCTGCACAGGATCAGTCTTTCACTCTGCAAGTCACAACCTTCTCCCCTGGGCACGGAGGCCTCCTGCAGCTGAGGCAGGGAGCAGCAGGTCAGAGGTCATAATCAGGGAAAGTGTGTGTGTGCCTGTGTGTGTGCTCCTGCGAGGGGCCTGTGGGCTTACGCTAGTTTGATATTTGCATGTGTGAAACGTTGCCTTCCTGATAAAGACATTGCATAAACTAGACCCGTAAAATGTGACCACACTTCGACCTATGCAGAGGTACGCCACTGTTTGAATCAGGAGCTCTGGTGCTGGGTAAAAGTAGTGTGACGGTAGCCATGATCAGTGGAGCCCAAAACACAAAGCAGGCTGCTTTTCCTAAAGGCCCGGGGGAGCCAGTATCAAGAGAATGCTCACGGGTTTAGTAACTTTCAGGAGGTTCCACCCCATTTAACATCCTCCCTGGACATGCAGAGCAACACGCAACATGGACACTCCAGATGATGTCATATGATTATTTTCACATATTTCTCCAGCACCGAGGTGTAGGTAATTAGCACAACTGCTTCCTAATGGAATTGCTCAAATAGTTTGGATAATGATAATTAATTAATTCACATCAACAGTTAAAATCTAGTTTCCTTAAGTAACATCATATCATTTTAAGGTCTCCAGCACCACTGAAAATTATAGTGACATTTACATTAATACATATATTTTGGAACTGTTGTATTAGTACTATTAGTTGTAAAACAACTGAAAAATAAGCTGAAATAAATAATTTCTAGTCAGAAGATTCAGTGAAATTATAGTCGATTCGCTAGTCCTTTCTCAAACACTTATTTTTATGACACTGGTATATGTATAAATATATATATATATATATATTTTTATTGCTGTTTGGTTAATTGTTAATTTATTTATTTACTTGTTTTTGCAGTCTATTGGAGCTGGAGTCTTTCCTCAAAAACCCACAACACAGCCACAGAAAACTCCAGAGGTCAGTCAGCTGATTTGGACAAACTGCATTTTGGCAGCGGATGAATTCGGCTCCATAATATGAGCCACCTGCGCGCCGCTCTGCGCAGGGAAAACACGAAATGACAGATGAGGAGGTGGACCGCTGACAAAACGCACGGAGACACCGTCCACTGGCGGTATCCGCGGGAACCGGAGAGCTCGTCCGTTGGTTTAAGCCTCCTTCCTGTTTGACTTCCACATTAGAGGAAGAGTGAGAGCGCGCGGGCTTGATTCGATTAGAGATCAAGCAGATTGATCTGGTCCAGACCGGCGAGTTTGTGCGTAAATCGCGCTCTTGACACTGCAGTTAAAAACACTGTATTTGCTGTGGATGGAAGGGTTGACTGCATATAAAAGGCCTTGCACAGAGTGACTGCACCGTGGCAAAAAGCCATAATTCTCCAAGAACAGTTGGATTGTATACAGCCGTTAATTCGATGGTTTTATTGAGCAAAAAGCTCTGGCTGATTTTTTTTTACTTTTATTAAAATCCAACAACTTTCTGACACGTTTGTAGCTTATTATAATTTATTTTTATTTTTATTTTTAATTTTTACAAATAAGAGTTTTGATATAAACATTTTTGATTTGTATCACAAATATTTCACACAATGACAGTTATTTCAATAAATGCGTAACGAAAAATACTTTAGTAACAAGTATGACTCGATGTATGTATTAAAATGTGTATTATGTATTATTAAAAAATAATAATAGTCTCATTTCTAGTCAGATGAAACGATCTGTTTGATGGGACTAACAACAACAACAAAAAAAGTATCCGTTGCTTTCGACAGTAAATCAGTGCCTTCTGCAGTCATCCCAGATACACGAAACCATGACTGGTCCCTCCTGCTTATTAGAGGACCAAGGCGCACACTTGCTCCCCCTTCGTCCTCAAAACCCCTCCCCTTCCACTCTGAAAAGTATTTAGCATCTGAAACGGGGATAAAGTTTCCAAAAAAAGTTAAGGGAAAAACTTCCTGAGAGAGGAGAAGCGTGCCAACCGCCAGTTTGAACTCACTTTCCTCTGCATTGAGAAGCGCAGGGAGAGACATCTTGAAATTATTCCCCTCATCTGTAAGGATATTTATACTTTTTTTTTTTTTTTTTTTTTTGGTAACCACGGCTTCAAAGGTGGACACCGTTTTTTCCTCGCTATCCCTGCATTTCTTCAAGAAAGAAATGGAAGAGGGCTCCAGTTCTCCAGTCTCCCCTGTGGATAGTCTGGTGACCAGCGAGGAGGAGCTGGACCGGCAGCAGAAACGCTTCGCGAGGAAGAGGAGGAACAGCAAAAAGTCCAGCGAGGATAGCAGCAGTAGCAGCCCGGGTGCCGTGAAGCGGGGGAAGAAGCCGAGTCCGAGCAGCACGCAGTCCTACGAGGAGCTGCAGAACCAGCGGGTCCTGGCCAACGTCCGGGAGAGGCAACGGACTCAGTCTCTGAACGAGGCCTTCGCGTCTTTGCGCAAAATTATCCCCACGCTGCCGTCGGACAAACTCAGCAAGATACAGACGCTGAAGCTGGCTTCCAGATACATTGATTTTCTGTGTCAGGTGCTGCAGAGCGACGAGATGGACAACAAGATGTCCAGCTGCAGCTACGTAGCGCACGAAAGACTCAGTTACGCGTTCTCCGTGTGGAGGATGGAGGGCGCTTGGTCTATGTCAGCATCTCACTAGCACCCAGAGACCTTCACTTACAATGCCAAAGCGGTGGGTACCACAAATGAAACGATGAAATTATTACTGATATTCACAGCAGAGGTAATAGAAGAAAGCAGTTTGTATTAATAACTTTAGGACAGTGGTGAATAAACTATTCCTTCATTTCAAAATATACAAAAACAAATACTTATTCCGTCGAGAGCGACCCTTTGTGGTGGCATGGATGTATATGAAGCAGATTAGAAATGATATACTGTGAATATTCTTCACACGTTTCTGCATGTTTACATCACTTTTATGCAAACTGTGACGAGTTATCATTCGGCCACGTGTTCTGTATGTCAAGGAGAGTTGTGGCCAGATGTTGAGGTGATGACAGACACGTTCCTGGGCATCAGCTGTTCCCCAGAAGCGAAATTCCTGAGCTGTGCGCGTTTGCGACAGATTTCACACCGAGGCCTTAAGCATCTTGTCAGCGCCCGTCTGGATGCGGCTGTGCGCGGGGGCTCGATCCACCAGAGGAGTTATCAATAAAGTTCAAATTTCCGTAAGAATCCGGTCAAACAAGTGTCTAGTTCAGTATGTGGAAATTAGAACACCGGGTTTGTTTTGGGAAAGGGGGTTAGGCGGAGGGAAGTAGGCGGATTAACACAAATAATGGTTTTGGAACACTTTGACATACCAGGGATGAACAATACGCCTCGTCTGTTTCTGTAACTTCTATTTTTTGCGCACAAACGCGTAAAATTAGCCAGCGGTGACTTTTTTTTGCAGTTTATCCTTATCCAGTCCCTCTTAACAACATTTCATAATGAGTGGGGTGAAAAAAAGAAGTACTGGTACAAAGCGCAGCTGTAGTGCCACCACGGGTAATTTATATCCACAATGAAGTGCTTTCCTGTGTGGAGACCGCAGGAATGGGCAGCTCGGCTGGACACGAAAGTTCAAGCCAGTGCAAGACAATAAAAACAGAGGCCCTTATTAACAAGCAGTCAAGATTTGGTCACGTTACTTTTGAAGATTTGGAGCGTGGTTTGGAGATCTCACGGATACAGTAACCTCCACAAAACGGTTAGGAGATGTGGTCGTCACAAAATACAAAAGTGACAAGTTACATCATTTAAGAAAGGAAAGGGTACAGGTTTATTTAGGGCTTCTCTCCAAAACTTTTGGGAATGAAAGCACAGACCAAATGACACTAAATAACACTTTTCAGTTAAAACAACAAGGAGCAGGGTTTGTTTATTTCTCCTGGGCCTGACATGTAGTTAGCAGACCGCCCAGTCGTAACTGCTCATCAGCGAGGCTTTGTTGTCTTATAAACTAATCCCGGTGCCGTGGGGAGAGGAACGAGCTTCATTACAGTGATTTGTGTGGGCAAAGTGAATTTAAAGGTGGATTTTTTATTTTTATTTTTATTTTTTTATGTGGAAGTTTAACTGGCCCCAGTGAAATGTAAAATAAAGCGCTGCGATGTGGAGTGTGGCCTTTAGAAAGCCTGATATACGCGCTTTGAAGCTGCTCAGTTCTTTCAATAGTTTTAATACGTAGCAATTTAATTTAAACACACTGCTGACTAATAATAAACAGTATTCGTTTGGTTGCACGGATTAAAGCAGGTGAAAACTAAATGAACAAGAGGATATTATTCGTATATGTGAAAGGCCTTTCAAAATAAACGTGAAAAATTGCGCCCTTGGTGAACGTCGTGACAGAGTTCGGTAATAACACCTGGCTTAATGGTGCTCCGAGGACTTGGCTTTTTTTATTGGTTTAGGCTTGTCCGCTAATCCACAGAGAAATGAAAAAGCGTGAATTTACTCAGGTGCGTCTCTCCGTGTTTCCCCGCAGCTGTTACATTCAAACACAGAACTGGTCCCGCTCTTCTGCAGCCATGTGGTTTTACTCAGCTCAGCGGCTAATAACTGATTCATTAATGACTTCCCACATGCGAAGAGGGCCGATGAAATTCATCAGATGTCCTCAACCCCTGTCCAAACAAACAAAAAAAAGACAGTGGTCTATGTATTAACTATATATATATATATATATATATATATATATATATATATATCTTATCAATAATGATTTCTCTGTTCATTTCTCCTCGCCTCCTTCACAGACTGTTTACTTCTGCAAAGTATGAAGACCAAAGGGATTATTGGAGAACTCATCGACCTCAAAGGCATGGCGGAGAGACGTAATGTGACCCACAAACTCTTGGGGAGTGTGCGTGGATGCGGATTCATCCCTTCTGACTGTCTGTCTGGACAGACGGAGCCCTGCAACGTAGGCCCAAAGATGTTACAGCGAATAGCTCGGATTTTACGCAAAAGCCATCCTTTAATCGTTTCTAGAAGGAAATATATTTTTAAAGACTCTAAACCAAAAGTACAAATATATATATATATATATATGAAGAAATGAACGCATACTGTACATACTTGTGTAAGTACGCATGTAGCCTGTAAAAGGGACCAATGCAATTTAGAGTCTTTCGCTGCATGGATCTATTTCACCGACTTTTTTTTTTTTTTAGCAAGTCTCCATCCAAACTCCGTCCAATGTACTTTTTTTTTTTTTTTTGCTTATTTATTAAAACACGTATTTTTGAACAAAATATGTTTCATATTTTTTTATCATTATTTCAGATGTTTGAGCTAGAACATATATGGTTCAGCTGAAAACATTTCAAATAAAATACATTAAAAAAAAAAAGTCATATTGTGCCAATTATTTAGACGAAACTGCAACAATATAACTGGCACATTAAAAACATGTTTTTTTCTTTGGGTGTGAGAAATTGCCCTTTAAGTCCCCCCTCATCTTGTTATGGGAGAAAAAAAAAAAAAAAAACAGGTCATAAAAAATACAGCTTCATTAACAGGGCAGGAAATTTCGGGCAAGTTTTCAGCCATATAAAATGTTTGTCCGCTTAAAAACAACGCGTAATCATTTCAAATGGCGACGCCTTTGGGCCCTTTAACGAGCAGGGAGCCCCAACCGCCGCAGATAAGGACTCAGCCCGCAGCACACCCCAGCTAGACGACCGATAAATTGCTGTGAGTCCCAGTTAATACATTAAAACTGTTTACATCTCGTTTTCCCAGACGTGGTTAGATGCAATCTAAACACTAAAAGACCTCATTGTTAACGCAGGGCCGCTGGTGTAAATGGTAGGCTGGCTCTCCGTGGTTGGTTCAGCTCAAACTGTACACTGTGGGTCAGCTGCTGACATTTTTACTTTAAATACCTCAATAATTTCTAATTTAAAACAAACACTGCATTTTGAATCTAAATTGAATATTATATAGTAGCATAGTACATTATATTATATTTAATCCTAAAGTGAAATATCCAGTATTTATCAGCAAGACCTAATGAATGATGCAGATGCAGATTAAACTCTTATAGGAATGTTTTAGTACTGGTCTGTCGGATTTTTCTGATGGTCAGTGAATGTGGTCTGATGGAGGAAACACCTGTAAGGACATGCCTCCATCCTCCTGCTGGTTTGTGAAGATGCCCACGCTCCCAACTCACATTATTATCCAGCCTTTTATTCCAAGTTAACAGATAAATGAATGTACCAGTTCTACAGGCTCTGTGATGCAGAGGGCCCACTTTATTATTTATTATACTAAAAATGATCTCAGTGATTATCACTGTCTAACTTGCTGTCTACCAACTGAGCAGTTCAGAAGGCCTTATCAAGGAGGACTGACCTGTTTCCATTTCAAGGAATGTTTAAATTGAGTGATTTATGCGACGTAAAGCGTGGCGTGACGCTGTGATCTCTGTGACTAATGCTAATCTTGCTGCTTCGGGAACGACATGACCCTGCCTGTGTGAAGACTGAGGATCAAGGCCTTTTACATTTGAGTGACTTTACACATGCTTTACCTCGGCAAGGCGGTGAAAACAGGGTTCTGACAACAATAACAAAAAAAATAAAAAATACAAAGATCTGAGTGATTTCTATTAATGAGCTCATTCATTAACAGTCCAACTCTATTTTCCTTCACAATAGTAAAAGATGAACAGATGCCACAGTGTGCAGTCACTTTTGGCATGGTGGTCCCGGATGCTGTTGGGAAGCCCTTCCTAGCAAGGTCGGATTATCCATAGGAGCCTGTTTGATACCTGCTCATTATCCCGGGCCCTCACAGCTGAGCTGCACAGAATCACCCGGGGCCACCGCTCCAGTGGTGCGAGAGATCCAGATGTTTCCCGTAAAATCAGACGGAAAAAGCTACAAAACTTTAATTTGCAGTAAAAAGGGAATAAAGTAAAGGTTTACACTGCGTGTGCGCCTCTAACAGTATTCTATGTTCGTCTGGTTCAGTAAAAAAAAAAAATCCAAAGGTTAACCTTATACCACTCTGGAGGCTGATGTTGGCTTGACTGCACTTCCCCAGTGTGTGGATGTTTGTTTGTGTGTGCGCTGGCAAAGCTGAAAGTCAGCTGTGTCTGCTGACACCATGGCAATGCAGAGAGCTTTCGTCAGACTTCAAATATGCCTCAAGTGTCGATCTCTCTCTTTCTTCTTTGAGGAGGATCACTGCAAAAACAGACAAAATGAGTGGATAATAGGGACTTTGGTATGAAATTAGAGTACAGTTTGGCCGAAACATCCACTCCTCATGTGTTTGTTATTTTGAATTTCATGCACCAGGTGATCTTCTTACAGGAAAGAATATACTTTACAAAAGGCCAGCCGAGAACAGAAACCAAGAAATTGCATAAAAAAAAGAAAAAGAAATTGAATTATTTATTAATTTAATGAATTATTTTTGATTTATTTATGATATTTATTTTGCAGGCACAATAATTTCCAATCAGATTAGATTTTCCACCTATATAATTCAATCATCCCAAGCTTATTGTATAAAATGATGAAATGGTAGAATGTCACGGCACATCAAAGCAATAATCAAATATCTGTGCTTGCTGAGGCGCTGTGTCATTACAAGGGGACCTGCTTTATCTGCAAACAGAGATGCTCGGACAGACAAACTAACAGAGCGATAAATTCTGGCGCACACAGTAAATGTGAGATGATACAATCCGTCATGCCTGACAGAGTTCAGAACAACGTGGCGAAGCTTTGGCTTTCAAGATGGCCCTGATTTAAAGGAATTAGCGGAGGTTACAGCCTTTTTCTTCAACTTAACTCGATCTTTCCTCCATAGCATTATTTAATCTGGGTCCCTAGGAAGAGGACGAGCACACACATTTTAACACATTCACCTCGACAAGTATATAATACATATATTTACAGTTGCTGTATCAAGTTTAAGTAACTAATTAAGTGCAATTTGGTGAGAAAACAGCCAAAGTTAAAAGTAAGTAGAGTTAAATGGGAAAAAAGGTTGAAGTGGTGGAGGTTGAATATACTCTACACTGTGGCCATTCATTAATAACATGCACTATTGCTCTTAAAAATCTAATATTATGCAGAAATGGCATGACCTGAGGGAGACCAAAATGGTTGCATAGAATAAAATTATGAATAAGTGCATTTCCTGAGACACAGAGATGTTACTTAAATCTGTATGATGATATAGCATACTGTCTGTGTGTATAAAGTCTAGTGTGTCTAACTAGTGTAGCTCTGCTTGTTAGGACTGAAATGAATGACTTCCAGTGACAGACCTTCTTCTCTCAGTCTGCCTAGATTCCTAGAAGTCACTGACCCACAGGCTCAAATGGAACCAATTATATAACACAATTCTATGATTATCACATCCTCCAGAACACCATGTGACTCTAAAGCACAGTGACAGATAAGGTAATCTTCTCCATACCTGTTTAAGTGTCCTGAAGAGGATAGCTTGACCCCTCTCTCTTGTTAGAGTTGGTGTCACTGACCCCAAATATTATCTGTGTGAACACAAAGCCGCACTAAATGAGAAGGTGCTACCAACGTGTCTTCATCTTGATCTTTCTGCTCTACTTCTTGCATTTTTCATTCCATTTAAGCTCACTCTGCATCTCTTTTTTTTACATATATATTCATGTCACTCTCTCATCTCCAAACTGCGTACTATATGGCTCACTGGGGGGTTTCTCTCTGGAAGACGGCTGTGTGGAGCTGGACTGGAAGATACTGTTGTAAAAAAGCAGGCCTGCTCGGTTAACAGGGTCCTGCACAGCCTGACAGGGAGAGGTGGTTTTTCTCTTTTCGGAGCGACACACACAACACATCTGTGATGCCGTCCGGAAAAACACCTGTCACCTCTGATTTGTGACACACAGATAAACTCTCTTACATTTGATGCTGTTGCCACGTGTACAGTCTGATCTGTCATGTTATTTTTTTGTTTTTATCTCTCTCTGGATGGGATTAATGTTGTTGTAAATCCAGGGGACGCAATCACTCAGAGCCCTGGAAAGCAGAGAGAATGAATGTTTGCCCAGATGCTCTTGTTCATAACCTCTACGAGATCTGAAGAGTAATTTAGCCTCTCTCTCTGCGGACTGTCCAAACACAAACGTATCAAGCTCCTTTGATGCGTTTCAATAATATCTATGGATATTACAAGAATAGTTTTAGTTTAAGATGAGCGCTATTTGAGAGGTGATGCAAACCCAGCCTTCAGCTTGGCACTGTATCACTCTGTGCTTTTGTTGTACAGTATGTAACTTAGCTCCGAGCCTCAGAGCACATCTTCTCTTCTGGCATTGTCCATCGTCCATCTGGTCTCATCTCACACACTCTCTTTCTGACACATAGTCCTGTGGAAAATAACAGCAACACTCACACTGAATCCTTCCGTTCCTGGATAAATCAGTGTTCGTCAGCCATTCTGGCATATCTGCTTCCTACAGACTACAGCAAGAGTCACATGAATCATTACATTTCAACATCCAGAATTTTAAAAATAAATATATAAATCTAACTTGAGCCAAACAATAATATCGGCTTCAATGGCCGGTTCAGATGAGGGACACCTGGAAGATAACACAAATACATAAACAAAAAGCATGTAATCTTTTGTCTTTACAAATGTAGAATTAATTAAAGAATTAAATAAATAACAGTGGGACTAGTTTAGACTTATGAGGGGGATACACATAGTTTAAAAGTCTACTGTGTAAGTTTTAGGGGCAAACATTTTATATAATGTTTATAATTATGCTTTTATTGGTGTTTACTTACCTGCCTGAAATTTGCTTACTTTTGCATTTTCAGCAGCCACATAATTGCGGCTATATGCTTGGAAAGGGAGGGGCTTTTATCTGGTGGCAATCTGCTAACTCACCACTAGATGTCACTACATTCAACATACTGGCCCTTTAAGTTTTGACAGAGCATATTCAGTTGCAGGTCTTCTTACTAGTTCTCATCTTTCCATCTGCACCTTCTAACAACAATCGGGACAGATCCATCTCCATGATAACCAAGCAAACTTTATTTGTAGATGAAAATGATCTGACGCATTCATCAGAACACATGGAGTCATACATAGATCAGCCACAGCATTAAAACCACCAACTGGTGAAGTGACTGTCACTGAAGATCTTGTTGCTATGTAATGTTTTTCTTGGAAACCTGGGTCCTGGCATGAATGTGGAGTTTTTTTTTAGATGCACCACCACCTGAACATCGTCACAGACAAGCACAGCCCCATGGCAAAGGCAAGGGGATTTTCCTTGTATCCTGGCGCCATGTGTTCCCTTGATAAGTGACGCACATGCCCCGGCCAACCACATAACGTAAAAGAAAACATTATTCATCAGACTAGGCCACCTTCTTCCATTGCTCTGTGGTCAAATTCTGATGCTCAACGGAGAACAGGGGTGAGCATGGGCATTCTGACTTGCCTGTGGCTACACAGCCCCATATAAAGCACATCGGGATGCAGCGTGTGTCCTGACACCTTTCTGTCAGAATCAGCAGTCTGAGTTACAATATTCATTTGTTGGATTGGATCACATAGACCAGCCTTCACTCCCCCACACCAATCCTTTAGCCTTGGCCGCCCATTACCCTGTCCGCAGTTCACTGCTTTTCCTTCCTTACTGATCAGTACGGACAGCAGTTTTGGAGATTCCCCGACCCAATTGTCTCGACCAAAGCTTTCCACTTGCACATTTTTCCTGCTGCTAACACACCAACTTGGAGGACAAAGGGATCACTTGTTGCCTAATATATCCCATCCACTGACAGGTGCCACGATAACCAGATAATCAGAGTAATTACTTGACCAGTGATTATTACATAATGGTGATAAAGTTATGGCTGATCAGTGTGCTGTATATACATACAGTATAGAAATACAAAAATAAGAAGCTGAAGTAGTTTTTTTTTTTTTAAAAACTACAAATAGAAGATACTTTGTTTAGCTTGGGTTACCATTTAATGACATGTCCTCTCTCTACCAGAATAGCATAGCCTAAAGGGAAGTTCTAGAGCCAGTTATGTGACTGTGGAAAGCCAAGCAGTCATTGGTAGCATGTGCTCCCAGCCGTCAGTGAACTTTGTCTCGCTGCTTGTACTCTTGACACTTCAAGCTGACAGCGACTTAGCCTTGGTGTTATGTTTGCGTAGCCCTTTTGATGTCACTGCACACTGAAGAGCAGACTAAACACACACAGTAGCAAGACAAGCAAATGATGCACAGCTTTTCAAATACACAGCACATCAGAAGTCCCAACTGGACCGATGGAACATCCAATGGAAAAAACAGCAAGCGGCCACAGGCTCCTCGTGTACATTTCCATTGTTTCCAAAAATCATGTGCTTGGGATAAGGTGAGTGCGGGGAAAATGCAGAATTTGTTTGGATTTTAGACTTCTTCTTGTCATTTCCATCTCCAAGTCTTCGTCAACTTTATTTAACTGGGCCACATCTACAATTTCCCAACATGCCTGTGTGTGCTGATGATCCAAATTTGACTCTAATCACTCTTCTATAATTAGTTTTATTTGTCATCCGAGCAGCTGGCCAAAGCCTCATCGCCCATTTGGAGCCTTCACGAACCTGCAATTAAAAAGCGCGGTGATGAGCACAGCTGGGAGGATGAGGCCTTCTTTGCGCATACGGCGGCCGGGTAATAACAGAGCTAACTGATAACGACCGACGTTGCAAGAGGACGAGCAAGGCAAGAGAGCTGCCGCAGACCAGAATGTCACTGCGGGGAAACAAGACGGGAAAATAGAAAAGGGGGGGCTTTCCAAGATTTCATCTCTGACTGACATGTCAGTCCTTTGTTGTGGCAAAGAGACAGCCATCATGTGGGTTGGACATCAGGAGGGGGTAAAGTTCAACTAGCAGGGCTCCACCTATTCTCTGACCTGACCTGACTCAGAGGGCGCAGGGGTTGCTTGTCACTACATAGCAGAGATACTGTGAACCGAGGGTGAGACGGGCAGTCTGTGTGTCACAAATGCTGTTGTTAGAACATCCCTAGCCACAGAGGAACCATAAAAAAAGGGCACATTCCCTGCTTTACTGTCGTCCTTTCCCTTCTGGGCTCTTTCAGCATACGTAAATCGGTAAATATTGTCCCTCACGTCTGCATTTAACCTTATTCCCACAAGAAACCAAAGGTGTGATCTTTTTTCGTTTGCATTCTGCGCTGCATCGCGTCCCAAGCCTTCATCATTTACAGAGATGGTGACGGGACTACAAAGCCTGGAGGCAGTGGTATTATTTACTCTGTTACTCAGTAAATCCAGAGTTCGACTGAAAGCAGTGGAATGCATGTATGTTTATTTGTATGGAGGCAAGGTGGGATTGGTTTTATTTGCTTTTGGACTGTTGTCTTAGCGTTAGTTCCACCACCAACAGGGATTCACTTCTGTTTATTTGGACACTCGCTCAGACCTCTGACCTCCCCAAATGGGTGGTTAATCCCAGTCAAAGCTACTGTGGGGCCCTTGACGCCATTTTTTACCAATGATGCCTCCCTCTGGACTCAAAGAGGAACTCCACCAATTATAGACATATTAGTCCGTTCACAGGTCACACTACTTCCTAAAAATGTGAAAGAAAATGATATAAACTGTGACTCCAGAGGGAGCTGTAGTTCAGAGTGGTATAGCAGTATCGATTTGGGTTGAGGATTGTATGTTATTACATATAAAACACTCGAAGTGTGGAGTTTGAAAGAAGCGAGCTTACCAGACCCCTGGCGGCTGCTCCTCATCTGTGACTGAGAGCAGTGGCCACTGTTAGAGAACTTCTCGGAGAGTCCGCGGTCACGGTCAGTTGCAGGTGTGGACGCTGAAGCCTTGTATGCAGAATAAACTGTATGTGAAGTACTGTTACTTTGTAAAAACATGTACTGTACTAAATTACTCCTCAAGTTAAACTACAAAAGCTTGTACTGAAAAAAATATGCATTATTTGTACTGCTTTCTCTGCTTCTCACTGTGTACCACAACCTGTTAAGAAGTAGGAGTTTTCAAGCATGTTTATGTGTATTAAATGTAACACAACACACACACTTCACGCTCCCTTCCACTTCAGTGTGAACTTATTTGTCTGATGTACCGACCTCAGAGCGGCGTCCACAACCAGAGCCTGCTGTGTATATTTCAGTAGATGTTTCTGGTTACTACCCACCTCTGATCAGAAGCTTGGCAATGCTGCAGGACTGCAAAATAAGTGTGGTAGTATTTAAAGCAGCAGGACAGTCAGGCAGAAAGTACAGTGCATAAACAAAAGTTCACTGGATGAGGTTAAATCTTCTCTCTGTCATGCTTTACAGTAGTTTATATTGTGTATGAGTAGACAAGCACATCTCCAACATCTGCCTTTAGGCCAAACAGCAGGGGACATGTTTCCCCGCCAGTGCTTAATGTGCTTTTTCTTCTCAGTGAAAAGCAGTAACCAATATTACAGACATAAAAACCAGACACTGCAGTTTTTCCAAAACAATACTTTATATTGTAGATGTCAAAGACAACATGTTAGAGCAAAGGTTCCCGAGAAAAATGGACTATTTCTGTAACAATGGTGGAACAAGTCAAAAACATAAGTGATAAAAAAAAAAAAAGGAATATGTGTTTTATACATATGTAAACCTAAAACTGTTTTTGAACCACAGTGGTCATAGAGATAACTGGCTTATTTATTGGAATGGCGACCGTAGCAATGACCAGGCATCTGGATGGAGCCCTTTGATAAGTCCAGATGTGACAAGGAAACAAAACGTCTTCCTAAAAAAACCCACTGAAGTCACATCTCGCCCGGTGTTAAGAAAATGTCCATTCTGTTGTTGCATTTTACAAAGCGTCCCACTAAAACTATTGTTGTTTTTTCTACATAAATACAATAAAATCTATTGTCTGTGCTAGATACGTTTTTTTTTTCCTTTTTTTGTAAAATATTCAACTTCCAGGTTTGATGATTCCATATGCTACAGGTATAAACACAACATGGAACGCACCCAAACTCCTCCTCACTAGAAACAAAAAAGCAGTAAAAAGATAAGTCAGTTTGGATACAGTGAAAGTACTAATGTCCTTCAGTGCTCGATCCCTTGTTGTGCTGGTATGTGGCAGGGGACAGACAGACAGACAGACAGGTAGGCAGTACATGCAGACGTACAGATCATGCAGAGAGAGAAGAGGAATGGAGTGGAGTCAGACCAGACCACCTAAATAAACAGTTCTTCAACCTGTGAGGGTTTAAATAAAATAATAAAAAAAAAAGATCTGCCTCATAACAAATGGAAATTATAACAAAATGGAATGTGACGTTTTTTTTTTTCTCTCTTTTTGGTTACTGGACATTGTTTTAAGACAGTGAAGACAGACGGTCAGAGTAGCCAGACAGTGCTAGTTTTGGCTGCGTTTGAGAAACCAAAGCATTAAACAGCAGACAAGCCATGACCGGCTCTGCTGTGCAAAGGTTCTGGGAATGTTCTGGGCCGGGTTACTCAAAAGCATCTCTTCAAATGCCAAAGATGTCAGAGTATCCCAGGTGAGGTGATATTCAGGATAGCCCAACAAGATGCATTTTCTCATTGCAATTACAAATATAAGTATACAAATGTAACACAACAAATCGGTCAAAAGTCACAAAAGAGAAGACAAGGATGAGTCTGTGTAGGTGTCTAGTATAAATGAATGTACAGAAAAAGCTGAATAAAACTTAAGATCTGTTATAACGCCCTTCTGCAAATGCTTTGAGTTTAGGTATGTTTTAGGTAAAGCCTACTTTGTGGTAATTTACTGCAAACTTGAATCCACAGAAACTGACTTCTTGGAGGTGATTTAAGAGATATTATGTGATATTAAAGGTGCATTAGCAAAGAGACATAATCTGTCTGCTTTTGGAGGTCAGATACATTCAGTCAAATAGAGGAAATTTACTCTGAAGCCTTCAGTTCAGTCACACGACTATTTGCTCCTATTTTTCTCTCCCATTTCTTTAAGACATAGACAAATTGATGCCTGTACAGAAAAAGCCAGAACGGAATTTTGTCGTCCCCTAAGGATGAAAAGACGTGGGCTGCTGCAGGGATCAAACACCTGTGGTATTTTCTTTGGCTGTTTTTTACTACAAGAAAAAAGTCTTGCTAAACTGCAGGCCACCCTGAAAACTCAGAGGCATCACTTACATACCGCAGCTGATGAATGAGATTACCGATGCAGACCTGACAGATGGTAATTGAAATTAAATGTGGGGATATTTGGCCTGATAAGAGAATAACTGATGATCATGCAAGCTCATTTGCAAAGCCATCTCAGTGATTTAAAGCGGGGGAACAGAATGGCTGCATTCCAATTCAAATCCACCCTCCCCATTTTTCTTTCAGAGGAGATGCTACGGGATGAACTTGTAAACCTTTAAGAAGCCAAACACATGTGAAAGAACAGATCACATTGGTCATTTTTGAGAAGTGTAGTATTCAGAGTTTGAATTATAGTCTCATTTCTCGCTCTCTCTTTTTTTTTTTTCATAAATACTGAAACTTAATAGATGTCGGCCGAGATCAGATATCATCTACACACATAACATGAGAAAAGTATGGAATAGTACAAATATGTGCATGAATTATGTGAGGCTGAGCAGAGGGCAACTGCACACCTACTGTAACAGTGTTATGGTACCAATGGGATAAATAAAGCAAAAAAACTAGTCATCACTGTTGAAAGACAAAAAGACAGCCAATAAAACGCTGCTCAACCGGGACAACACATGGGGCTTTCAGTAACGCCCTAAAAGAGTCGACTGTACGCAAGACCCATGGAAAGTATCGTTTTGCAATACCAACTTCAAAAACAAGATCATAGTATTTCATTATGTATAGATATATATAATATACTCATTTCTTTTTATATATAAATCTACTATGAACAGACGGTAAATACACAATTGTCCATCATTATACAAAGTAGAAACATTTGCTTCCCAACCGTCCCGCTAAAAACCCTGAACCCAGAAAACGTATTCCACTAAAATCAGAGTCTGGACCCTCACCTGCTGTGAAGTAAGTCAGCTTTAAAATGTTACAGAGGAACAGAGAGGAGAGGAGAGGAGAGAGTGCAGGACGAGTACAAAACAACAGGATAACACATTTAAAAAAGTACAAAAATAAGTCACTAGAGTCCACTGAAAGGGCGACAAAGTGAGGAAATAGACTCAAATGTGAGGGGAAAAGTAGAAGTAGTCATTGACAAACGTGTGTGTGTGTGTGTGTGTGTGTGTGTGTGTGTGTGTGTGGCAGGAATACTCAGGAGATCAGTGTCCTATATACAGTAAACAACAGTAAACCCCCCAGCACTTCTGTTCACTGACAAAACACATAGAACATTGGAACAGCTTGTAGATGAAGTAAAGGTGGCTGAAGGTAGTCGCCCAGAGGGCCAAACACAAGTTGGAAGGATGGTTACAAACTGGAAGTCTGCGTGCTGGCCACAGCAGCTGGTACAGTCTGAGACTCCCCAGTTACTGAGACGGCTTCATCAGGCTTGTTTTCAAAATTAAAAGGACCTCATAGCTGTTCTGCAAAAGGATGTGGTGGGTGATTGGTGTGTTGCAGTCTGATTATTTGGCTTGGTCTCCGAATTCTTTTAGGATTCCGTTCCAAAATATTTAGAATCATTTAACGTAAGTACTACAACTAGTCTTTTTATATTCAGCTATGTAATCCTTTGATTCATAAGATTTGATACAGTATCTGTTCAATAAAACCCCAAACCCACGTAGGGTTAAAAAATCCAGGAGACACTGAGCTACATGTGCTACTTAAAGTCACTCAGTACATTCATCTGACCCACTGGCTGTATCAAAAGAAAATTACAATTTCAACTAAAAACAACTATTATGTGCACGTGTGTTGTAATATTATAAATTTATAAAGAGCAGCTTGTGCTTCACTGTGTATTAGCAGACAAACACCTGCTTCATAGCACCTGACATTTGGGCAGCAGATGTGTTTAACAAGAGGCTAAAGATGTTAAACCAGCTGTGAGAGCCTGTGGAGGCCCTGAGCACCCTTCTGGAAAATCCCAGGTGGTGTGGTCCTTGTTACCAAGGAGGCACATTAGCCTTAAAGAGAGGGCTGGTCCAACAAATTGGCCTTGATGAGTAATTCCTTTCAGTTCCTCAATAATCTGCAAAAAGTGAGACTATTCTAATGTAGAAAACGTCACTGCTAAGTGTATGTTATGTGTGTGGGGTTGTACAGAGAAGATGGTGTGTCATGCTTTGGCTTTGTTATTGTCTAACTACATACATACAGTATGAATAGGATTCTACTTTTCAGGACTCCTGCTCCTCTAGTAAAGTGCATGCTACTTAACTCTTCCCTCGATAAAGAAGAACTGATGCCTATATGATACACGATTATATGATAATACAAATCCCACTTTGAACTTCCTTTTAAACTGAGCCACCTCCAACTTGTGGCTGGGAACTACCTTCCAAGCTGAGATTGAAAATATTGTGAAAAATGCGAAGATGTCGGGGGAGACATTAGGTAAACATGCCAAGGTCCTTCAGTCTATGTGCCAACAACATGCAGGCAGTGGATGTCTTGCCAGTATTGAAATGTTCAAGGGGCTGGGGAGGAGAGGCCTCCCTCCCAAAAACCTGTTTTAAGGCTTGTTCAGTGGAGTTCAACAAAAAAAATCCACCAGGTCTGAAATAAAGGCACAAATGCACAGTCTACTACTGTCAGTCATTTAGGAAACCTGCTGACCTTTCCAATCTGTAATCTCCAACAACATTGGAAAAGTGTTCCTTTCATTGAGATATCTTGAAGAAGCAGGAATCCATCCTTAGTGCAGTCACAATCACAATAGCTCTGGTGGTCTCGATGAAAGTGAAAAGATGAAGCTAAAGCACAGAGAAAACAGAATAATATGAAAAGTAGACAACTGCAGATCGTCTGTGTGTTTTCCAACTGGCAATCAAAAAGTACAACTGTCTAGTGTTTTAAAAGCACTGGCACTCGGGGCTGTCGTTGCGGGACAGTTGAGTCAATCCTCTTAAATCCAATGTATTGAAGAGCAATGCAAGGCAACACACTGAGGCGGACTGCTTTGTGCACTGCTGATCAATGAACGCATTGCTTATTGTCAGTGGTCCGCTTCCTTTGAGTGCCACTTTTGTCAGCTCTGCTTGTCGTCTCCCATAATAAGACACCATTGATATGGCAGGGTGACACAGAGAATTTAGGCTTGAACTGACTGGATGAGGATGTGGTCAAAGATGAAGACTGGTCTGAGTGGTCAAAGGCAGGAGATGTTTCTTTACATAGGACCCTCCTCTTCCATTGGTTCCTCTTCAGCTCTGGGCAAAAACACAACATGATAACGTAAGTAGAAATAATGTTTGGTTACTGCCCATGCTAGTCTAGTTCAATTTGTAATATTCAAGATGCACACTTTATACATGATACAAAACGACCAAGAGTGGCCATTGGCGAGTTGCCATTTCAGTGGTGAACAAGCACTTATTTTGTCATCCATTTAAAATGAATTGGTGAGAGAAACATAAAATGATTTGTCGAAAAGTTGAAGCCGGCTTTGATTAGATGTATCAGTTTGCAGCTTCAAATCATTAGTTTCCATTGAAAATGACCATACATGTACGCTCCAGCATGTTTTACACACCAAACCCACTAAATATCATGCTTAGATCCTAGATAATACACATTTCTATATAACTGTATGTGTGATTTGAAACCAGAACAATGAATCTGCATACATACAGAGAGTTGATTAGGAAAATTGATACCACTCTGCTGGTAGTTGTACTTGAACATCTTTGGACAGAGCTAGCTGTTCACCTGTTTCCACTCTTTGTTAAATGGTTGCCAGTTAGGAACTGGTTGTTGCACTATTCCTTTAAATGTCTTCAGTGAGGTTAATCAGTCTCTAAAAGCAGCTACAAACACCACATACCTCTTTCCGATGTGCTTGTTGGCAACAGACAATGACGCCATGGCGGAAACTGTTTCAGCTTCCTCTGCGTCACGCTGGAGGGCTTCACTCAACGAACAACCCAGTGTGGAGGCGGAGCGCTGCAGTGAGCGCCAGTACTTACCTTAAAAAAAAATTACAGGGTAGATGTATTAATGGAACCGAGCGTGTATAGAGGCATAATATTTGTGGCATAGGTTTTGCATGTGCACGTAGATGCGTGGATAGTCTCTAGACAGACATTTTTTTAAGCAGCTGTTTCATTTACATACATAGCGTGTCATGTCTGAGTTTGTCACTTCATATCGCTGGCTTCCATTGGAAATGGATAAACACAGCATTAAGTAAGACCAAGTTTATATATTATTTATAATCATACTATGGAGAAAGAAATATATATGCCAACCCTTGGTGTGTGTAGGTGCAAATAATAACTCACCGTGAACTTCTATTACTTTCTCCATAGAGTGCACAGCATTGGCATTTGGTCTCTGTTGCAGTACCTCGTCAGGAATGGGGTCCAGCTGAAACAAACAGAAAATGATATCAAAAAAACATTTCCTGATTAAGGTTTTTTTAATAAACTTTGGGGTTATTTAAGACACTTGGCACTGGATATACTGTGAACATTAGCTAAACACATTAAATCTTTCAAGGATTTATTTTTTTCTTGTGGGTATGTCTAGATATGTAATTTTATGAATGTAACTGACAGGTGTTTAGAAGCATTGATCCAAATCCTCATTTGAACTAATGCGGTTCCCTTCTGGTTTTGAATGTGGATCACGGCCCACTGTGGAGTCGATCCAAGAGGTGGGGAACAAGTTGGAGCTGCTGACACAATAGAAAATAGGCCTGCAGATGCACATCTCCTCCCACTCATGGAGAGCTTTGCTATTCTTTGACACAAACTACAATGTGTGCTTTGTACTGTGTCCCACTCTAAGGACACATACTAGTGTGCACAGATGCATACACTTGGAAACTGCCTACACATAGAAACATACATGCATACAGTATATCCATGCGCACACACACACACACACCTCAGGGAGCATGGCTAATCTTGTAAAACTCTCCAAGCCACAATTCAGAGGAAGTTGGGCTACAATATTCCCCAAAGTGCCTTCCCTACCCGGAATGATTCAATTTCCCCCTTGGCTGACTGCACATACGACACTTTCTCATCCCATTTCGTCAAACAGGATCATTCTGCTCTACATTCCACCAAAGAAAACATGCATCCACTTTCTGCTCAGTCATAAAACCAAGAGAATAAAAGACCAACTGAGAAACATGTAAAAAGAGACATGGAGAGAAAGAAATAAAGGTTTGGCCTGAGATTTGGGAACAGAGTGCCAGAGAGGAGAGGAAAAAGTCATCGTCGGTTGGTCTTGCTTGGCCAAGGCTGGAAGTTTTCTTTTAATTAAAACAAATATTGTGTGGGAGGGGTCCACTGGGGCTGAGGGAAAAGGCAGTCTGGGGAGAGGGATACTTTAATCCTGCTATGGCACGACAGGCTACATCATGCACAGAATGGACAGAGGTGCACGCACACAGACACACATATGAATACTGTACAGTTTGTGCACCAATTACATCGGGTTATTTGCTGTTTGACTGACACCATCATCCAGAACAATTTAGGATTTTTAAAAGTAGCATTGGCTTAATGGCCTAATTTGCCTGAAGGACATGACAGGCAATCTGCACATATTTTTCCAGTGACTGCTCTTCTAACTCTTTGTATTTCAACAATCTGTACATGTAATCAGTCAAACACAAACTTTTTTTTTTCCCCACACTGCACCGCTTAAAATCAAGAGGTTACGCAGAAACTTTCTGCTGACAAAGAGGGGTTGGATGGCCCAAAAAGGAAGCATCTCACATGACTCACATAATTGCATGTAAGTTAATACTCATAAACTATGGCTCTCAGGAAGGTACCCGTCTGGCCATCATTAATATGAGTTTGATAATATATGGCATACCACTTGCCTTTATTTTATTCAGTACAACCCATGGCTTGTCAATAACCAACTGGACATACACACATGAACTGTCCATTCAATTCTGCTTACACTATG
Source organism: Chelon labrosus (assembly GCF_963514085.1). Taxonomy (NCBI): domain Eukaryota; kingdom Metazoa; phylum Chordata; class Actinopteri; order Mugiliformes; family Mugilidae; genus Chelon; species Chelon labrosus. The sequence continues at coordinate 25,368,490 of NC_140341.1, forward strand.
CTTTTTTCAGACCAGCGACAGTGTTAGATGCAGTCGCTCTGTTCAGGAAGATTGTGAGAGATCACAAGGAGACCACTGTAGAGGTCTTCTACAAAATAAAGCAAAGCCTCAGCAAAAGTTGCCGGAAGATGTAGGCTAATCAAATTAGCACACTACTGGTAGAGTACTTTCTCATGTAACTTGGACTAACCAAAGCTACACTCAGCCACAACTGGGACCTTCCCAGAATTGACAGCTACGGAGCCCGTTTACCTCAGAGGTTCAGACTGACACAGTGATGTATGAGCAAACTCACGTCAGGGGGCCTACCTTCACTACCCTACTCTAAAACAAGGTTGGACATGGCCTGGATGCTGCCTCCCTCGAGTCAACTGCTGTTGCTTTTAGAGGTGGAAATAAAGTAAAACGTGCATGTTTAAATGTCATACGCGAGTTTGTCATCTGAAATTGTTGTAACATTACTTCAACTGTGCTTACTTCTCCGAAAATCTAAGCTTGGGGATTTAAATAATCAATCTTACTTCTCCAACCTTCAGGCTATAACCACCGTCTACCAGACATACCCCAAGCCAGTCCAAGCCCAGCCCATACTAATCCAGCTTACCTCAGCTCCCTGTCAGAGCGAGGTCAGGGGTTCTCTGGGGTTTTTTCGGGGTTCACTTCAGAGCAGAGTTGGACAGGGCAAGCCTGTCATCTTGATTGACAGCTGGGCCTCACGCTTATAAACTTTAATGGCTCTTGTCAGGGTACTCCAGGGGCCCCAACCCGGCAGGTATGGCAACCGCACGTACGCGCACACACAGACACGCAAGTGCAATATATACAAGCACACGTTTGTCTAACACATCATCCATGGTGACATTTCTGTTTATTTGAGCTTGTGGTCCTGGCCTTGCCTCCTGTATGTCTGCATCTTGGTCAGATTGGTTGCAGTTTTTGAGAGGAAGGTGGAGAGAAATGTCCTTTCAAGATGGTTTGACTGATTTCTGAGGAAGTCTACAACTCAGTATGACAGAGTTGTCCAAAGCATAAGGTCCAAAACCAAGACACCACGGAAAGCCATGAGCAGAGAGTGAGGAATGTGCCCTGGTAAAAACATTCCTGAGGGAGGCTGAAACCAAAACAGTGGAAAGAAGAGGAATTCCACTTGTTCAGCAAAGGAAAAGTGCACAAGGCGTTCATTGTTTACTGTTGTCCATGTGTATATGCTGGCGGCCACTGAAACTAGTTGATTATGTTATGCTAACTGAACAAGGTAATGATGTGTATTGTGCAAAAACAGTGACCTTTTTCAGCAAAGGGTGTAGGTTTGCCTTGTAGTTGGGGGTGGTGGAGAATGGTAAGACCCAAAGGGGGACAGGTGAAGTCGAGCGTCTTACTGTAACTGGAGTGCAAACACACGGAATAACCTCACTGACAGCTGCTAACAATTAGCATATTAGTCAGTTGTTTATCAAATAATTGCTAACAACCGTGGTTCGAACTGAGCCAACATCTGTTTGCGAGCAATCATCAATTAGTCCCGAGTTCAGAGTTGACTAGTGTAGTCGCCAATGTATCATTCATGAGCTATTTAACTAGAGAGACTTCACGATTACAGATTACAGTGGTGGGGGTGAATAAAAGAGCCTGTAAAGTCCATTCAGCAATTTTCTTCCCCCTGGTTCCCAGCTAATTTGAGCTGCTTTCAAAGGAAACCTAATGCTCATTATAGCAAAGTTGGTCTTAAACTGCCAATAAAAGCACAGCTATATTTCTCAAATGAGTGAACAGTAAAAAACTGAATGTACAAGCTACACAGGAGGGGGAGAGGATATAAAGAACACCTTTAGGATGTTTTGGCTTCAAAGTGGAGGTTGCCAAAATCAGCCTTTTAGATTTAGATGCCAGACTTATTTAAATTGTTGTAACCATTAATATTGTTCTTTAACTGACAGTTGGAACAGAGCTGGGCTTTGCTATATTATATCAATTCTAAATTAATCTTCAAAACTCCCATATTAATGCAGCTTGGGGACGTATCTGTCAGCAAAATTGACAAAACAAAAAGCAAGGCTTACTGGTACAGAGTATAGACAATCCATATATTGTGATCTAGGCTACAGTAGATACAGTTATGGCAGGGTTTCTGTTATGGTGATGTATTGGGTTCAGGACACTTCCAGACAATACAAACCCTCAGGTGGTTTGAAGCAACATAAATAAAACACAGCTGACCAGCTAATCCAGCTGTGCTCTTATGCCTAGGTCCACTCCGCCAAAACACACACACAGACAGACATGCACAAAGTAAAATATATTCTACCGAGAAAAAAAAACCTCACTCAGTGGACACACTCTAAGAAGTCAAAAAGTGCTCTGGCTGTTGGCCAACTGTTGCCCTGATGAACTTGTTTTTTTTCCTCAGACTGATGAGGCCTACCTTTCCCCTTTAGGCTGGAAATTCACGGTCTTAAGACTTCTTTCTTGAGATGTGCTATGTGATGCCATTATCAGACTCTGACAATAAATGAAACTAATGAAACTAAACAAGAAAACATGCCTTTATTCTTTCCCTCTAGATCAGTTCCCCACTGGCGTTTTCCAGCCACATTCTTTGACCATTACGCTGCTGCTGAGATTATGATAAAAACACTTACTTCCTGCTTTTTTGATCTGATCAGAGACATTTTAGCCTCCTTTTTTCTGTGCTATCAGCTATCACCACTCCAAGCAACTGAATGATCTGCCTTTGTTCAAACAGCTGCTAAAGGTCTAGAGAAGTCTGTACTCACTACGTCAAAAACATCCACATTTGTGTTGTTCAAGGCTTTTTCATTGATCTCTTGATAATCTATCTATGCCAATAAAACCTTTTCTTCAGCCTCTTCTGCTGGGTTGTGATACAGCATATTTAGAAGTTTGTTGTTCAAGAGTCCAAAATATTAAAGATGAAACGAAAATTTTCCCAGAAGTTAACTTGAGACTGTAGGTGACTCAGTGGGCTAATAGTTCACAGGAACGCATACCACACATTCCAAAACATCTTTAGCCAAAACTTAAATCTGCGGTTGGCAATTAATATGAGGTTCTAGAAATTGTTGTTCTGAACTAAAAAGGAACATTTACAATTTCCATTCACTATTCGATCCTTCGACCCAGGCTGACCTGCTGGAAGAGGTGTGAGGGTAACGATTTTCAGATGTGTGTCAGTGACGGGGCCCCGGGTGGGAAGGTGACAGGGTGAGTAGGGTGCAATTGACGCCTACTGCCCATTTTCAAAAATTCAGCTCCCTATGGCACCCATCCAGGGACCTCATCCAAAACCCCTGCTGAGGCCGGTGCTTGGTGGGCTGATGAAACCTAAGAAGCAAAGCCCCTGGTCCTATAAAATGTTTTTGCTGCAGGGCGGTGTTGTGAGTAACGAGAGCGTCCTTCAAACTGGAAGTCCTGCACACAAACCTCCGTGACAGCAAAAAGGATCCGCCCTGCTGAGGTGTCCTTGAATTCGTGAGGCCTAAGATGTAATGTCAGTATTATGGCAGGGTACTGTAGCTTTGAGTCATTGGTGGCACAGTGCAGGTAACCAGAGTTAAGTTATTAGATTAAGCCTCTAAGTTTCCAAATTTCCCCTGAGCTTTAGCTTTCTTTGACAGGTTTGGCACGAAGCAGTGCCTTCTTCCAAAGGTTAATAACACTGCAAGCATGATCCACAGTGTAGTAAATAAGCTCCAGTCTGTCCTTTATCACTTCAAAGTTTCTTTCAAGTTCAGTTGTCCGCAGTGCTCAGTATCTTCACGTCCCACGTGACAGTGAACAGAATTTAATTAATGTGATCATTTGTTACTGTTGTGTTAGTTTTGCTCTACCTCCAAGATCCACATGGATCAAGGCCATATATTTTTCATGAACTCATTTATAGCTTGAGAAATCTGGAAAGCTGGAAGAAGAAGATGTATAGATTTTAGATCACCAGGACTGAAAAAGACCCTGATATAAAATAGAGGGACTTATTGATTTTCATTCATTTTATTTATATGAGCTTAATTTGTTCTGAATTTAAGACTGAAATAGAATTACTTTTATCAACGGGATAGCATTTAAGTGAACCCAACGAATATTTAATTTGATCAACATTACTAAAGTGTCGACTTGTTTTTGTGTAACATGACATTTATGAACATTGATTCTAGGCCATGATAAACTAAAAGTTTTTCTTACCTCCAATATGCATTGCTACACCCTAAAATGACTATATACAGTCAAACAACCAGGACAACTATACTGAGAGGTGCAGTCTATAACTAATTAGAGCTGTAGAACTGTTGACTAGATGAAGATCTGTCTGCATTTGTACTGTTCTGAATGCCTCACTGGACAGAAGATAATGTCTTTAGCAGGTACAGAAGCCATTACAGTGACAACCAACACTTGCAGGCGTGCTTGTGGTTAGGCCTGCAGCAACACTTGAGTTTTTTTTTTTTAAGTGTTTTCCACCAAGTACAGCGTAGTGCTAACGACACATACATATGTCATACATGATTTTACATAATCTACTTTTCAAGAAAACAGTAATCGAATCTAAAAAAATCTAAGAGGACAGGGGAAACGTCAGAGGACGGCTCTTAAGGTTAAATGTTTAATGATATGAATGATGTTTTTAGTTTCCTTACTGTCCTTGTGAGGTTGTGTTAGATGTACTGTTGTGTTAGATGTATTGTTTTAGATCCATCTGAAGATGTTAAATTTAATTTTTGCAGTGTGTCCGTAACTGTATTTACGACTTCTTTCATGATTTTTAAAGCAAACATCCACCTAATGTGTTTGTATGTACAGTATGTGTGGCAGGGAAGATTGCCACAGAGACTTTTGAAGTGGTAACTTTGGAAATTTGGCAGCAGCAACGCACTAAAAGGTCCTTAAGTAAAAAGGAGAAACGGAAGGACAGATATAATTGCATGTGTGTATGTGTTATAAATACAGAGGATAATTCTAACACTGGATGGGTGTGGTGAATGAGGGATGTTTGTGTACTACCTTCATCTGACATACAACTGGTAACGAGTGCTTGAGTGAAAATTGTAAACAGAAATCAACAGTGGGGTACTGTGTAATGATTCATCAAAATCTGTGGTTGGAAAACCCAGTCCGGTTTATATGGTGAACCTGTTTGGAAAAAGAGGGTCAAGAGTATGTGTGTTTAATTCTAGTTTTGCACAGAAGGATCATATATAACAACTTCTGAAATTAAAATGAATTAAACAAATGTGTACACAACTCCAGGTTCCAGTTACATCTTTCTATAAATTAAGAAGCAATAATAATCTGTTACTTTAGTAGTCTTTGGTACCAGGATCATGGCAATAATGTTATAGAATTCTTGTTTAGAATAATTTTGGATGTCTTAGTTGGATTTCCCAGATGGCATAACAAGTGTCTCTGGCTGATTCACTGTGGGAGCTGTAGAACTTAACAAGAATTTAGTGAAGAAGTAGTGTTTGGTTGAGGTCTGTGAGTGATGGAGTACCACATGGCTAGGGTTAAGGCCCCCTGACATTCTACAGGCTCCGCAATGAGAGCATTTTTGTTATACTCTTTTTAGCTTTGCAATTAAAGGAATGTAAAAGACACAGAAATGATCAAACTTTCATTACAAGTTGTCTTTGTATTGTAATCTTTCTTCTACATATATAAGCTGCAAAAAGCACTCCAACATCTCTATAAGTTGTGTGTGGGCGGCTTAGTCTCTATTCTGCTGTACACCATGAATCACAGCAGCGCAATGTTTGCTGATTTCCACAGTGCAACTTACGCATCGCCACAATTAACCCTCTGCCAAGAAACCCATTCCTTCTGACGTGTGACTGTGCGTGTGGTACTGTGGTAGACTAAGATAACATGAAGTCAAGATGAAATGGCTCAGATAAGAGTCTACTGTTGTAGCAGTAACGTACAAGTAGGTCATGTGTGAATATTAATACATGTAAAGCATGTATGTACATATCAAATGACTATCATTCTTTAAATGTTTGGTTTAAGTCCCATCCTCGCCACTAGTCATGACACAGTGTGTTTTGCCACCATTTATATGAAGGGTTTTACCAGAAATTATGAGTCACCAAAATTGTCGATTTCAGTCAAGTGACTAAGATTGGGAAAGGCTCAAAGGTCCAAAATCCAAAATAGGAATGTCTAGCGCAATTATTTGGGGACACATTTGTGGCAAATAACACGAATAAAGCAGATGTCCTTCAACTGTTCTTCAATCATTAAAACATACAAACTACACTAATAAAGCTATGAAAAGAAGCCTAATTCAACAAGCATCACACCATATGGCCGGTATTAACTTAATCTATACATACACAAAAAGGGCACAACAAACTAATGTGACAATAACATTTGTTATCCTCAGTAGACTGTGCATTGTATTTACCCAGTAATATGTACAGCGGCATATTCAAAAGCAGGAACTATCATAAGTCAACTAAGGTGGGTAAATCTCCTTATGTTACCTAGAATCTGTTACTCAGTGACAAATAATGGATGGGGACATTTTGACAGTAATTCATTCCTCCTCTTCTTGGCTCTTATCTTACCTCATTGCCAAGCAGAGCGGAGATACAGGCTTCGGAGGCATCGCATATGGCAGTGAGGTCGTGACCCCCCTCCAAGGCAAGCACCAAGCGACCGCCTGCCAGATCCATCAGCTGCCTGGTCAGGTAGCCAAGGCCTGGACACACAGGAAATGACAGCAAAGAGAAGACATAGATAGAGGGGGGAGAAAAAGCAAGAGGAAAAGAATGAAATGAGTCCCAAACTTCCTTTTTGGATATTGATCAAAGAACAAATATAGAAAAAGAGGTTGGACCATGGATGAAGGAATGGGTGACTGCATCAGAGAAAGAGGAAAGAGAGAGTGCACTGTGGATTTACTGGAGGTCAAAAAACAAGCCCTAATATGAGCCAGGTTTAATTTTAATAAATGCGGCTTTGCGTTTAGTCTTGGTCTCAGCCTTTGATGTTTTTCCTCCCAGGAGGAGGGGAGTTCTAATACATGCATTCAGCCATGCTTTATTCTCCCCCAAATTCTACCCTATCCCCTCTTCCTGCAATCCTCTCTGAACCACCCATATCCCCCCCCTTTGACAACCAAGACCCCTGCTCTATTTGAGATCAGCAGGATGGTTTTAGAAAAGCTCTTTGCTGGCACGCCAAGGTTTCTATCTGCATACCAAAGTCAGAGGCACAAAATATGCACAAGTTGTGTGTGTCAGTCTTCCTGCTATCAGGAATTGGTGCTGCGTTGCATAATAAACAACATGAGTGTAGTGGGTATGCATTAAAATGTGCATGAAAGATAAAGTTGTGAGCTATAAAAAGGATACATGGTTTAGAAAATAACCTGAGCAATTAACTGGATAGCTGAGTACTTACATTTGGCTGTCAGTGTGTATCCTCCCAGGGGTGGGGCATGTCCATCCACCGCGTCAAAGCCTGAAGACACCAAGACCATGTCTGGGGCAAACTCATTGGCAATAGGCATGACCACCGTTCTAGAGTAACCAAAAGAATACCAATAAAGTCAACAAATTAATGTATTCATGGTGACAACAGCTATTTAGGAAATCTAAGAGAAGTAAGTACATTTTCTGTTGCTTTTACAGTGATTGTGTAAAAACAAAGGCATGTTTTAAATGTCATTCCACGAGCTGGGGACGCAGGCGTTCTACTAAAACTACTGACCCACAGAGTCACATGTCTCATGCAGGCCTATCAACAACTCACACTACATTTTTAAATTAAGATATAAAAGTGTCACATCCATTTAATAGGGTAGCTGTATGACAGGACGACTGGGTGGCCAACACAACCAAACATGTATTTCTAAAAAATACATTCAATCGAACATATTGTTTGAGATAAGAAGCTGCTGCTCAGTCCACTGCAAGAACAATCAAAAAAACAAACCTTGTCATGATACCAACACTGGAAACCATCCCATGTGAATATAAACACAGTAAATATGGCCACCTAATGGCTTCAAAGAGGATGGGTACGATTTAAGAGCGCTAGACTGCTATTAAGATTAAAATTTTAATGAGATAATTTCCTTACTGTCCTTGTGATGTTGTGTGTGGTTCATTTTAGACCCACCTGAAGAAGTTTTATATATCATTTTTGCAGTGTATCCGTAACTGTATTTATAATTTCTTTCACAATTTTGAAAGCAAACATCCACCTAATGTACAGTATGTGTGGTAGGAAAATCTCCTGAAGAGTCTTTTGAAGGGATAAGTTTGGAAATTTGGCAGCAGCAACTCACTACAAGATCCCCAAGTAAAAAGTAAAATGGAAAGAGAGATATAATTACATGCGTAATGTGTGTCAAGTACGGAGGATAATTCTAACACTGGATGGGTGTGGTGAATGAGGGATGTTTGTGTGCAACCTTCATCTGACACACAACTGGTAACGAGTGCAATGTGTCATGCACAGAAGTCGAATCAACAGTGGGATACTGTGTAATGATTCATTGAAATCTGTGGTTGGAAAATCCAGTCTTGGTTATACGGTGACCCGGTTTAGAAATAAAGGGCATAGAGTATATGGATTTTGATTTGATATTTTTTGTAATAAAAATATCAAATCAAATGAGATAATTTACACTCTGCTCAGACAAAAATTAATGAAACAAATGATTAGATAACTCTAGTCTTTAATAATAAGCACACTGAAAGCCTAACCAACTTTAGAAAAGTATTACGTGTCACGGCATTCTGGTTTAAAATTATTTAGGATGTTAGTTCCTTAGTTCATAAATAGTTGGACTTCCCAGATGGCAAAACAAAATTCACTGTGGGACCTCTAGCTTTGCACAAGAATTTTTTTGGGGTCTGCGATATTTGGGCAAGTAGTGTTTTGGTGAGGTCTGCGAGTGATGGAGTACCACAGGGTTCCGTTGTAGGTCCCCTGTACTTTGCTGACCTCAGGAACACGGTGCTGGTTTGCCGGCTGTGGGCGAGCAGCATGCCCTGAACTCCGTAGGCCACAGGTTTTTCCAGCTCTTGCTCACCACCAAATTATAACCCTGAGCTGTGCACACCCCACCCCCCACCACAACACAACACTCATACGTACACACAGCTGTCTGAGGGTGAGGTGGGAGGTAGCATTAGGAGGTTTTTGGGAGTCCCAGACAGTAAGGATACACGCAGTGCGTGCGTCACTGTGAGCTAGCGTGCATCTGGCAACATTTCAGAAGAAAACGTCATGTAAAGAAGATGAAAGAGTCTCAGAGAAGAAGATAGAGATGCCGGGAGAAAAAAAAACGAGAGAAAGAAACCGTCTACAATAAGAACACGAACATAACTGAGTAAAGATATAAAGGAACACTAGAAGAACAAGGTTAAATATCTTATATATGGCTAGGAAAATCAGTGTTTATTCTACTTCTACTTCTACTTCAAGGAAGACAGCTGTAAACAACACAAACACCTTCATGAGAAAAACTCACAGATAACTTTGTGAAATTAAGGTACTTAATATTGGTCAGATCACCCAATCCCTTGAATCCCCCAACCCTGAACATATACACAGAGCCTTGGGCCATTAACATTTGGGTCATAAAAGACCCCACACTAAAGGGAGTTGGCCACAAAGGCTTATGTGGGCTGACACACGATGCAAAGGAAAACCTTGACCACCAAGGATATTTCAACCGCAAGGGGCTCCTCCACCCCCCCTTCCAACCTTGAACACAGACAGAAACAGTTCTGGGCGCGATGCTGAGAACTGCTGGTGTCATCAGTTCCAGTCCCCTCCTCCTGGATTAATGTCTTGACATTTAAAGAAACAAAAAGCCGCAGTAATCAATTAGCAGGCTGGCATAGAAGGAAGTGAGTGGTTTTGAGGAAGACTAATTGTGCGTGAATCAGAGGGTATGTATGCAGAGATGAAAAAGACTTTTGCTAATTAAGAGAGGGAAGAGTTTACGATTGAGCCGTAAGCTATGGGACATCCTGAGCAAAGTGCTTGCAATTTAAACCACAGTTGGCACTCTCCCGGCTAGATTTTAGTTTGGATAAAATTACTTGCTGGTTTTGTACCATTAACTTTTGTTTAGTATTGTTTGGCTTACCTAGCAACAGGTGCATTTGTCAGTTGGGGAGGGGTGATGAAAGGTGTGGGGGGTGTTCGTACATATAGAAAGCATGAGGAAATGTTGTATGGTTATTAAACTATAGCACTTACAATTGTAGTTTGTAATGTTTGGAAACTTTTGAAAGACACATTTAAAAAAAAAAAAAAAAAGAATGCTCAAAAACAATGAGGCAGCAGTTAAGGTCTAGCTTTACAAAGCTCCTCTAGAAGACTAAAAACTATTTTCACTGGTATTTCCAGTGGTGGATGAACTGATTTTCATATGGTGGAGTACATCCTTCTTAATGCCAGCATCTCTGCCCATGCACACACATAGCTTCCTGCGTCTTTATAACATCTGCTGTTTTTAACAAGCTCTCCTCTAAATAATTTCTCCTCCACTGTTCACAATGAGCAACATTTTGGCACTTGACAACCAAGACTGTTTCATGTACACATAACTGTACTCACACAGGTTAATATAGTTGTAAGTCTTGGCATAGCGGTAATTTTTTGAGCCAAGGAAAACTTCCTCTCTGGGGAATTCTCATCTTTGTGTAATTACGCCAGTCCCCAATTTATCTATTGCCAAATCTTGATTATGACTTCTGATGCAATGTAATACAGGTCTATAACGTGAAGGGAAAAGGGTTGAACTATGGCAATGTAGTGGACCATAGGATTAAAAAAAAAAAGAAGACGCAAATGATATGATCATATTTTTTGTTTTTCAAATATGTCCAATAATGAATCGGTTATTTCATTTACTTCTGCCAAATCAGTCCCTACCCAGAGTAGGGACTTGAATTTTGGACTCTGTCCTTTAGAGGGAGCAGTACTTGTTAAACCAGCCAACAAATGGTTAAACTGTAGAGCTTGAAGGCTTCCCCCTTCGTTCATAAAAGAGGTAGAAGAGAGCTGTGGGTGGGGGGGGGGGGGAGAGAGAGCGAGAAAGAAATCACACACGCACACTTACACTTCAAAGCCCTGTCATCTGGCGCTGCGGAGAGCTGGTTTGAATTAAATTTAATTCTCCTCCTCTCTCGTCTTTCCAAGTTCATGGTAAAATAGGGGGTGAAGGTGGGAAGGGGAGGGGAAGCAGCAGAGAGAGAGAGAGAGAGAGAGAGAGAGAGAGAGAGAGAGAGAGAGAGAGAGAGAGAGACAGAGAGAGAGAGAGAGAGAGAGAGAGAGAGAGAGAGAGAGAGAGAGAGAGAGATGGTGCTTCTGGTTTTCATTAGGGCCAATTTTCTTATCTTTTTTCTCAGTGCTTTCTGGAGGCTCAGACTTGATCCCCTGCAAATGCAACGTGGCACCGGCCAGCAGAGGAATGGGAAGGTGCTGGCCGCAAGGCACGCATCCCATCCTCAAGACAGAGAGGGAAGGAGCAGAGGACCGCAACACACAAACAATTAGATTCAGAGAGAGAGAGAGAGAGAGAGAGAGAGAGAGAGAGAGAGAGAGAGAGAGAGAGAGAGAGAGAGAGAGAGAGAGAGACTGTGTATCAGATCTCTGTATATACTTATACATCTATGAAAGGTGTATGCATGCACATCTGTTCCACTTTGAATTTGTCCACTTTCATTTGTGCATGTTCATGCATTATGCATTTCTTTGAGCGTGTGTGGAGCACATGCATGTGTACTGTAAATGCACATTACTATCCCGTATCTGCATCTGTGTTACTTTGTGTGTATGCATAAGCAAGACACAGAATGTGTGTGTGTGTGTTAGATCCATGAGATGGAAACCAGGTATGCTTGTGTCCCCTGGGGGTTGTAAATCGTCCAATACTGCTGAACCCTCAGGGGATTAATGGCGTCAAGTCACTCTACCTCTTCCCTTTATATCTTCAGAACTCTCTCATAATGCAAAGATTTACTAACTCATGATTAAGCACAGGAACACAGTACAAGCCACCATATGCATGTTCACTCAGATGCATGAATGCATCCCTGGACAAATATGTCAGAACTACTGTATGAAAAAGTGGTTCCAGATGATGTTTCCGGGGTTTGCTCAATTTGATCTCGATGAATTTGCTATTATTAACAATTTTATCATTAACATTATTACATTTTTAATGACAAACAAATATTTTGAGGTATTTCTGAGGTTAACCTGCAGCATTGTTTGTCCACTCTCAGTCATCAGTTAATTACTTAATTATACACTAGACAGAGGATATCACAGATATAATTGTGCAAAATAGTCAAATGTAATATGTCAAAAACTTTAATTTTCTTTCTCTTTCGATTTCAGTCTAAGGGAACTATAAAACTATAGCCTCAGCCCAGAGCTGCAGTGACAGCAATGTAAAATTTATGTCTTCTTTCTTCTTTTTTATTTCAATATTAAATTAGAACGGCAATAACTTAGGAACACTGAAATCTCCAGTGACGTAGTATGATGTGCACTCTCCTCAACTATGGTTGCCAGTAATGGATTCTGGATTAAAATACAGACAGCAAAATTGATACTGTACAGAGTCATTAGTCTTTATATATATATATATATATGCACTGCTACTATATAACAGTAAACCAATTTGTGTACAAGGTATACTGCAGTACCTGTTGACTTCTGTTATGGATTATAAATAATGTCTCTGATATATATTATATGGTTGTCATCAGTGCACATGCACACAGAAGGGTAGAGAGAGGAGGATGAGGAAGAATAAAAAACAGAAAAATAACAGAGCGAGGGGGAGACTCTGAGCGCACATGGTTCTGGGGTGCATTAGCGGGCTAAGGTGTGCTTCCTGGGAATTTCGTGCAGAAAGCTGCGCTGAGACAGTGGCCTGTCGGTTTGATGTGTCGAGCTTAGGCCAGATGGACACACGGTTGCAAACATGGATTCATCTTCAAAGAGAGCTGGAACAAATCCAGGCCTGCTCTTTTCCAGCTGTATGAACTGAAAATGTAAGAGACAAGTACGTGTCTGCATTGACTCCCTGCCTTTATGTGTGTGTGGCAGATTGTATATAGGCCCAGCTAGTGGACCTAATAGATATCAGATGTGATATGAGTCCCCTGCCTACTAAGCAGCTCCCAACAGATAATATGTTTTGCTTAAAAGCTGTGACAGAAAGAAATAGATTGTGTTTTTATAACCATTTCCTCTGAGACACAGATATTTAAAACAGTATGCCCATACTATTATAAAAATATTGTCTTACCTGAATGCAGCTAGATACTCTGCATCACCCATGGGAGGTTCCAGTCCTCCAGTAAAGGCCATGTTCACGTTGAAACCTACACCTGCACCACTTCCCACCTATAATGCACATGCACAAATGAACTTATGATGCCTTAAGTCAAACAAAAAGGTGGGCGGAATATAAGAAGATTGGTGGTCCTTCCAACCTCATCGGGTGCTCCACTGCCAGGGAAGAAGTTCCCATCATCAAAGCGATGCAGAGACAGGTAAAGGATGCTGGGGTCTGTGTAGAAGGCCTGCTGGGTCCCATTACCGTGGTGAACATCCTGGAAACATTAAAAAGGGAGCGGTAAGGGCAAAATATGTCATTAACAAATGAGAATATGTGAGTATTTTGAACTTAGTTATCCACTGACTCAAATGATCAACTAAACACTAGGGCCATAACAGAAGCTGTCCTGCCACCAAATGGGACAACCACTGATGTGGAACATGAACGGGTGTCACCATTGACAACTTGCACCTGCACTTTGATAAAGTCAAAAGCAGAGAGAGCGCTACACTACCAGACAGTGACAGTTAGTCTGTATTTCAGCTGCAGCCCGTTGCGATGTCAAAAAAGGACGGTCAGCAGGATTCAATAAAACACTCCACTTCAATGGTAGTCCACTTTTGCCAACAACATGACATCAATTAAATGACCTCATTTTCTATATCCAAAGAATGCTCTAAAACAACAGTCCTAAAAATGTCCCTGTTAGCTGGAGGCGAGTGGCATGACAATGAGCTTGCTAGTTGCGCTAAAAGTTCCCCTGTGACAGACAGAGAGGAAATGAAAAGGCTCTTCAAAGGCTTTTGGCCATGACCAGCCAGGGATGCCACTGAAGAGAACTGCTCCTGGACACGACAAAGGCTTTATCATACCGTCTTATAAATTACTTTGACTCTCTTTGAAAAAAACAAGGACAGTATCTGACCTAAATAGTCAAGACATGACTAAAAGGTCAGATAATGGCTGCTATGTTCTTTAAAGCGCACATTAAAGAAAACATATTAGGAGAAGAGAGAACAGAATGACAATTATTACATTTTATTTGAAATGTTTCTTGACGGCCAAAACATGTGACTAAAGGAGGAGTCAGCAATCACCAAAAACTTGGAATTATTTTTTTGAACAAAAGAAAAGATCCTCCTCAGCTTGTTCATTTGTTTGACAAACTAATTTTCTGACAGTTTACAAATTCTAGTGGAACTACAATTACCACCTCGTGGCTGAAAGCATGTGCACAACAAGTAACGTTACAGACAAATATCATATCCAGTGAACACAGTGCAAAACATTATGAAGTTACAGTGAAGTTGCCCTTTAAGCTTTTTGATATGAAACAGCATCACTTCATCATTTTATCCAATTGAATATTTGTGTGAAATGTCATAATTTAACACATAGATTTCTAAGTTATAGTTATCCACTTGGATAAACTGAATGACATATTATGGGGTCAAACCTCTGATGATCAAACTCTAATCAGTTCATCCTGGAGTCAAAGTGGACGTTTGTGCCAAATATGAAGAAATCCAAACAAGCTGTTCCTAAGATATGTTCCTAAGATATGTTCCTAAGATATGTTCCTAAGATATGTCAGATAGACAGAGAACCTGAAAACATAATGCCTAAGGCCACGGCTGTGCCTGGTGCAGAGGCCTAAAAGCATTGTACAGTAACTAGCCAGAGGTTA
Organism: Chelon labrosus; assembly: GCF_963514085.1. Classification (NCBI taxonomy): domain Eukaryota; kingdom Metazoa; phylum Chordata; class Actinopteri; order Mugiliformes; family Mugilidae; genus Chelon; species Chelon labrosus. Next base: position 25,383,510 of record NC_140341.1, read on the forward strand.
TTTCTCTTGGTTGATGACATTAAGCCTACATACTCTAAGTTTCAATGAGAATTATACTGCGTTACCTGGGTACATGCACGGGATATACTGAGCTCAGAGAGTTGTGTGGTTGTACATCTATACACAAGGAATAAGACAGAATGTAGCACAATCCACTGGGTTGCCTGTGCAAACTCACCCAGTCCACGATGAGGATTTTACTGACATTGAGCCTCTGCTGCAGGAGCTTAGCTGCTATAGCAACTGAGTTAAAATAACAGAAGCCCCTGAGGACATAAAGAGAGAGGAAAGTAAGAAGACAGTGGCATTTCCGGATATTCAGTATATATACAAGCTTGAGCAATACACCTTTCTCACACCAGACATTCAGACTTGTCGCACTAGAAAAAGCACAGGTGTATTAATGATGGCTGCGTTCCACTTAGGGGAGGCTCTATATCCGTGCATGCTGGTACACCGTCACAGCTTCCACCTGTCCTTTGACTAATCCGTCAAAATGTCTGCTGTGAAAAAGCTCTACAATACTAAGTGTATCTTAAAATACGGAATGCAGGTAAATAAGGATCACGAAGGAAGGTATGCGGGGTAGATATGTTTAGATATAAGGGAACTGAACACAGGACCATTTTCTTTTACTTACATAGGGGTGCTCTCCTCAGCATGGTGTCCAGGTGGTCGAACTACAGCAAAACCATTCTGTCAGAGACAACAAAGAAATCATTCACACTGTGAATACAAACAACAGTGTCTGTGTGTAATACACAGACACTGTTGTTTGTTCTTTCTCACCATAAACCTGCTCATTTTTTTTTTATTACTCTTTGTGTGATGAGATGATGCTGACAATTTTTTTCTTGCCTTAACAAAACCATTGCCACGGAATTCTTTTGGGCAAAGCACTGAATATTAGTTACCTTGTAAGGAACATTTGGTGTCAGTGATAACAATGCCATAAATACAAATACAAAAATTAAAACATTCATTTTTATCTCGGGACCTCACCATCATCCAGTACAAACTGTGTCTAACCTTATAGTTCAAAAGAACATCAGAGGCTTACAGTGGATCTGTTAAGGGCAGCTTTGTGAAGGCAGTGCTCCCAGCAACACTTTTTGGAGACTCCCACTTCTATGTGGTGACATTAGATAGATGTTTGCTCTGATGCAGAGTGAGGCAAACCGGACTAATGATGTTGAGTCAGCTGCTGTTGATTAGCAGCCAGCCGGAAGATTAGTGTAACGACAACAGTCTCGGATGGTTTAAGGACACCCGGTAAAAGAACTCTGCACCGCACGTACCTTATGTACTGTAAGTGTATGAGAGACATGGAGGAGGGTGATAACTAATTAAATCAGACACGAACAGGAAAGTGGCGGTGGATAGAAAGGCTGAAATGTGTGTGTTCTTGTTTTTATTAAGTTGTGGGGGCCAAACTCCAGCGGGACACTAATGTTGTGGGGGCATGTCGCCTTGATGGTTAAAACCTGTTAAGACTTGGCTTTAGGGTAACGGTTAGGGCTAGGGTTAGGAACTAGGGAATGCACTATAGCACTATGTCAAAAGTCCTTTTAAAGATAGAAACCCGTGTTTGTATGTGTGTGTGGGTGGCTTGAACGGATTTATGGCATTCTGTGAAGAGTTGTTGTTCCAGGTGGAACTTGGTTACTTGGCGGTGGAGGATCCTCCGAGAATGATCTGCATGTGTGTAGACTTATTTGTGCAAGAACATTCGTAAACCTTTGCATGTATGTGTTACGATCAGGTTAAGCTGAGGGCAAGTCAGTTCTTGGGAACTCTAAGCCCAGTTTTAGCAAGAGGTCAGTCACGAAACTGCATTTTTCTTTCGAGCTGTGCAATGCCTTTGGCTTTCATTTTAAGCTGTGATACTGCCAATCATGCAAAGCACTGTATAGAAAGAGCAGATAATGCCTACATGATGAGGGCTGAGAGCTTGCAATCCCAGTCAAAACCCACATAGGTATTAGCATGCCATTCTACTGTCTCTCTTTAAGGAATGTGATTAGTCTGTGGTATATTGTGGTAAGCTAGCGCTAAGTGCAACGGCTGCTCTGCAGGTGGCTTTGGTGTAATGCTAATAAAAGAGGCCTGTTAGTGGGGACTGCTGGCTTTTGCGGTACCTGTGCACCGGGCCTCCCTGCTGGGTTCAAACAGTAAGCAGCCTTCACCACAGACACATGAAGGGTGTGTGGGGGGCAAGGCAAGACGGGGTGGGGATGCCTGTCTGGGGAGGTGCTAATGATGGTTCTGGAAGGAGGTTTCTCTTTTCCTGAGGTTTTTGGAGGTGTGGGAGAATAGCAAAACTCTACTGCTGAGAGGATGCATTGATCTCATTCAAGATTCAAGGAGTTTATTGTCATGTGCACAGTGTAGAAACATGTTTCCCTCTACAATGAAATTCTTCTTTTACTCTCCACCCAAATGCCTAACAATATAAAAATATAACAATATAAATAAAATATAAATGATAAAGATAATACAAAAATATGAGATAACTACTGCAAATATCAACGTGACTCTCATAGTGCTGAGTGTGACAAAGTTTGATTAATTCAGCAAAATTATAAACATATGAATGGAATATTGTCTGTGCATTGTTGTGCCTGTATGTGGCTAGAACTCAAGACAGTAAGATCTGACAAGCAGACTAAAGTCAGAACCCTCAACAGGGATTTATTTTGCCCAACAGAGCTTGGTTTCATATTGCACTTAAAGGTTAGGAAATGCACACACACTAAAAGGCCACACAGACATGACAAACACACAATCCTTTAGTCAATCCAGTGCCCAAAAATATACTACAGCCCCAGCAAACAACCATGACTAATTTAAGTCCACAGAGCATCCAAACCGACCTTCAGTTCTCCCGATGCTACTTTGAAGACTAGCTCCACCACAGAGCCGACAGCCAGACGAGCTGCACTGGATGAATGGACCTCATTCCAAATGGTGTCGCTGTCCACCTGCCAATACACACAAACACACGAACAGTCATGTGTTGCTTATGTGAAATTTTTAAAGGGAGACAAAATAGGCAACTTCATACTTCATTCCGTGTACTTATTTATTTATTTATGAATTAAGGCACGTTTGATGCCATCATTTATGGTTTTTCAGCGGGACAGAAATTGTAAAACTCCGAGCACATTTGAAATCATTTAGCTTGTGTCATTTCACAGGATCAAAGTCGGCCTTTGAAAGAGTGTCTGCTCTGAGTGAAGAAGCGACAGTGAAGGGCTGGAAAATTTATTCACAGAGAGAAAACAATAGAGAGCAAAACTATGAGGCAGTGAGACATATTTAGAAGCTTAACCATACAGTCTACAATCTGCATGTAGCAGGACAGATTTTCTGAACATTTGTTTCGGCCAGAAGGACATGATACTGTAACTTTGGATTTTAAACAGAACCAGTTTCAGCTGTAACAAACAGTTTCAGCTGTGACCTAAAATGTTATACAACAGTCTATCTGAATACACTAGAAACTAGAAACATAAAAGACTCCTCATTGTAAGATAGAGAACAAAGTTATCAGAACATTAATGCATGATTAATGCATGCACATTTTGTTTTTATGAGTTCAGCCCAAACCGTAGTTCAAGATGTAGAAGAAATCACCATGTGATCAAAGCAGTAATAATGGTGTGGAAAGCAAGCAGAGTTTGAAGTGCTGCCTTAGTAAACTATTTTATCCTGCAAAGGGCAGTGTCAAAACTGCCAAAAATCCCAAAAATTCCAAAAGAAGCAGAAGAAAAGGAAGCAGAAACTAAATTATACACTCTATTGCAGAAACAAGTGAGCAGAAATGGATGAACAGCAAGTTCCGCTTTAGTCCTGATCTCTTGACAAGACCAAATTTATCAGTATTTTATGTCCATGTGAACTGAATTATGAAGCGGGAGCTTTCTGAGCAGCTGATGTTGATAACAGTAATGCACACCTTTTAAATATCCCATTTAAAACTATTGGGGGGAAAAAGTGCTATTAATTTGCGTTGCAGCGGGTTAACTATGGAAATCATGCGGTGAAATATTTCATCTGTTGACAGCCCTAATATATTTATTTTATTGAGTGAAAAACAAAATTCCAGATTGATTGTGTGATTGTGTTCGAGTATGCGCAGACACAGGGCAGGCATTCAGTGGTCAAGCCCTGATTAATGCTGAGGCACGGCTGGCCTCACAGCCCCAATCACAACAGTACATCCACACACATGCATACAAGTCAAATAGACCACAATATTCTATGTGATTGATTGTACGCAGGGCCGTGCGCAGGATAATATACACACCCTCCATCAGGCATGGCAGATACTGCAGGCAGATGGAGCACATGATAAACAGAGAGAGCAGGAGCTGGCAGAGGAAAAGAAGAAATTGAAGGTCTGTGTGTCAGCGTGTTTGAACTGTATACACATGTGTGGAGCGGCCCATGCCAGAGCTCTAGCCAGGCTTTCTGATGGAAACCCAGGGCTCTTCCACTTTGAATATGTTAACTTTAACCTGCCAGTCTACTCTGTCAGACAGCCGGCCCTTTCATCCGTGCCGACGGCCTTTCAGTCAGTCAACTGGCCGAGTGGAACATTAACCTTCGCCACCCAGTCAGCTCCTCAGTCCTCCAACCAGGAGTGTGTTGAGGCAGTGGACAGCTTTTCAGCCAGCCGGCCCACTTTCCTCTTGTCTCCAGTGACGGAACTGATCAAGGCTGGATGATTGCTCCATATGTTATTATGAGAGAAGAAACGGAGCTCTTTTTAAGTTGTGCCAAGAAAGATTTTGTCATGAAATAAAACTATGGGGCGTTTAGCATAGACTAAAGCAACGATGTATAGAGCCTGTTGTTGATGAGTGACTAGTGGAACTGTATTGGAAGAGAGAAAAATGGAGAGTAAGTGGAAGACAGTATGTAGTAGCTCAGTCAATGACAGCACGAACGAGCAAATGAAGAGTCAAGTGAGTAAGTGAATGGGAAACTGAATCATATACACAAGTCTGGCTAATGAGCACAAACAGATGCTGCTCTAAAGCAGCATGTGGAGACTGAGTGGTTTATTATTTCCCATGTTGATGTTAGTTTTGCCTCGAGCCAGGATTGGGACACAAGCTAGTCAGGAAAAAGTGAAAGGGAAGCTGTGTGTGTTTGTGTGTGTGTGAGGTAGACGAGAGCGGGAACGTGCCGGTATGACGGAATGATGGTTCTCCGCAGGCTGACAGGCTAATTTCAGACCCCTTCCTCTGTGTGTGTGTGTGGGTGTGTGTGTGTGTGTGTGTGTGTGTGTGTGTGTGTTATGACTTGTATGTGTGTGTATGACAGGAAGACAACAATTTAGTTCCATTTGCCATTATAAAGAGCAGAAAAGTGCAGTTCAGAGCTCACGCTCTTCTTGTTCCCACCACAGCAGCAGCGGTAACCCCAAAGGAGGGAAGGAAGGGGGAGAGAAAAGGGGGAGAGAAAGAAAGATTGCCTGAAAGCATGAGGGATGTGTAAGAGATGGAGAAAGAGCAAGTATAGGGCATCGTAAGTGTATGCATTCATAGGTGAGTGGGGGCTGGACAGGCCTTTATAAATCCTCAACAATGTAAAAAAAAAAAAAGAGACAACAATAAGACTACACACACATACAGGTGCAAGACTCCAATGAGATATCTGTTTCAATAGACAGCACTTCCAACACTAAGCAGCCGTCTAAATCATTGCCTTAGCACACAAACATCCCTAAACACACTGCTATGCACACAAACAAAATCATACCCCTTTCCACACACACACACACACAAACACCCACACACACAAAGCCGGTAACATCTGGTTATAATTACCAAAGCGGCGGAAAGGCAAGCAACAGCTTTTGTTGCCTCTGGTCCTTGAGGGGCGGTATTTGTGTGCGTGCGTGCGAGTGTGCTGAGATTGTGTGTGCGTGTTTGTTTGGTGGAACAAGAACAAATGGGACCATTATTTAGGCAGGGGGCAGAGAGAGAGAGAGAGAGAGTGGGTGAAGGAGAAACTGTTATTATACTACTATTTGATGATTCTGAAACCAGGCTTATTTGTTTCATTCCACAGTCACACGGAGCAGTGCCAGATGGGTATCGATTAGATTAACACAGTGTTGTGATAAATCACAGCAGTCCATTACGACAATTTTTCCACTGAATAAACCAGTGTGGCTAACGATGGCAATTTCCAAGAAATATCACGCACACAAATTACGAATACTTAATTAGACTGTGAATATTTGTAAAATGACTTAAGCAGGAAAAAAAGGGACTTACCCCAATTCCTCCACATGGTAGCCTCACAAACATGGGACTGACTGAGCCTGAAAGAGAAGGAAATAAATTAAGAGGAAGAAAGAGTGAAAGCACACGAGGGGAAGAGGTAACTTTATGTACTCACGAGCTAGAATGGGTACATGACCCCTAAACCTGAGCATTTGACTTTCTGACCTTGGCTAACAGCGAGAGTACACAGGGGCATGTTGTAATTGGACAAGGTGAAGAAAAAAAGGATCTCAACAACCTCACAATCGAGCCTCTCTTCAGGGAGAATCAAGATTTTGGGCCAAAAAAAAGGATCTGTTTTGTCACTTAAAATGGAAAACTATAAATCTATATACTGAGCTTTTTGGTATGTCAGAAAATAGCTGACTTGAATATGACTGGACTCAAGTGTAAACAACAATTACAATTTGTTTTTAACAACACAATCTTGTGTTTAGAACGGTACGTAAAACCTCTGGTTATGTGTTTTTAGCAGTGTAGCAATGTAACAATGGACAGTCAGACACTTTAATCCAATACAAATTTAGTCAAAATTAGGCGAGGGAAAGTAAAATGGAGTAGAAGAAGAAGAGGAAGAAAATTAAGAAAAGGAAGAAGAAGAAGAAAGGGAAGAAAACTCTGAGGAAGGGAAAAGTCAAAAAAAGGAAGAAAGGGAAGAAGAAGAGGAAAAGGAAGAAAAGGAACAGGAGGAAGAAGAAGAAGAAGAAAACAAGAAGGAAGAAGAACAAGGAGAACAAGAAGAAAGAAGAAGAAGAAGAACAACAACAACAACAACAACAATAAGAAAAAGAAGAAGAAGAAAAGAACGGGAAACGTCAAAAAAGGAAGAAAGGGAAGAAGAAGAGGAAAGTTAAGAAAGGGAAGAAGAAGAACAAGAACAAGCATAAAAGGAAAAGAAACAAAAGGAAGAAGAAGAAGAAAAGGAAGGAGAAGGAGAAGAAGGAGAAGAAATTGAAGAAAGGGAAGAAGAAGAAATGGAAGAAAAGAAGGAGAAGAAAATGAAGAAAGGGAAGAAGAAGAAAAAAGGAACAAAGGGAAGAACAAAGAATATGAAGAAAATTAAGAAAATGAAGAAGAAGAAGAAGAAGAAGACGAAGAAGAAGAAGAAGAAGTTGTCATCTTTCTCAGGCATAGCTGTCTCTACCGGACCAAACATGTAAAACTTATTTTAATCCAGTGTTGACACCTGAACCAGTGCTAAGCTCCATGAGTACAACAGCAGACCTCTGAAGCTCAATGGGTGGAACGTGGTCCTCGCATTACCAAGTTTAAGGGTCTAAGTCTCATTGAGCCAACTACTAACTTCTCTCTAATAATAAATGTGCTCAATAGTGTCTAACAAAAAGAATCCTTCCCCTACCACATATATAATATAGTCTCTATCAATACTTTAATCCCTGATATATTGTCACCTTTGTATTTTTATAGCAATTGGCATTTTCACATTCTTCTTCGTCCATACTATCTCTTATTGTGTGCAATCCCACCTGTTTGCTGAATCTTACTGGAGTATCTGGTAATACTCCTGTGTAAGCAGTAATAATAAGAGGAATTTATGTCTCCACTGGAATGAAAGCTAAGATCACCACTGGGGTTTGCCCCTTTGCTTTTTGCACATCTACTCACAACTACACACTCACACACACAGACTGACTTGGCTACACCTGCACTTCAAGGCCAGACCTAAGTGACTGAGCAGCCTGTGCGACTTTCAGTTTAACAGCTTCAGCGGGTCCTCGCCTTATCGTAACACCTCCAAGACTTTATTAGAGTGGACCTTTTGTTATGACATGGTTTAAGCATTAAAGCAGATTCCTTTAGCAGGCGCTGCAGATTCATGGCGTTAGCATACATGACTGCTTGGTTGGAGACTATAGCCTGCTCAATTTGACAGTTACTAAAGGCTTAATGACAGATGTGTACTTGTAAAGTGAGTCAAATGTATCTGTGAGACATGCCAGTACCACTATTAGTCTCATTCATTAATTTTAGTAAGAAATCTTCCACAGTTTTTTAGACTAATCTAGTGGGAAATCTACGTTCACACATTTGGAATAGATATGGACTTGAATGTGTTTGCTCGTGTATGTCTTACAGTCTAGTTTCTGCCTCAGTGGGTTAGTTCCATACAGCAGGACATGGGCTTCAGAGTGGACTGTTTGTAACTCCTCCAAAGAGGCTTTCCTTCCCCGGATACACTGAAAACAGAGAACCATAGAGGAGAAAAAGAAACAGACAAAGCATTAGATTAAGTCTCTAGAATCAACATCCAAACTGTAGGCAATCAGAAGTGCTGCATGAAGGTAGTTGCAGTGAATGTCAGGTTTTCTTGTCCTGTAATTCCAATGAAGAAGTGCATATATTAGGTGTCACAAGTATTAGATAATTCTATTATATGTGATTTTAAAGGTAATGTCAAGCGTCAATCGAAAACGGAATAACACTGCCCCCTTCTGGCTGTGTCAACCACCTGCATTTGTAAGGTAAAATGGATCACTATTGGCATTTAAATGATACTTTTCAACTGAATAAATAAATACATAACAATGAACACAGAGAACACAGACTTTGCTAATATATTAATAAATCTTTGAGATGTTGCATCCAAATAATACCATCAGAAATGTAGTCATCTTTCAATAACTGGGCTATTTTTTATTAATTATCCAAATATGCATTCAAAATTTACAACATCTCATTTTTAACTTTGCTGGGCACTTAGCAGTATGTTTATCTACTAACACTGTGTATTTTCCCATGGAAACAAATATTTGTATGTGATTAATAATCAATAATCAATAAAGCCACGAAGCCTCACGTCTTTGGTCAAGCCTAATTCTGACCTTACCTCGCATTGTGCCCTGAGGCCTGTTTCCTGCAGCCGGGACCAGATACTCTGAATGCGTCCAGCGTGCTCAGGATGACTAGTGGTGTTGCCGCACATACACTGGTGCTTCTGCATCAAAGAGTCATACACTAGGCCTGGAAAATGAACACAACACCATGCACAAATATGAACACAAATGCATCTTTGAGAGCAAGGATACACACAGCTGTCACAATAAGATAACTACAATCACAACGCAAGAAATTGTGTTGTGATTATCTCAGTGCCATTATAAACAAAAGGTCTGGTGAAGAGGGTCCAGAGAAGTGCGGTACTCTGTAGAGTGAATTACACTTGTAATGGTTTACATCGTCAGGGGAGCTGCAATGCCTAGCAACAGCACTGTGAACATACACATCTACTGTATGTTGGCTCGTCGTGTTGTTTACAGCATGTGTTTACAGCAAAAGGTTTCCTTAAATCTGCAATCAGCACCTGTAGTAAATCGAGGCTTGGCTGGTGGCTCCTGCACAACCATGGGGAAGGACGCAGAGGCTGGAGAGGACTGAGCCCTGGACAGGGGGCGGTGTCCTGCAAAGTTGACTGATAACCCAGCTGCTTCCATGGAGGCTTGGTAGTTCCTCAACTGGTGGATCCGCTGCTGCTCTAACATCAGAGCCTGCTGCTTGCATACACACACACAGATACAGATACAGTATGTAAAATAGTTGGTGTGCAATATATTTATCATGCCAGAAGATGGCACCAAATAGTTGCACATTCCAAGCTGCTATACTACACAATGGAACCTGAATAAATACAAATACTGAATTTTACATTATCATACCATCTTTCTGTTCTGTATTGATGATGGAGCACCACTTTTTTTTTTAAAATGACAAGCTATTAACCACAAGTTCTTCATGTGAGCCTACAGCTGAAAACTTTACCTACATCTGTCTGTTGACAATAAAGGATACTAAATAGAAAACCTCTATAGTCTCAAATTCACATTATGATTTTTTTTTTTCATATAATTATAAAGTAAGCCTCCTCAACCACAGCTTACCAAAAATGAAACAGAGTGACCGTTCATATATCAGTACATGTACTTACATGATTCGATTTAACAGTACCAGATACAGTACATGCTTGGAAAGCATCTGTATACATTGCTCAGTGATCTTTCCACTCAAAAGACTCTCACCAAGCAGTACTCTTGTTTTGTTCTGATGGGTGTGTCTGCCTACACTATGGGCGCCATGGCGACAGTGAGAGGAGCGCCTGATTGAATTTGGCTGAGCGGACAGTAGGGATGGGCTGGACAGATGAGGACGTGGTGTCCTGACTGTGCACGAGCCCGGCCACAGACTAACTGTTAGCAACGCAGAGATGAAGAATGTACGTTGTATGCATCCACAGACAAGCGGAGTAAAATTGGTTTGGAGGGGGCTGAAACTGCACTGGTCATTGAGTCTGGAAGAAAGGCATATCAAATGAGCTCCATATGCCATTGATGTCAGGCTGTTTTCATCCATTACATCCAAGACTGCATTTGTGTTATTTGTAAATCCAATGCAAGAAAATCCTCCGGAGTGTCTACTTACTGTCCATTTGGACCATCATGTATATACAGTACACAATGGTCAAATGTGATGCCACCTTTGGGTGCAAGAAAGACTAATATTTTATCATTTTTAATATGAAAAGCAGACTCCAATTTCATGTCCAGTCATTCTCCAATTACCTTTATTTATTCTTTATCTCAGTCCTCCTTCTTTTTTCATTTGTTTTCCTCTTTCTTCACCTCTTTACTACTTAGCCTGGCTAGAACTGTCCAATCAGAGTCATTCTGTTGTAAACCATTTCAACTCCATGATGGCGCTCAGATGCCGTGTATTACTGTTATTACTCTTCTGGTCATCACCACACAAATACTGCACAAATCATTTGATGATTTGATTGAGCATACGGATCTTTGCCAAGGCACAAGCATTTCCCACAGGAGCTTCCCGGCCAGTTTTCTTTTCCCCCTGCCTCTTCTTCTACTACAACTCCCATCTGCGCCTGTCCTTCCCAGCCCTCATTCTTACCTGTTTAAACACAAAGTCCTGCTCAGTCTGTCTCTCCCTCTCATCCTGCTCCTGGGGGTCTGGAGGCTCTTGCTTGATGACGATCCCCCGTAGCAACCCTGTATCTTGCACAGAAGTAGAGGAGGATGACGACGAGGATGAGGAGAGTCCCTGGTGCTCCCTGAGCTCCTCTTCTGTCTCTTCTGGGTGACTCTGGTGCTGCCTGCCCGGCCCCGAGGCACTGGAGCCTGCAGCAGAGACCTGATCACCCGGCTTTGACATGATCTGGTGGATGAAAAGAGGAGGTCAGGTCAAATGTCTGACAAGGCATCGCTATAATTAGGGGCCTGATTTCCATGCGGTCGTGTGCGCCCATATAAACATGGAACACTTTCAAATAAACGTCAGGCCGAGATGAAGGCAGTAATTGGCGCTGTTAAGACTCAGTGCATCACTATTAAGAAAAACAGAATCCTGTCAGGACAAAAAGACAGATTTAGCTTCAACAATATAAGGGGAGGAAAGATTTAGTTTGGGTTACAATTGAAAATCCATCATGATCTAAAATGTTTGAGGACAAGACAACTTGTGCCATGTTAAATGATTGTTGGTCCATTTAGGATGTTTTTCATTCCAAAAATAGATGAACTATCTGTCTGGGTACAAACGCAATGTAAAAGACCTTAAGGTTAAACAAACAACAGCTAACATTAGCCAGGCCCTCTTACTTTTTGCACACATGGAGATAAACCTTTTCTGTACTCTGGACTCTCGTTGCTCCTTTATTTATTTAAAGCTCTAAGATAGAAAACAGAATTTCTATGACTATTGGTAATTCATATCGCTCACCACGCTCAAGCCTGCAAGAGAAAAGACAAACCGAGCAGAGGACATGAGGGAGGAAGAGTGGAAGAACTGCAGAGGGGTTATTGTAGTAATCTTGTTGTGGCAGCTGTCCCTGTCCCTGTCGTCAAAGACCTCAGCCTTGATGTGCAGGTCATGATTGGACTGGACCACTGTTTGTGCATGGAACACACACACACACACAAATATGCACAGACACACACACACGCCCACATACACACACTTGGCTGGCATATTGCCCAGGGAACAGTCCATTGACGTCAGAGAGCAGGCTCTTGCCTCATCCTAGTCCCTCTTCTCCAAACAAACTCAAAACACTCATCCACTCCTGCTGCACTGATTCTCACTCGTCCTCGCTCTCTTGTTTTTCTCTCTTTCACTCTTTCAACCCTTTCTTTTTAACAGAGGAAATAGTTGCTGGGATATGAACCATAAGGGGGACAGGCACTAAATAAGCCTGTTAAATCAGCTGGAAGATGGAGAGCGCGGGGAGGTGGAAAGGGGAGATGGTTGTATACACAAACACTTGACACTAGTTGACTCTATGTATCTATCTCTCAAACTCACAAACTTCAACAACAATATAATGTGAGTGAGTATACCACAAAATTGTCTTTGCTGTCTCAGGTAATTAATGGTAGGCAGCAGGCTCAGGCTGGAAGTATTTCAAGATTCTTTCATTGCTGGCAATACAGTATGTCTGACTGTTAAAGCCAAAATTTAGAAGGGCCCCATTTCACTGTTGCCTGCTGCCTGACTAAAATATGTGAACAAGGAGGGGTGCAGTTGAATCTTGTTTCAAGTGGTATATATTAAAGGGCGGGGTAACAAATCAAACTAAAGATAATATTTATAAAGTAAACTATAGTAAATAGTAGCGCTGCACGGGTAAGAATCTCATTTAATGGCAGTTGTGATCCTTATCGAAACTAGTATTCAAATCATGCTGCAGAGATATGTTTTTGTCTGAAATACTGTACTTCCTCATGTCAAACAGAAAGTGTATTGTAGATTTCCGGAACTTGACTTTTAGCAAACAATATTTCTTAGGTCTCATTTTAAAGTGTCTCTTGAATATGCTCTTTAAGGGGTAAGGGGCCTATTACTGTAAGAATGGGACAACTGGGGATACAAAGGCCCAGACTGCGACATGGTACATTAAAATGAGAAAGGATCCAATCCATTTTAGAAATTGATCCATTTTATTCAGTACGCACTGGGGCAGTTTACAGTCACGTTGGCAATAGCCGGGATGGAAGTCAGCACCTCCGAGTCTGAGGCCACGGTGCTCCGCAAGTTCAACTATGTCGGGGTCTTGTTTACAAGTGATAGCACAATGGAGCTCGAGATAGACAGTCAGATTAGTGTGGTGCCGGCAGTGATGCATGAGCTGTACCCGACTGCTGGGGTGAAGAGGAAGCTGAGCTGTAAGACAAAGCTATCAATTTAAATTAGTTTCCTACATACGGTGGCTGGGGCCAGATTTAGAAATGAGGAGCTCAAAGGAGAGCTGCTCCTCCCTTGTGTCCAAAGAGGCCAGTTGAGGTGGTTCGGGTGTCTGGTGATGCCTCCTAGGCACCTCATCTTTGGGGGTTTACCAGGCACAGCCAGCTAGACAAGGAGGGCAAGTAGACCATATCTCATTCATCTTGGGAACAACCACAGGATCCCTAAAATGGAGAACAGGGAACCCTGGAACACCCTGTTTAGCCAGTTGCCAATGCAACCCAACTTTGGATAAGAGGATGAAAGCGGACTGCTGCATGGACGGCATGCCTTTAGGTACCTGGAGGTGAGATACCTAAAATCAGCATTCAGTCAATCCATGCACTGATTGTAACACTGCCAAATCTTTATTACATGTCAAAGCCTCTTCCTGATAAAGTATTTTGGTGTAAGCTTTGTGATATTTAGAGTACTGGGTTTGAAATGACAAGTTACATTTTTCACTATGAAATAGTCTAGATCATTTAAGCTAAGAGTCTCCTGGCTCAGGTTAACCGAACAATGGCCATCTTATACATTGGGTTTTTCCTGTGATAACTTCATCTTTTCACCGAAGTTAACTGTAGATCTTCTGAAAAGCTGACTTGGTTCATTTCATTTTAAACAGAATTAGAATTACCTTTATTGTCACTGTGCAGTGAAAAACTGACCAACTAAATTAGCTTGTGTAGCCTCTAAAACAATACCCGCACTCACACGTTCACACCCAGATACGCGTAGAAACCAATACATGTGGACAGTGAGTATTAATAATAAGGGAAAATGACAAGGTAAGAGACTGCTTGGAAGGCTGCCCGTCTCTTAAAGGTCTTTACCAAAGTTGTGTCACTAATAAGATAATTTGATCTAAGAATAGAAAGTAGTGATGCAAAATCTAAAGCACCACAGATTGTAAAGGAATATGGTTACACTGTTGCTACAGATAGGACATGTCGGTTTTAACTGCGGCTAAATTTAAAGAATAAAACAAGTTACAGATATAGTAGACACTTTCATACTTGTTCTATGTTTTTGGACTCACAAAAGTAATAAGGAAATCATTTGCAGTGTTGTAATGTTGTAAAATTATACAACAGGGCCAGGTTCTTAGTGATCCGAAGAGAAACTTGGGCAATGGGTTTCTTCAATAACAGGTTTGAGGAGCTTTACATTTACTATAAACATTTGTGTCAAAGCAATATAAATGTTATCTTGTGATAGCACATTATGATTTTATCGTAATCATAACAATTTAAAAACAATATTCAGTTTTTCAAAATGCCACGCAAATGTAATTTTATTTCTATTGGAAAAGAGTATTAACACAACTCTTAGTGTTATATAAAAAAATGACCTGGTTTAACACAAGAGCTTGACTAATTAGTTGGATTCACAACGGTAGTCCACAAGCAAAGGGAGTCACGAACAGCCCAACAACACAACATAATGGAGAGTAATCCTCTGAGAATTATAGGACAAAAATACACACACACACACACACACACACACACACACACACAAATGCATACAAAAACAATCATCTCCTTCTCTACAATGACTTTATAATGCCGAAACACCCAGCATCACCTTGCAGACACACACTTCCACAGAGAGTCAATGAGTCACATTTCCTGTGTGTACATATATGGAGGCAGCTTCCTGTAGTGCACAGTTGCCAGGGTGACAGGAAGAAGTAGGGACACAATGAGCACAGA
The DNA here is from genome assembly GCF_963514085.1 of Chelon labrosus. Lineage (NCBI taxonomy): Eukaryota > Metazoa > Chordata > Actinopteri > Mugiliformes > Mugilidae > Chelon > Chelon labrosus. The sequence goes on from NC_140341.1 coordinate 25,398,772, forward strand.
CAAGAAAAACTGGCTAAAAGACGTGCTGATTGCAGCCTGATTCATCCTGCTCTTGGAGAAAAGACAGGATTCACAGGCATTAACCAAATCAGTGTCATACAGAAGGACAAATACTCCTACAACTCACACACATGCATGTGTACACGCACACACACACATAGCTGGTCGCTCTGCCCCAGCTGTTATTTCTTATATGCCACACATGCACGGATGGAGATACCTTGTTGATGATGTGCTGTTGCTGCTGCTGTTGGAACAGTTGTTTGTGCTTCTCCAGGAACTGCTGGTGCTGCTGCTGGACCACCAACTGCTGCAGGGCCTGGGCCTGTCCACACTGCTGCTGAGGCAGAGGGGCCGACTGGGTTCTCCCCAGGGGACGGTGGCCCCGCACGAGCTTGGAGACGGAGGGTGATGGCAGTGGTAGGCCACCCAGACCAACTATAGCAAATTCATAAGACAATCGTCATAAGCATTTGTAATAAGATGGGTATACAAAGACTTTACAAGGGACTGCTCAAGGAGTACATTTACATAATGGTTTACAAACTGGTTGTGAGGAAAATTTTATGTAAATTTTAGTTGCAATGTGTTATTATCTAGCTTAACTTTGGCTATTTTTATCACCTAAAACACATTTGCAACAGACTGTCTGGGTGTTCCTTTTCACTTCCAAGCAGTTTAAACAATTACTCGGTAGAAGTGGCCTTTTATAATCCTTTGTGTTGTATGTTTTGTGCGCCAGTTCTCCTAGGATCCCTGTAATTATGCTCAGGAGTGCAAAAATTACTGAAACGAAACGGACGTTATGAAAATAGAACGCTTACTCGCATCTAAGAGCGGTGTTATTTAGCTCAACAAAGAACTACTTGCCGATTATTTAAATTTGTGTTAACTGATTTAAAATTACTGTATACTGTATGTATACTGTATTTACTACAGTCAAGTATTTGGACAGTTGTACTGTTGAGGCTCACCGCTTCAGCACATTTGCAATAAAGTGAATTAAATAGCCATACTCTTTACATCAGTGTAGAACGAAGTGTGGGAGGTCATTGGTAAAAAATACCATGCGCATAAAGCTCAAAATCCTCAAATCTTTTTCAAATCATTTGAATGAAATCACTGACTAGCATCAGCACATGCTTTGTATCTTCCATGGTGATTCTCTCCCTGCCTTGTAACTGTTCCATTACCTGTTTCTGTGTATATGCACAACAAACACAAAAGGCCAGATGATAATAACAATTTACAGTGTAGTATTCCGGTGCTGAATTCTTTTGGCGGTTCACACAGTGTCAGTAATTTAAACACCAGCCACTGACCGGCTGAGTAGTAAAGAAAACACTGTGCTTGCTGTGGTGAGTACTGACCCATAGGACTGTGGCTCTGCTCCAGCAGTACCATGTGTTGGAGGAGGGGGTTGTGACCTGCCGTGCCCCCTCCAGCACCATCTCTCTCCAGTGCTGAAGATGCCAAGTAGGAGGGCAGGTGGGCAGTGGGCAGGAAAGGAGGGGTCAGTGGAATGCCCTGCTGTAACGCAGGCAGTGCCAGATGACTCTCACCATCTTGATGTGCTGAAACCACCTACAAGGAGATGGATTGAGACACGAGGGTGAGGCAAGAAAAGGGGCAGGCAGAAACAGAGAGAGGCAGACAGTCGGGAGGGTCAAATGAGAGAGAAAGGCAGTGAGATGGTGAAAGATGGAAAAAGACACAGAAGATGTGGTAATGTCCAAAAAATCACTGATGGGAGGAAATCCACTAATAGACTCCAGTCTCCATGTGGATTTCCAAAATGAAAACTCCGTGATTGCTTCATTATTCCAACATTTTTCTCTGCGGAAAGCTAACCAGTCACTCAGTGTATCCCAATACCATTTGTGATGCAAGTTACACACTTGGTCAATGTTTTGCTAAGTAAAGATGATGTTATATTTAATCATAATATTATATTGTGTATTAATTGTACTCACAGTGCTAGCAGGACCCGTGGCTGGCAGTCCCAGGGTGATGTTCGGCAGAGAGGGTGAAGTATAGAGAGAGAGCTGGCTAAGTGAGCCTTCTCTTGCAGCCAATCTCTGAAGCAGAGCGGCCTGGGCACACACATCCACATCCACATTACAGTAAATACTTTATTTCTTTCTCAACCACACACAGACATACACAAGACAGAGACTGAGGCCTTCATAAAACTGATATCTGACATCCTAAAGTCCTCTGGTCACCTGCCTCATCGACGCCAACAGATACACATGCATGATTTGTGCAGCCATACACATGCACACATAGGCAGCCATGTTGTTTACCTCTCCTGGGCTGGTGGAGACTGTGACTCCATTTTCATTGGGGATGTTACTGGAGCTGTTGTTGGGGGAACTGGGACCTGAGCCTGGGGCACTGTTGCATACTGACTCTAGAATACACATGAAACACAATACATTACACTACACATTACATGTTTTCTAATATGCATCTAGCTGCTGATTCAGACTAAAGAGCTTTCTGTAACAAAATGTAATCGTGGCCATCGAAAGACACCAGCAATGCAGCAACAGATACAACACTGTTAGGTAAAGTCCAGTTAATGAGGATCCAGGCGGAATATCTTTTTTTAAGTTATTTCCATGTGATCATTGCATACTTGATCAAGAAACCACCTTGAAACAACAAAGAAAATCCAAGAAAAAGGTTACTCACCAGCCACGTCCATGGAACGCTTCTTGGCGGTAGTAATGGGTCCGTCTTTCCTGCGGAGCAGAGGGCTGCTGCGGCGCTCTGTCACTTTCTGCTTTAGCCGGGAACGAAGCTTTAGGTTGGGCTCAGAAGCTGACAAGAGACAAGCATCAACAGAGGTTTCATTATACGGTAATATGAAACTCAGGCAATTAAGACCTTCTATTAATCTGGACGACTAGTTTACCACGTGTAGCAGATAAGTAAGTGGATAGATCTGAGCAGCGCCAGGGTTCATTTTTTGATTTCCAACTGAGCCCATGATTCTAAAAATACGAATGTGTTACAGCCAAAATTAGAAGTGAATTAAAAATCGCAGAGTCTCTCTAAGCTGTTATTCTAGTAGATCGTTGGGTCACACAAGCGCAAGCTTGTTTGTTGGCATGTAATGGTGCTAACAAGCTTGTCCCTATAGGCCACACTGTATGCACTGGCCGACAGATTCAAGAGCTGAGGTTAGCCATCCTCATGTGACAGTGGGAAAGAGTGCAAAAACAGAGGAAGCTGCCAGTTGGCAGCTTTCTTGACCCCATGCTTAATGATGCTGCCTCCACGCTCTGCTAATGAACACTGCTTGTTTCCAGACACTTCCAATTACAAAATAACAAAAACAGCCAGTGTGTGTGTGTGTGTGTGTGTGGGTGTGTTTATGTGTGTGTGTATGCTTATGATGTTGAATGTGTGGTTCTACATATATAGGGCCTCTGCCTGCAAACATATCCTCCTGTTCTGGATGGCGCGTGTGCTGTGGAGGTGCATTAGCATACGCCACATGAGGGCAAGAAGAGGCAAACGTAGAGGGACAGACTCTGATGCTATCTGAACAGTCTTGCATTGGTGTCTCTGTGCCAGACTGTACCAAACACAGGCAGTTTTATCCACTCCTCCACTGGCTTCCTTCCGTCCATTCAATTAGTTAAAGCTGGATGGTTGACCAACGGTTGACCCTGTGCTCGTCCCATGACCTTGTATCAAACAGGCCATGTTACGTTCAAAAGCCTCAGAGGAGGAGGTGGGAGTTGTTGGTACAGCCAAGTGGAAGCAATTAATTCTTCTTTGTGTACTGTAGTGGTTTACTCTGTATTAGAAGACGTATTCTGGGTCATCACAAACCCTCTGGCCCCTGGAATGCTAATCACAGTGGGGTAGAGGATGAAGTTTAATGCACTCCAAAGAGGTGCAAGCTCTCATTGTATCTCCTCATCAGTGGGGATGATTGTCAATCTGTAACATTTTTTCCGATGCACTATTGATTTTAAAGGGAACAATGCTGCTGACCTTCTGAAAGTCAATTATTTAAAAAAGAGCTTCTTCTAAGTGGAGGGCACTCTTCCAAAGTCTTTGTTAAAAGGGGTGGGGTGGGTCAGGATAAAATGCCATGCATTAGTTGGCTGGAGGACACACAGGGAGAAGGGAGACTATGAAAGAAGGAGCAGAGCTACATTACTACCAAAACAATTATGGTCAATAAAAAACAATCTGACTTTCTCTATTACAATTACATATTCTACGGACGCAGCACAAGGACACACAACATTATATGAATATCAGCATTAGCTGAAGTTTGTAGTTACCAAACAACCAAGCTTTCAACAAAATCTGATCTGTGAACATCTTTAAACAAGCCTTTGTCCTAAGAATCTGGTTTATGCTATGTTCATAACTATTCTGGATGGTATTTTCATAATGCAATACATGAGCCATGATGCTGAGCCCTTTACCATCAATAAGTTGGACAGAGTACTGCATGTAGTTTTTACAAAGTCAATTCGGTGTCACAGGAAACTTTGCCTCCACTGTGAAGAACAATCTGGGCAACAAAGGTGATAGAAACTGTGGACAATTTGGTAGGAGCCAGGAAAGGAGAATCAAGGACAACAGAGACAGAGGGAGGGGCGTGCAAGGTTGTTTGTGTGTCCTGAGTGATTACGAAACGGACGAATAAAAGGAGTGATTGGAGAGAGAGGCAAGCTAAGTAGAAATTGGAGATTAGAGGGACGGTGGGAGGACAGTAAAGGAGACATAGAAGGAGTCCGAAGCAGGAGGGGTGTACTTTACTGGGCACCGGTCGCCATGCGGGTGTTCACCTCAGGACACAGTGACTTTGAAGGGTGTTAATGCCGACTGGGCAAAAGCACACCAGCCTGCACACGTGCGAACACACTCGCTGCAGAGGGCCCAGACTGGTTTTACTGCTGATGCTGGCATTTTACTGCAGCCCTTACTCCCTCCTTCACCTCTATCATCCCCTCCTTCTCTCTCGCCTCCTCTAATTCCCCACTTCTCTCTTTTCACTGGAATTACTTCCTCCGCCCTTCACTGCTGAGTCTTTATGGGCACACTTTGAGCAGCCATTCTCGCACAGGTTACCGTCCTGCTTTATGATGTTTATGACCTAAAAAAGCAGCAGCATTTCTAAAACGGTTATTTAACTTCACATCCGTTGTTGTCAGGACACAATGGCAGCTAACATCATGTCTTTTATGTGGTTTTGTAGCGGTAATGATGGACTTGACACTTACTGCTAAGGGGAAAAATAGCTGGGGCTCTACAGCCGACAGTCCTGGATGATAAAAGGAGATTTCCATACTAGCCTGCAGCATGCCTGAATCATATTTTATTTATTGTGTTATATGATCAAGACATGCTACTCTTGAAATCTGGCTTTAAATTACATATCTTTTAAGACATATTGCTGCATTGCGGCTTTTGTGATTCCTTTTGTGTCTATATGTCACACAAAACTGCTCAAGGCAAAAAAAAAACAACAACTTTCAAGATCTCTCGGTGATCCACTCTTACGCTTCAAGATAGCCATTAAAACTGCACAAAATCCAGATTAAACGTCTGCATAAGTGGTACTCAATATTTCCACAGGGACTTGACGAGGAAACTGGTTCTCTGATACAAACATATTGATCAGCTGCTCATCTGTTTAGACGGATACGAGTCCTGGCTTTCAGGAGTTGGGGAAAGCCGTGGTGCTTTGCCAAGGTAAGCGAATGGGGGAGGGAGATTTATTGAAATCAATATGGGAGTTTGCTGAAACTCGTCAACACAGCTTCCAAGAAACATCTCATGTGGATGATACATTAGATAAATAGATGAGACAGACATCAACAGAGTGATGGAAATAGATGGGAGTTGGCTCATTTGCTTATTTTCTAAATAAATGAAAGCAAAAGAACCAGTTCAAACTTGACTGAAAACCTCATTACAGCTGAATTTCTGTTTAAATGAGGCGTTTAAAAGGAATCCAGCCACAGTTAGTCATAGTTTTTAACTAAACGATACACAGAGAGGGTGCAACTGGCTTACTTAGATTTTTGGATGTACTAACTATCTATGCAAAAATCAGTCACTGTGTTAGATCAAAACAAGAAAGATGTCTCGAAATAAATAAAAAGAGATAAGCCCAGTCTCGGGTTGATGGATTTAAATGTAGGACAGGAGGAAGACTTTCATGTTGACAGTCACCACTTTGCATTTTTCTGCAGTAAGGCAGAGATTTGCTACCTTGCTAAATGTTCTCTGCATTTAAGAAGACGGCCAAACTGTAAAGATATGAAAGAATATGAAAGTGCAATCCTGTATGCAGATATCCTACATAGCTGTTGTTCAGCGCAAAGTGTGGTACAGGAATGTCTGTGTGTGATAGTGTGTGAAACAGCGAGGGGGAACGAGGGTCAGCACGACAAGACTGCCTCTGTCATGAAGGCCTTACAGACTTCCTGCCACAGGATTCAAAGTGGCCCTCTGTGTTCTGGGAGCCATCCTCACAAAGTCTCTCAGACTTGGACAATGAACCCTGTTGTAATATACTGTATGCCTCAACTTGCTAGACAGAAAAAGAACTTTTAACACAGATTGATAATTCACATGGATGTGTGAGCAGAATGTGGCAAAAACGTCATGCATGATAGTTCCAGTCGTCAGAGACCACTGTCACACGCTTCCTCTAGAACAGAGTTCCTATCTGTCAGCGAGCCTAATCTGATCTATGTCTGCTCACTATTGACACAACAGTTCCTCAACAGCTGTGTGTGTCTGTGTGCAGTCAGCATTCTCTGTGCCTCGCACAACCGACAGAGACAATGGCTAATGCCTTGCACTCTCAAAACCCATTCCTCCTAAAAACATGTCATCGTCTTTACATATGCACTGTGATATGTGTTTAATATGCTATTTGTTAAGGTCTGTGTCGGTAAGAAGTGTGACTCCGTCAGTGGTGAATATTTCTCAGAAGAAAATTCCTGAATTACACCTCACCTAAGTGTCACTGAAAGTTGAAACTCGCACAGTGAACGTGTGTGCCAGGAAATAAATATAATTCCTGCCTCCAGCTCGCAGCGGGTGGGCAAGAGTGCAGAGTACACAGAGTTTGGCCTCCAGCTGTGAAAGCAGCCAGAGATACCGCCAAAGCAGCTGCTGACGCTAAGTGAATAATCACAACTTGGCCATACTTAATGTGGACAGATGGACATAGTCTGGTGCATCTAAAAGGCAGGGACTGCAGTTTTTCATGCCTTTGAGGACATTTCACAAAGCTATTAAAGAGTTATAATGTTGAACAGAATGGTCAATGACATCTGCGAAGAAGCGTGACAGAAGGTGTTGGATAATATCTGTGTCAAAAATTAAAATTCTACGCCAGGCAGACCATAAGTAATTCATTCATTTCAGGTTCAAATCCTCAACTACTTCCACTTTCACTGACTGTAGAATCTTGGAGCTATTTAGGATTACTACTGGTTGGGATCAATGCCCTGCTTAAGACTTTCAATTTCCTGGCGACTTGTTTGTCGTTTTCATTTCTACACTTAGACCTTTCAGATTAAATAAAATCAATATCATGCGTCACGTTAGCAGATTAACTTTGCATCCTCTGGAAATAGCCAAGTTAGCTGTTTCCTTCTGTTTCTAGTCTTTATGCTAAGCTAGGCTAACTGGCCAAACTTCACTCCACATTAACTGTATATTTTCATCAAACTCAGACAGAAATCACCCCTCCCTCTCATTTACATAAGAATGGTTGAAAAGACTTCATGAAATAACTTTTGAGACCTTTTTTGAATGAATATTTTAGGAGCTCCTATTAATCCTCCCGTGGCTGACTCCTGGTTCCTGACTGGGAAACCTAATAAGCCAATTATACTTTCAGTTGCTAAAGCAGGAAAAAAAGGAGATTAGTGCGCTATTCTCAAGAGGCAAAGAAGAGGAGGAATGCGGATGTCAGAGTGAGTTGTACGTCAGCAAAGCCTTTCATTCCGTACCTGTTTTGCGGAGAGGGAAGTCGTCTTTTGAGTCATATGTGCCCAGCATTTGATGGTTGTACGCTGACAATGCTGTTTGGGGAGGGGAGCTCTGGTCCAAAGAGCTATGCTGGGTTTTTCTACAAAAGACAAAGAAGTAGTCAGTTAATTAAAAGCTTTCATATAACATCAAACTTAAGTAATTTAGTCCAAGAGAGGTCTGGCTCAAATACTATATTTGACTGTTCATACACAAACACAAGAGGAAGTGAAAAGACAGCTCCTATATACCTCCAAGGTCAAAAACACAGCCGAGTCGGGACAACAATGTGCGTGGAATGAAGAGAGAGGCAAAGAATAGAGAAAAGGGGACTACTCATGAAAGCTTAAAGCCTTCTTTGTCGTTATCACTTTAAGACAGAAAAGATGTTGAGGTCTGGTTTGCTGTATGAAGAAGCGCAGAAAAAAAGGTGGAGAGAACGGAGGAGAATACCAACAGGTAGAAGAAAAGGTGAGAAGACTACAGAAATAGGAAACGGTGATATAGATCCACTGGCAGCACAGTCCTCAGATTGTCTCGGCTGAAACGCCTGACTGCTTAAAGCCTCTTCAAATATTTAAAGCGGAGGAGCGGTGCCATTGTCTTTTTTTTCTCTGCCCACTTCAAACACACGCGCACACCACGACACACCTCAAAGAGAGCCAGCTGTCAATCACCCGCAGCAAACACTGGCAGAAGAAAGCCTCATTGCCTCAATATTTTCTCTGCGCTTTAACTCAGAGGGGCTAATGTTGATGTTGGAAACTTGACGTGCGCACAAAAGCACATCAGTGACAGACGCCCACACAACAGGGGTTCACAACACCACAGGGTTTGCCATGTTTGCAAAACCATGACGATGAGAGACTTTTTATGTCGCTCATCGCCGTTTGAGTTGCTGCCTTTTCTTATCTAAGCAAAAAGAGGAGAACTATCAAAGACTTGTAAACGCACAAAAAAACTCTGCATGCTGATATCTGAAAACAAAGGTGGAGGAATACACAGAAGGTATAGAGCTAGAAGACCTTATTAAATCTTTTAAGACAGAACACAAATAGTCATAAAGTAGTGTGCTTTTTATGTGCAGTCCACAGCAGTTGTTTAGTCTGTGTGTGTTTTATAACCACAAAGATACTCTTATGCACCTCAAAATTTGATGCTCAAGAAATTATTATTATTTTTTTTTTTAAAAAGGCAAATAATCACAGAATCATATGACATTAAGCGCCAAAATATCTAATCAGTATTTATTTACTAATGTAAAAATGGATTCTACAGTAAAATACACTTGGCTCTTGCTACACTCCTGGTCGTATTAGGTTCTGTGGTGGTGGGCGGTGACACTCACCCATACCAGTAGCGTGGGTCGCTGGGCAGACAGTGGTTTAGGTTTCGCTGAGCCAGGGCTTTCTTCTTGTTCAGGACAAATTCCTGAAGTCGCATCTTTACCTCTGTACTGGCGACCGCACCTACACAGAGACACAGAGGCCAGGACAACGGTGAACGAAGGTGACTGTGTGTTTTTCCACAGAATTCTTCTCTTTTCGCGTACAAACACACACACACACACACACACAGCCCTTTAGACCTACACAAAAACACATCTTACAGTATTTAATGAGAATTTCGTGCCTCAGGTCCAATCGGTGACACCAACAGAAGATTATAACAATATCCATCCGCACTACAAATAGAATGGGGTTCTAGCCACAACAACCGGAGCGCACAATTTTGCATCGCTTTCACTGAAATCCCACAGAGACGACATCCGTGCTCTGCAAGTCGCCTCATAGGCGCACATCAGGAGTTTCACTCAGCTCCTGGTCTCTCCTCAATTATCACCCTCATTTCACAGCTACAAACAAATTGTCCAGGGAGGTGAGTGAGCGGGAGGGAGAGTTTTCAAAAAAAATGGAAAAACAGTGGAGGTGTGTTGTTATTAGACTGTGACAGTGGGGGTGATAGCAGGTGATGTGTTGAGCTTGTGATAAGAAAAAACGGTAAATTCAGTATGTGGAAGTGGCGGCAGCTAATAGATGTTCTCTAAATCATGGTGCAGCTGAGAGTGCTGACATCCCAATATGTCTGCAAGCAAATTGGCTTTTATGAGACTGCCTTCTTTGCAATTTAGTGCAGTAGTTAACAAAGCATCCCCTGTTTACTATCCAGTGCTCTTTCTCTAGACATCAGACTGTAGGCTCACTTTGCCTAGTGGAGAATGATTGAGAAAGGGGACTTTAAAGGCAGAAAATAATGGTCCTGAACTACACTGCAGCCTGCCACACACATGCACACACAGCAAGTATGAATAGAAATACTATTTTCCAAATATGGACTAAGTAACTCATTACAATGCAAGTGTTTGTAGCCATATCCAAAATACAGTACAAGTCAAAGGTTTAACAAACCTTCTCATTCAATGATTTTTCTTTATTTTTATTATTTTCTACATGAAGGAACACAAATGAAATTATGTAATTTAGATTCTTCAAAACAGCTACATTTGCATTAATAACAGCATTGCACACTCTTGGCATTGAGAGAATGCCAAGAGTGTGTATTTTGGATCCAAAGGTTAGGTAATTGTGGAGGATAGGTCACTCTGTCACTCTTGGCAGTCTCTCAGTTGGCTACATGAAGCCGTCATAGAATGGTTCTCCAACAATCTATAAGGAGTTCCCAGAGGTTTTGAGCAGTCCAACTCATCCCAACCCATCTGAGTATATGTCAACATACCTCCAGGCTATGTCAGGACTATTTAACCAAGGAATGGGATGGAGTGCTGTGTCAGATGACCTGGCCTTCACAATCACCTGGACTAAACCAAGCTGAGCCGGTTTGGGATGAGTTGGACCACGGAGCAAAGGCAAAGAGACCAACAAGAGCTAAACACCTCTGGGAACTTACTCGAGACTGTTGGAAAACCATTCCAGGTGACTAACTCCTAAAGTTGACAGAGAGCAGTAAGAGTATGCAAAACGGTCATGAAAGCAAAGGATGGCTACTAATAATGTTTAATACAGAAGATATTCTGGTTTGTTTAACACTTATAAACACTGTGTAATTTCATGTGTTTTAATATACAATGTAAAACATATTAAAAATATAGAGAAAACCCATTGAATGATGAAAAGTGGAGTGAGTGGATGAAAAAACATTTTTACTAACGTGTAGGGCGAACTTATCTTTATAGTCAAGACAATTCAAAGTGCTTTGCATAGTTAAAGTCGAGCCTTTAATGTTGCCTTCCATTCGTGTAGCATAAAACAATTACAGGACCAAATAAAGCAATTTGCTTGGGACTGCTGAAATAAATGCCACTAACATTTCCTTCTGCCAGAAAAATCCGCAACTATATTAGTGGCATTTATTGGTCTTATCACAACCAAAATACCATGTGTCCAAACAACCATAGTTTTGGAATCTTAGATGTAATAACAGCCAAACACAGCAGAGGTAAAACCACAGTTGACATAAGCTTTCCCTTTAAAAGAGAACTGCCTGTGTTAAGTTTATTGCCGTCATTTTGTTCCTGAGTCAATATGAGAAGCAGGGAGAAACGAGACATTATAAAACCAAGGACAAGGATGCCACTTCTTTGCTCCTCTAACCTGGCCTTGGTCGCCTTATTCTGATATTCCCTGCAGTGAACGTGTGAGGTCAGGTTGTTCTGACTGCTGCGCAAGAGGTGCAGGCGCTGTGATGGAGGGGTTAGGACAGCCAAGTCTCCCTGGCACCCGCTGTGTTAATATGACAGTGTTTCAGCACAGGTACAACAGATGTTAGCAGCATACAGGAGAGTGGGTATATGCACGGTCAAACATGATGGCTTTTCAGTCCACTGGAGTACAAAAACAGTAGCTTTAAGAGTTTTTATATCTTATTCATTATGTTTTACATGAGATGCTATTCATTTACTCTATGACAACAACCGCACACTATCTCCCTGATAATATGCTGCTCACTGTCTTTTAAAAAAAACTCTCTCTTGCAGTTTCTACTTACTCTCTTGTCCCCTCTCCTTGTTTTTGAGCTGCTGGAGTTTGTGTTCCCGCTGCTGCTTCTCCAGCTGCTGCTCGTGACGTTGTTGCTCAATCTTCCTGTGATGCTCCAGCAGCTCTTGTTGGTGCTTGAGCGCCAGCATATCTTGTTGGTGCTAGTGGAGAGAAGAGGGCGAGGATATTGAAGGAGCAGATGGGACGAGCAGACACAGCACAACACAATATCAAACTGCTGCAAAAAGGTGAAACATATTGTCTGGACAAGGTGCAGCCAGAGCACTTTAAAGAATCAAACGCATTACATGAGGAGGCTCGAGTTCAATAATGACAGCGGTGTTGAAGTGGAGAGTGAACAGATTGGAGAACACACATTAGAGTTATTTTCTGTTCAAGGCGATCATCCTTGTTGACGGTTTTGTGGTCGTAGCAACACCAGAGTGAGGCTTTTTAGAGCTGCATTCACACAAGGTTTACTGGGGCAAGGTTCCCATGGAGATAACCAACCAGCCAAATACTGTTACCAGGTCAAATTACGGTACACCATGCCCAATTAAATGTACACATGCACTTATTTTCCTCCTTTCGTTCACAAGGTGGAAAGGACAGGAGAGGTTTTTTTTTTGCGGTTTCAAAAATTCTCTTATTGACCCAGTACAGGGAAACAAATCATTCCAAAAACCATCATTACAAACTACATGAAGGATTCTTTTTTTCATAAATTAGAAAGAAAAAAAAACAAAACCAACTCTTTGTTTTCACCCAAAGAACATAAAAAAACGCCAACAGCCCATTTATCGCTGAAGGCCTGTATATCGTCTACCATCTACCATACGAGCCTTTAGCAGTCCTTCCAGAGCCAGCACCGGTTCCATAGTGCCTGTACCTGATTTCTGCGCGTCAACCAAATGGCCAACTTAGCAGAAGCAGACAAATAGTTCACAAGTGTATGGAGCCTTTTGTGTAATATGTAGGGCCAAAAATAAACGAAAACAGTTAACAGTCAGTCAAGGACACCGAACAAATAAATGCAGCAAAGTTTCATTCTGTAAACAAAAAAATACACTCCTCCTCCCCCAGGTTTGGATCGAGGTGTGCTCTGTATCTGTTTGTGGCTATTGCCCCATGTACAACCCTCCACTGGAGGTATGCTGACAGCTTTAACACGAGCGTCTTGTACAGAGAGCTGCCTTTCAGGAAACATCTGTGCCAAAAAATTCAGATCACATCAACTCCTTTATCCTGCCAAAGAGCCTGTGAAGATTAGAGGAGAGGAGAGGAGAGGAGAGGAGAGGAGAGGAGAGGAACTCACCTTGATATGTTCTTGCAGTTGGACTTCATGTTGTCTTGACAGTTGCTCATGCTGCCTCTGAAACTCTGCAATCAGGAGCTGCCTCTGGAGCTGCTGCTTGTGTTTGAGAACCACTAGCTCCTGCTGCAAGTGCTGCTCCTGGTGGCCTGTAGGGGGGTTTGAAGACCGCATCAACCACAGTGCATAGAGAGGAGAGTGCACTGTAGAAAAATGTCAGGATGTAATAAAACAACCAGGCATCACCACCACCTACCAATGACTGGCCCACGCCCCGTCTCGGAGGACGCGGGACAAGCTGTGGAGGTGACCGGAGTGGGGTGGGGTTGGGGGACCAGGCCAAAGGGGGGCTGCTGGTGGTGAGGGTGGTCCACTATGCGCAGGTCCATGGGAAGGATGGCTGTGGTGGTGGGGGGCACCTGCGTGGGCAGCGTTGCTGTGCTCACATCCACTGCAAGAGAAGAAAGCCAGAAAGGGAACAGAAAATGTCAAAAAAAAAAAAACGGTCGAAGAAAATTTAAATTCAGGCAGTTTTTCTGATGACAGTAAAATGATGTAATTATTTCAAGGTCATTTTTCTTTCTATATTCTTTAACAGCGGCCAAACCAAATCAGACACATGAACACTTACAGTTACATCAGCTACCCGGGCACTGCAGCATTGGCAGTGGCACTCAGCATTACACTTCATACTGGTTTGTGGTTGCTTGTAATGTTTGCACACTGACGACTTAAGTCTGTTTTATAGTTGTACATACTGGATAAGAGCATTAGCACAACACCAGAAACATAAAATGTGTCTGAGATTTTGAGAGCCAGAGATCACCAGAGCATTAGTCGTAGCTGTGGTGGGAGAGAAGTGTGTAGGAAGCCTCCCAAATATAGTGTTTACATAAATCCATACAAACATCAGAGAGCAACCCCCCCCCCCCGCGACACGAGTAGCGTGCAGCAAGGATTTATTCACTTGGTGCGCGCTTGCGTGTCCACTTTTACTGAGCAGTGAGCAGTAACTCTACATTTTGCAACTTGCAAGCGCAAAGTGCAATGCTGGAAATGTACCGATGTCGTCTAATGTGGAAGGGCATGTCTGACAAAATACAGACAGCGATACGTCCAAAGTACACACCAGTTTTGTCGCAATTAACTCAAAAACTCGAGATTAGAGACAATCTGTAAAAAAAAAAAAGTGCCTGATACAAAACGATTAACGTTTGTTTGCCTGCAACATTTAATCTGCTTTATGTGACTAATCCAGTGAGGCAGCACAGGCCTGTCGTGATACTGAAATATGGATAGTGAGAGCAAAATAAAAATAGCAAAGGTAATATCCCCGCTTAAGCGCGGTTGACATGCAACAACTAGGGTACAAGTGCAATCAGATTATACGTCTGCAACAAGTAAACAACCCTGCAGTTTACGTGTTACAATGTACAACAGTAGCACGGGCCCTCATACAGAAACACTAGAGAAATAAGAAAAAACATACTAATCTGGTGCCAACTTGACATATGACTGGAATACAGCATGCTGTGATCAAACACAGTCAGCACGCTACTGCATTTGAACTACTTGGAAGCTTAATTTTGCACTCTAAATTGATATAAGTGTGCTCGACTTGAGAAGGTGTGTGAAAGGTGGGTGATGTCAAGAAAAACCTGTTGAAGCAAAGTCAAAAACAAAAGGGAAACTGAGTCATCAAATGCATGCAGCCTAATAAATTTAGGACTTCAAGATCAAAACCTCCCGTGCATCATTCAAGTCTCTTCTGATCAATATCTCCTCAGTGGGAAAACCACCTTGCACCATGCCGAGCCCCTCTGCTCTGATCAATACCATGAAACCAGTGCAAAGCCCCCCCCCTGCCCCCGCAGCCTATCATGGATGTCCGGGCATCCCCAGTGACCAATGAGGTGGCGATGGAGTTGCAGTTACTTGCTGAGATAGCCAATGACATCTTTGGTACCGGGCAGGTTTTCTGTGCGGGAGGAAACTTGACACCACTCAACGGGACAGCAGGGAGAGAAGAAAGGGTGTGGCCAGGCCAGACATGCTGGTGCTTCACTGGCTCACACTGGATGCATCTCTGCACTTGTAAGGACTTGTTTGAGAGCTGGACGTTAAGTTTTTTTTTTTTCTATGTTTGTTTAGTCCTTCAGCTTGAAAATATGAAGGATCTGTGCTCACATGGTTCATTTAAAGAGTTTATTAACCAACCACACACTTCTTAATGTTCAGGAAAGTAGAAAGTCAGGTGAATTTACTCCGGTATCGCGCTCACAGGAAGGAAAAAAGCTGCATGTACACGTTAAGTGATTCCTGGACCTCTGACATACAAATGTGTACGTTTCTCACTTCCACATTAAAAAGCCAACAGAAACAGAGCCTCATTAGAAGATGCCACTGGTTGTCACCGTCAGTCCGAGCGCTCGTTGCCAATCACCCGTGCTATCCAAACAAAGCCGTTCCCAGTGAACCAGAGTAAACTTTCAGCCCACCACCTCTCACATTTGCCGTGCACGCATGCATTTACACAAACATGCCTGTCAATTGTTTACACACATACTTAATAAGCGCCGGACATCAAGGTCAAACAAACAAAACCTTTTGTTTGTCCACCAGCCACGTCAGTCAGTTTCAAAAAGAGTGCCACTTCGCACACTGGGGTCCTTTCAGAGGGACCCGAGCCCCAGCTATTTTAGCCCCACGGCGGCAAACACGCATGAAGCGCCACCTAAGTCACACATTCGTATGTACACACGGTATAGTTTCCCATACAGACATACGCGAGGGACACGCCATCCCAACTTTGGCACTTGCGCTCAAACCCTCACTCTTTATGTGTGCGTCCTCAACTGACTTCCTCTGTAGAGATTCACAAAGGCTGTTTGTTTTCACTGACTCAGACAAACTACACAATGAAAAAAAAAAAATGCATTCTGCTTCCAAGCTTTCACATTCACACACAAAATCCAATCAATCCCTTCTGAAAATGCACATTTTCATGGCGTCTATGAAAATATAATTGTTACTTCTTCTGTCAGGATGTTTATCCGTAAACATTTACAGTAAAGAGGAAGCTCTTATTGTTACAGAATATTATTAGAAATACAGCAAACACTGGCACAGAGGCCGACACGCAATACCGTGATTCATAAGGCAAACAAAGTGGAGGGAGGGCCAAATCCACTGTCAACATTTATTTTTGTGGATGTGTGGTTATAATTTGAATATTCAGGAGCGGCCACCACTCCGTCCAACTGGGGAGAAATGCTTTAGACAAACAGGAACAACAAGGGGGAAAAAAAAAAAGCACGTGTGCGCGGGTAAAAATGTCAAAAATGATGAATGTTAGCGCTTTGTGCACGCAAAGGCGACAGCAACCGTGAAGCTTCACCTTGAGGAAGGATAAAAACATTTCCAAACCCGAATGCCTGCGTAGGTGTTATTCTGTTAACGTGGCTGGTCACTTCCGGACCTCTGATCAATGGATGCAAAGGCTAAAGCATGGCTGGAAGAGGGAAAAGGAAAAAAAAAAAACTAATTACAGCCACTTATCCTCAAACTCAGGGGCTACGAGTTCAGGCGGCACAGAGGGAGACAGAGATGGAGGGAAGAAGGGAGGTGGTGTAATCACTGCTCCGACCAGCCTCTCAGAGGCTAACCGCACAGGCGGGCACATTAAGACAGCACGGAGACCTACTGCTTGCTGCAGATTGTGATGTTGGCTGCGCAGAGATGCTGCACACACACACAGGCACTTAGGAACCTTTTGATAACCTCCATGTATTTACAGTGTATTAACATGTCAGCCTTAAGTGTCTATTCAGAGACATCACATTGTTTTTGCTTCTATTAGATTCATCACATTCTGACATTTTGTGGCAACAGACAAATCAGCTTTTATGATGTTAAGTTGGTCCGTGATAGAAGATTTCTTCAGCATTTATCCAAGCCTATATCTTTTAACAGGTTTGTTTTTAAATGAATTCAAAGAGCTGCTGAAAGTTTTGATAGTGCAGAAGAAGCTTTCTTGTGTCACTGACAGTTCACGGTCAAGCTGACACTGCTCTGAAGGATCACATCACAGTTATAGCGCTGTAGCATGACGAAAACAATGACGGCTCTCAGAATAACAATCCTCAGAGGCGTGTTTATAGTAAACAAAGCCTTGGCAATGCCTGCAGACAGGCAGGGGTGACATGCAGCACACAAAAGAGGGGGCGAGGGGACAAGGCACCTGTGAAGCAATTAGCCCGGCTTACAAGGATGGCACTCCGTGACTGTGGCATGGGGTTATGGTGCAGAGCCAACAGGAGCAGAGGTGGTTGCATGAGCTGACTCACCAAGACAGCACCGGACATGAGAATGCAAACGTACCTGCTGCAGGCAAGGCCGAGCAGTTCAGACATGAGGGAGGCTGGCGTGTACCGAAAAAACAACACTAGTCTTATGCAACGCTTTCTATCTACATGAATATGTGTGGAGACAACTGATGCAATTCACCATCAGATAAAAGCTAAATTAACATGTTTCCTATTACCCAAAACTATGGTTTATGAATGTATACAGTGGGCTCTAAATGTGTTTAAGCCAAGGGATGCTTAGCGGCTACCGGGAACATTAAAGCTACGAAGGACCATTAAAGCTATGAAGGGCGGAAGTGAGATAAACTCTGTTGATTTCCAGACAGGAAATTGTGTTTACTTTGTGAAAATCCCGTCGAGTTGCGAGATTTCCCTTCCATAGGCACGACGATGTGAAATCTGGCTGAACTCAATGAAAACCCACACGAGCAAAGCTGGTGAAATGTCAAGCCGGGCCACCTCCTCTTCCCTCTCTCTTATCTGTCCATCCATCACTTGCCGCGTCCCTCCATCTCCGACTCTGCCCATCCCTCCCTCCTTCCTCTCACCCCCTTCTCCCCCCTGATCAGGCTAAGATTATGGATCACACAGACAGAGTTATTTATAGACTGGGATTCCCGAGGGAGTTCCTCGCCCCACTGGGCATCTGTGCGCTCAGAGCAGCCCCATGCATGTTTACTCTCAGTTTATGAGAAACTGAGCGTGCACACTAATTCACAGTTCAAATCTAATAAGCTAATGTGATTAAAAAAATAAAGCTGCAAAGAGGCAGAAGTGACATCAGCGTAAATCTTGCAGATTGAGAATGAGCAGTAATCGCTGACATAATGTCACCCCGTCGTGAGCTCCACAGACACAGGTGCTCACGGAGGAGGGAGGCAAACACCATGGTGACTGTGGGATTGTGGCCAGTGGTTGGTTGGACGGTGGAGGGGAGGGGGGGGCTGGAGGTGGAGGGTGAACCAATGACGGTTGGCAAGTAATTCAACAAATGGCTCGCATGTGCATTCAGCTTTACCGTCAAGTGTGGCATGGGTGTGTACAGTATGCGTGTTGATGTATGTCTCACTGCATGTCCCTGGAGTGCAGTAATGTGCTCTAGCCTGCGCCGCCACCTCTTTGTTTTCTTCCTCTCTCTTCTTCTCTGATGACAGCTAGTCAGTGCTCCCACACACCGACTCCAAAGGACTTATTGACCAAGAGAGCAACTAATCTAGTCCTTTAAAGAATTATTTTAGTCTAGAGTGTTCTCATTTGTGTATACGCAGACACGCACGATCTTCACCAGCGCTTCGCTGTGATTTTAACAGTCAAAGCTTTGCTGATTACAGTTTTACAGACACAACACATGATCCAAGAGAGAGATGAGGAGCCACATGGTGACACAGCTAAACTTTTGGCATCCGATCCTTCAAAATGGCAGATAATGTAATCTGGAAATAACAGCAAAGAGCAAGAGAAAAAAAGGACCATTTAATTTAATTGTGTACTTTTCCTGCAAAAACACAACTTATGTTCAATCTTTTGCATTGTGCAAGTGTTCAAAGTGCCGCTGAGATACATAAACTTTCATACGTACTCCAGCAGCAGCATGAACACACACTTCACTAGTACACAATAGACCGTGAGGAGGGACAGACCACTGCCATCTGCTCCATTCAGTTAAAGGCTGCGCTGAGTGGTGCTGAGCGAGCCTCCATACATCAGTGCCATTCAATAAACACTGTCACTACTCAGAGCTGCACACCCACACAGCAAATGAACATGCACACAGACAGACACACACACACACACACACACACACACACACACACACACACACACACGAACGCACTATGTGAATGAGCGTACATTCGTGGGCACATATCCATAGGCAAAACCAGCAAACACATGAATGCCTGGTGACCACAAACTCATCTCAGCACAGCAGGCCAGCGCACAATTTATCAGTTAACGCAACAGTCCGATTTCTATCTAAACAAAAACACAACCGCCTCCAAACCAACAAAGTGCAGTTGGATAAGGATAACAGCATACCCCTACACGCTATTTAAAGAGTAATACTTGCAGAAAAAGAAGAGCTCTTACCCATCAAATTGAGCCGTGCTGTCCGGTTGTTGCACGTCTGTGTGTGAGTGTAGTGTGTAATGTCTGAGCGAGGGAGGGAAGAAAGTGTGTCTGTAGCCAAAAGTGCGACTCTGAACAGAACTGTAAAGTCCACTGCAGCGCACAGATACAGCAGACCAACCTGGATTATGCAGTAAGAACCGATCTCTCTCTCCCTCTCTGTCTTTCCCACACTCCCGTCTCTCACTCTGTCGCTCCTCTCCGCTCCTCTCACCGACGTGTTTTGCTCTGCCCTCCAGCTGCCACTCGCTCTCCCTCCCTCTGTTGCGCTGGTCCCCTCCCACTCTCTCTCTCTCCCTCTCTCTCTCTCTCTCTCGCTCTCCCTTTCTGTGACATCAGAGGGCAGTCTCAGGCATGTTGAGCATTTTATGAGCGTCGCTCTCTCCTAAATCATCGACCAACAGTGAGGCAGACTGCGTCACACTCAGGCCACATTCTTATGTGACTAGACAAACTATGCTTCCACGCTTTCATTTTTGACTGAACAGGGCTCAGGGCTGCACTTGACAGAATTTCTCGATCGAGTGACTGCATACACACACGCTCACGTTTCTGTCTCTTTCTAAAACCCTCCTACACACTAGGCTGTTTTGTGAAGTTGACTTGTCAATAGATGTAGCCGAGTCTGTCAACTACTCACACATAAATACTGCTTACAGGCAAGCATGAGCTTCAATACTTATGGAGTGGACTTCTATGTTTGTCCTACATTTTTAAATAGAATTCATACCTATTTTAGTACGTCATCACTTTCCGCTGTACATTACGCAAAAATGCTGTGATTGAGGGAAAGAAGATTCAATTGATCAACATAAAATGACAGTGAAATATTGAAGGAGCTGGATCCAAAGCATTTTTTTTAGAAAATGAGCATTTGCAATAAACAGGGAAAGAGAGGCTTTATCAGATTTATATATGGATGCCTGAAAAGTGAGTTGCATATTAGTGAGTTCTGGACTGAATGATAATGAGGAGCAATTAGACTGGCTGAAGGACTGGTCTATTGAGTGGAATCAGTCCACTAATGACAAGTGCTCCTCTCTGGATGTGACAAGTATCTTACCGTCGTATCAATAGCTACTTTAATATTCAGGGAATAGATGTGTGCAGAAAAGGGCAGGATGGCTGGACTTGAGACTGAAAAGATGTTTACTGGATGAGTGTGTAGCTGTATCATGTAACAGCAGAAGTGGCTGCGTTGTAATTTGCCATTAGTCATAAAGGCTCATTGACTGGAGAAGCAACAGTACGCCAGTAAGGACTTGTAACGTATTGCCGCTACGCACACGCTAGCAATGAGAGAAAAACAAGCTAATATGCATTTTCAATGGAAGTCGGATGTATGTTGCGAGGAGTTGAAGTGACAGGCAATATGCACAACAAATGAAAGTTGAACTTATGCATTTGGTTCCACGGTACTGAATGAGTGAATAGTCAATGCCCAATTCCAAACAAGTCCTTCGTTGGCGTAACTAAGCGCTTGCGTGACACTCAGATGGCGACTCAGTGGGGTCATGTCACTCGCAACACCGACTAAGTTGCAGCTTTTGTCGATGCACCATCAGAGCACACCTCCAAGGCTGAAGGCCAACTAAAACTGCAGTTGCTCAGATAGCCACTAAAGGCTCACTCCACAAGTGAGTCAATCTCCATAGACCTCCATGGTAAAATGTACTTTGAACAGTCTAGTTCAAAAAAGAGTTTTCTCTCTATATTACAACTGTACATGGATGAAGTTTTATGTAATTAACATGCTTAGATTATATCAACAGGTTGTCAGCAGTCTTTGCAAATTTTTTTCTTTAGCTGATACTCAAGCAAGGTCTTACCAAGATGGCGACGGCCAGAGCCACCACACTGTGCTTCAAAGCAGCTCTTCAGGAATTCTATGTGTGACGCCACAGAGTGTTAATCCGTCTTTGTATACAGTCAGCGTGTGCAGGACTACGGGGGCAATCGTGAAAGTCACAAGTTTCTGCAAATATCCTCTGATGTAGGATGGCAACCAGTAGTGCTAGTTTTGGTTTTTGTGGGAAGCTGTTTTCTACTCCACTCAACTACATTCAGAGCTACAGGAAAACGAAAAAGATCCGATGTTGAAAAAAAAAATTAATAACTTCCTCATTGTACATTACAACAATAAATAGCCAGAGATCATCTGATATGTCAGAATATGGTTGAGTGAACGAGGCATGTGTCTTTAGATCAGCAAGGAACGCAACAAATGCATGGCACACTGCCAAGTACATATAAACACAGTCTAAAGCACTGAATGTTTTATTCTAATTAATTAGACTCCATCTCAGGGTGAACGTGGATGGAGGACCGCTGGAATTATCTGCCGTCACCGTGCTGTTTAAACAAGTGATGATTAAGTTAATTTGTCCGACATTCACAGGTAAAACAAAACTAACAAGAGAGTGAGGGAGATGTCAGTCAAGTCTGTACAAGCCCACGCAGTCTTTAGAAGAAATCTAATGAGGCCAAATTAGTGAAGACACCTGCCAGGGCTGCCGTAGGCGACTCTGCAAATTAAGGTAACAGGCTTATTTATACTTATTTGTTTAGTTTCAATTCTGTTTTAATCAGATTGTGATGCTTTCACTTTTGTTAATCCACAGAAGTGTAAAATATATTATTGATTCTATATCGCAATTGACACAACTTGTTTATATGATGAATGAAAACAAATCTGTTCATTAAACAGGTTATCTAAGTGCATGTACTGTTTTGTTGTTCACACGCATCTAATTTTTTTGGGTGCACATCAACAAATGTGTTTGTGCGCACAGGTGTGCATGTAGGTGCATGTGGGGTGGACTGCTTCCATGAGTGTGTTTGCAGGAGCTATTTTTAAAGTTCAGCGTAGAATCCAGGAAGCCGAGTTATGTTTGATCAGACAACACACCGACACACCTGGCTGAGATAAAGGTCTACATTATCAGCCTGTTCTATGGTGCTGACGTCAAAGCTTCATGCAGTCATGACACCGATAACAGCCAATGCTACTGATCTCAAACTACAATGGCATACACACACGCACACACTTTTTCATTTTTAGAACAGGGAGAATTCCCTCATGGAGGGCACCGACCAGAGACAGTGTGAAACTATAAAGGAGACACTGGAAGTTCACAGTGAAAAATCAGTACGGTAGGTAGGTAGGTTGGTGGGCAAGTGTCACAGTCAAGGAACATTAGCAGTGAGCATGCAAAATGAACAATAGGACCCATGTGAACAGCTAAAAAGTGTTTGGGTCAACATGGCATGCAAACAGGGAAACTTGTTGAAGGCTGCCCGTGCATGACTAGGCCTGCTCAGAAGAGCAACAAAGTATAGAAGCAATTAAAGTTCATTTACGTATGAGTACAACAAGTGGAAAACTACATACACGAATCCAGTGCAATGTACATTTCACAATAAATAAAAATATGTCAAGACAAAGAAAACACACATAAGATCTTGTATTCAGTACTAAACTCTTGAAAGTTTCAGACATAACATTATGACCACTGACGGGAGAAGTAAGTAACACTGACAATCTTGTGACAATCCAATGTTCTGCTGGGAAACTTTTGGACCTGGCATTCATGTGGATGTTAATTAGACATGCAGCACCCACCAAGACCAGACCAGGCACCCCCACCCCATAGCAATGACACTCCTTGATGGCAGCAGCCATCCCCAGCAGGATGCAGCCTGACACACACAAATGGTTTAGGAACAACTCAAAAAACATGAAAAACACCACAAGATGTTGACCTGGCCTCCAAATTCCCTAGATCCCAAAGTGAGGCCCCCAACACTCAACCCAAAGGCCCCCACTAACAACATTGTGTTTCCAGACACCACAGGACACCCTCAGAAGGCCCATGTCCATTCTTTGATGAGTCACAAACTGTTTTAGAGGCACAAGAGAGACCTACACTATATTAGGAAGCTAGTCATAATGTTATGCCTGATCAGTGTATGTCGTTACAGTGTCTTTAGTGGTTCAAACTCTTTATTCTGAAAAGCAGCAGCAATTCGTAAACCATAGCTGAGAACTACACTAAGAAATATATGTGTGGCTGTGATTTGTTCATTTTGAGGCTGCGAGCGAAGGCGTCCTTCATCTGACGCCATCTCTTAGACTCTTGTTGAAACGGCGAGAGACATCTGTTCAGAGCTTATCAAAGACCAAGGCGATTTATTGTGTTTAACTGAAAAAGAGTAGCCTATAGGCTGCAATGTGCCAGTAAAGTTGGATTTTAATTAAGATCGCAGATGTCAGAGGATAAGGTTAAGGCAAAGTGATTCAACAGAATGAATATTTGGTCCACAAAAATCACATAATATTCACATGGCTACAGCTGATTGTAAAGTAGGATACTGCTTCAATAAAGAACTACAAACAAAGAAGAATTATGCTGCTTCAGCTATGGATAAAAACACCATTAACCAAAACACACATGCCATTGCACATATATCCTGGCAATCCCAGGTTTTAAGTTGACACTGGCAACATCGCCCAATACAGGGCCACATGCTGGGACTTGAAGTATCTAATAAACATGGGTAAGGCATGTGTGTTCACTAGTTCAAAACAATATGTATGAATTTGTTTGAAAACTAGAGACCTTCAGTGAATGAATCTGAGGCTTTTGCTGTTATTTGCCTGAGAGAGAACCAGAGTAGGCGATAAGTGAGTGTATCTGAGATAAATAGCTTGTGTAGCTATCTGCATCAGAGTCAGTGTGCATGTGTGCCTTAAATAATGCATGTGGCATAATGATTGCAAGGCATGCTGAAGTACACAGTGTGGCAACCAGGCAGACAGGACTGATGAATAAGTAATGGATGGCGTCCGACTCGTAATGTACACACATGAGTGTGCGTTACACACACACACACACACACACACACACACACACACACACACACACACACACACACACACACACACACACACACACACACACACACACAGACACACACACACAAGGCATGCATGCAAACCATAACCACAAGCCTGCTGGTTCTCATGAGGAAGAGAAGACAGCCACTCTTATTTTTGTACCTTCTTATGCTCTTGTCTTCCCCCTTCCTATTCACAGCAACAGGGGGATGGTGGGACGGAGGGGGGAGGGTTGCTTTTTTTTCATCCATCTCCCCAGAGAACCCCCGACCCGACTCCAAATATGTGAGATACCGTGTCTTTTATTATTGATTCGGGTTATTTATAATACACACTCTCACTCTCTCTAAAGCCCCCCTTTACGTCTCCCTCTCTCTATATCTCTCCCTCCCATCCCATTGACTGGTGTCTCGGGGATCTCAAAATAAACGCAATAAATTTGAAACTTCTATTTAAAAAAAAAAACCTTGTTAACAATTTCTGAATAACACATTTCTTGTCGAATAAAAACATACTGAGACTTTCTAATTTGTGATGAGTTGACGAAGAACATGAGAACTCACAGCTTCAGTGCTGTCCCAGTTTCACTGTAAAATAGTGCTGTGGAAGTTTAGTCTTCCTTAGCCACAGATGTAAGATTGGACGCGGTACATTTAAAATGAAGCAATTCAATTTGCCTTTGAGTTGTGCGTTTACTGAACATTGTGAATCATACTGACACACAAAAAGGGAAGGAGACACAAAATCAATATCTAAAGCTATATAACTGAGTTGTTGTCTCCTCTTGTACAGACATACAGACAGATGTGGCTGAATGACAATGAATTGTAGAGAAGCTAATACAGTAGAACATCCTCAGAACCAAGCTGCTGTCCCACTGGGCTCTACACAGTGTGCTTTTTAGCAGAGGTGTCAGACAAGATGAGACATACAGGGAAAATAGTTGCCAACCATTAGACTGTTTACAGTGCCATGCCTACAGAGTAGAGTGTTCTGATGGTCAGATGGAGATAGACAGGGAGATCGGTGCAACAGCAGCAGTAATGTAGCACTGTATCAGAGCGTTAAGGTAAAGAGAAAGCTTTTGATTTACCAGTCAATCTCCATTCCTACATTCATATGTGGTAATCAGCTTTAGTAGTAGTGACAGAAACAACATCATTGCTGACAGAAGAGGTCAAAATGAGATTCCTCTGTAGGGTGGCTGGGCTTAGCAATAAGGTGAGGAGCTCAGACATCCGGAGAGTCCTTGGAGTAGGACTGCTGCCTCCTATGAGTCCAAAGTGGGCTCATGTGGGTTGATGTGGTCCAGGCATTTGGTGAGGATGCCTCCTTTTGGAGGTTTGCAAGCTGGGAGAAGACCCCAGGGTAGACCCAGAATTTGCTGGAATGATTACGTATTTCAAAAGGCACGGGGACGAACATGTTGAATATGTTGCTAAGGAAAGAGGCATACCTTAGACTGTTGTCAGCAGATGGAAATGAATAGACGTCTAAAGAGGAAACTGACATCTTCAGTTCACAGTTCACATCTTCACATCTCTGATTGTATCTGGCCAGTGTTTTCCACACCATTTTACACAAAAGACACTGCTCGTAGGCATTTAAATCGAGAAGCATTTACAGAGCGATTTCCCAGTTAAACTATGAGACAAAAAAAACAAAACACATCTTTCCAGTTCGCCTTATCACCACTGATTTTTTAAATCACTATTTTAGGCAATGCTGGCAATGCTTCAAATCAGTGGGAAGTGTTTCAGGAATAAACTTCATGAAGTATTTGATTGTATTCCCATCTTGTTTGATCAATTTGGAATTTAATGTCCCGAGAATTAAGTACATAACAGTATCTATCTCCTATTTAAATTGTACTTACAACTCATTTATAAACTCAGTGTAATCATAGCCACGGATCATGGAAGGAAATTTCTTCTCACGTCATAGCTCATGTAAATCAGCACAAACATAAGCATGGTCTGAGTTGGGTACTTCCCCCTATTGTTTATTCATACAGGGATATTAAAAGCCAAAAGGCTGCTTTACACAACCTGTTTTATGGGTTGAATGCTGCTAATACACTAAACAGTATTAAGATCAAATTTGCTTGTAGCTGCCAATCTAGCAAATCTACCAAAATACATGAAACAAGTATCAAATTTAGTTCTGATGGTACCTAGAAACAAAGCCAGTGCTTCAAAACATATTCGTAAAAACCAGACAAGGAAACAAAAGGAAAATATTTGAGCTGTTCGGTGCAGTGGGGAGCCTCCGTTCATTCATATTTTACACCCTCTCCTTCCATCTCAATGGTAATGCCTTCCCCGTCTGCGCCAAGCTCACAGCAGACACAGAGCCATTAGCCGTCAGCGATGCTAAACTGAACTTATGAAAGATGTCAGCTCACCACACTTCTCCCCGTGCTCTTAAAAATCACATGGGTCACAGGAGTGCCCTTGTGCACAAACCCCATAGAGAGAGTGCAGGCTATAGCAACTGGTCTAATATGGGCCTTGTCAATAATGTAAACAGAGACAGAGGTAGTATAAATAGTTACAGATATAAATGGAGACATCAAACAAAGAACAGGAAAGAGATATTCTACTTCATCCTAGTAGTTTTGACAATAAAGTAGTGGGAAATGAGAAGGTCAATGGGCTGCAGGTAGTAACATACCCACTTTCAGAAGTGTGATTATTTTGTATCAGTGATTGTTCAGGAACAGATAGTCCATTCTTTAACTCTTATCTTTCTTCTCAACTTGTTGCAAGTCCATTTCACTTGCTTGAAAACCGCTACAGATAATCGCAGAGAGCCAGCCATCATCTATTTCTTCACTTAAATGCGCCTGTGGTCAAATACAGTCTATCACTGACAGCCATTAGGCTGTGGGTCTGTGTGTAATAAACTCCTCTTCCCGGACCGAGCAAGGCTACCCTCTGGTTGTGATGGTGTACTGGGCAGATGCTAGCAAAGGTCTGAACCCTGGAGTGGTCATCCATAATAGATAGCATCCAGAGGACTGCTCTAGGTCCATATAGTCCTGATTGAGCTTTTAAAAGCCTTAACAAAACAAACACCTCTGCATTAATGAGCAAGTTTAACAGGAAGTGACAGGGTAAAGCATAGCTAGAGGTAAATCTACCAACCATATCCCTCCATTTATCTTAACAGATACATATGAATAGACACAATCTAAGTTCATTACCATTGAACAACTACTACAAACACCTACATTTAGAGAAACTACCGAATCAGAGAAGCTACAGTGGTGCACTTGTATACAGTCCTCCAACAAAAAGACGGTGTGTCGCCCCCGGATGATGACGCATTGGTGCATTGTTAGAACGCTTCTTTCTTGAAAAGTTTAGAATTAATGAGAAAGCGAACAACCGCAGCAGAGTTCATCACATAAAGGGCAACACAAAACAAGGACACAGAAGCACAAACACGTAGCCCACTGACAATGGCTACATTATGAAATTTGCTTTCACTCCACCACAATTCCTTGGTACAGTTTACTCTATGGCAGAGAAAAAGCTGAATAATCAAGACAACAGCGCAAAAAATGCTCCTTTAGATTTAACAGGATGGCAATATTCCTCCACCCCAAGATAAAATGACAACCAGAACTTTTCAGACTGAAATCCATTCAGTGGGACTGTGTCAATGATTTATTTGAAGTTGTTTTAAGGTTTCCAGCCAAAATTAATAGTAGCCACTGCTTTAATCATTTAAGACTAAAACAGACTAATTAAGATACTCTGTGGAAAGATAGAGTTTGTATTGGGGTGTCCAAGTAAACAAATCATCGCAAAACCCTTCAGCCAACCCTGTAAGTTCCGAAACCAAGTTAAAGATTTAGTATATATTCATACAAACAGACTGCCTAAAGCATGCTCATTCTCCAAATGTCTTTGAAAGCCACACTAGCCAAAACAGCAAAACGCACCAGGACATATGCAAAATTTATAGCATGGCAACATGGTAAAATCTTCCTCCCTCCACGACAGCCACACAAACTCTCTCACAACCTGCTGGAGCTGTCAGGATAATGGCACTGATGCAGACAAAGTAGGTTAAGGCATTGCCTGTTCTGCTGGAAGACAAAAACAAGTCTGGCTCTAAGCCCTCTGCCATACTTTCTTAGACCCGAATGTGAAGAGTATGTTTCTCTCTTAACAGGGTTGACATGAAGGCCACTACCTCGGGCTATGTCTGTAAATATAATTAGACACTGGAACACTGTCTTGAATTCCCTTTTTAACTCCAATATTTCTTTCAGGGTCAAATTCAGTTTTACCTTGTGATCTCCGACAGCTTTAGCATGCCGTCCTAAACCTAAAACCTCCTTAAACCTCCTTGTACTTCATGGACTTCCGGGTGTCATTTCCAAATATTAAATGTAGGTAAATTATTCTGAAACAGTCATGTGCAAATGAAAATAAAAAAGATTCATGGGTACGAGACGAAACGGAAGAAGTCCAAGTGAACAATTTAGAAAGATCCCTTGGGCATGACACGGTTGTTAATATGTGTGTATGTATTCGCGTGTATGAGAGGATTAGCAGAAAACTAGCAGCTGCCCACCAAATTGGCATAAAGAAGAAGAATCCATGCCAGGTCAGGGAGTGAGAGAGGTGGAGAGGTTGTTAGGAGGCCCTGGTGGCCCATCTGGGGGGCTGGGACCAGGGCCTGACAACCATGTGTGCTCTCTGGTGAGCATGTATTCAAAACAGGTGGTCTTCCATGGGGAAAAGTAGGGTTTTGGGCAGGTGTATACTTTTGAGTGTCGCTTTTGGGGGCGTAGGACTGAAAATTCAACATAAGGTTATGTTGTTTTAACTTTATTTAGGGTTACAATTCAAGAGGAGGGTAAATAACATGATTTGGTTATTCTGGGGATTTTTAAATAGCAATGCTATAACGCTTTAATGCCCTATAACTCTGATGAATATGAATAAGTAAAATTACTGCTGGCAAGTCTCAGGCTTTGTGTATAAAAATGACTTAATGATTTAACTCACCATAGACACTACCTTTCCTGCAGCGGGGAAGTCTGCCTTCCCCGTGAGATTTTAAGGATCAACTGCAATAAAAACAGAAATAGTGATAATGGGAGACTGTGTATGAACAAGTTTTAAAAAAAAAAAGAAAAAAGATGATGATAAGCAGATGAAAATGAGCCTGATACACAACCGAATCTGACGTGCCTCAGAAACCCACCCCCCCAAAATCGTCATCCTCTATTACATTAAGAGAGTAAAGCAAACAAACGCTCATATCAACAATGTCAGGATTAAGGTCACGCATTCAGTCATGCGCAGAGACACAAAAAACGGCATGTTCCCGTGAGTAGGGAGGGAGGCAGCAGGGGTCTGGCTGGCAGACAAGCGTCTGGTCATGGTGACCTACAGAAGGGGTGCCCTCTGGAAGACACCTCGCTCTCCATCTCGGGTTTTTCTGCACTAATCTTGCCTGCACTCTCATCTCTCTTCTGCTCATATCTCATACTTACAAGAGCAGATTGCATTGTATAGGCAAGTTCAGAAACATTTCTGCAGCGTAAGGGCTGGGATAGGTATTTAATTGCGATTGCTGAGATTATGAACCACGGTGTCCTCACAAAGATGGGAAGCATGTTGTGTGCGGTGAAACAGAAATGCAGAGGGAGAAGAAATTTGGCGCAGTCAAAAAAAGAAAAAAATGTTTCCCTTCCACTTTTTTTGTGATTTCCTTTCCAGAGTTTTGAAATGGTAATGAGGCCGCCGATATTAGCATAATGTGCCTTTCCTCATCTCTCTTTTTCTCTTCTCCAGGCCCTCTTCTCCTCAAATTGGTCGTCTCCTCTCTCTCTCTCCCTCCCTCTCTCTCTTTTACCACTCCACCCCCATTCATTGCATTTATGCTCCATACTCCCGCCTCTGCCACTAACTCACTCTCGGATTCTTAAGTGCTCATAGATTATTGACAACTCCAAATAAATATAAGATTAGCTGTTCAGCCAGAGGACAGGAGCTGGCCAGCAGGTCTGCCACTTCCTGTGTCAACTGCTCCGTCAACTTGCTCCCCGCCTCTCATTTCGCTAAGCCTTTATATCAGGACTTTGCAGACAGAAAACGGACACATGCACAAAGTCTTGAAACCAAAAAAAAATAAAAAATACAACTGTCACTTCTCTTGCAGATTACCAGTGTGCACACCAGGCAGGCACTGATGAAAGGAGACCTAACGAAGCCTTTCTGTAGCTACAAAACCACTTCTGGTTTAAATTATCTGTCACTTCTGCTCCTTCTCCCACTCCACTCTTCTATTTTTCCATCCTCTTCTCTCAATTTGTCTTCCTCTCTCCTCCTCCTCCTTCCTCATCACTTCTCTCACCTTCCCCTCCCTCCTCCTCACTCCCTGCAGCGTCTGTGCTCTGACAGTTATGTGTGAGTGGAGCGTGGGCTGCTGCTAATTTGTGCAGAGTGGGAGAAAGCTGTTTTGGCTCGCGGAGAAGAAAAAAAAAAAAAAAAAAAACAGCCCGGTTTAGCCTATACGGTGGGATGGACGGACAGACATGCCATGCAAACACACACACAAGCCCACACACACTCATTAATACATGTTTGTTTAGTCTGTACATCATCACTCCCTCACTTATGTCACGTGCATTCACAGGTACAAACAGATGGTCAAACCTACATTCGTATCAGAGTGTGGAAGTGACTCCGAAAGGTGCTGACTTCTGTTCCTCTTACACTACCTCCTCCTGTGCGCAATTTAGTCATCCTGATTAATATGCACCCAAATCTGTTTCCATCAGAGAGCCTCCCTCATCGTCCTCCTCGATGCTTCTCTCCTTTGTTTTTAAATTTCACTTTAGATTGATCGCTCACTCTGATTGACGCTCATTCCACCTTCGATCGAAAACAACAAAATGTACACAGCCCTACGCTGACTGATGACTTTAAGATCACCAGCGCCAACTGCAGCTGCTGCCGTATCATTAGGGTGCTGCTGAAATGGACTTCATAACATGGAACAAACACACACACACACACACACACACAGGAAGTGTCACTGTTGCTCTTGGCACCCGGTTAGTTAATTCTAACACATTTTATGAATGTGTTGATAGAGCACTGTATTGCACTTATTCCAATAAAATGCTGTTGTCCTGATTTTGGCAGGCATTTAAACATTTAGTTATTCTTAGGGCTGGAACAAACAGCACGTCTCATATAAATGTATTCAGTTTTCCAGTCTAGTGATGTGACTGTATAAAAATGTGTAATTGTTAACAGGTGACCAATCCCCATCTGGACACCTTTCATTAGTTTGTCTTCGACAAACTTCAAGTTCAGGCAGTTCATCCTTAATTAACATCTTTATGTAAGACTTATTGGATGACAAGTTATCACAATGATGTTTACATATGTCATTTTATGGAGAAAGTGATTTAAGCCTGGAAAAAAAAAATAGCAACCCCAAATTACATACATAAGCCACCGTTACACAATGGCAAAAAATAAATGTGACACTAAAAATAAATAACTGACTTTAAAGGACCAGACCTAATGATATATAGGACAAGTTCTTTCTTTTATATTTGTGTGTGTGAAGAGCTCTTTTCAACTTTAACTCTTTTTATCCAGTTTGGCCAGTGCGAAATACAACAGGTTTTTCTTTTTCTCAGGTTCGGTTCGCTAGTTCTTTCAAGAACCCGGAAGAACTACAAGCAGTTTCAGCTTGCATTTCTATTCTCCATTTCTAGGAATCCAGGAGGGATGCCCCTGTCGCTGCTCAAAACTCGCTGCTTGTTGGTACTGCAAACTACTTATGTTCCCAACAACAAAAAATAACATCTTCTGAGTGCAGAGGATGCTATGGATAGACAGCCAGTCTATTTATTTTATGCAACGGGGTGAGGAAGAAGCAACACAGAGGAGCTGCATCGGACTCGCAAGAGGACACAGCCAGCGGGGGCAGTCCAGAAACGGAGCAGCTGATAGCGAAGGAGCGTCTGGTGGTGTCTTTGCTCAAATCTCTCTTTGACGCCAACAGAAATTGAATCATTCTGCTGTCAAACATT
Source organism: Chelon labrosus (assembly GCF_963514085.1). Classification (NCBI taxonomy): domain Eukaryota; kingdom Metazoa; phylum Chordata; class Actinopteri; order Mugiliformes; family Mugilidae; genus Chelon; species Chelon labrosus. Next base: position 25,431,569 of record NC_140341.1, read on the forward strand.
TCGGCGTGGGTTGTTTTTGTTGGACGCTGACGCCGATGCCAGCACTGATGGAGCATGCGTGTGTGTGTGTGTGTGTGTGTGTGTGTGTGCCTTACAATGCACAAAAGTTTCACTACCCATTTGGACAGACGTGTCCTGTTGAACTTCTTCAAGATCCCAAAGATAATTTGGAAAACACAACCAAGACCAGCAGGACCAAGGGCAGATGACCACTGAGTGACTAACGTTGTTTTTGGTACGTAACGCTATGTTTGGCCAACAAAGTAATAGCTACAGGCAATAGCTGTGATACACTGCAATGTTGAACAAGCATTTCTCTAAAAATGTTTGCACTATTTACAAGGCTTCTTGTTACCCAGATGTAGTGTTGATCGATTTATGTAGTTTTCTTGTGTGTTCTAATAAGGTTTTGGAAGGATTTGATTGTCACGTGCTTGCATCCTAATACATGTGTGCACTGGAATAACTACTATGAGAGCAGTAATCTCAGCTTTCTCTGTCAACAAGCTTCACTGATATGATATTCTCACAAAAATGGTGAAAGCACAACAAACCCCAACAAATACCGCTTATGACAGTGATGTACTGAAAGTCCTGGTTCAATCAGAGGTTAATCTCTAGCAGTCACTATTACAAAAGAACATGGCCTTACAAATTACAGAAAAACAGTGCTTCATTACCAAATAACGTGAACTTACCAATTCACTTCTCCATCGCTCAATACGCTCACTCACCTACACACCCAGATTTCTTTCCGTCTCTCTCTCTCTCTCTCTCTCTCCCTCTCTCATTAGGGAGAAACTTAAACTACCTGTAAATGTCAAAATCATTAAAATAATTTCTATCTCTATTAAAGATGCCAGCTCATCAACAGCTAGTTTCTAAGCCATGTTCAACCCAGGCTGATTTGGTGCAAATGGACTATAAGTGTATCGGTTCTTTACGGAATAGAAGAGAGATATCTGAAGGAATAATACAACTTTCTACCCGGTCTAAAAACCTTTCGTCAGAACATAAAACACAGAGCGTCCATGTCTTAGCCTTCCTGTTGTCCTCTAGGACAAATTTGACCCTTCTTCAAAAGTTTTTATATCACATAATTTCATATGAATGTGGTCTACCGCCCATGCCCATGGCTTCAGAAAAAAAGTGTATAATATATAGTAACTAGTCGAAAAGCAGTTGGCTAAACATGTGTAACACCAAATTACACATTATATTTTAGGCTTTATAAATACTCAAACAAACAGGTTCAGGGTCAGCCAGGAGGATAAAACTTGTATGGTCGACAGAAAGACATTCCAGAGGTTTGCATCCAGTTTCTCTTTAGGTAGTAATGATGAACTCCACAATGCTGAGATCAAGGCTCGTTCTTCTGTCCACTCCATATAGATTCGGTTTTTATTTGGGACAAATTTTGGGGGTGGCTGTGGATCAGTGGGTAGAGGGGGTAGTCCATGAACCAAGGATTTGGTAGTTCGATCCCTGGTGGACTATATGCTGAACTGTCCCTGAGTGACTATGAAGTGCTCAGAGTACCATTATATATATATATATATATATATATATATATACAAATACACATATATACATATACATACATATATATACATATACATACATATATATACATATACATACATATATTTACATATACATACATATACACACATATACAAACATATATATATATATATATACACATATATACACACATATATACACACACACACATACAGTATATATATATATATAAGATACTAAACCTTTGAAATGCTTAAATCATTTGTGCAATTCTTTATGTGTATACACGTGTGTGTGTTTATGCCATTACATGTGTGACGCCAGCAGGCGGTGAAACATGCTATTAGCAGACTATGGCTCCAGGTTTTGGCACCCATATCTGTGACATCACTGCTGCATCAGCATTTCGTCCTGCCACATGGGACAAACATACCGCTTGTGGGTTGATGACATGCTGATGTGGCGCGATCATCCTACGCTCCTGTCAACAAGGACATGAAGTTCAAGCAAAATCTGTTCTTCTCACATGCACTTTCGCGCAAGTCTAAGCACACGTGCGTTAACATACAGAGCGCAAACTCTAAATAGAGTTGACATTTCCTAAAAACAACACGCCATGTCAGGTGGTGGAAATGATTACATGCTTGGGACTAAATGATAAGTGTCCTCATAAACAGACACTGACAGAGTGTTGTCTTAAGCCACACAGCAAAGGTATGACCACAGTATCACCAAATCCGTCTTTGAGCACCGATGTTCTGTAATCACATGTGGTGCTTCACACATGATTCTAAGTGTATTTTTAAATGGCAACTAGTAGGACATGACTGGAGGTAGCACTGCTCTACATAGCAAACAAAAACAAGAAAATCTGTTCCCAGGTACGGTCTAAAGAAAGTCTGCTCCTTTTGCTCAATGTAAAGCATGTCAATCATATGAAATAACAACCAATCAGGCATAACAATATGACCATCTTATTAATATTGTGTAGTTCTCCCATGTGCCTCCACAACAATTGTGCCTCATCAGAGAATGGACGTGGGCCTTCTGAGGGTGTCCTGTGGTGTCTGGTAACAGAATGTTGTTAGTGGGGGCCTTTGGGTCCTATGGGTTGAGGGGAGGGGCCTCCGTGGATCACCCCACAGATACTTGATCAGTTTGGGATCTAGCGAATTTGGAGGCCAGGTCAACACCTTGTGCTGTTCTTCATGTTTTTTTGAGTTCTTCCTAAACCGTTTCTGTGTGTGTGTCTGTGTCAGGCTGCATCCTGCTGGGGATGGCTGCTGCCATCAAGGAGTGTCATTGCTATGGGGTGGGGGTGCCTCGTCTGGTCTAGGTGGGTGGGTAACCCTAACCCTGAGTAACATCCACATGAATGCCAGGTCCAAAAGTTCCCCAGAAGAACACTGGATTGTCACAAGATGGTCAATGTTACTTCTCCTGACAGTGGTTTTACTGTTGTGGCTGATTGGTGTATGATCAAGCGTTTTGCACTAAGTATAAAAAAATATTTTTGGTTCAAACAATAACTGCCAAGATGTTTAGAGCAGCAAATGTACATCCTTGAATAAATTAAATTGAGGCAGACCTACAGTTTTTACTCAAAATGTATTAGTCATTCGGTCCACTTGTTTTTCATTGGAGTGTACAAGACATTCAGATTTTCATTTGGCCATTGTTTGTACATGTAATAACTGAAAACCATTTGTGAGTATATGTACATGTACCGTATATTTGTTTAGGTATATGTATGTATCGCTAGGTAAATGCATGTGACAGTGTGCACTTATTTATCTATTCATATTGTATTACTATTTTTATTATTCTTCACTGGGTGTATTGGTATTCTGGGCTTTTTATACTGTTTCCTACATGTATGTCTGAAAGTGCTGGTTGCGATGGAGATGTCAATTTCCCTGCGGGAACCTCCCAAAGGGATCAATAAAGTCGTCTATATATCTATCTATCTATCATAAGCACAAAATTTTGTAAACCTTATGTAAGTTGTTGGGTTCAAGAACACTCTAATAAGCAATGAAAGAATCAACAACTGGACTTCTGTTTCAAAACATCTAATTCGAAACGCTCTCTCAACACTCATTGCACCATCACAGATGAGGAACTAGCTTTTATATAAATAAACTAAAACGTCCCTAATAGGAAAGTTCAGAAAAGCAGCAGAACCAGTCTGGAATGAAACAACTTCTTACTTTCACTCCTTCCCTTTAACAGTGCAAACACTTAAAAGTGACTCATCGACGCAGTCTGTTAATGCAGTTTTGTCTGTGCTCTTTTAGTTTGTATGCAATAATAAGTAGTAATGAAAGAAAATCATTTGGGAATCCCAACAATAGCAACAATGCGACTTAAAACCACTGTGCTATCAGTCCATCAAAATTGATCCAAATGCAGCGTACACTCAGACATACACACACATAGAAGTCCTACCAAAATGGTTGTGTGAAGTTGGTTTAATACATTCCAGTGGTTGCTCCTTGCTGGTCAAGCCACCTGTGAGAGAGTAGGAAAAGCTGAGTTAAGTATAATCATCAGTGTGGCAACATAATTAACATCAAAACAGACTACAATTACGCTTGACTCTGCAGTACTGGATTAAGTTAAATAGCATTCATTTCACCCCTGCTAGCCCTCATTAGTGAGAGTATTTACTCTTGGATTAGGACGCTGAGGAAATTAGGATTAGTGTCATCTGTAGGAAAAAAGAAAACAACCGTAGAAAGACAGAGAAAAGGAAAAGAGATCACAAGCAACATGTCAAAGCCCTTACTTAACCTGATCCACATTTCACATTGCTGCCGATTCCATTTGCTTATTTGCAATTGTTCCATCAGGAGATTAATGCAGGCTATGCTAAAAATGTTTCGTGCCTATGCCTGAGAAATAAAAATTGATTAATCTGTTGTAGGAGACAACCATAAAAATACCAGAAGGACCAGTCTTTAAATACTATGGTGGGAAACACACGCAGACATGTGATCTATTCCCACTCTTGTTTTCAAATGTATTCCCACCACAGTTGATGTATTTAACTAGCTGGTGAAGACAAACTCGGAAACTCAGTATTTGAGTGTGTACTCAATTTGGACTCCATTATGGGGCATTTTCTAGCCCATACAGAGAAAAATATACCTCTGCATGTAATTGAATTGCCCTCAAGAGAAAGTTCTAATGAGGCCAATGAAGTATGAGGCAGTAAGCTGTTTAATTCTCAACAAATGAAGGACTGTTCATCCTTTAAAGTTATTTTGTCAATAGCTTTGATAACTAAACAGCTCACTTTTCAGACGGCAGCCATTTTGGTGCAAGCAAATTCAGCTCCATGGTACTGAGATGCAGTGTTTCCCACAGGGTTTTGTGAATTCTACTGTCTGGAAAAAAGCCCCTAATATCTACTATTATGCTATCCCAACAGTGTATGAAGTGTCTGCACATAAAATAAGAGCCTGCATTTAGTATCACTCCGTCTTTAAATTACCGTGGATATTGGATTTAGCGACAAACAGCAGCAGCCTGTGCAGTTTATATACAGGAAAACTAAATATAATGCTGTTAAGATGTGACATTCTATGGACAAATTTATGTTAGCTTAAATAAAGTGTAAGCGAATAAAACAAATTTATAGTAAGTTAATTTTCAATTTAATTTTGCTAGCTAGCTCTGATAAAGTTATGCTAGCTCACGTTACACCTGAAGTCGTAGCCTCAGGGTTTTGACCAACTCTCTTTAAATAATTGTAAATCTCTGTGTTCTAAATAAGTGCACAAACATCGGGCTTTAAACAGTGGCGGTAACGTCAATTTTTATCAGTAAACAAAACAAATAGCTTCACATTACGTGAGTCCCGATGTTACTCTTATGTCCATCAGAAAATAAATACACATAAATCCCACCCAAACCATTTGATTGGCCCGGCAGATCTATTCCAGAGCATAATCAGGTCCGAAAAGACGTTTCCAGACCAACCTTCAACCACAAAATATTTTTGAGGGAATTGGTCTGGCTTTCAGGCTAGTATCTAACAAGTCTCAGCTCTGCACAGGTTTGTAAATCATCCTTCATGAACTGGAATATTTTTTGTAGAATTTCCCACACAACACAGACAGTGTGGTCAGCAAAGGAAAGGACAGTTTTTTTTCCAGTGTGTGTGGGATTCAACACAACACATCGAGTTACAAGAAATTGTGAAAATGAAGCAGTGCTGGCCTTGAGCTTTAATTTCAAGGTGAGAATTTTCACATTAGATCACTAGGGCTCCAGCCCCCTTGGTTCCTCACTTTTTACAGGCAGGAGGGCAAATTAATATACATTGACATACAGTATTCAGATAAATACTTTATCTTTCACATTTGATATGTCCATGCTTTCTGATCAATGACAGGCTGAGCCTAAAGATGCTTTAACTATTGCTACAGTTCGTTTACTGCAGCCCCTGTAGTCATTGGAGGTTTTATCGTCTGTTAACTGGTCTGATCACAAGATCAGCTGAACGGACATCAAGTGACAATTCACCGTTTAGCTATGAAAGAACTTGTTGTCATTGCCATTGTGTTGCTTTATTGTAAACACGCTTAAACCTAAATGTCAGAAGCCCAGTAACATTGCTTTTAAATCCAATTAGAATGAGTGTCAATAAGAAAACTCATCAATTTCCCAAAACATTCCGACAGAACTAGACACACAATTAGCCTGATGGGGTGAACTGTAAGAGGCATGCACATAATACATTTCAGAAGATTTCCAAGGTTACCATCATGAAGAACTTTTAACTTCTGGGTAACCCTGTAAGCAAACAGACCTTCTTTTGCTTCAGATTTTGAGTTGCTATTTACCCTACAGCGTGAAATTTATGAATACGTCTTTGCACTCACTAAGCACATTTGTTCCCATATTTCTGGAAGCATATCTAGGCTGATATTATGTAATCACTCATCCTATATTAGTTCATCTTTAAGACTGGCAGCTGGTATGGATGGTGGGGTCAGTAATCCTGCAGTTATCATCACCTCCAGGAAGCAAACTCTCATCAAGTTACACATTTCCAACTTTGTCTATACTCAGTGGGTGTCTGCAGATAGAGAAAGAAAATTATGTCTATGACTGGTGAACATTTCTAAAGACGTCCACGCTTCGCTGACTGAAGAGGAAACAGTAAATAAGGTTGGAAATGTCATTCATGCACAGATCAGAAATCTTCATCATCGGCCGTCATTCCTGACTCGGTGGAGACAAACAAGAGGAAAGAATGTCTAGTGTGGAAGAAAGGAAAATGTGAAAGGAGACCATGTGCTGTGTCACACATGAGCGAGCGGCAGCACATGACATACCCACAACTACTATGGATTCTGTTTTTCTGGGTTGCTAGGCGCTATTTTCGGCCTTAGCAGACTGCTCCATGATTAATACATGACAGAGGGAGGGGCTGAATTAAATATTCATATTGTACACACAAACACACACCAAATGCACTTCCTGAATTTTAGATTATGGGCGAAGCTTGATTCCTTTGTTTCTTTAACAAAGATAAGATGATAACAACTCCTATCATAAAGCAGACACAAACAACAACATGAGACGAGTAAGAGTGAAGTGGAGAAGAGAAGAGAAGAGAAGAGAAGAGAAGAGAAGAGAAGAGAAGAGAAGAGAAGAGAAGAGAAGAGAAGAGAAGAGAAGGACTTGAACAGAGTATTATAAGAAAGCTGAATACAGTATGTGCGTGCATGTCAGTAGGGTGGCAGTGGCAGATGGCAGAAAGATGACACCAGAGCTTGATGGGCAAGAGACAGGCCAAGCAATCACACACTCAAACACACACAAAGGAAGAGCTGGAAGTGTAAGTGACTGTTAGGCATCTTCCCTCTGTTGCACTAACAGCCATCATGACCATTTTTAATTTTTCCCCTGAACTCTCCTCAAACCAACGCTAGACATGCGTCACGGTACATATGGGGAAAGGGAGCGTGACGGAAAATGTGAATTGCAAACGCGCATGTGAATGTATGCATGAGAGCATGTGCGTGCGGGGGAGGGCATGTAGGGACAGACTGTACAGAAATACAGAGGGAAGAATGCGTATATTTATTTGTGTGTACAGGAAACGTATCTCATGGAAACCAGGCAGCTTTATAGGTTGTCCACAATGACCTCTGACGCCTGAGGAGGAAGACGGGTCAAGTGCTCTCTGCCTTTACACATAGTGAAGAGAGATGGTCTCCATAGGAACCACGGCAAACAAATACGCAGAGAGAGAGACAGGGAAAGAGACAGAGACACTTTTTAACAGATTAAGAGTGTTCCTTCACATCTAGTGTTATAAATGCTGACACTACCCCTAAATAGTCTGAATACCAAACAAACTGAATATACTTGCATTTAAGGGAACAGCGTGTTGGATTAAGGGGAATCGATGTATTTTATGTTTCCATTACCTGGAAATGAGCCCTTCAAGTCTACATTGGGACCTGGTCCTCGTCCAGAGAGCCTGCCATGTTGCACGCATCATATTTCCATAAACCAAATACTGCCTCTGGAGAGAGCCTTTCACGTTTATACGTTGAAGGCGTCCACCTCTAGGGAGGGGTATTCATTTGGTTGCAATCTAAAACCTTACCACTAGATGTCTCTCAATTCTGTACACTGGTCCTTTAACAGCATTTAACAACATTTGTTGATGTTACTTTACATTAGGGGGATGCATATTGCTTATCTCCGTGTATAAGTACAATCTAGGATACATATGGTAGCCATTTATTTTGGGAAAAATGTGTAGTAAAAAGGAAGCATTTTTTTAATCTCCTAGTCATCCGTCATGCAAAAAATTTAAACATATTTTTTTTAGTTTCCAAGCACCTCAAATTGCTTGATTCGTAGACTATGTCACAGTTTCACTTTAACAGGACTGGATGATAAGAACTGGATTCACAATTTGTTAATCAATAAGTTACATCTGGATAGCTACTCCGGTGACAGTATGGAACCCTCTAGCCTGGTCTAATTTCTTGTGCCCTGCTCGAGTCACGCTGCTGATTTACTGTCTTCCAAGGCCAGTCATAATGGATCGGGTGCCTGTGTGCACAGTCCACTGGATATGTGTACAGCTGCAAGTTTGTACTAATCCATAATGTACAAATCACTTCACTGTTGTTTCACAGTTGTACTATAGAGAGGACCTTTATTCAATAAAACAATTATCTGCATTTATGGAAGTAACAAGAGATAAAGTTCAAGAGGGATGAGACAGAAAGATTCATTAGCACTTACAGCTCATCTGTGGTCTGAGCTTTGGCGGTTTTAGACTCCATGAGTGACAAGAGGGTCACTTTAAGCGTCATGGAGTTCTAGTGGAGCATCACACTATCACAGGAGGTATGTTTGAGTGCTTTTGTGTTGACAAAAGACACAGTTTGTATCAACAATTACTAGTTAGAAGGCATGCTTGTTGCACATCATAATGTTTCATTTGTTGTAAGTAATGTCCTGCTGGGTGTTTTTGCAGTTTTGTGATGCCATGTGTTAGATTCTTTAATGTTTTGACCTATGTGACCTGTGTCATATGCATGTCCCTCAGGAAATGTTATGCATATTCCCAAGTGGTGAGTAAGGACATACATAAAAGTTATGAAAAAGCACATGTGTGCCTCCAAGCCTAGGCAGGAAAGGGATTTGCTCTTGTTCCGTGTGACATGTCCATTTGTAAAAGCCTAGATGTGTCGACAGACTTCCTTGTGGATAGACATACGTGATCACCACATGGAAAAGGAAGAGGGGGAGTGCCAAGTTACCGATGCCTGGCAAAACGACAAGTTGGCTCAGAGGCTAGGGCAGGAAGCAAGAGTGTCTGGTTCAGTAGATACACACCCGGTATACAGCGCCGAGGAGAGCCCTTTCACAATGCAAAAAAACCTACACACAGAATACCTTCAGAAAAAGACATATAGACAATAGCACGCAGTATGGTTTGAATGTGTAGACAAGCTCTCTTCCTGTTAGTACATGAAGGCACCGAGTTGCCTTGTTCTGGGAAACCTTTACCTCCACCTGACCAGCAGTCATTCTAATACTGTGCCAGTCACGCCAACCTGTCTAGTCCACTACATGTCAGTCTGGTGTATTCTGAGCCCTCAATATCACCATCAGAGCTCTGCCACCCTCCACTCCTGCCAACTATGCCATCCTGTCTGCTGAGGCTCCACCAAAATTGCCCTTCTGCTACAACCAAACTCTGAGCCAGTCTGAGAGGGTGCCAGCAACGCCAACCTGTCACCGCCACTCTAAACCACAAGATAATCTGCTGGGAAGCCAACATATGAAGAGATTCATTCCAAAATGAGAGATCCGTCATGTGACTGAAAAAAAAGTACTTTCTACCAGATCAACTTCCAATTTTCTGTATTTAGAGGAGAGAACTGCCTCTCTCTTCCATGGTAGTTTACTTTAGGGGATTTAAGTTTTATGTAAGAAAAGACCTAGTCGCATGGGATTGGTATTACCTGGGGATGCCATGTGATTTAGAAATGACCCCCCTGCATCTGTGCTGTGTGCTGCGCAGTTGCACAGGATAAGCAAACTCTGTGTTTTACTCAAATCTATCCCCAGATATGATGCCCAGGCTTACTTTTCACTTCCACTTCATAAAAAATCTGAGGTAAATATTGTATCTTTCACATCTATAAAGAGGTTTTAACAGCTTCAGTTACTTTCCACGTTTGGGTTATAATAAAATTAATTTATTCCCTTATTGATCCATCATGGGGAAATTCTGCTGCTTTAAAAAAAATAAAATAAAAACATTATGTAATGAGACTGTATTGATTTGTACATGACTAGTATTGTCACATGACTTTGAGATCTGAAGAAACATAGCAGTAATTTGCTGTGTAATCTTCACTTACAAATTATAAACATGGCTAATGCATGCATGGTTAAGATGACAACTATTACAAATTACTAGAGGTCCCCAGGTAGTACTAGTCCACACATGACTTTAGCCCTATTTGCACGGGATTGGTTTTACCTGGGAACGTCATGTGATTTAGAAATTATGCCCCCACGTCTCTGTTTCACTCATATTTGGGTTTTACTCATATTTACTATCCATAGTTATGTCTCCACTTTCCACTTCACTCCACTGCATGGCAAAGGACATTTTACACTTTTTGACAGCTTTAGTTACTTTGCAAATTCTAACTGATAATAAAAAAATACATATTTTTAAAAATAAAACATGATGCGATGAGACTATTGATCCCGGGGCAGAAATTACAGTATTTAAATCAGCCCCACCTTTGCTGATGAACACATTAATGCTTAATTTAATGATTTCAAATGGGTGAATGGGCAACATCTCGACTTAGAACCCTAACATCAGTCCAAACTTTGATTTATAGCACATCCTTCATATCTCTTAAGTGACAAGAGGCAGAAAAAAAGATCTGAATTAATCAAAAGTCTTGAAAAAGTAAAAACACACCCCCATATCACAGAGATGGCAATTTGCACTGGATTAGTATTATCAGAGCACCTCTGTGTTACGAGAAATAGGGTAGGTAATTTGCAATGTAATTTTTACTTTGCAAATTACAGCTATGCCCGATTCGCACGATAAGCACCATATAAAAATACTCACTGACTCATAAGTCTGTGTAGTCTTCAACCTCTGAATAACACTGTCAGGTTCCTGGCTGTTAAATTTGCTACAAATTATCAAGCTACAAGTTGATTAAATCTATCAGATGACTGTAATTATCTCTTGGGTTGTAGTCTCCAAAGTCAGCAAATTAATTGGTTGGTCAATATGCTTTCGTCCAGTGCAATTCATATTGGTCAGACAATCCTAGGTACTTCATTAATCAGGAGAAAAGGCTTCCAGCATTAGTCCCGTTATAAGAACGCCACCCTGTTTTCTCAACATTAAATCCACCCAGCCTAATGACACTGTTCGACACCCTGTCAAAGAAGAAGTCATCTGTGTGGCTTCGTCATGTCAAAATAAACCCCAAGTGGAAACTTTGGAAACAGAGGCTAACTTGTTTGTACTATAAGAATCTACTTTCGCGTTTAGCCATTGAGACTTTTTTTGTACGCCTAGTTGGCTCTGAGTTTGTCGACATCTTTTCAGTAAAAAAATAATTGGGTTAAATGACCTAATATGCTCTAAAGACCAGGTTTTTGTTTTTTGTTTTATAATACAATGAGACTACCCTTAGAGAAAATGCACTCGGTGCATTTTTGTCGATCAATTAAAGTAGAGATAACCTGCAAATTATTCCCCCTACAACCAACTGATCACCTGCAGCTTTTATTAACAGGTCATTAGTTAAATTAAAATGACCTAAGATCCATTTACTGGCATGTTTTACTAAAGCAGAAGGGAGAAAAAGGTGAACAAATGGGAAATGGTTAAATATTAGCACATAGAAGGTATATCAGCCACTATCAGCTTAGGGTAGATAAATTAGTATAAGAGTATGCATGTCAGACGAGGTTTGAGGTCTACACTGTGATAAATGAAAGGGATCTGAGACAAGATTGATGTTGATGTCATAATATATACAAAAACAAATTCAAATTAGAGTCCATTACAAATATATGATTCTATGCAAATAAAGTACTCACAGCCAAGTAGCGAGAGAATGGTGGTATTTTAGGTTTTAATTGTGTGATATCTTCTTAAAGATGTCACTTTTATAAGAAACAAAGATGCAGATCCTCCTTGTTTTCAGTATGAATGAAGCGCAGCATATCTGGAGGTTTCCTGGCTCCTTCTGCCGCTCTCTGAATGTATGCGCAGGACTAAATCCATGAATAACATCTTACCACTGCACTGCTAAAAACCACTTGTTGGTGTTGCGGCCGTGTTTACCAGCTACTCAGCACTTCCTCTGGGCATTTCAAACCTACGAGACGAACCACAAACGTTGACTTTATTTGTACTGCTCAGTCTTTTTATAAATGTGTGTTTGTCTGTGTTCACGTGTGTGCGTGTGTGTGTGTGTGTGTGTGTGTGTGTGTGTGTGTGTGTGCTACACACAAACAATATATGTTTGTGTGTAGCACTACAATCATGCAAATTAGCAAGGCCAGTGTAATCTTCTGGGATCAGGAGCGTACTTACTTTTTCCAAGGAATATAACATATTATTATGTATTTCAACTAATATTCCTTTTGTGCTCTTTAAGTTTTTCGTTTTTATTACCAGCTGTGGCTCAGTAGGTACAGCAGGTTTGTCCACGAACCAGAGGGATAGAGGTTCAACATGCTGAAGTGTCTGAGAAAGACACTGGACCCCGAGTTGCTCCCAGTGCCTGGCACTGCTGAGGAAATGTGTGTGTCCTTGTGTGAACAATCAGGTAGAGGTGTCATTGTGACTGCAAAGTGCATTGCGTACCAATTATTTAGAAAAGCACTGTATACACATTTACCATTACAAAAGGATATAAACGTTTGCATGTTCAAATATGTCAACAGTTTCCATAAGATGTACTTATTTTCCTAAATCTATACATTCCCAAGATTGACTCACAGCCTGTCCAATCTGTGCCACACCTTTTGCCCCGTGTCAGCTGGGATTGATCCCCTAGATCCTTCTAAAGGAAAAGCACGTAAAGCCAATCACATAAACATACAGTAGAATCAATCAAACTTAAAACGAAATCCTCTGAATCCAAATAATTACATAGTGAACCGCCACAATCTAACAAAAACAGTCCACCCATGTAGCGATCCATATTGACATCAACCGGAATAATCACACATATACACACAAACATTTTAGATTTTAGTCAGGTGCTCTGGTCATACAATTCATCACTCTCACTCCGTCTCAACACAGACACAATAACTGCTCACAAACAGAGGCCATGTGGTCTGGCAGCAGGCAGGCAACATGAAGTGAGTCCACAGGGAGACAGGAGATCCCTGTGACACATAAGACACCAGTTATCTGAGTGTGTTTATGAAAGGCCTGAAAGTCTACTAAAAGAAACAGAGACATCTGTACGGGAGTGGAGGGGTCACTGGTTAAAGAGAAGGGCTCTTCTGTTTGGAAGAGAATGACACATGTGGACATCACATGGTAGATTCCACTTACTGGCTACACATTGGGTCACAAGTGGTGCCGTATATACGGCTCTACACAAAAGTCTCAAAAGCAAAGGTCAAATAATGTGTTTTATAAATGTTTCAAGTCAAAAGAAGTAAATAGAGACGGCACTGTTACTGCTGTTACTTTTAAGGAAGATGAGGCAATAGTATAATATGCTCACTAAGCTCCAGGCTGGGGAAACAGTTGTTATACATCTGCAAAGTAACTCACTCTATCAGATGTTAAACCAAGTAGTCCACCCACCTGCATCATGGAAATTCCTCTGAATTTCAGTACAACTTTGTTTTGTCAACCCTCAGAATGACAGTAGGAAAGAGGAAATTGCTCAGAAGATCTCAATGCTGCATATCCAGCCTACAAAGTGAAGCTTTTAGCCTAGCTGGACACTTGAATATCAAGAGATAATCTATTTCTCCTCCAAAAGTGAAAGGACACAATGGCTTTTTCTCAAGCTAAGGTGTTCACCAGGTAGCTCCTACTACACCACGTGCCGATGCCACCTGTTTAAAAGGCGGAGCTGAGACCTCAGTGATGTAAGGTTGCTGACGAAAACAAGTATTTCCCTTGAACAACCTCGGAGACTGTCGTAATCTGTAATCCTTCCCTCGTTCATCACTTCTTAAGTATGACTCTGATGCCCTGCTACAGTACCTTGCGGGCACAAGGGTACATTTAAAAGGTCGATAGAAATAGAAACTGGACTTGACAAGCCAGTGGAGTTAATTACACCTTTTGTGTATTACTGTTTGTTTTCACAAGACCTGTATTCACTGTGTGTGTTGATGTCTGGAATATGGGTGTGATTCCCAACATGTACTGTCATGCTGAATTATGTTAATTGTGTATGCGTGTGTGTGTCAGTGTACGTGTGCGTTTCTGTGCATGTTGTTGAGGCCTGTGATTAGTTAGTGTCTCTCTACAGGCTTCCAGCGTAAATTTGTGGGTTTGCCGACAAAGTGAAAGCAGTGGCACGCCCAGGTTTCTAAGTCAGGTTATGGTAATTGCTGCAGTGCGGGTTCTAGAGCAGCTTTTTTTTTTTTGCCCATTCTATATTCCACTTTCAATTTGAAGACTTACAATGTACTTGATGTCACTGAACAGTGAAACGCAGGTTTTACCTGGATAATGCCCATGTACCTAGGTCTATGTTGTACCCTACAGTTTTAATTGTCATGAATTGGTTTCACGAGTTTTAGCTATAGGGACCAACAGAATTGTTTTTTTTCTTTTTTTGTTTGGTTGTAAACACAATTAGTTCTTCATTAAAATGTAGTAGTTTAACAAGGAGATTTAAGGGGATTGACCCTTAAATCTGGAAGTTTGAACCCAGATCAAGTACTCATATGAGAAACGGCAGTTTTTCACAGTTCTGTATTGACTTCATTTTCCAAACCTGGGGTTTTTGCTTTTTCTGAATATTACAATACTAGAAATTCCAAGCCTACTACCCATAACCCATGGAGCTCAGTCAATGACCACATGTGTCTGGCTTAAATGTATCTTACAAGTTGTAACTGGATTCTCCATCAAAAATATTGTACAAGATGAAAAAAAGGCTTGGGAAATCCAATGTAATGCACTAATGTCATTGTCAATCTACCTTTACGTCAATCTAGGCTGTGGAAATACTCCAACTGTGTGTTGCTCAATATCTTAGGAGAATGAAGCAATTTTTACTTCTGGAACCATGGGCACCCAAAATCGCTCCTTCCACTCTCCTTTCAGCTCTCCCTTTAGCTCTCTCTTCCTTCTCTAGCTACTATATCGGTCTTAAGTTAGGTTAGAGTTAGATATAATAAATGTATGGGTGCATCAGACCTTCACATGTAAATAAACCTCTGTAATGTTGATGAGAACATCTGACACTCAATTAGAAATCTAACAGGCTGAAAAGAGGCTGGAAAGCGTAGCAGTTCCACATTCGGTGCCAATTCTTTGTAACTTGGCACCATAAGGCAACCCTGTTTATATTAAATGGGCATTTAATCATTCACTGTGAACTATGTTGATTTGATCACCACGCAACAATAACATATATATCCATAAACTCTGCCCAAACCTCTGAAACCCAATCCAGTATGTGACAACATTTATCATTCAGATTCTCCCCTGCGATATAAGACGGAGGTAGAGGAAATTCCACTGAAATTCAAAATTAAATTTAATTTGGAGGTACTCATGAGTCCTCAAGATAAGGGAGCTAAGTTTATTTCCCCATCTGAGGCAGAGTAAAAGCAAACCAGTTCTAATAAAAACATGGATTCTTACTGACACACACACACTTCAGATATTTCAAGACAAATGATCAACTTCACAAGTCCACCAACAAATCCATCTGACATCGTCACATAACTCTGGAAATAAGACAATATCGAAAAACTTTGATGTTGTACAAATCAGTATTTTTACTGTGAGGCAAAGCAAACATCTGTCCAATAACTCGTCAGTGCTTCTGACTTAATAGAAATGAAAGACAAGAATGAGTCAGAAAAAAAAGGAAAAACAGCAAGGGCATTTGAGTGGGAATACTGAAATATTGTGATGCAGTAAAGCTAACTGCTAAGACTCGTGACATCTATACAGTAGCCGTAACGTGATTGGAGAGGGCGTTGGCAGGAGCGTAGGGTTACGTGGTGGAGTCAGGGGATAGGTTTGGTTTACACTTCAACAGATCTACAGAGAGCCATCATCACAGCCTCGTAAAGTAGAATAGAGGGAGAACATTTTCATGCAGCGTCCAGCATTGCATTAGTTGATCTTGGCAATAAAAATCTGATAATCTTGTCCATTATCCCACAAGAATTGAGATAAGGTGCGGGATATCTCAGCCAAGCTTCATGGTGTTCTCATATCCACTGATGATTTAAATAGGAGATGAATCATACTGCCTGTATAAATATAAACATGCCACACATACAGTAGTTAGGCAGTTGATTGCCTCCTTTCCCTTGTCTGCTCATTCCATTTTGGTTCCTCCACTATAACGTGCCCAACAGTAGCTGTCCCTAACTAATAAAATGCTTCCAGAGGGAGAAAGAAAAAGCTTCAAAGGAATTCCTCCAGTCGATATGAGAGCCTCCATAAATCCCCAAGTCCCACTCCGTCTCCATTTTCAGCACAAATCCTCTCCGTGTGTGAGAAACCTACTCACACCTCACCATCACACTCTCTTCTCCTAAATCAACTCTTTCTACACTCACTTCAGCCAATCTCCTTCATCTTCAAACTAAGACACTGCAGTACAGCTCTAACGAGGACAGTAAAACTGAACTGATTTTGGGGACATCTTTTTCCACTTTTTGCTTTGACAGGTTTTGGTTTGCTTTGGATTTAATGGCAAGCAATGGTTAGGATTTTAAAACTCACAAAAGACCACAATCTTGTAAATATTCAGTATTTACTCAAATAAACACTAATGGCCAGTGAAAGCAAATGCCACCAAATGAAATATAAATGACATATGATCATGAGTGTACCTGGAAATATTGTGATGGGTGGACCTTGCACATATTTGGGCAGTGCAGGCATAAACTAAAGCTCTGTCAGTCTGAAATAACGCTGGAAGACGCAAGCCCCCATTTCTGGCCAACTAAATTACATATAATACTATTCTATTAGGATAAGATGTGTCTTATAAATGTTGGACTTATATTACTACAAGTCTGATTTGAAGTACAGCACACAAGTAGCTGTAAATCCTCATCCAAATGGTGTTTTAATTTCTCAGGGAATAAAAAAATAGATGTAAAGATTATGCAGCATGGAGTAGCAGACAATTCGTGGAACAGTAATACCACGTTATGCCAAAAATATGTTAAATATATTATATTAAATATGACAGTCAGCCAAATGCAACTGATGGCACATAGAAATACACTGTAAGTATCTTACGGGATTTATCAGTGGATGACAGGAGGGCTCACTTATTACCAAAAGGTGATTCATTACCTGGACCAAACTCTGCCTTCAGATGTAACGCAGGAAATGATTCACACTGAATCGTACCTGCCAACATTGAAGTTTCAAAACATGGGAGTTGTTTTCTGTCCCAAGGTGGGGCTGTCGCAGGATCAAACTGAACAGTTGATATTGATATGGTGTGCTTCAGCAGCATGCTTGTGCCTTTGAGAGACGATATGTTGTCTCACACCATTCCTACCACAGACAATCAACTCCAAAGAAGGAATGGCCACAGTCCTGGTATAAATATTACTGGAAACTATGTGGTCCAACCCACACCCCTTGAATCAGGGCATGGGTTGCCAGGTTGCAGTGACAGATGGATAGAAATTGTATGCAATCTGTAGATCATTTTGTACCTTATGGACAATCTGACAACTTTAGTAACATCACACAAACAAAACATATGAATCCATGTGTGACAACTATTCCAAAAAAACAAAGGGCCTGGCAAGCTATGGGGGATTCCTGAGAGAAACAACAATACTGGAGGGAGCAAGTATTGGCAAGCATGCTCAAAAGAAAAAGATTCTAATTTATTGTGACAATAAATGCATTACAAGTAAATTACTGTTACTGTACACATATATGAATGGCACTGGCTGGCAACAACAATAAAGAGTAAGGCTAATCCTTTGAGTCAAGTTTCAAACTGTTGTGAAAAGAAAGCCATGAGCAGCAGTCAGTAACCTTTCCTCTTTCCAGTACATTCCTGGAAAGAGTTATGAGAGGTACGGCAAGAAGACTAGTGGGTCAGCAGAAATAATCTAAACACATCAGCCTTACAGCAAGAACCAAGGCCTCAAGAAGTAGGTGGGAGGTGTTACTTGGTCATTTGAAATGATCTACCCCAATTTTATAAGCTGGAGTGGAAGAGGAAGGAAGGAAGCAGAGGAGGGGGAGAAATAAAGAAGACGAGAAAAGGGTGGGCTGACGAGGAGAGAGGAAAGAAATCTGAACCACAGAGGAAAAGGGAAAAAAAAGACCTGATCAAGGAGGGTGATCAGAAAGAATTAACATAACACCCTCGACCCATAAACTAAAGAACAAAGAGACACATATTAAAAGATGAATATGGAAAAATTTCGTACAATAAGCCAAGGCATTCCCAGTAATTAGGAAGGAATTTCTTACATGTGGCTCTCTCTGACGTCAATCCTGTACCTTCCCAGAGTTTGCTTTCTCTTCCCCGGCGCTGTGAATGTTTAGTGTTAGGCTGCTTTTGGCACACCTCCTGGACTTGGGTGCTAGAAGAGGTTTAGTGCGGAGGGTGGGGTTTCTTTGCTTTTTTAAAAAGCAAGCAAGGATGAGCGAGGTAACCCCAGTTCAAGTATTTGTCTCTCCTGTGCTTCTGCACTGTGTTTATATGTACGTCGCCGAATGCCAAATCAGTGGGGCCGAAAGGAGACGAAAAGTTGGAGATATTTGAAAACGGTGCTTAAAAGTACTGAACAGACAAATGCTGAACTGGTGTAATCTAACAAAATAATTATTGTATGACAAAGGCCATTTAGCACCGGGTTTGCGAGAGTTCTAAGTGTTTGGAGATTATATTTTGTCAAACATAATTACTGTTAGAAATATGTAATGTAATATCAGTCAGTCTTTATAAACTGATAGGTAATGCAATACCCAGAGTCACACCATGAGCATAACTCTAAGCATGATGATTTTATGCTGAAAGAAAAGTGCCAAGAAGATGTCAGTGCAAGAAAAAGTAAATTAATAGCAGCAGATCAGGGTGAGAAGAAGACTGGGTTAAACTAGAATTCCAGCAGTGCAAAATGATGTATGATGGCGTGATATCCTTCAGTAAAAGTGAATACAGGGCCATACATGCGAGATCTTTGGCAGCATCCATCCAGCACTGCATTAATAAGACTAAAACAATCTCTTAGTACATTACACACAGCAGCCATCTGCTTTGTACTGTGATCTGTGCGGCTGCTGAAACTGAGACAATAGCTGAAATGGAATCAGCTTGGAAACAGAACGGCGTTAATATATGTGTGCGTACGCGTATGTGTGTAGTTTAGCCCCGCGCTCACCAGCACGTCACATAAACCAGACCAGGGGATTATCTGTAATAATACTGACTCACTTAGGTTTTAGTGAGAGTTTACTGTGGGATTAGAGAGCAATCTGATGCTGGCTGGATTGTGCTGTCATTACGATTATTAATATTCATACTGGACCCTGATTTATACTGTACGTTTCCTTTACCAGGTGTCCTGTTTGCACAAGCATGCTAAATCACACTACACTTGAACTGCGGATATACCTGGATATACAAAAAAAATAAAAAATGTGTGTATGCCTTAAACAAGGATATATGTATACATTTTCCACTGGAAAGGTGTTTCAATGCCTTACACCAATGCGGAACCCAGATCACAATTAGTTAAAATATTGTAAATCATTTAGCTTGAGTGTTTTATTTGTGAACCTTATTTTCTAATTATCTGACTTAAAACGTCTCAATAACAAATCCGTTCACGTCGTTACAAATTGTTGGATATTTCTGACCAAGTCCTTCGCTGACGACCAGGATGAACCTGAATCCATCCACTTTCCCAACCAAATGTCTATGGGAACATGCCAACTGTGGGGATACTTACTTTGGGCTTAGTTTGTTTGCTTTTCCCCCTCTCTCTACGTACCCGGCGCAGGTTTGCTCGGGCTCCTTCGCTGAGCCTTGTGTGTGGATTCGTAGTTCCCATGCCATCTGATGTCAACAAGCTCCTTCAGCAACACTAATCCACTCCTGAAACTCCCCCAGATCAGTTAGCAATGGCAACAAACTGAAGGACAGCCAAGTTTCACCAAAGTGTTGTTTATAACTGAAGAAATACAACGCAGCGTACTGCCCATAACATTTGTATACTGAAACAAACCTGAGGGAGGCAAAATCTGTCAAAACAATCCCACATACTACATAAGGTTTCCATATTTGCTGAAACGTTAACATGAGGTGAAAATTGTTGTTTTGGTATTGATGTATGTGAAAGGACTTTCGGGTCACATTCTCTTCATATGCAATTTAGAGAGTGCTTTCCCTGTTCAGAAAACTTAACTGAAAACTAAACAAAAACCTCCAAGGTCAATCTCTTCACTCCTCTCCACTAACAAGCAGTCCATTAGCCAGCTCATCTTTCCTTAAACTATATATGGAGAGCCAGTGCTGGGGAGGGCTGTGCTGAGATGACAGAACTGTCAACAGGGGCCCCTGACAAGGCAGAGCACTGCCATTACTTTCATCTGAGAGGATGGGTTAATTATAAGATTTAGTTTCTAATATGGAGCCTTTCAGAGGAAGTGCAGAGCTTATACCCGGTAATTAGACATAAATCGTTTGACTGAAGCAAATGTTGGGACGTGGGGGAGGGGATGGTTGAGTAAGATCACACTTTGTCTGTAGTAAGGTAGAGAATATACAGTATAATCTCTTAAAAACACAAACAGAGAACAGCCTGAATATACAATTAATTGTAAGGTGGGAACGTATGAGCTAAATTATATATGTAATATGTGATTTTGTTTTCATCTTGTAACAAAACTAGTTTCCTAAAGAGATTCCATGTTTCCCAGTGTTTAGAAAATGTGTTAAATAAAAAAAAATAATAAATAAAATGTTATTAGCCATGCTAGTGACCTTGTTATAAGATGGCTGCACTGTGTTTTGATTCCTTTCAGGTTACTACTCATGTCCAGACTAATATAGTTTAACAACTACTGATGGATTATCATGAAATTTGGTAGAGACAACCACAGCACCCAGCAGAATGATTCTGAACTACTTTGGTACTCCTCTGACTTTGGAGTGAAACAACTACTGATCCTGCAAAACTACATAGATATTCCCAACACTTTGTGTTTACAGCTCCATGAGGCGCTTTCATACCAAGCAGTTCTGCCGATTCTCAGAAAGTACCCGATCAGGCCTAACACTGTGATCACTGACACGTGAAGTAAACAACATTGACCATCTTGTGACGATACAATGTTCTGCTAGGAAACATTTGGACCTGGCATCCATGTGGATGTTATTTAGACATGTACCACCCACCTAGACCAGATCAGGCACCTCTAGCCATCCCCAGCAGGATGCAGCCTGACACAGGGACACACACAAAAACGGTTTAGGAACAACTCAAACAACATGAAGAACAGCTCAAGATGTAGACCTGGCCTCCAAATTCGCAAGATCCCAAACTGATCAAGTATCTGTGAGATGATCCACAGAGGCCCCTCCCCTCAACCCACCATGTCCATTCTCTAAAGAGTGACAACTGTTTTGGAGGCACAAGGGAGACCTACACAATTAGGCAGATGATCATGATGTTATGCATGATAAGTGTATCTCACTGAACATTCCTCTTGCGTGGGGGAAATTAAAACAAAAATAGAAAGAAACAAAAAAACATGTTTCTCAGTTCTCGCAATGGGAAAACATGCAAAATGTGATAATTCCAACACCTTTAGAAATCAGTATATTAAAGCAGTTTGTGCAAAGCACTTCCTATTATGTGAAGATTCAAATACATTAAAATACAGTACACAGCAACAAAAACTCTATAAAAACTGATCCTATCAACTGTATCAAGGCATTATAATAATACCAACTACACAACTAGCTTAATTGGTCACTTTTGCTGGAAAAAGGCCCTTTGATTCTCCAAGAATACCAGTCTAACTGATAGTGTTCCCATAATGACCTCCTGAAACATTGGTGAGAACACTGCCGCAAAAAAGCTTGCTGCACAAGAGGCTGATGACAGTACGATGACACACGGTCAATGAAATGCTAGCATGTGAGTCACGCCAGTGAAGCAGCTACAGAATAAAGATAAAATGAAACCCTCTGGAAGCCTCTCACACTAACTAATGTGTGAGTAAACACGCTAAAATTACAGCCTTTGACCGCTGGATTCTGAAGCGCCATTTCAAGTGTCAGTCATGATAGCTTCATTATTCACATAAAAAATGGAAAAATGAAAGGGCCCGTGACTGTGATTGTCCTGAACAAATACATAAGGAGTGCATCTGCATATATGAATAGATAAACACTGACACACACATACAGCAATTTGTTGCCTGCAATTGGCTCAGTCCCTACACCAGTTTTCTCACTCTAATTACAATTAAAGTAGTCACGCTTGTTTTCATGCAGCATAAGCAGAGCGTAGAGCTGAGAATGGCTCACTTGTTTGTTGTGGTCATGATGACAAAAGGGTTTTCAATAGTGGGGGCCTATGTCCAGCCTGACCTCTGCCAGTAGAGATGGAAGGTTGTTCCTTTCTCTGGCCAGAATTTTAGCACACTGGACCTTTATGACATATTGGAGCTAAATGGTTGATGGTTCAAACCCCAGTACATCTGCTGCGTGCTTTCGGAATAAGGAAACCAATTAATTCTATCATGTCAACTTCATGTGAAGACAACCCAGCAGAAAAACTCTTTTGACAGTGATCTACAGAGGATTCTGCAACCTCAACCTCATAATGTTCATACCTTCAGTAGCTCTGATATTATTATATATGATTTCAATTTACATGTGTTTTTAGTGACTTCCCTGTTCTGGCATCAACTTTTATTTGTTGTAGAAGCCTCAAGTCTCTTGTTACATAGTACTTAGCGACATGTGAGCAACATCATAGCCAGACTATACCCAGGTATTGCAAACTCTACCTGATATTTTGACCTAAGGATGATGATTAAACTGGGAGATGACAGAAGGTATAATAACCATTCCACAGGGTATATGT
The DNA here is from genome assembly GCF_963514085.1 of Chelon labrosus. Classification (NCBI taxonomy): domain Eukaryota; kingdom Metazoa; phylum Chordata; class Actinopteri; order Mugiliformes; family Mugilidae; genus Chelon; species Chelon labrosus. The sequence goes on from NC_140341.1 coordinate 25,454,939, forward strand.
CCATATCAAACGCCATGGCAGTACATCCTTTTGTTAGAAATTCTTTCACTCCAAAACAAAAACGTCATGCTGCTGATGGCAGTAAAAGGGTTACATTAAAAAAATAAATCAACAACAGTGTGATACATCAAGTGTCACTACACAGGTCACTAGTGATTACATGATTCAGGCACTGTAATCTAGGACTGCTTTAGATCACTGTCAGTGTTATTACAGAGCTTTAGTTCATTGGGTAATGCAACAGGCTGGCTTGATCCCTCCCAGTAGGCATAATACTAAGGTCATAACATCACTGGGGAGACCAGAGATGACACGCTGTAACAGGAGCTTTAAGTGATCAGAAATACTCCGTGTCATCTCCTCGACTAATTGGCTAAATTAAAAACCAACTTGAAACTTAGCTATGATATAAATATAATATGATTACATACATTCTGTGTTAAAACCTACTTTGACAAAGGCAACTGTAAATCTCAGCGCTGAGCTAGTCTGATGTGGTTTGTTTATTTGCTTTTTGGCATAAGACTACCGTGTGTCTGGTGAGAACAAAAGGGAACTGGGGGCCCAATTAGATCCGTGCTTGCAACAAAATGTCCTCTGTTCTCAAAATAAAATAAATTTGTGAGAGGGGGAAAACTCTGGAGAGGGAGGATAACTGGTGTCTATTTATAGTGCCCTCCCCATCCTGTCACTAGTAATCATTAACGCAACCTGCGTTAAAATAAACTTGGCATTTATTTGTTAGTGCTGAATTTGAGTGTACTGTGCTAGTGTGCTATAATGAAAGAAAGGCTTTTATTTTTGAGCTAAATAGATCTTAAATGTAGAACGTTTTCATTTTGACATGATGCGTTGTCACATATGGCTTTTTAATGTTCAGCAGATGGTCTTGAACAAATGCCGCTGATCTGTTTTAGTCTAGTTTGGCATTAAAATGATTCATAGGTGCAATTAGCCATGTGTCAACTAAATGGATAATTTAAAGAACTGGCAAGACATAATAATGATGTAATATTATTATGACCAAACTTTTTTTTCCTTCACGATATATTCACTTATGGGCTTGGTACAATGAATGACAAAAAATAAGGTAATAAGGGGACTAAAGTATTATAAAACAAAAACATGTTTTTGAACCAAGACACATTATTGCATTAAAAATACATTAATGTACTTCCCTCTTCCATCAAATCTCCATTAAAGGCTGGAGCAACCTTCAGTGCCTAAGTGTCGCTTTCTGCACCAACTGTGTTTGCTACAAACCGTTCAGTCCACACGACCCTCTTAGAGTGCATCTTTGTCATATCAAATCAATTCCCACGGAAGGTCCAGTGTTTGCGTGTACTATGCGATGTGTAAGCATGTCCCTTTGCATTTACATGCGAGTGAAATGCTTGCTGCGTGGTTTGTCATTGCACGGATGCTCATTAGACTCTTAGCTCCCGGTGCAATCGTGTGAGAATGACAGTGATTCTGATGGATGCAGACACAAAGACAACTTCATAGTCAGGATGACAAAGAGGAGATAGTTTAGAGTGAGCTAACCATCAGTGACACTTCAGTAAGCTGTGGAGGGAGAACAGCAAGAGAAAGGGCAACAACTTTGTGGTTTTTTTTTTTTGTAAAGGTTTTACATCATCTTTCAGCAAAACCCACCGTCATGCAGTCTGTGAAGCCCCTCAACTATACCATGTATACTGCATACGTGATAACATTAATACGCTGACTGAGGAAGAATAAATCAATATAAGTACAAATCTTTTCAACCATTAGCTGTGGATACAAGCTTACAAAATCACTGGTCACAGTCAGACGTATTTTTTATTCAACTAGCGTGTTCGCATACCTAATTTATCTAGCCAGCAACAAGTCTACAGCATACCCTTGATGCCTCATTCATCTAATAGGCTACTGCTCTGAAAGCTGGAGAAATGAGCTTGTATGTTATGTTAATGGATGGAAGAGAAGTCTGGGAAATTACCAAGTGGGAGGACAACAAACCTAATTTTCATGCAATTTGACTGATGACAAGAACTGCTGAACTCAGTGATCTTGCATAGATTGTTACAGCAAGTTTCCTGGTGCACCACAGTAAAGACTTCATGTGGGCTAAGGGGAAAGAGAGTACAGTAACAGTTTTATATATATAATATAGGTTTATGTATATGTATATATATATTTATATATATTACGGAAAAGCAGCTGTAGTGGTTAGCACGGATACCACACAGCAAGAAGATTCTGGGTTCAAATGTAGAACCCCAGCCTTTCTGTGAGGAGATGCATGTTCTTTTGCATGTTCTCTGTGGGTTTCCTCCCACCGTCCAAAGACACGCTGTTCAGTTTAACTCCTGATTCTAAACTGGCTGTAGGTGTGCAATGAGTGTGAATGGTTGTTCGTCTTTCTGCGTCCTGTCTAGGGTGCCTAGTGATAACTGGGATAGGCTTCAGCCACCAGTGCCCCTCTAGAGAATAAGCAGTAACAGATAATGAATGAAAGAGTATCGATGGAAGAGATATTAGATAATCTTATGAGTTTCTGATGGAAAATTAAGCTCTAAGTCTGAGAGACCATTCTTAATGTAAATAATAAAGAGCTGTCATATTTACTTGAAAATAAACCAACTTAATCTGTAATGGAAGAACTTAACACTGAACATGTAATTGTGGCTATAGTATACACCGTAGCTATCTGAGACAATATACATTCATACCGTCACAATAAGAGGTGTTTGACAACTCTGTAGACTGAAGGTGTCTCAATGAACAGGCCCAAAACACTCATCTGATTAAAGGGTATAATACTGAGATGAGTAGAAGTTATTCACTCTGTTCACACAGGCACTGTTTAAAAACAAAAAAGGTCCTCATGAAAATGCAAAAACACTGCTACTACTACTTCCTGTTGTCAAGATTAGCATCAGCACTACTTTACTCACGCCTACCACTGCCCAAAATTGCCTCATTCAAACAGATGCGATAATGGTACACTCTGGTATCACAAACCAAAAAATTGTCCTGTCTACACACCGGTGTTGCAAGGAGTTTCGCAAAAGTTCCATTTTCAGTGGCCAAAACCTGCATTTGCACGTGGGCTAAAGGTCAAAGGCTGTTTTTCTTTGTTTTGTTTTTTTAAATACCTGGTTAGGTACGGACAAGACGTTATTGGTCTTTATTATGCAAAACAAGTTGAATTTAATTCATGACTTACACTGCAGTGTTTTGCAGTGTGATTCTCTAATGTATTCTTCAAACAGATATTTTGTTGGTATGGTTTGTTACCTTTGTCAGAGTATTAAAAAAAAAAATATCTCAATGAGGTAAAAGGTTTGTTCACATCTTGAAAGCTGCTTGCCACTTCTCTGGAGATGTGTTCAGACAATCAGTCCGACTGTTTCCCCTGGTCTTTGTGACACACAAAAGATAGCCCACCAGACTTTTTCCTCAAAACATGGAGCATTTTTGTTTTCTACAAAGAAATAATAGTAACAATACAGCCTTGCAGTTTGATGGCAAACCTTTTAAAATTTGCCGTTTCAAATAGCGAAATGGTCACTGGATGACATATCCATTTTAAACACCTATTGTGTCATACACTGATCAGGCATAACATTATGACCACTGACAGGAGAAGTCAATGACTGCGTTTACATGGTCTTTAGTATCCCGGTTTTGATCGGGTTTTTGAAGTATCCCGTTTTTGTGTTTGTCCATGTAAACACCATATCCCGAATTCAGAAACCGCGTTATGCCCATTTCCCGATTTCAAGAAACCCGGTTTTGCCACCTGGAGTACTCCGATAGAAGCCGGGATACTGGAGCATGTATACACCTTATCCCGATCTCTGACGGCTGCCCACTGTCTGCGCAGGCGTGAGTGACGCCAAGTGACGCACTAGATATACAATCAACATGGCGGCAACGAGAACTTCTCACTTTTGGAGCGACGAAGAGACTGAATTTTGCCTTAAAATAATGAAAGAACTCAACATAACTACGTGTTTAGATGGCAGAAAACACAGAAATGCCGACATATTCAAGTCTGTTGCGGAAAAGCTACATGACGCTGGTTTTCCACCTCGCACTGTTGAACAAGTTAGGTCGTGTTGGAAAACATTGAAAAAGACGTGAAACACGCATGCGCAGATAGGATGCAGTGATCAGAAAACGGGTTTCTGGTATTTATCATGTATACAGGGATATGAATAACCGGGTTTCTCTGTGTTCCATGTAAACACCATATCCCGGATATGCTCAAAGCCGGGATAAGCCTCAAAACCGGGATACTAAAGACCATGTAAACGCAGTCATTAACATTAACCATCTTGTGACAATTCAATGTTCTGCTGGGAAACTTTTAGACCTGGCATTCATGTGGATGTTACTTAGACATGTAGCACCCACCTAGACCAGACCAGGCACCCCCACCCCATAGCAATGACACTCCTTGATGGCAGCAGCCATCCCCAGCAGGATGCAGCCTGACACGGACACACAGTTTAGGAATAACTAAAAAAAACATGAAGAACGTGAAGACCTGCTCCACAGAGGCCCCTCCCCTCAACCCATAGGACCCAGAGGCCCCCACTAACAACATCCTGTTGCCAGACACCACAGGACACCCTCAGAAGGCCCATGTCCATTCTCTGATGAGTCACAACTGTTTTGGAGGCAGAAGGGACACCTACTCTATACTAGAAGGGCAGTCATAATGTTATGCCTGATTGGTGGAAATATCAGAGTAGTAACCTACAATTCCAATCAAAGTCCCTCTGAGTTTTAATCTTCCTGTTTTCCCTTAATTCCCCCTCTCTGTAGTGGACTATGTTGCCGGCCAGTTCTATTTGTGTTTTTATCCTCATTTGACCATTTAAAAGTCAGAGGTCGTTACAGTTCACTAAGTAAGGCTAAATATACCTGAAACATAAACTTGACATTTTGAAAATAAACCACCCACTCATTTGTCGCTCAACATCCAAAATAGCAAGCCTGTTTATCCAAAACATTGTTAATTTCCCAGTACTCCTCTGGATCTCTGAAAAGTGGGTCTAAATACTATAAAAAAAAATAATAATATATGGTTGGACTGGGGCACAGTTGTCCAAAATATGGCCCACAGGCCAACAGCAGCCCGTGGTCAATTTTTAATTGGCCCGCAGCATAAAACACTATGGAATATGGCCCATACATGGAACTTGACTGCCAACCAACTTTTAGTCCAAAGCGCAACATCACTGGGTACAATGCTGTTACCAGTAAGTAACAATGAGTTGAAATATATATTCCACAGTATTCAGGTGTTAATAAGTCCAATTAGTTATGTATATTTTCTTTTTATTACACTGAAGGTGAAAAAGAAAATGTTAGAAAGAAAACTACCTGAAAGTGGACTGTTAGTTTTGCAATCACTCAATCATTGCTGAGTGTTGGTCATTTTGGTGATGCAGAGAACTCTATGGGAAACAATCTTAACTGTTATTTAAGAGACATTTACTAAGAATGAAACTACACACATTCACACATGCAAGCTGCCAAGAGCAACCACAGGAGTCTACTCTTGGCAACTGAGCAGCTCCAGTGGAGCAGCTGGAGTTCAAAAGCTTTGGCGATAGGACGCTCTGAGAGAAGAACGTGATACGTTCACTTAAACAAACCTCCTGTCCCCAGCTGAATCTAACCTATAATGCCAGAAAACTTGTGGTTTGACGTCCTCCTCCTTAGAAAAGTCTAGTCGTACACCATGTGTGGCATATTAAGACTAGTCTCTTGCTACAGACTGAACTCTAAACACTTATCTGGAGACATGATGGTTTAGTGCTGCTTATAAAAGCCATAAGCATAGCTCCTCTTGGAGTAGGCTGGTTTGCAGCTCTGCAGCTCTGTTTAGTGAAAGCAACAAATTGACAGGGTCGGGTGGACTGTGTTCAATCATAATCTTTCAAGCAGGCCAGGAGTGAAATACCTGCTGCTGCTGGGCGCATGGACACTAGTTTCTGACAGAGAAAAGAAAGAAGAGAGGAGGTTGTCTCTGGGAGTTAACTGTAAAAAAAAGGCTATATCACTAAAAGCAGCAGTGTAGAACTTTTGCCTCCCCCTTCTGTAAGTGCGAATAATCAAACAAACACTTGATGTGTGAGCATGACATATGCCTACTAGAACTGGAACGTCCCAGGCTCATTTTCAGAAACAGCAACAGTAAAAACTGAGAAATTCTGATTTTAAGACAATAATCTATTACTGAAGGAGAGTAACTGTATTGGCTACATTGCCTGCTCCAAATATTTTTTCCAACCTGTCCAGGGGCAGTAAGGCAACACCCGTGTCAGCAATCAGGTGTTGCATCACTTCTCTTCTTTCCACAACCACCAAACAAGTAAAAGCCACAACAATGGAAATCTATCCTCTTTGTCAGTCACTTTCTTTTTTCAATGCGTCTTTTGAATATTGAATTACGTTTTTACCTGAAGCATTTGAAACTTTTCTTGGAAGCTTCCTACTACTACTAATTTTCGACTAAAAGCCCAATAGCCATAGCCTCCGCCACTATGGTTCTTTTCCTCTTCAGCTCTTCGGGAATGTCACCACAGACTCAACACATTTAAAACTGTAATATATTCTGCAAATTACAGAGATTTACCTGGAGTGGACTAGTTTGATCAGGATTGTGTGAAATTGTTTGACAAGGGCTTAATTGTAATGGATGCTCATTTATGTTGCATGTAAAAGTTCTGCACTCCATGTTTAATGATGGATATGACCACTTTTATCTCAGCTAAACTACCTGAAAGGACTTTGAGAACTATGTAAGCACACTTAGCATTTGATGTCGACTGAGACATGGATGTTTTAGAGTTAGTCAGTCACGTAAAATTTGCCGAGCATTCATCAAAAATAACATTTTGTTAGGAAATCCATGAAGGAATCCATGATAAAACCACAATTTGAGAGTTGAGATAAGATTCAAGATTTTTGTGTTTTGTCACGTCTGCGGTCTGGAGGAGGATGGGCGAGTCATTTATAATTGATTATAAATCTATTGAACGGAGTCAGTCTGAAAGGCATACAACTTCTGAGAACATCCAAACTTTCTGTATTTCAACAACTTTCCTGAAGGGTAGGACCTGCATCTTTAAATCACTGCTACTGTGGGCACAAACCTGCAAGGGATGCCAATCATAGTAAACACAACATCTCCATGGGGCATTTCATGCATTTTTAGTGCACGGCAGCACACAGCAGAGTTCGAAGGCCTCAGTTTCAGGGCTTATCCTCGGATTAGTGCCTGGAAAAGTTCATTCTGCCCTGGGAGACCCAGGGAGCACTGAGCCCTTCCTAACAGGGATTGTATAACTGCTGGGAACTTTTGATTTTGTTTTGTTCATAGAAGCAGGAGGATTACATCCTCAGAGACCCACCTGACCCGCCTCTCTCCACTCGGCTGTCCCCTGTTGAACCCATACAGCAGATTGCGCCTCGCAGCCATATGGGAAATACAGCAGCGGAGGGATTCTCTCGTATTACTATGCCAGGGATGTTCACAGGGCATTGGTTTTTATCAACAATGGGACCCTCTTGCATTTCACTCATATTGTAAACTTGGCAGCAGATGTGAATCCTTCAGGGTTAATCCTCAAGGTCTTGCATGTTCTTAATCTCCTTATATATGACAGACTGGGCATCTGGGCTATTATGACAGCTGTGTAATGTCATGAAAGGTCACTGGCTATATATATCTATAGTGTTGGCTTGTGCTGTTACCAGAATGTCTGAGTCCGGCCTCAGCTACGGTCATAGTTTTGCCACTGCTAGAAAACCCACTGAGTGGTAATTACATGTTGTTCCCACAAAGCAACAGCACTTTGTGGTACGTATAGAGTTTCAACACAGATCTCTTTACTACGCTGTCTGCTGAACCATACAGCTTCAACAAGAATAAAGGTAGACACTAACATAAGTTATTGTTATGGTCTAATTTATCAACCAAATCAACCATAAAAGTATTATCCATTATATTATGATCTTTGCTTATTTTAAATAATACTGCACAAAACCATAATTTCATTCTAAGCCTCTCTTATAGCGGAAGCAAAGCTTTGAACGCTTAATAAATTCTTCCTACGGCCACATTGCACACTTGTTTTTTCTGACAATAAGATTACTCGAATGGAATATTCTGGAAAACTGTGGAGAGGAAGACAATTAAGACGCAGTAATCTTATTTCTCCACAGCAGCTTCCATTGTTCACACAGAAAGGCTTCTGTTTAGTCTGATCCAACTCTCATTCCAATCCATCTTTCCATTGAGAAATATTTTGCAGAGCCAAGGATAAATTAAAACAATAACATTTCGGCTCCACTCAAATGCAGCAATCAAACGTGAATAGGAGAGAGAGCTATTGTATCCCTCAGGCTCTTTGAACAATCACTAGATAAAAGCGTCTGCTATGAGTGCGGCTGCGAGCACACCGAGAACAGCGTCACTCTCTGTTAGACGGCCTTAATAACTTCCTCTGAATAAGCTCCTCTCCGCTTCATTTTGCCCCTCGCCTTGGTTGACTTCAGTCATCTTTAGACAACTTTCAAAATGTTCAGACTAAAACCATCAATTAACACCCCAAGCCTTTTCCTTGTGACAGTGGCCTCTGTAAACGAGGACTCATCAGCGTGGGCCAGCAGGTGTTAAGCTCCCTTTTTGAAGATTACGCTTCACTTTCAGCGGCCTGGCCCAGACACTAACCGCTCTCTTCTAATCCACCACTGCAGGCTTTTGATAGCTCCCACTGCCGGCCTTTATTGCAGTCACTGATTAAAACTGGGAGCCGGAGAGAAAAAAAAAAGACAGATACAGAAATAAGAGTGACAGAAGAGAAGGAAGGGCGAGTGAATAAATTTAAAACTATTTCACAAGCTAGAGCCTAAACTGCCTGAACGGCAGGCCGCCTTTGACTACCTCTAAATCTAATACTTAAGCTTCAATTACATTTAAGGAAAGCCCTGACCCAAAATGCCAAGGTCCAAAACATTTATTTCATATTTTAACAGAAAATAACACCTCCAGAAAAGCTTAAGGAAAAAAATTTGACCTCACACTTTTAGTTCAGCACTGCAACATACTACAGCGCTAATATTAAAACGCCAGAATAGCAGATATGGAAAAATCTATTTTCCGATTCAAATATATCAGAGATCCAATATCGTTTTATAACGACCTTGGATTGTTTTTTTTTTAATTATGCCATTTCCTGCATCCTCTCGTCTGACATCTTGCGAGACTAGTTTCACATGACTAGTCTTGCAAGATTGTGCAACAACATTAGTCCACGAGTGAGTACGATCCAAAAACACACAGAAGCTCTAAATCTGAGAGCACTGTCCCGCCTGAATGTTGATGTGTGGCAGCATTTTGGATCAAAACATATGACAGAGACGAGCTTTACAAAGGCAAAACCATATGCAAGATGTGCCAAGTAGAGGGAAAATATTGTGGAAATACGACAAATCTGAAAAACTGAAACCTCTTTAAATGAACAGTATGGGATCGGTTCAGGAAATCAGAGGCGGTACCCAGCCCTACAAAACGTGCATGTCTATCACAGCAGTAAAAACTGGAACTTTAATCCTGCAGTGACACTGCAAGGCTCCCTCAATCACAACAGTGAAAACAACAGTCTTATCTGGCCTTAGCTGTTAACACTCCAGGATCACTTGTAAGGCATTTATTGTGCTCTCTTTTCTCTCAGTTGTGTCTCTCCTCCTCTCTGAATAATCTCTTGGATAAAATGTAGACATAGCTGTGTTCATCCCAAAAACTTGACATGAATTATTCACAACCATCTGCCACGGATCAGTGGTCTGAATAAGACTAAAAAAAAAAAGTGAGGTGTGATTCTTTTTTTTTTTTGGTTCATCCAATTTTAATGTTTTTGTATCTTAAACTAAAAGAAACACAGGCCTCTGATAGATCACCTTTTGATTCAATGTAATACACAGCCACACCGTTCGTGACGGAAGTGCAATTCTTGGGATATCTTAAAAACCAAGTCGTCACTGCAGCCCACACCTCAACACTGCTCTGCTGCAGCTGGCATACAGCTGCAACTCCACGCACATCAACCAGCTAGTGTAAAAACTGCAAATAAAAGGATGTGTTTCCCCTTCGGTGGCGTGTAAATGAATGTTAGGATGGAGAGATGTAAGAGAGCAAGCAGAGTAAGTCAAATATATTCACTGGATGGAAGCGGAACAGCAGCAGTGTCCAAAAAGAAGAAAAGTCCCATGGGAAATCAGATATGACAAAATTCACTAGGGAAAAGAGTTGTCTTGGTCTCACTTTGCAAACACACAGAAGCAGGCAAAAAACACGTATTCACAACAGGCATAACTATCAGCCAGCAACCATCACGTATACAACAAGGGGAAAATGCATGTAGGCAAGTCAAAGAAGTCAAAAACACGACTGAGGCCAGAACAGCTCCTAAACGCAGCATTAGTTTTTTTACAGATAGACTGTACAGGGCTCAGAGCATTTATAACACTCTATACAAGGTCTCCAGCAGCAGACGGCCCCTCTCTGTTTGTGTTCCAGTTCAGGGAGTTGCTGTGCATGACGATTTATTGACGCAAGACCCCCCCCCGCCCAGGCAGGACCTGCCGCAGATTACTGCTGCTGGAGAGAGGAGAAGATGGGAGGGAGGGGAGGGAAGGGAAGGGAGGTGAAGGGATGGAAGGGGAGGGGCTCGACGGGATGAGAGAGTTTTTCTGTGCGTGTGTGTTCTAGCTCTGCCTCCAAGGCCATAAACCCGGCTGCAAAATGCCAAGTAGCATGTCAACATGCCAGCCTTTGCCACCCAAGTTTAAGTCGGACAAAAAGGCCCTTCAGTGCTCTAAAATAGTGGTCTGAGAATAGGAAATGATGATCTGTCATATGTGGAAAAAGGCCTTAGCAATACTGCACAGACCGGAGGGCGACAAGGAGAAAATGAACTGCTAACAGGAGGGGAAATAGGGGAGTGAAAGCTTCATTCTTAATTTCCGAGCTCCCAAAAGAAAAATCTGGCAGTTGAAATGTTTTGGCTTGGTACAAACTTTCAACAGAACTATCCCTCATCTATTTTTGGCATCAGCTGGGAACAGTTGGCATTGTATAAGAAATCTTTTTTTCCAAAATTGGAACTGTGTTTACTCTTTGACAGACACCCGATCAGGCATAACATTACGACCACCTTCCAAATATTGTGCAGGTCTCTCTTGCGCTTCCTAAACAGTTGTGACTCATCAGAGAATGGACATGGGCCTTCTGAGGGTGTCCTGTGGTGTCTGGCAACAGAATATTGTTAGTGGGGGCCTTTGGGTCCTATGGATTGAGGGGAAGGGCCTCTGTGGATCATCCCACAGATACTTGATCAGTTTGGGATCTAGTGAATTTGGAGCCCAGGTCAACACCTTGTGCTGTTTTTCATGTTTTTTTTAGTTGTTCCTAAACCATTTTTGTGTGTGTCTGTGTCAGGCTGCACCCTGCTGGGGATGGCTGCTGCCATCAAGGAGTGTCGTTGCTATGGGGTGGGGGTGCCTGGTCTGGTCTAGGTGGGTGCTACATGTCTAAGTAACATCCACATGAATGCCAGGTCCAAAAGTTTCCCAGTAAAACATTGACCTCAGATCCAAGATGGTCAATGTTATTTACTTCTCCTGTCAGTGGTTTTAATGTTGTGGCTGATGGGTGTATGCCGTTAGTGAGAAGAAATTTCAAACAAGAAGGGAAATCGTGGATTCGGGTATTTTATTGTATGGCCTTAAAAGTAGTAGTTTTTAATGACAGCAGAAGTAATAAAATAACAGCAAAAAAGACAGATACTCATACCACAGAGAAAATTTACATTAAATTTTAAAGACTTGAAAGATAATAAACGTCTCGTGAGAACTAATCAGAGACACAGCATGGAACTGATCAAACAGAAGGGAAACGAAAGAGGAAAATATAATCCATGGTGTTACGTAAATTTCACTTACGCAACACCATGAAAAAAGGAGAAGATGAGGAAAGAAATCACAGATATCTTTGGCCTGCGCCAGAATTCGCTGCTATGTGACAACCTGAAACATCCACTCTGACTTAAACCCCTTTGGCTAGTCAATGGTAGTGACATCAATCTGCTGAACACGACCAAGACAACCAAAGCATGATGGGGAAGGACACAATTGGAGTTTTGTCGATGTTGGGCAGCAGTTGCGTAGGAAGAAAACCATGATCTGCACCATGGCTGTGATTAAGGGAAAGGGTTTCTAAGAAGATCACATGAGTTGCCCTCATTGGTTTAGGTCAATCACACATTATAATTCTAAGTATGCAAAGACAGATAGACATCCAAAGGGAAGTGAAGTGCAGCCAGAAAGACATTTCGAAAGAAAGTTGATTATTCTGGATGTGGGGAAAACATAAAATTCATTCTACCTGTGTAGAAGTTTTTGTTGCAGTTAAAGGCAATCAGAAAATAAATTAATAGTAGGCATGTCATCTGGTGAAAAAGAAGACTTTGAGAAACAGAATACCTCGAAAATACACAGTACTCCATGGACGGAAAAACACAAAGAATAAGGCATGGCTAAAAAATAAAAACATCTTGACAATGTTCTGCTGGGAAACTTCTTGACCTGGCATTCATGTCAATGTTACTTAGACAAGTAGCACCCGCCTAGAACAGACCAGGGCAAAAAACATGAAGAACAGCACAAGGTGTTGACCTGGCCTCCAAATTCACTAGATCCCAAACTGATCAAGTATCTGTGGGATGATCCACAGAGGCCCCTCCCCTCAACCCATAGGACCCAAAGGCCCCCACTAACAACATGCTGTTGCCTGTGTCCACCCTTTGATGAGTCACAACTGTTTTGGAGGCACAAGGGAGACCTACACAATATTAGATAGTCATAATAGACATGATTGGGGTATATGAATGAACTGTAAAAAGGTAGTGTATTATGTTCAGCTGATGCTTTCATAAAACATGTCAATGACTGAGCGTAGATGATTTAAAGCAGAGCTACAGAAGGGAAGCGTTGTGCACACAGATAAAGAAGCAACAAAACTCAGATAGCAATTTCCCTTGAATTGATGTCACTGAAGACAGGGCACCAAACTCTTCCAAACCACAAAACTATTTCACTCTCTTGGATAAAAGCTTGTTGTACTCCACAAACAGCACAGGGATCAGCACACCATCAGAATTTACAAAACCAAACTGCTTCTATATCAGAGGATCAGAGCCTGCTTTAATGAGTTGTTGTTGCCGTAGATTGATGTCATCAACTGATTCTAAACTATGCAGGTACAAACTCGTATCATGTATCAAGTCTTTTTGACAGAGGGCATACTATGACTACAGTTAATACACAGAATAATTCATTTATGGGCTTGGATTCAATAACTATTATGTTAATGACAAAAGAATGAAGGTGACCACTTGCTACCTAACTCCATAATCCCTCCTGCTAAATATTAATTCCCGCTGTAGCCATTGTGAAAGCAAATACACAGAAATGACTTTCTGTCATAAAATACAACATTTTAAGGCTTACCTTGTCGACTGTGAGAGCTCATTGTTAGTGCTGGTGCAGACTGGACAGGGAAGGACAGCAGAGCAGTGGGTTTGTCAGTGCGCCTCCGTGATGGATGTAGTGACCACCACGTAAGGCCAAGAACAGACGCAGGGGAGTTGTTTCTCAGGAGTTCATCACGTCGAGCCACAGGTGGAGACCTCGGTCATGAGCTGAGGCAGAGTTCCTTGCACCAAACAATCACACTGTGAAAAGCAGACGCAAATTAGCATATTCATATACACATGTAGTAAGTCATTTTCAAACTACACTGCCTGGTCAAAAAAAAAGTCGCCACCAAAAAAAAGTCACACACGCTAATATTTCGTTTCGTTAGCTTTGATTACAGCACACATTCTCTGTGGCATTGTTTCAATAAGCTTCTCCGGTGTCACCAGATTTATTTCCATCCAGTGTTGCATTAATTTTTCATGATGGGAGAGCCTGACCTCTGCACAAAGCCTTCTCCAGCACATCCCAAAGATTCTCAACGGGGTTAAGGTCTGGACTCTGTGGTGGCCAATGTGACAATGATGTCTCATGCTCCCTGAACTACTCTTTCACAATCTGAGCCCCATGAATCCTGGCATTGTCATCTTGGAATATGCCCGTGAACATCAGGGAAGAAAAAATCCATTGATGGAATAACCTGGTCATTCAGTATATTCAGGTAGTCAGCTGACCTCATTCTTTGGACACATAATGTTGCTGAACCTAGACCTGACAAACTGCAGCAACCCCAGATCATAGCACTGCCCCCACAGGCTTGTTCAGTAGACACTAGGCATGATGGGTGCATCACTTCATCTGCCTCTCTTCTTACCCTGATGCCCCCATCACTCTGGAACAGGGTAAATCTGGACTCATCAGACCACATGACCTCCTTCCATTGCTCCAGAGTCCAATCTTTATGCTCCCTAGCAAACTGAAGTCATTTTTTCTGGTTCGCCTCACCGATTAGTGGTTTTCTTAAGGCTACACAGCTGTTCAGTCCCAATCCCTTGAGTTCTCTTCGGATTGTACGTGTGGAAATGCTCTTACTTTCACTATTAAACATAGCCCTGAGTTTTACTGTTGTTTTTCTTCAATTTGATTGCACCAAACATTTGCGATCACAATCAATCAGCATTTTTTTACGACCACATTTCTACCTCAAAGACGTCAGTTCCACACTATCCTTCCAGTTTTTAATGATACGTTGGACAGTTCTTAACCCAATTTTAGTAGTTTCTCCAATCTCCTGAGATGTTTTCTCTACTTGATGCATGCCAATGAGTAGACTGAATCTGTGTTTACCTGAGGCCATGTGTGGTCATTGGACAGACCAGAAAGGAAAACACACCTGCATGTCTGTAGCTTTCAAAGAACTGATACTTGTGTTTCCCTATAAGTTTGTTTTCCATCAGTTACCCAGACTTCCTCTAAATTTCCTGCATAAATGTCATATGTCTACCTTTCTGGCTAACAAGGCAGGGGATAGCCACCACTGTGCAATGACAATTTAGAACATTTGAAATTTAAGTGCAGTAAAACTTTCTTACTATTGTGACAACGACATTAAAACAATTCTATTAAACATATGTTAGAAATCAACTGTTTGGTGCCAGACAAGTACAACTGAACTTCATGACAAATCTTAACTAATAAAAAATAAAAAGTAACTCGACTTATTATGAAAGAAACACGAGAAACACACTGGCTAACCACACTTCTGCTTTTTATTAAATGAATCAGGTTGAACCATCTGGGTCTACTAAAGCACAGCAAGTAGCAGACAGCACTGTAGCAGCTGTCTACACCAAGTCAGGAAAGGCCCCTGACGTGTTGTGTTCTAACGGCAATACACCGATCAGGCATAACATTATGACCACTGACAGGTGAAGTAAATAACACTGACCATCTTGTGACAATCTGATGTTCTGCTGGGAAACTTTTGGACCTGACATTCATGTGGATGTTACTTAGACATGTAGCACCCACCTAGACCAGACCAAGCACCCCCACCACATAGCAATGACACTCCTTGATGGCAGCAGCCATCCCCAGCAGGATGCAGCCTGACACAGGCACACACACAAAAACGGTTTAGGAACAACTAAAAAACAGCACAAGACCTGGCCTCCAAATTCACTAGATCCCAAACTGATCGAGTATCTGCGGGATGATCCACAGAGGCCCCTCGCCTCAACCCAAAGGATAATGGTATGCCTGATCAGTGTATATTAACAAGTGCAACAATCATACACTTCTTAAAATACCATGTATATATTAAATACAACTAATAAAATGAGGCTTTGCAAGAGTTTTAACACTGAGTGGCTAAATCTTTCCTTCCACAGCTTGTACGGTCAGCTGGGGAAGTCAGTGCCTAAATAAAAGGCTCTTCCCAGTAGTAAAATCCCAAATTAAATGCAAACAGAGGCCTCCTGACGGCTTAGACCTACCTCTGAGTCAATAGCAGAAGAAGAAGAGGAAGAAAACTTTTCGTACCGTTTGTCTGTCTTATGCAATCAAAGCTTCAAGAAGTATGTAAACACACACACACACAAACATACAGAAGTCTCTGGCTATTCAACCCTAACCGGCAGAAACAAAAGCCCACCTCTGTCACATCAAACAGGTGTCAACAGAACACAAGCAAGTGGCAGTGAGAGCTGCAACCAGTCAATCAGTCCTTTCTCTTTCTTACATAATTCACATTTCATTTGCTTTTACTTTAAAGCTGCTGAACTGAGTCATTAGTGAAAAAAAAAAGCTCAGTGCAGTTGCAAAGCCGTATAAAATGTCATGGAAAGACATTTTATCCTCAAGAGTCCTACTTCACTTATTGGGGATGGCCATAGTAGCGCAGACCCTTAAGCATTTGACAAATATAATAGAGGATCAGCTTATTAATTATCATGAAATGTAAGAAATTAAAATAAGACATTATGTTGCAGAAAAAAAGTTAAATCTGAAATCTACAACAAAAAAACATGTGACAAGTGACAATGTAGACATTTAAGCACACACTGTCAGCTTACATTTATTACTTTGGAGAAAATCAGTGTCATGCTATGACAAAGTATGTCATTCATTCTTAAAATTTGATTCCAGCTCTTTGCAGCATCCTTCAGGCCAGAGGCAAGAGTGGAGATTGAGATGTCTTTGTGAATGTCTGACGTGGGCGCATGTTCAGTCACAAGCACACAGACAATACTTACATGGCCGGGAGGGAAACTTAAAGAGGGTGTCAATGGATTTGCTGAGGCATGAGGTGTCAGAATAAAAGTGTCTCAACTGGAGGGCAGCGGTGCTATTCTCAGATCAAGCTGCCTGTTTTTGTCAAAGGAGTCGTCTGTCACATGAGAACCTAGACTGTGCTTTTACAGCTTGTAATGCTATGTCAGTGGTGACCTCAGGCAATTAGTCCTCTCACACTCTCCCTCTTTGACCCACATGTATAGTCCACAGCTCAAAGGGAAGACAACATCAACTTGTAGTTTCTAAATCTGTTGTCAGCGCTAATATTTCTTCTGGATGATTTCATTTTATTTTCTCAAATTTCAACTGTTCTTCAGGGATCCCATTAAAAACAGACCTTTGTGCAACCCAAAAGGTATTTTTCCTACACTGTAGCACCATAAAATTCACAACTGAAGCGCCTCACTTTCACAGATGAACACTCACGTTGGACCAGATTTATTGTTTTCGTGCACTAAAGTCTGAATCTGGAAACGTTTCATGCTGCTTGACAGGAAAACAGCTCTCAGGACCCGTTAATGGACTTCATTTCCCAAGCACTCTGAGCACTGCCGGGAGTAATCACAATGGCATAAAAATAACATGTGGTCGGATAGCGAGCAGTAAACAACAATTAAGAGACCCCTTGCATAGCTTATGAAATGAATCATTGAAAATGCACTTGTGCCATGAAGACTGCCTCAGCCTTTCTGCTCTAATTGACTATAAATTATTCAACTGGCGAGTGGGATTAGCGGCATCACTAGTATGCCATGGATTGACATGTTCCTGACTTTTCTTTGTTGACGGCAAAAATACTTACGGTTTACAGTCAGTGATATTAGGTTAGATTTCTTTTTAGGAAAAAACGGAAACCGTTAAAGGGGAATTACTGTTTTTTACAACCTGGACCTTATTTCTGGCATAAAATACAATCGTTTACTCATATAACTTTGGTGTCATTTGGAGTCGTTCGGACAACATTTAGATTCGCATTATCTGCCGCGAAACTCATTCATTTCACCAATATTTTGTTACGATACGCTAGCGCTATTCCCCGTCGAGTCCGAAGTTAGCTGTTATCTATTCGCGGACGTGCAGCGGTTTGTTCTTTGGCCAGCTGTTCCTCTCTCTGCCTCTACATCCTCCTTTCAACAAGCTCCTCATCCGTATACGCTGGCTCAAAACGGTAAGGACGTCCATCATAAACAAAGTCGTCGTCCACAACCTCAGAATCGGAAAAATATTCAGCCATGTGCAAAAAACTAGCAGTAGCAAATTACAGGTAAACAAGCCGTGCTCAGAGATAACATCATCCAGGTCAGAGGTTAGTAGGTCAATCTACAGACCCTGAATGATGATAACCGGTAACTCCGGACTCAACGGGGAATAGCACTAACGTATCATAACAAAATATTGGCGAAATTAACAAGTTTTGCTACAGATATGCGTTAATTACGCGGATCTGAATATCGTCCAAACGACTCCAAATGACACCAAAGTTATATGGGTGAGAACGATCGTATTTTATGCCAGAAATAAGGTCCAGGTTGTAAAAAACAGTAATTCCCCTTTAAGGAAAAGCTTTGCATCTCACTTCTAGCAAAGCAAATTTCATGTCTGACAGCCACAGATTCAGTTGCAGACATGACCGAACTGAATCCATCTTCGCTGAAAACAAGGAGGCTGAAGACAATGTCGCACAAGTGACAGCGTAACGAAGACACGGGTAAACTGAAAGAACATGGCACTGGGGAGTGATTGAGCACATGACTGAGAAGAGAAAGGGACACATTCCCTGGTATGAAGGGATCTGCAAAAATGCATCATTCTTTTGTGCTTGTTTGCAAGTGAACAAGGTCACTAATGACCACAAGACATCACATGAATCAGCTGTTGGCTAAACTGAGACAAGACGACAAACAAGAAGGACTGGTATCAAATGGCACAGGGGATCATATTTTCCTGTTGATGCATAGCTCTGATAGCCTAGGGGGGTGTTTACAATGACCAAGCAGACATTTGAACATATAACCACAGCTATATGATAACAAAGAACTTTGAATGGTCCTTAATTTTAAACGGAAATTATGTTAAAACACACTCATTGTTTTCCAAAAATATTTCCCCTTGTTTATACTGGCACCTGAGTAATACTAAGTAATGGGTTACTACCTCCAGCAATGCACCTCAAAGCTGTTTGCCCACCTCCATTAATCAAGGATGAAGTACTTCTTACTATCAGATGTTACATCCTGAGTTTAGAGGCTACTGTACAAACTGGAGAAACATACAAAGCCAAATACCACTGCAGCAAATGGCTCTGTACAGAACTTCTGTATAAGAAAAGAATGAAGTTAGCAAATCATGAGCAGACTATTTCCTGCAGAAGCTGAGGTCCTTCAACGTGTGCCGCAAGATGCTGGAAATATTTTATATTTATTTATATTTATTTTTATTTTTGCTCTGGCCAGCGCTCTGGTGGTCCGCTGGAGAAGCAGCATTGCTGCAAGTGACACCAACAGACCGAACAAACTGATCAGGAAGGCTGCCTCTGTCATTAGCTGCAGACTGGAGAAGCGGAGGTGGAGAGGAGCACACTGAACAAACTGTTATCGATCATGGATAACATAACCCTGACTACCCTCTCCCCCATGTAGACAACGGAGCACCGTCTCTAAAAGGCTCGGATAACTTCGTTGTCTCAAGGAAGGCTACAGGAAGTCTTTCCTGCCACAAGCCATAAATCTCCTCATCTGTGTTACAGATGACACTGGACTGAGTGTAACGAGCACATTTTGCAGTGTCGTTTTTGAATAGTGTAACTGCATTCATTTATTTCAAACTCAAGTCCAGTTGCCTTTTTTGAACCTTGTTGGATATTCATTTATTTTATGTTTAATCTTCAATAATTTAATTTGTCTTGTAAATATTCTGTATATAGATTTCTCTATCGTTATAGATTATGTACAGTAGGCTGAGTGTCTGTACTTTGCTGCTGCAACACTTTGCCCAGTTTGGGATTAATAAAGTATCTACTTATCTATCTATACGCCAATCGTACCATTGCCTAACATCACCTGTGCCTGGACTAAAAAGTTGCACTTAAGCACAACGCAAAGACTACAGCAGAGAGCTGGAAGACAGTCAACAAGCTGAATGGACTGAAAGCCAGCGCCAAAGGTCCAACTAGTGCCAACAGTGCAGGACACGCTGCCAAAACCAGGGCCACAGACACCGTCGGCTCTGGTGTCACGGTCCTTGAAAAATACTAACTTGTAAAATTACTGTCACATTGCCAATAACCAGTAGGTGAAATGATCTGTTCCATGCATGTGTTTTAAGGGAGGTTGACTGCACCCTATGTTTTATTGGGTTTTGGGGTTTGAAAGTTAATCAGAGTCTGTCATGGATTCCAGCTGCAAGCCCTGCAAGAATATACTTCTACTACACTAAGTTGTCACTAATTGGAAAACATAGTTAATGGTTACTTAAAATTATATATATAAATATATATATACACACACACACACACGACTAACGGGCAGACTCCAGCGCTGTTTTCACTGCACTACATTGTTCTACGCATATTTTGTCATATCTGCAGTAGGTCCTTATGATCCTCTAAGTTCTAAATTATGATCAGCTGAGCACTTACGACATTTTAAATCAGCAACCATTTCAAAGTCTGTTGTTGTATGTGCAGTTTAAAATCAGTTTGCTGACTTTAAGTCAAACATTTCAGCAGTTTTGAATCAACTTTGCTACAACTGTTCGTCTCTTTACAATTGACTCATTGACTCCATTTGCAATGATCAAAACAGGCAAGGCTTAAATCTCCTATTTGACTATTGTGCGTAGTGTAAGACAAACACTGATGCCTATCTCTTGCTTTATACACCATTATCAGTGTTGAGTAGTCTTCTGCATTCCAGCCACCTTCTGGATTGCGGAGGAGCAGGTTGCTGTAAAGTTGTAATTAAAAATGACTACTTTAGATTAAAGTGGAAACACAGACAAAAATGGACTAAAGCAATTTTTTAGTTCCTTGAGAAAAGAACCTGGGACTAAAATTTCCTTAGTAGTTTGAGGTGAAACACAGCTGTAGCCCCTGGATGCCTGACATGATTACTCCCGAAACAAGTCAATTAAATATTTAACATTGCATGAGATGACTAATCCTAACCCTAACCCTAACCCTATGACTATGTTCGGCCTGTCACCCAAGTTGTTGACAAATACAAATAAATATCTCAAGATACAAAACTGCAAGAGGGAATGTTGAATATGATACACTTCTAAACAACAGACTATTTATAGCAAAATGTAAAACCTGTTTCGTGTTCAGTCATCCACAAAAAAAAAAAATAACTTGTGTTAATCTTCTTTCAACAGGTTCAATCAACTTCACCGTCAACAGCCACCATGGCTGCCTCAAGCACAGAATGTCAAAATTCAATAGTGTGTTTAAAGTTTTAGGTTGGGGAAAGTTGGAGGTGATGCCCCTGGCCCGTCTGTTTTTATATAAATCTGAATAGTAAAATTGTCAGCATCAAAACACACAATTTATACAAATGGATTTCTTTTTTTTTTTTTTTTTATGTATTAAGTGGATTTTCTTTCTTTTCACAGCTTTCAGCACTTTAACATTTTACATTTATGCATTCTTGTAAACTGACCTAGTGTCAACTACTTCAGAGTGACAGAAAAAAGGACACACTGGTAATATACACACAAGTCTGCTAATGGCAATGGATAATCACACATATGCTGTTACCCCGGTAACAAAAGTGGATCTATTCTTAGTCAAATAAAAAGCAGGAAGTGGCATCTTTCCATGCTGTGAGACAAATTCTACGTTTAACAGAAGCCCGCTCCACTTCCCTTTCTTTATTACCAACGTTCTTTCAAGACCACCCTCGCTGTTACTAAATATCTTTGTAGTTTCGTGTCGAGCACCACCCATCTCCAATATATAATTACCCAGCTCACAATTTAGAAATTTTCCATTCTGCACTGAGAAGATTTTTTAAAGACACTTTTCCAAATGGGGTGTAGCCTTTTAAGCACAAATTCAGTCTTGTGTGGCCACTGTGAAAATGAACAAGTGGAGATGCCTTCACATGATCAGACCATAGAATGAAACCATTTTCTACGGGGGAGGCAATGACGTCTGACCTGGAACAAAGCCATAACTTACAGTAAACTGCTCAAGAAAACGGTGACCTAGGACTCAGATTCTTTTAGCTTTGACCTACACTGCTTACTTTCTTTCATCTGGATTCATCAACTGACCTGAAGAAGATGTTTACCAAAGTCTTCTTTACAATCAGATGCTTAGAAGCAACTTTTTCCATGTGTATCCAGTTTTATGAATATACAGAGTATGGAACCAAAATGACACAAAATCAAAAGACACAGTCAAGGGAATCCAGACCAAAATTACAATTGTATGCAACCAGATGGATTACTAACAAATGCAACTCCAATTTTGGTTCGAGAGATAAAAAATAAATTGATATTTGGAAAGTTGCTTCCCCTTTCAAGCAGCTCTGTGATCACTAGAAGTGCTTGAAAGTTAGAGAGATGAATAGATGGGTTTCTGTGCAAACGTCATTACAGAGGCCCATGCACAACTGTGGGGGAGGGGGACGGCTATTAACGACATGTAGCAGAGTCAAGCTCCAAAGAAGAAACAAGGAGTTGTTCTACAGTAAACTGCAGCAGACAGTAAACATATGGATGGAAATGGAAAGGATCACATGCCTCTGCAAAGAACATAAGGAGGTGGTGGATCCAGGTTATTAAAATGGGTGGACTGGGGTGTCCGTGGTCCAGGAGGTAGTAAGAGTACAAAATATGTATGTTCTGAAATAGCCTTGTTGCACATTGACTTTTCAGTGACACTAATGTTACCACCATGACCCTGGTCAAATAGGAGGAAAAAGCAGATAAGCTCAACGACCAACTAAACCAGGTAAACAGAGCAAAACTTATGCCATGGGTTTTGTGATTAGCTCCTATGATATGGTATCAATATGCAACTGATAGACAAACTATTAGATCCACCTCTGCTATGGCATTTTATTATTGAGTGAACAGGAACTTGTAAACGTTGAGAAAGCTGTGTTGATTACAACGGTTGATTTTAATCTTATGAGCACCTACTAAATCAGTTTAGCCCCCCCTCAATGCGCATGCAGCCTGTAATACTTGTAAATAAGAAAACTGTCTATACAGAAGTTGGATATTAAGAACTTAATATGGCAGCACAGAGGATATTTTTGCAGTCCAATCTGAAAATACTCGTAAAGTACATGGGAAAGCAGCTTTTGAATCGAGATCCAATCGGCGATATTGCATCTGCATCTGCTCATATCAGTCAGTGACTGGGATGTGCTCTTCAAAGCCTGACTGGGACATCCCCCACTGAAATCCAACTTCCCCAACCTTATGTAATGTTATCAAGTTTGTCCTAGGGGTTGTACCGACTAGTCGACTTTACTGCTGTTAAAAACATACTGCAATGTACACTAGCCTGAAAAGGCATCCGCTAACACTAGCACCAAATGTCCTGCGGTAACGGATAGAAGGAGGCTGCAAATCAACAATTTACTGGTGAATTTCATTGTCTAAAGTTATAAGCCCTTTAGCTGCAGTAAACAGAAAAGGATTCGGAGATATACTGCTTTTTTTTTTAACCCTGCTACATCATCCAATGTTACAACACACTGTGAAGTACTATTAAATGCTAATGATGGTGCCGACGGTGCAGTATTGATAAGCTCGTGTGTTTATGTTCAGTCCTGTTGTGTTCTATTAGTTGACATTGTTGCTGCAGTTGTAGAGAAAAGCCTCTGTAGCTCGCTTTGTGTGAGACTCTACAATATGTATTCAGGTCAAGAATATTGATTTCATTGTTGCAAAGCATTACTTTCTACTGTGTTATTATGTGTGATGTCATTAACTAGTCGACCTTGACTCTATTTTCACCACATATTAGTCAACTTTAAAAAAAAAAAATCTGAAGTCATTTAATCAACAATGGCAATAAAAGAGTCTTGACAACCAAAATAAATACTCAGAGATACTGCAAACTGGCTTTGGACTGCTTCAAGTATTAGCAACACATCTTTGCATTCCGTTTGCAAATAAAAGTAACATGCCAGAGGATCATTGGGGCCTATTTGAGTGTGACAGTGTGGTAAGAGGGGGGCCAGGGCGGTGGGACAGTTTGCACAGTCCTGCTGGTTGAGTGTGCTTGTGCACCACAGGTACCGCAGCTCATACCCAACACTGCCATGCCATTAATAGAGTCAGTTAGCGTAACATCCATCGCATGTGCACAAACAAGCATGTCTACCCCGACTGCCAACCACTTGCTAACTGATTTTGGGGCGCTATGATGGGTTCAAAGTCAGGACAAGGTCCTGGCAAAGCACAAATGAGCTAAAATGGGTTTATTATTGGAATTGTGAGGCACAGCAGGGTATATGGGGCTGAATGTGGGAGAATGATTCACAAAACACGAACTCACTGGTTGACCACAAAGACCAACACAAGGATTCATAAAGCTTCAAATCACATCAGTTGAGGCCGAGACTGCCTGTACTGTTGCCCATTACAAGCTCTTTGTCTTTGTGACCTTTTACTTCTTTGATTCTTCCCGTTTTTTCCAATCATTGCCAGCCAATATCCAACTGTTTTTTAATTATTACCTTGCATAATGGTAAGCCTAATGAGAAATGTGAATTAACTATGCAATGATTGATTTCACTGACCTTTGTGTGTTAATGTTTATGTAATACAAAAACGTATTTCTATTTTCTACTATTTTCAAAAACCAATGATGGTGCACATTAGCAAATATGTCAATTTTGATGACGTCACTGGTGATGGATTTCACCAAGTATTTAACTGCACCAGCGTCTTCTCAACATTGTGTGTAATCTAGAAGCCAGTGTATGTATGTTCGAGACTGAGAACAAAGACAGAGTAATATGGTGGGTGGCAATGACCTGAAGGGAAGACACATTCGAGCAATTTACAAATTCCTGCTGGGTGAACATGTCTGCGCAGTACAGGGAACTGTCACCTTATTTGTCCCCGAGCACAACAGTGGTATTAATAGACCCCATTAGAATCCATTAGCGTGACAACATCCACAAAATATCCACAAACAAGCAAGTGTTTTTAGTGCCAGCTTGTGCAAAATAATGGGTTAGGAAGTCAGAACTAGGCCCTGACACGGCACAGCGGAACAGAGCTAAATGAGCTTATTAATGAGATTATGGGAGGCATGGTTAGGGGACGTTAAAGAAATAAATTCTGTGCTCCCTAACTGGTAAGGTAGTGTTGTGCAAGTTAGTCCATGAAATGAATACTCTAATTGGCTGGATGGACTGGAAACGAAAATGAAAGATAGACTTTTGACAAACGCAGTCAATCTTTCAGAGGTAGAACTACATAAAATCCAAAAGCTAATGTGTGGCAGCGTTTTGGATTTAAAAAGCATGTCGACAAAGAAAAGCTTTTGTGAAAATCTCTTTGATTACCAAGCAAAATTGTTTTGAAACAAAAATGTTACTAGATTAATATATTGAATTGAATCAACCTTGCGAATCACAATCAAATCACTTCAGGAAATCAATGTCAATACCCAACCGTAGTCATGATGTAGACAGAGACTACTACTAATTTAATCCTTTATCACTCTTACCAATACTATAATTTAACACAGAACTTGCAAACTTTATTCATGAAGCAGCAGAGAAGGTCAAAGGTACCTGAATGTCGGAGATATAAGACTGACATACTAACAACAATCTGACTTCCGTCCAATATAATGCTATTAAGTTATTTAGTAGTTTATCGGTCACAAGAGGAGCACTAATTTAACTGTGTGTGTAATACACTCAAGCTTTAGGGCCCGTCCACACGTACCAAAATGATCTTTTCCCTCTCCATTTTCCCTGGCATCGTTTCAAGAATATTTGCGTACACACGGATCCATCTCAACACGACTCAACACGCTACTTCATATTCCAGGCCTATAGGTGGCGCTGTTTCAGTTTCAGAAATTCACCAAAACGGCCCCTTAGACTCCAGGCTTAATCTCATTATTACATATTGAATATCATTAAGCTGAGTCTCATGAACTAGCACATTTGTTTTAAAATATTATTACATTATTGTTAATGATGTAATATAGGGAAATATTGACTTGTCCATGTCACCCAGCCATGAAAAGTATGGTCCTAAAATCAGGCATCAAATGCAAGACTACGGATTCAAGCAACACGGTGACAACTTTTGATAACTGATGAAGAACTGCAACAGTGCGTGGTTGTGACTACGTAAATACCGTAAATCCTCTAATACAGGCCCGGGCCTTTATTTACTCAAGCGCATCGCGGCCCAGGCCTTTATTGGAAGGAGGCCAGAATTAGAGGCAGGCCTCAATTTCTATTTGAGCAAAACGAACTACCAGTAGAATGAATAAAAACAACATTTTGTGTCTATTTGAACCTATAAAATATGAGAGAGGGCGCAGTGAGCACTGATTCCATGACCCCAGGGAAGCGGCAAGGTGAGATGCGGGGGGTTGCTGTAAAGCTCGCGGCCGAAACCGGCGAGCCACCTTCGCCCCGAGCACTTCCAGGCCGACCAAGAGCCGGTCGCGGCGCACCGCCACGGAGGAAATGCGCCCGGCAGGGGCCGGCTGACGCCGGGGAGAGGTCCCGCACACCGTGCCGCCGAAACCCTGACCCGCCGAGATGGTTCTAATAATAGCCCCGGCCACTATTAGAGACCCGGCCACTATTACCTCCGCTGACAGCGAGACCGGCCAATGTTGGAGACCTGGCCGGTAATGGAATACAGGCCAATATTAGAGGATTTACGGGTATGCTGATTTGCATGGAATACGACGACGCATTCCCAATTTCAGTCAGCACAGATCACTGAAGTTAAATCACGCTTAACACTCTATATGCAAATTAATGACAGAAGACCTGAAAGCTACATCCACGTCTTCCATACAGTCAATGTTCCACACTGGTTTTAGACATTGCAGTCATCTATTAAGTTTGTGCATTTTTTACTCCACAAATATAGCCTGGGAGCCAGACCAACTTTCCCCAACCACAAATCTTTTGCAGTGAAAAGCTGGTTTGGGGCTGCACTGTTGTTAACAGATTATGCAAAGACCTTCTGGGGCAATCGAATCGACTGGAAGTGTTTCATGACAGAAGAGTAACAGTGACGTGTTGGTCTTATAAGTCATGTGAGAACTGAGGAGTTGAAATTGCTTACAAGTAAATGGCTGTGATTAGTTGGAGGACTGTGTAGTTGGGTGCAGAGGTATTCATTTCTCTGTATCAGCTGAAATATGTCCTATAATAAAATCCTAACAACATTGACAGAAATTGAGCCTGATTTGCCAGGCTACCACAAATGATCACACATGCAAACTCAGAATGTTATATGGTGTAACATTTTGCATGTTACCTCAATTTAGGCTTTCTTCAAAGGATATATTCACTCTTCGTCTTGATAGAAAATCTCTTAG
Organism: Chelon labrosus; assembly: GCF_963514085.1. NCBI lineage: Eukaryota > Metazoa > Chordata > Actinopteri > Mugiliformes > Mugilidae > Chelon > Chelon labrosus. Next base: position 25,482,324 of record NC_140341.1, read on the forward strand.
CACACATCAGTTGCTGGATCAATTTGTTGATTAACTGTGTAGTTATCACACAAATAAGACATGTGTGCTTTTGTCTAAGTTCTAATTTAACCATCAATTACTCTCAGTTACTCTCAGCCCATCAAAATCAGAGCGCAAGAGCGTCTTTAGACTCTCACAAAGAGAACTCTGTTAAAACAGGAAATGTTATTCCTCTCTTCCCCATCAGTGGTCTGTAAAGACTGAAATGCATTCAACAAATAGCATGATCACTGAACCCAAAAGTGATTTACAGAGTAATAACAGAAAAACTCCTGGAATGAACATGGCACATACCGCAAAGTCATCTGAACACTTCCTCTTTGTGCAGGAGATAACAGGACTCTGATCACCACGAATAAAATTTCAGTCACACCACTTACTCACAACACAACATTTCTTGCGGCTGCTTTTCACTGCGATCTAATGAACCCCTTGCAGAGAAAGTGTCATCATCCCCTTTCCCTCTACAATGGTTTACTTCATGTGACCAACGAATAATTACAGCCTGGCGACTCTGCCGAGTCCTTTAATAAGTGCTTACTCTCTGTTTTACACAACAGACTCTGACGTGTGCTATTTATGTTTTTTTTTTGTTGTTTCTCCACATATGAAAATCTAAAATAAGTTTAGCATTACCTTTGCATGATGGCATGCCAGGTATGTCTTCATTAAACAATTAAATATTAGCACATCCACCATCTGAAATTTAAGATGAAAATAATCAGATAAGCACTCAGATCCCACCAGCAGTTGTCACAAGCAGCCCATACCCTCTCCTTGATAAATAATAATCTTTAAACTACATTTCCCAGGGGAACAATACATGTCGCTCATTTCTTTCAGTGCTCGTTGACATTACATACCACTCACGTGTTTGTTTGCAAGTAAGTGTTACACCACGTGCCAGCGCCCATAGAGTCCTTTATTGCAGGTATGATGCATTTACTGCACCACACACATCAAAGCCAGTTTAAATAGTTTATTGAGCATGGTGTGACACACTAGTTTGTTGAATAAATTTATGATGTAAAAATTCTGCTTTACCTTCTAGTATATTTTATTCAGTGTAGCAATTCAAAATATGATAAATAACTACACTTATTTATTTATTGTTATCACTTGAAACCCTGGTTTACATGGACACCTGTGCTCCACCAATAATCAGAACAGACTGTTTTAAAAAGACTGTTTTGTTGGGTAGACTCTGGTTGGAATAAATATGGGAAGTGGACCATCACAAGATTCTGGGAGATGTTGGTGTACCTCTGGCGCAAGCTCACCTACTTCCCATGGGCACGGAGGAGGAAAAGAAACATGAAGTGGTCAAAACTCCCGCAACACTTGTAATATAAGGAATCATTTTATTGGAAGTTTAGGCTCGTGGTATTCATTGAGTTTCTGGGAGGGACGGAAGCATGGTGACAGTAGCAAAATGTTCAAAAAAGTATTTGTAAATACAAACAAAAGGTGGACTCGACATGGGCACCGCCGCTGAAAACAATAGGTTAGTCTTGGTGCTACTACTTCTTATGTCATTTTTCGTGCAGATATGACGCTTCAGGATGGGCAGAAACTCTTTGTGCATGACAGAAAAGTTCTATTTTAATCATGTTTTGTGACACGTAAAAACATACGTTCACTTGCCAAAACATCAGGTACACTATGTCTGTGAAGGTTCTCAGTTATCCAAAATTGCAAAACGTCTTCAAGAAACTCTACAAGTCCACTTGCCTTTCTTTAACGTTAAGTCTTTGTATATTAGGTACACTAGTGAGAACAAACACATTCTAGTGCAACAGACCGGAACTCAACCCCTGTTCTAATGTTCAGTTTATGTTGAAACTTCGAAAGAAAGGTGGCAATTCATCTATAGACCACAGTTTGTGGTAGGGCTGGGTATCGCTACTGATTTCAATTTGATTTGATTCAATATCAGTTCATGTGGAGATATTTCAGTTTTGAAACTATTTTACTTAAAACTAAAACTTGTGTCCAGGGTTCCAGTGATTTGTGGTATTTTCACAATATTTTATCTCTAACTGACACATCTTGCATACGGCTTTGTTTTTGTCCAGCTCTTCTCTGTTGTTTCCGTTTTATCAGCTTCAGGCCTGACTGTGCTCTCAGGGTTGTAACTTCTATCATGATTTGGATATATCCTCACACATGGGATTAATCTCACCGCACAGTCTTGTGAGATTTGTCAAGCAAAAACCAGTCTCGCGAGAGATTTCTAACGAGAGGATGCAGGAAATGCTGTGTTTAAAAAAAAATATATGAAAAAATGAAAAAATTGGTCCAAGGCTTTTATGAATCAATACTGGATCTTTCAGATCAAGATCGATCTGGATCTGAAAACTTTTTTTTTTTTTTTTCAAACCCAGCCTTAGTTTGTGGTGCTGTTACGTATTTAATTCAATCCAGTTTAAAGTGTTAAGTTTCTGTTATTTAGCCTAGCCCACTGACAAAGATGGGCCATCAAAATAATAGAAACGTGTCAGTACAGCACAATACAATTCAATAGTACTACAAGCCATAGACTCCAGAATGAAAACAGCTGAATCTACAGCTCTATCAGGTATTTCAAATAAATGCTGAATATCATAACCTTCATGAAGCAAAGATTTAGTGCAGGACTGTTATATTAGAATTCATTTATTTAATCACACCCAATGAACTGGCATGCGAGTATATATCTTATCAGAGTTTGAATCTCTGGTCAGAACAATTTGAAACAGGTTGAAGAACTATAATTTATGTAAACATATCCACTCTCTGTAGGAGTTCAGCTCTTAAAAAGCTTGAAAAAAAAATACAGCAATAACAGACTGCCAACTGCACAAAGAAGTCCTCTAAAACGAATAACTGCGAGATAGTATTGACAGAGCAGATCCTGGTTTTCATCTGCATAAATCAGAGCTCTGTTCTCTTCCTTTATGAGAGGAACTCAGACTTCTTTTTTTTTTTTTTTCCAGAGGGCTGCTGTGACCTTGTTCCTGTGGGGCCTGGAGTTTACAAGCATGCGCCAGCAGTCCTCCAGAGCATGTAATGCTGCTGAGGGAATAGTTTCCACTAGTGAAGGCTTACGGCAGTCTTAGCAGAGCAGAGGCACAGCCCTGCTGCTGCTCTCCCGTGTTTACACTTCAGGGAGACACAAGTTTACACCCAGAGCTGTGGCAGCGGCGGTCCAACCTCAGCACGAACCTCCATCACACAAACACTGCTTTCTCCTCACGCGCACGCTTACACATGAACGCAACTCGAAGAAATGGGCTACATGTAGTCTGGAGCAAACCGAAACACAAGAAGACGACTCTTCTAGCGCACTGAGTGTCACTAAATGTAACTGGGAGACAAAACTCCCCACAACATCTGGCAGCTTTTATGCTAACCCCTTACTTGGTAGGAAAACAACATGACAACGTACGGCGCTGCTACACGTGAAAGGAAAGTGAAAAGTTGTGATAACAGTGCTCGTCCGCTGTCCGTAAAGTTCACTTCGCCGACATTGCAGCGGGGTTGAAACTATAAAGCTAGCATTGGCATTAAAACTCCTTCTTAAACCGAGCAGCTACAGCCGACTAGTCCGAAGTTTTTTTTAAAAAGCCACTCCAAACTGTCAGCACTGAGGAACAATGTTAGCATTGCGCAACATTTACATGACACCTTGCTTCTGCTAAATATAAAGTCCTCTTCAAAGTCACAGGAAAAGTCAGGTACAGCAGAGCAACTTAAGACTCCGAAGAATGAAAGTGCAACAGCCGAGGAAAAAAAAAAAACTACTTTTTTTCAAGACCCTCTCTGAACGTTCACACCAAAGACGACAAAACAAAGACGGAGACACTACCTGAACTGAGCACCCTCGGGCGCAAATTGCTGCTCTTCTCCCACTCTCCAAGAGCATCCGCGGTGCAGGGTTTTAGGACCCGTCGGTACTGTAAGAAAATCATTCAGCCAGCAGCAGCTCCGCCATACTGAATTCATCACGTGCCGGACAGCCGCCTGTATTTCCGTAGGGGGCGGGGTCTGCGGGGCAAGATGATTGACAGCTGAGAGGAGGAAAATCTGTGAGCGAATGCATGAATGAAGTCCGTCATTCTGACAGTATGTCACACAGTTGTGCATCTTCTAACTAATCAGCAGAAAGATAGGGTTAAATACTCTGATGCTCATTTACAACCAAATACATCAGTAAGTGTATTTTTATCTGTGATTATAATATTAGTTTGATATCCCGGTATACCACTGCTCCTCAGTAGAGACTTTACAGTGAACTCTTGCTTATTGTAATAGGATTCAATGCTCCTTTAGTTTTAATTCTTTTTTTTTTTTTGAGCAACTATCAGTAAAAACCAAAAAACAGTGTTTTAAATGCTACTAAAACACGTCCCAACTCCATAACATACAGCACAGACTGTCCTCCAACAACCTTTCCCCTCAGTTCAATTCACTTCTACCGTGACTAGATATTGTAACCCGTTTCCTTGTGCAACCTCAGTCTGCCTCACCTACTTTTGTTTCCCTTGGCGATTCCCTGGCAACTATTTCCAGGAAGACTTCCCAAAACTACAGAGGACGTGTATCATCTTGTCGCATTCAGCCGTCGGTTTAATACTCAGGTTGGAGCGATGTAAACCAACAGCAGATTTTCCAGACCAGAAAAGCGAGGCTGTTTATGTGACGCACAACGTGTTTGCTAACAGAGGTTTAGCAAAGAGGAAGATAATCGGCCTCCTGGAAGATAAACCCAATGCAATTATAATAAAGCTCATACAAGAATGGGGATGGCACATCACTTGAATAAAATCTATCTCTCACATGTAGGATTTACCACCCCTGGATGATTATGAACAGAAGTAAATTTTCCACTTCTGTCTGGTGAGAAGGTCAACTCCAACTTCCTCCAACAAACTGGAGCTGGTCCGGTTTGTTGTTTTTATGTTGTGCATCTGTGCGATGGCTTGGCTGATTGGTTAATGTGAGCACAATCACCGTTATCCTTGAAATTAATATAGATCACATCATTATTTTTCAATAATACGTGAATTAGAATTTATCCACCATACACTGAATACTCACTGTCTACCTGTCTTTTCTATATATGACGTACATTTACAGTTTCTATTCTGAAAAGAAATATTTTTGTGGTGTGTGAAATAAAATACAAAAAGGAGGTAAAATTTCATGACTCAAGCTTGCATTATACACTGATCAGGCATAACATTATGACCACCTTCTGAGTGGACATGGGCCTTCTGAGGGTGTCCTGTGGTGTCTGGCAACAGAATGTTGTTGGTGGGGGCCTTTGAGGGGAGGGGCCTCTCTGGATCATCTCACAGATACTTGATCAGTTTGGGATCTAGTGAATTTGGAGGCCAGGTCAACACCTTGTGCTGTTCTTCATGTTTTTTTTAATTGTTGCTAAACCGTTTTAGTGTGTGTGTCTGTGTCAGGCTGCATCCTGCTGGGGATGGCTGCTGCCATCAAGGAGTGTCATTGCTATGCCAGGTCCAAAAGTTTCCCAGCAGAACATTGAATTGTCACAAGATGGTCAATGTTATTCACTTCTCCTGTCAGTGGTTAGTGTCAGTTTTAATCTTGTGGCTGATCGGTGTATATGAATACTACTATTATTTTCTTCTGTGATTTAGTTGTACAAGGTAGAATTTTAATCAGTTTTTATATTTTATTAAAGGAAAAATGCTATGAGTGTAGATCTTGAGGGAAGCAACTTAAGGTACTAAAGTCATAATTAACAAGCAACAGCTGGAAAATAAGAGAGAAAAAACAAAACAAGGCTCAGTGGGAAAACATATTTAATTAGGTGGATAAAATAGTTATATCCCTTTGAAACACTTTTCATTTACAAACCCGTTGTTTGGAGTTGATTATGCTAAGTTTAATTTTTATTGATCAAAGCATAACTTATGATGTCTTTTTTATTTAAAAGATGTATAAACTAAAGAGCATATGGGAAGACACTACTGTACATGTTGACACAGACTGACAAAGAAATGGAATCAGTTGCAGTGACATGTACTGTATGTGGCACCTGTGACCTAATTCACCAGCATCTAGCAGTGCACAGTGTGTGTTCATAGTCAATGATCCGAAGCACCGATGTAAGTATTACACAACAGTGGACCGTATTACCGTCAGGCTTGAAAGGACACCTGATGCTGCCACAAATGCTGCAGCAGTAAGATTGGGATTACATAAACACTGACGCTCCAAGAGTGTGGGCTCATCTGAAAAAAAAAAAGAAATGGAACAACTCAACCCAGTGGAGCCTCTCTTCTCCAAAGAAAAACACTGACAGCATAATAAGTATCCACTCAAACAGGCCTGTCCACATTAGCAAGTGAAGGAAGCTGATTTGGACACGGATGGGACAACTCAACCCGGCCACACTCTCCTCTGACAACATAATAAGTACTCTCCGGAACTCCTCAGTGACTGTGTTAAATGGAACACATCCAGAGTTTATCTAAAGTAATGGAAGCAGATATGGCTCGCACCACATGCCATAATATGAGATACTGTAAGGACAGAACTTGGGACAGTTACAGAGACTGTGTTAAGACCATTCTTATAAAGTCTCAGACTGTATTTTCTTCAAAGACCTAAATTCTGAAACGATGTACTGACTTGCTCAAAGTTGGGGACCAAGACAAACATGGGTAGAGGGGTCAGACACACCTCTATAGGTAGGTGAAGGGAATGGAATAATACGAGACATAGTCTTGTTAAAGAAACTTAAGTTGTACCAACTTAGCTGATGCATATACTTTCTCCTGTACATGCCTAACAGACTTAATGCCTGTAACCCAATATGTTAAATTTAACATGTGAAGGTGACACTGACACTGATTTGCTCAGCTTATTTTAAATAAACTTTATACACAGGAATTTATTTTAGGTCAACACAAATCATACGACTAACATATAAATGGTCTTCCATACTGATAATACAGAAGACACCACTTCAGAACTGTGGGTTCACCTGATTTGTTCAGTTTCTGTTAGCCTGCGAATACCTGCTAACTGCAGTTTTTGAGATTCTCTGTTGCAGTTTGGTTAATGCTCAAATTTTCTGTGAATCTGACAATAAAGCAACCGCTGTGATTTGTCCATTTCTCTAACACAATGTCCTGTACTTTATATTTACTGACGCAGCCGCTGTCACATTCACAAAGTTCTCCAGGGGATGGATATTGGATGATGAATGTGTCAGCATGGTCGCTGACATGTAACAATGAGAGGACATATCAGAAACATGCTGTGATCCTCTGTGTGGTGGCCCACTCCATCTTCAGCTTCACTTCCGTTTTCTGCTAGAATCCGATCCACTATGTCACACCTGAGCTTCTTCAGTGACGGTTTCCATCCTTCATGTTGAGCTCATGGATTACCCTATGTGCACACATTCCGGCAGACTTGGTAGACGTGACATACCAGTATGTGGTATACCAATTTTACAAATAAAGTTGTGGTTCCTACTCCTAGAGAATGGTGTGAGAACTTCAGACTGATCTGTGTCAGGTCTAAGTGAACTATTCCGTTCTCACATGGAAGTTCAGAAAACACTACAGAGAACAATGGTGGAAGTGGGTGCACAATTTACTTTCATGGCGACAAAGGGAGACTCAGGAAAAATGCCAGTTCATTTGGATTATTTAGGCAAGTGATGTATCAGGCTCCTGCACACAGAGACTGAAGCTAAAGTCCTTGTTAAAAGGTTTTACCATATTCTTGTTGTGCCACAATCCTTTGGAGACTGCTCCCAAGTTAAAACTGAAAAGCTGATAACAAACACAAACTAGCGAAACAGAAATGTACAAATGTACAGACTATGTGTGAGTACAAGTACTGCTTTATGACTGTGTAAAACGGTGAAAATGCCCAGCAGTGTTCATGACGCCTGCATAGTGGCAAACTGCAACATTCATGAATACTTGAAAGATGAGAAGATCCTACCTCTCAAATGAATTGTGCTGGAGGATGAAGATGTGCTGTAGTTCTTGATTTTCTTCTGGTATATACTTCACATTATATGATGAAGGAATATACCAGCAGTGGGCTGAACACACGTGAACTGTACTTTAGCTTGTTTTTGAGCAAGTCAAGCATGAGCGCTTCATTTTAAGATTTAGAACACTATATATACTGTATATATGAAAGCAATTCTCTTCTGTATTCATGCCTGCGTTTGCTCCACAGTTTCTGTAAGACTAACAGTGATACTGTCCCCGAGCAAAATGTTACTGCAGCATTGCAATATGACAGACTTCCAACCTCCCACTCAGCCTTGTAACTCCAGAACAGACTGCAATTAGACTGAGCCCAGAAGAGTGAGAAATGTACTCACTAAATTCTTTCATCCTTAATTAACCACAAATAAGCAGATTGTGTTTGCTTTGGTCGCTCGTCTGCCCCTGCTTTGATAAAAGTGGTTACTGATCATGATTCACCCACAATACATGTGAGTGGCTGTCTCCATCAGCCACAGGTCCAAACTGCTGCAATCCAGCGTCCTCGTAAAAGTGGTGGATGAGATGGGAGATTTTTTTCCACTTCAATTTTCATCATGTCTGTCCTCCACATGTTTCAGGGCAAATGAGAGTAAAACCACTTTTTTCTGTCTACTTCTTGAGTCCACTGCCTGACAATATCTGGGTCAAATCACCTTAAGAGTCATTGTGAAGAAATACCTCTGATATTTCCTCCACTAAGTCTAACAATTTTTTTTCCTAGAGACTCAAAAAATTCCAGTGCGGAGAGTTCTGGTCTTTGTATTGGTCCTGGATATGTATATAGACATGAATGCCAATCCATGCTGTCCACAGCTTTGCTCACTGTAGATTCATATCAGAGTTGCTGCTTCAAGATTGCATCCCTCCAACAACCACTAAAGTCACAGCTTACACCCATGTCTGTCTTGACTCATAATGTGTCTAAAGAAGACTAAATGAATTTAATAAAAAGCTATTAAGTGTGAGCGGAAGTTCTAACTACCCTGACATTTGAGAACATGCAACAAGAAACATGCTGTCTTCACTTAGAGACTGTTTTCACATAGCACAGAGCACCGACAGGGAACTCTGTCACATGGTGTTCAAAATCAGGAAAACCAATGTGCTTGCGGTGGACTACCAGAGGAATGGGAGGGGAAGTGTAGATGGTTGGGTGATTGAGTGAAATGTTGTCCTAAATCAGTGTACAAATTTGTGTGCACTGGCATGGATTTTGGAACAAATACAGTACGTCGGGTCCACAGCACCACCAAGGTAAAAATGTTGGTATATCCAGTATTTTTATGTAACAGCTAAAAATAATGACATTTCTGTCAGCGTCAGCTTCAATCTTTGTATGTTTGTGTGTTTTTTATTAGCAGGTCTGAATATGATCACTGGAATCAGGTAAGCTGACGTGACCACTTAGTATAAAGTACATTTCCACAGAGCAGCTAGCGTTACTGTAGACAGACTGAAAGGAAACCAGACATCCCTGAACACCTCTGTGAAAGTATATAACATAAGAGACACTGCCAAGAATCTGAATGACAAGAAAATGTGGAAAGAGAGATTTTTTTTTTTTTCTCTCCTGGCTTGATCCCTGTCAGCCTTGTCAGAATCGATGACTACCGCCTGGGTTTCACAAAATAAGAATGACACAGAAATAAAGCCTTTGGTGGATTTTAATGACTGGAATTAACTAGAAAAAAAGCTAAATGCTGGTGTTAAAGACCTTTCATCTATGCTGCATAATTTGACATTTAGTTTTAATTTTGGACACCACATAAGTGATATTCTTCACCATGACACTTTTCCGTTGGCCTGTTTAGATAAACTGCGCAGCAGGAAGGATTTGCTCAAAATTCTCAGGTAGCTTTTATCTTACCAGATATGATTTCCCTGAAAATATTATGTCATCACCAACATTGATTAGGTTTGGTTTCAGGTTTTTGATCTCATGATAAAGGATACCCTCCTGGAGACAAAAGACAAATCTGTCTTTATTGTGTCTATGACCAAACGGTGAAAGTTAAAGGATTAAAAAGAAAGAAACTGATTGATCATTATCATATCATTAATCATTATCAAAGCATACTGACAGAAATGAGAGCTAGTATACTGATATTGATTACAGAGGCTAACATTAATGTAAAGTATGCATATGTCAGCTGATTTCCCATCACAGGAGCTCAGGAAGTCTTCCCTGAGTAGACATCATTATCCTTTGAAGTATTGCTCAAAAGAGACTGTTTTCAAAGCAGTGAAAACACTTCAGATGGAGTCCGGGAATCAAATGGCTGAGGGGGTGTCTTCATAGAGAACAACAGCAATGCTGATCAGGCTATAAAAACATGACCACAACTCATGACAAATGACACAAGTCCCAGACAAAGCCTTCGTTAATGAATTATAAAGTCATAAAACATACTGATAAATGTTTATGAGTATTTTATCTGATAAATGTTTATCAGTATGGAAGACCATTTATATGTTAGTCGTGTGATTTGTGTTGACCTAAAATAAATTCCTATGTAGAAAGTTTATTTAAAATAAGCTGAACAAATCAGTATCAGTGTCACCTTTACATGTTAAATTTAACATATTGGGTTACAGAAATGTATTAGGATTCCAAGAAACATTTTAAAGGGGAACTAGTGTTTTTTACAACCTGGACCTTATTTCTGGCACAAAATACGATCGTTTACTCACCCATATAACTTTGGCGTTATTTGAAGTCGTTTGTCAGATAATTAGATCAGCGTGTATCCATATAGTGGGAGTGACTGGGGCACCGCAATGGAGCCTTTAAATAACGCAATATCTGCCGTGAAATTCGTTCATTTCACCAGTATTTTGTTATGATACGCTAGTGCTATTCGCCGTTGAGTCCTGAGTTACCTGTTATCATCATCCGAGGTCTGTAGATTGACCTACCAACTTCTGACCTGGATGATGTCATCTCTGAGCGCCGCGCGCAGCTTGTTTACCTGAGCAGGCAGAAAGAGGAACAGCTGGCCAAAGAACAACAAACCGCTGCACGTCCGCGAATAGATAACATGTAACTCTAGACTCAACGGGGAATAGCACTATCTTATCAGAACAAAATATTGGTGAAATGAACGAGTTTCGTGGCAGATAATGCGTTATTTAGAGGCTGCGTTGCGGTGCCCCAATCACTCCCACTATATGAATATACGCGGCTCTCTGCTGGAGTTAAATATCTTCTGAAGGACTAAAAATGACACCAAAGTTATAAGTGTGAGTAAACAATCTTTTTTGGGTTTTTTTTTTTTGCCAGAAATAAGGTCCAGGTTGTAAAAAACAATAGTTCCCCTTTAAGCTGCAGCCATACTGTAACTAACAGAACCTACCATCCACATAGAACTGTTCTGCAAGCTTTGCAAACAATAACTGCAATGTACTCCATTCTAATCAGTCAAAATCATGTGTTTTTTTGTCTTTGTGGCAAAATACAAATAAGCCACAACTAATTCCTCTCTGCTAACAGAAGCAGCTTGTGCACCCAGTCACTGTCAACATCTCTCCAGAAAAGCTCATACAGGACTTTCAAAACACCTGCTTCATTAAATCTAGCTGCTCGTCTTCCAAACGCTGTCTGGTAATTGTATTTGAGCTCCCAAGTCATCCAAGATCTCCAGGAAACACACTCTTTATGCCTTTGTAATATTGCTTTGACAGCAGAGGATGGATTTCCTGCATGTGATGACGGGAAGATCAATCCCTCCAAACCAACGATAACAGAGCATTCTCCAGAGAGCACAACGTTGTCTTTTAGGAGATAAGCTAACGTTTGCACATTCACACACTGTAAGTTAATGCCACTCAAAGTGGGGGAAAGGAGCTAGGATGGATGGGCATGGCCAGGACATGCAAATGTGGCACACATCATAAACTGGGGAAATTGCTGGTGCTGCTATAAACTGCTGTCCAGAGAACAGGGTTTTACTTGTAACCCTTCTGAAATAATCTAATAATGTTCCTCTTTGCCATTATCTTATTTAATTTTAAGATTTCAGCCACCCACAGAAGAAGGGAAAAAGCTAACAGGGCGTGTGTTTGTGCATCCAGATAACGTAATTAAGGCAAGGGTTTTAGTCCTTTCTGTCATGAATGCTCGGCTCATTGATTTAGTGCATTGGTCCAGTGCAGAGACAATTTACTGCCAGACACAAGGGACTTTTATCCAAGAAAGGCAAGATTTCTGATTCTAAATGATGCAAGATATGCGTCAATTGATTTTATGGGCAGGAGAAAGAAGCCTGTGGACTGTAATTTGCTGTTTGGCCTTCTCATGTGCTTGATCAGACACAATAAGCTAATTAAAGAAGAGAAGGGAGTCCATGCACCTCAACACATCATTTAGTCATTAACTCACGTTGGGGAACACTTCTGAGGGATATACACAATAAAAATATTAGTTTTAGTCCAGAAGTAAAGCTGTGGCTCCATTTGATTGTTTTTTTTTTTGTTTGTTTGTTTTCTGTGAAACAATTTTTCCTCCACTTGTCTCCAGATATTAAAAGGTGAAATTAAGTGTTTCCAACATGTCTACAAGGGACAGATGCATATGGCTTTAACAAAGGGAATCGAATACAATACGGTGCAATGGGATACGAATGTCAGCCATAACATCATGCTCCTGTTTAATCAAAGCAATCACGAGAGCAAAGACTGGAGAAGTGGAATGTAATTAAAGAGAGTATAAGAACACACATAAGTGGTTTGGGATGTTATAGTTGTTCCTCTGCTGCAGGTTCAAAGACGGATAACCAGACTGGGAGAGCAACAGCATGCTTCTATGGTGTGCATCCTTCCTCCACAGTTCAAGGTGTAGTGAGTGGATAAGAGGGATTAATGGCATCTAAGGCACCGAACACCAGCCAATCCTGTTAAGCCAAGCCAGGCACGGTCACAGTGGTTCATATGTGCATGGTTTCAGTGGTCCCTTGTGTGTCTCCTGACGCCAAGGATCGCTCGGGTGACTGCAATCATGCCAGTCTGCATGCTGCATCTTGGACGTTCCACTGGGTGTTTCAGGCTTGCACAGGAAATTTCCAGTGCAATCCATGAGACTTGTAATGGTGTAGATTCAATTGGACCTTAAGACAAAATAATAAAAACCACTGAATTTCAGTCATAATCTCCCAATTTCGTCTTTAATCAAGCCTCACAAAAAGGCCATCCAGCAATAGCTTATATTCTATTCTGTTCACAGACAGTTAATGCTGAACCCTTGTGATAATTAGATATCACTGACTGGACTAATACATCCGTTCTGCTCTACCAGCAACACAGACATTCAATTCAAAGCACATCCATCTGACAAATCCTCTCCTTGATTTAACACAAAACCGGAACAGTTTCTCATTGTTCTCGCTTCTTTCCCTTATCTTTTCATTACATTTAGCTGGAGTATGGATTAGGTGCGTAATTGTTTCTGGAATCCAACAAGCCCTTGTTTTTGTCGCAGCAAATGGTCTTCCAGCGTCTGCACACCTATATAGGACCTAAAACAAGTGATATACATCTTTTCTGGCTAAGCTTCCAGTCAAAAGCTTTTAGGTTCCAGACTTCATGCTTGTTTCCATGCCTGCACAGTAATGCTCCTCAGACACATCTGAAATGGACTAGGAGGTGTGGAGAACACTTCCAGCAGAGTCAAAATCCTGTGACAGTGTGATAAACAGAATACCGCCCTAATCCGCAGACAAGTCCAACACATGAGAAAGAGAGCTCCGGGAATGACAGTGAGGTGGGAAAGGCGCTTTGGTGCTTGCAGTCTCCAGATGTGAGCAGCATTACTGTGGTAACAGTGGATTATCATCCATTACATAACCAGGGCTGTGCACTTACTCCCTCTGGATAAAGAGTTGCATCGTGCTGGTTTTGTTGCTGGCTTGTACAGTACGGGGGCAGACTGCTTTACAGTAGTTCACTATTTTTTCAGCAACAAACGCAGAAGTGAATATGTGCATACACCCTAGTTGTGCTTTAATTGAATTTCAAATGTTTGAAAAGGTAGTTAATTTCCAAAATCAAGAAATAACTATGCAGCCCATTGGTTCTCATCACACCATTTTATTAATTCATGTGCACCTAACTCTTGAGAGATAATGATAGAAAGAATACATTTGCATCATTCATTGCAAACACAGACTCCCATATGTCCCATTTCTCTGCATTTACAATGCATGTGTGTTTAGGGTTACCACTCATCATGCTGGACTCAAATTACATGACTGCTCAAGCCAATTAAGTTTCCCCTCCATTCATGCATTTAAAACCACTCAGGTCTGAATAATAATTAGTTGAATTGTTAAACATCGACCCATTTCCTCCTTTGAATGTGTACATATTGCTCATTTCAATGCTGAAACGGCTTTAAACGGATCTCCTACTGACCATGATGTGCATTCTCTCTGCATGTTATTACCATGTCTCTTTTTAAGACACTTAGCAGCTTCCAAATTATTTGTGGTGTCCCAAATGATGCATGTACTGTATGTGCTTGTCTTTTAAATGCATTTCCTTCAGCAGATCAATGTAAAAGCTAATGTCTAATGTCAAAATATGCCCATACATTGAAGCAGTAGATCCGTTTTTGTATGTATTCATTCTGACTGCAACTAAAAATGTCATGGAAGTAAAGACATACTGTACATTCACAAAGCTCCAGCCACCACTCTGCTCAGTTACTACAAATCATGTCTGATTGTCTAAGGGTGTGACCTTTAAAAACAAGTGCCACTCAAGATAAACATTTGAAGCAGCCTGGACTGAAAACCTAATCAGAGTAAAGAGGTTCATACATTAAATTATGAACATGTAGGTTTTCCAGATGTAATTCTACAGGGCTGATAAGTACATCGTCTTCATGACGAATCGTGTTGTGTTCACCTCAGCACACTCTGGGAGCCACACAGTGAAGGCCTACAGGGAATATGGTGCACTCCAGTCAACAGTCAAATCCATCGGGGCAAATGTACCTCTCACTGCTAATTAGTACAGTCCCCAGTGAAATTTAAACTCATTTATTCTTTCTGAAAGCACTTTTAATTTTGATTGTGTTTTCAAATCGAGTTGAAGAAATTAAGCCGAGAGTTTTATTCACAGCGGGGTCGACCCTCAGGCTGCAACAGGTAGTTTCATTTATGCAGTCTGTTAGGTCAGACGTGTCCATCTGATCTAGCGATATGTCCTCACCTAACAAACGATCCAACAGCCAGCGTAGGACAGATTTATTACAGACAGGGTCTCTGTTATCATAGGTCTCTGAGAGTGTGGCACATCAATCAGCAGGCCGATTCAGCAAAATAATCCAAGCCATCCAAAAGACACTAAAACTTACCAAATATGCCTTGTTAAAAGAACTACTGGTGCCACAACAAACCTTTAATCGCTACAAATCCAAAGGCTAAATCCCAGTGCCTCAGCTACTCCAGTGACCAGTGCAGCACTAAAAGATAAAAGCGCAATACACACACGTTACTCACAGTCAGGGATAAATACTGCTTCATTTGCCAGAATGTTATGACTGTTATGAACCTTTACTAAAGAACTACTGAATTACTGGCAGGCCCACATTTTATATATAAAATTCAAACCACTTTAAGCTGTTTACATCAAACAGTCCAATACTTTTGGAGTTTGGTTTACTAAAGAGGCAGAGGCACAGAGGTGATCACAGGAGCAGGAATGTAGCTCACACAGCTGTGCTCCATGAGCCTCTTAATGGTAGAGGTGCTCAATTCCTAATTGGCCAGATTAACCCGAGGTCCCAGTGTCCATCATCTGAATTCAGAAATCTCCTTCTGTCCAAGTATCTCCAGAGGTTTTTCTTGTTTTCATTGCGTGTAAGTCAGTAATTTGGTTCTGCTCATAGAACAATGCAGCATCACAATATTGTCAATTATTTTGAGTAAAAAAAGACTAAAGCTTGCATTATACACCAATCAGGCGTAACATTATGACCCCCTTTCTAATATTGTGTATGTCTCCCTTGTCCCCCCCAAAACTGTTGTAACTCATCAGAGAATGGACATGGGCCTTCTGAGGGTGCCCTGTGGTGTCTGGCAACACAATGTTGTTAGTGGGGACCTTTGAGTCCTTTGGATTCAGGGGAAAGGCCTCTGTGGATCATCCCACAGATACTTGATCAGTTTGAGTTCTACTGAATTTGGAGGCCAGGTCAACACCTTGTGCTGTTCTTCATGTTTTTTGAGTTGTTCCTAAAGCATTTTTGTGTGTGTGTGCCTGTGTCAGGCTGCATCCTGCTGGGGATGGCTGCAGCCATTAAGGAGTGTCATTGCTATGGGGTGGGGGTGTCTGGTCTGGTCTAGATGGGTGCTACATGTCTAAGTAACATCCACACAAATGCCACACATTTCTCACCCGAACATTGTATTGTCACAAGATGGTCAATGTAACTTACTTCTCATGTCAGTGGTTTTAATGTTGTGGCTGATCAGTGTAGTTTTGCAATGGTTCAATGCCATAGATAATGCCACAATAAATGCTAAAGTTACTTTTACTGAAATCACTGCAATCCACAAAAGAGAGAAGACCTCTTAAATAATGGTGTGTGGGAGGCAGAAGGAGGGAGAATATTCTGTGCTTGTCCAGACAGTAAGAGACAAGGACAAGGAAATACATTTCAGACCAATCACAGCCATTGCAGCCTGCGTCACAGCAACGTGTAGTTACATTGCCAGAGAGCTGCTTGTCAGGCTACAGCATGCCCGCACAATAGAATCAACGCAGAAGCATAAATCTGCCTTAAGATTTTGCAGCTATGCTAACGGATCAGTGGGACTGTAGTACTGCACAGCAGTGTTTTGAGCTCAAATAGTAACATCAGCATGTTAACATTCACGCAGTGGAAAATGCATGTTGATGTTTGCCAGTTAATGTTCGCCTCACCATGGTTACAGTGTTAGCTTAGCATGGTTGCATGCAGAAACAAAGAACAGCTGAGGCTGAAGGAAATGCTGATGACAAAACCCACACGATGGAAGCTAGGGTTAGTCATGAACAAAAACTCTCAGACACATGAATGTATAAACTTGATAATAACACTAAATGAAAAAGTATGGGACTGTTAAACCTCAAATAGGAAGTCTTTGGGAGTCATCATCTAGGGATGTTTGTCAGTACAATATATGGTGCCAAGCAACTAGAGTGCTTGTGGAAATGCACAGTGAATATCTATATCAAACTGTGTGCCAACCCCTCTACTAGTGATTGAGATATTTCCCTAAAAGCCATAAAGTCATCATCTTAATGGTGTTGCAAGAAAAGCACAAGGGGCACCAATTTATAGACCCACGGACCAGTCCATATGATCAGGAAACATGGCAGAGAAATTGATTTCTTTACTTTCTAGTCAGAGGCAGTTTTTCATAATTCAATAACTATGAATGGACATCAACAGATCAGGGTTCTAGTGGAATTTGCCTCTAAAGGTGGCCTGGATGTAGTTAATCAGGTTTTAAAGTATATAAAGTCATGTACCATTCATACGCTTTGCTAAATACAGTTGTGGGTTGTTTGGAGGAAATGGAACTGCAGCCAGACTTATGATCGCCGTGAGCATTTTATTTTTTCCAGTTCAGGAACTGTGACATCTATTTTAAGCTGCAGGGAACAGAAGACACAGGTCTTTGACACCGTAGAGCTGTGATTTGGGTTAGACTGTTAAAACTCCTTTGTTTACAGGAAATGATTCAGGTTTTGAATAGGTATTGAAAATGTCAACCAGTCCCCCTTTGTGTATTTGACCGTGTCTCATATGTGCTGCAGTGGAGGCAATGAATGGCATATGAGTCAGTCAGTGACTCATATGGATTCAATTGGTGGCTCTACAATGAAAACCCTCAGTGTAAACCAGTTTCATTTTTTCCACTTTCTGCATTTTTGCCTTTAGTGAAAGGGAGGGAGCAAGAGAGAGGCAACATGTGACAAAGGTCACTAGACGGGATGTTTAGGTTGTGAAAAAGCGCTGATGAGACATTGTCAATATTGTTTATTTTTTTCTCTGCAGGCACTTGACTGTCAATCAAATCTAGTGTCTACAACAAGCTCACTAGTCACATATAACCACATCTGCAGATGTGTGAATGCACGGAATCCATTGGGCTCTTGGTTACTTGGTAATATACAGTATGTCTTGTAGCAAGGTTATTATCATTAACGAAAACGAACAAAACAACAAAAACTAAAATTGAAAAAACAATTTCATTAACTGAAATAAATAAAAACGAAAATTAAAAGAAAAAAACGATAACTAAATGAAACTGTATTGCGTGTTTAGAAAACGAACTAAAACAAACTGAAATTATAGATACAATTCCCTTCATTTTCGTACCTGTCAATTTAATTATAAGCCTCAATTGGTTGGATTCATATGATCGATTTATTCCCCTCTGGCAGTTTTACGCCAGCTGGCAGCAGCAGCAGCACCTTACTGCACCTCACGGTCTGTGACGTCACCTGGCAGCACCATGGCGGTTGCAGTAAAAGCTGGGAGAAAGCGGCAAAGTCCCGTATGGGACTTTTTTGAATAGGACGACGAGAAAGATAAAAGCAAGTGTCTTGTAGTGGAAACAGACTGTGACAAAATATGTGGCTTGCTTTTCAAGGGGAAAAACCCCACAAGTCTATTTAAGAAGCTTGCACAGCCTCTGTGAATCCGCCGCCGCCGCCCCCCAAAAGAGAAGCAACATCCCGCCCAGGTTGCACGGGGAAGGAGACAACAATAATGGACTGGTTAGTAAATACGCAGGAACACCACAAGCGGGAAGATGCATTGGTTAACATGTTTACTGAGACTGGGATGTCGACACGACTGTGTGACTCGATTGCCTTCAAAGGGTTCAGCACTTTACTCGAACCAAAATTCAAACTCCCCAGTGCTGCAAGAGTGAATAACCTTATTGGAGCTAAGATGGAAAAGGCAAAGCACAAATTAAAAGAGATCTTAATGGACGCGAGGAAGCTGACCCTCTGCATGGATGGTTGGAGCAAGAGAGGATTAACAGCATCTTTCATAGGTGTGTCAATAGTGGAATAGTTCACCCAAAAATAAAATGTCAGTCATTATTAACTCACCCTCATTTTTTACAGGTATCTTTTGTTGAATTTTATTATACAATACTCACTCTGACCTTTTTGAATCCTGCATCTGAAGTATGAAAAAACTAAAACTAATACTAAAACTAATAAAAACTAAACTAAAACTAAGCATTTTTGAATATATAAAAACTAATAAAAACTAACAAACCCACATTAAAAACTAATTAAAACTAACTGAATTGGAGGGAAAAAAGTCAAAACGAAACAAAACTAAACTAAAATGAATAAACCAAAACTATTATAAACTTGTCTTGTAGCTGCGATTGCCCCCCCCCCCCCCCCCCCCAACAGAGAATCTCCATTGATGCTTGTCTTCTATTCAAAGGCTTTGCTCTTTGAGAGCATGTGCAGACCTTCATGTTTTAGGGTGTCTGCATTTAGGAACCTCCAAAATTCCACATTTGCACTAAAAGTATGGCATGTGCTCAACTGTGTCACATTTTAACAACGCTTGGACTCACACACAAGACGTAGACATAGATCAGAGACAGGGTGAAATAATAAGTCAGTTTAGTGAAGCTGTATTTAAGGTCATAACATAAAGAGATGCCATGTAGAATCAGGTGGTCTAAAAGTGAGTCCAACCAAAAGAGAAATCCACTGGAGGGTGGTCCAACGAAAGATGGTCCAGAACTATCCAGAAAATTAAAAGAAGTAAAAAAATACCAAGAGCTAGGAAACATCAGGAAATGCCATCAAGGACCAGAGACACAAGGAAATGGACTCATGGATGACAACCAAATGATGAAGGACAAGGGGGGAGACAGACCTATAAATATACACCGAGGCCAACAAGGCAAAGGTTAGACTTGGGGGGGGGCAGACAACGGCAATCAAAGCAATCAAATGATCATCACAAAGGAGGGAAAACACTGATGGGAAGTAAAGCCAAACACAAAAACAAGATCTTGTGAAGAGATAGGAAAATCATGGCACAATCGTCTTAAAGGGAAAAAAAGAGTATCAAATATGAATTATAATTTGTAAAACACATGTTAATGCATTTTTAAACCATAACCAGTATTTCTTTTTCTTATTGCGCCAGCTGGGACGTGGATGAGCATTACATCATGTATTTAGCCCTCAAGTTCATAGTCACCAAACCTGGAATCCTTAATAAGTCAGCCTGGGACAGTTCCAATTGTTGATCATCTGTCACCTGCTCTATCGCTGTTTAAAATAGATTCTTTACAGATGGCATGTGTGTTATTGAGAATTGAATTTTTTTGCGGGCCAAGCAACAGTAGCCATGGGAGGCGGGCTAAACAAACAGCTTTGTACGCGTTTATGGAAAGTTGCAGGGTATTTCAGAGACAACAAAAACACCAAGTTACAATTTTTATGTTATGAATTATTTGCTGAAGTAGTTCCTGAATTTAAAATGAGTTATCCACAGTGCAAAATCACAACATCTGTGATACCGAAGGAAAATGAAACAGACACAGTTTGATGGCGTTGTCTACAGTTCTTTATCCCACATCGTGCGCGGCAAGGCTCTCGTAGAACTAATTAAATCGCTCCTCTACCTGACGATCCTGAAAGTTCTCTAGTGCTCCAGTGTTCGTCAGTTTGTTTTCCAGAGTGAGGAGACAGTGGCACAGGTTCAGCTCAGCAGGGTGAGAGAGCCCGGTGGGATACCGGCCGACTGCATCCTGTCATGGTGGGGCTGTTTCTAATTGTTTCCCCGAGACCAGTGGCACACCAGACAGCCAGCCCTAATTAGGATTTACAAACAATCCAACCTGCCAGACAAAGCTGTTGAAGCCCATTCTGTGGTTGGAGGTGCATAATGACTTTGCAATTATCTTCTCAGAAATGCGAATTTATAGTTTTGTGCAGTTGTCACAAATTGTTATGTAACGGCCTGACAGCTGACTGCATGATGGTTTGTCATTCTTTGTGGTAATATATTCTGAAGAAAGGGACATTTTGCTTCTAGAAAGATTTTTCTGGGCTCAGATTTGCCCTCTCACGGCTGTCTCCTTTTGTATACTACAACATAAAGCAAAGGCGGAAACAAAAAAGTGAAATGTGGTAATAAAAACAGTGGTTGGTAACTCGTGTTTCTCTTTTCCCTTCTGAAAATTAAGTGTCATAATCAGCAGAGACTCTAAACAGGTTTTGGCACACAGTAAACATTAGTGAACAGTCTGAAGCCACAGAGAAACACCAAGCTGCATACCAGCTGCTGTGTGCATCCTGCCGCATGTCCTTTGAAGTGCTACAGGCAACCAGGCCACATGAAGAACGAGCCAAGATGGACCCCGGATGCCAAATAGCATATACTGCCATGTCAGAGCCCCGACAATAAAATGTAATCGAGCTCTGAAGCGGCAGCAGTGTTATGGATAATACTGCATTACATGTCTGACCAGAATTTTCCCCTAAAGGACTATGAGGATTATTAGATGGGGCGCGCATACATCTGGTGAGTGTACAAGACTGGCATGTTCGGAGGAAATAGCAGTAGGCACAGCAGTCTCCACAACACAACAGGACCCCTCTTTTCAATTTCCTGCTCCACTTTCCATTCCTGCTTTATTTCGTGCAGGGACCTGTAAAGGGGCATTCGTGAAGGCAGAATGCAACATTTAGCCGATATGGCACCACAGAGCACAAAACAAGGAAATTGACTCTGTCAAAGGCAATACTCACAATAATGATCTCAATAAAAACATAGTGTGATTCCAAACAGGGTTGGCAGGATTGCACCTAGAGATTTTACTCCTAACACAGATGTGGTCTCTAACTGGCTTTAAAACAAGTGCTGCACATGTCAAGCTTTACACTAGCCTGTTGGCTGAGGGGTAATCTATTCCCTTATCCAAACTAAGGCCTGTCTTTAGTAGTTTGATATCAGAGTTAAGCAGTGTTGATGTGTATACTTTTGTTTTTTAGCAAACACTCTGTGTCTGGTGGAGAGATGCTTCCACATGCTAGGTTGTTTTCATTCTGCATCAAATTATCTGTATACACACAGTGAGGCCTTATTCTGGACTCACACCTCAACACAGACTTTGTTTTGCAGTTCATTCAGTTTTACACCAATATCTTTATAGGCATTTCACTTTGCCTATAAAAATATAAACCCACTGGCTTTGTTTTGCAGTTCATTCAGTTTTACACCAGTCTAATCTAAGTCCATTACTGCCTGAGTGATTCTGAATTTCAGAGGATGGCAACACATTCTTCATCCATTTTCTACTCATAACAGCCAAGTAAATCCTTTAAAGAACCAGTGTGCAGGTGGATCTCTTAGAACTGGAATACAGTATTCTTTTTAGTTTACTGTGTATAATCACTCGCAACCATTTTGTGTTTCCTCACACTGAGCCCTTTGTACCTTCCTATCACGTCCCCTTCCAAAGAGCATCTATAGACATTTCAGGTTGTATTTGATGCCATACAAATAACATTGAATCGAACTGAATTGAATTGAATATAGCAGGGTCTTTTGCACTTTTACTTTGCAGTGGCCGCTGCCATAGGTTCTTCTACACGCTTGGAATAACAGTTTGTGAAATTGTCACAAAACTGATCAACTGAGTTTCTACGAGTAATGTTTGAATAGTAATAATCTATAAAATGAAAAAAAAAAAAGTGGGTTAGGGTTAGGGTGAGGCATGCCTTCAGATTTATGGGGATGGAAACCCAACTCTCTCTCTCTATATATAACATATACACATATATAATTCATCATATCAACTTAACAAAATATCAGAGTGGATGATATGTCATTGTTGTGTTTACAAATTGTTTCCACATTGACTACAGTGGCCAAACAAGTGGTTGAGACACACCAAACACCCCAGTCTGAATCCAGATTTTCTCTTCTCATTGCCTGGCAGCTGTTGCTTTCTGGTGCTTTCTGATGTACTTCACCAATTAGACCCATAAAAGTAACACACAGCTACACACTCACCAACCTGGCTTTCCACCTTCAAGGTTGCCACGGGATGCAGACACAACAACACCCAACAACATTTACTGGTCTAATTCTTTACAGATGGTAATTTTGTGAATCTTTTTTTGACATTAGGTTACAACTCATTTTTTTAAATGCAATGCAGTCATTGGAGTTGCTGAAAAAAAATGTAGGCTCTTGGTAAATGAAAGTAAATATCAATGTTTATAATTTGAAATCATTTACAGACTGATTGTGTGATCAGCAGTTGAATGTGTATCCTTGTATATATTTTGTACTCATGCATTTTACTGAAATTTTGCTTTGAAATAATGACACTCAGTCTAACCTCAAGATTTGTGTTACAGAAGGTGCTGGTTCCAACAGCTCAGCTGGAAACATTCTTGAAGTATCACATTGCTATTTCTGGAATGAAAATAGTCCTCCTCCATTTTGGTAGGCTCTGGTTCCAGCGTCCCATCCCACACAATTCTTTAACAATAATGTTTTCCTGTACTAGTATTTCAAATAGGAAGATCTCTGCTTCTTTCCTGGAAAGACTGAAAGGGTAAATGCACTCCCACTTTCCAAAAGTCCAACTCTTTGCTTCGCAGCATAATTTAAGGACTCATTGTATAACAGACTGGATAAGGACATGAAATGTCAAATCTAAGTATGTGTCACACACAGACAGAATACGTTTTGTTTCGTTTTGTTTAGTCTTGAAGAGAGTAACTTTTCCATCAGCAGAGGGTTTTAAAGGGAGCAAAGATGGCATGTAGCAGTTTGCAATCACCATCACTCCCCCTACATGACACAAAGGGGACACTTCCACGCAGCAAGCGTTCGATTAAAGCAACAGTCTCATCTTTGTACCAGTGCAAAACACAGCATGGAGAAGTTGCACAAAGCATGGCAGATGTGCTGTACTGTTTTTTTAAGAGTGTTTGTGCATAGGGGGTTGTCATGGACACAGTCAAAGGCTTAAAGTGGCATGTATTGTGATATAAGATGATATTTAAATGCAAATGAATTCTTCTGAGAGAGGTTGTGGTTTAACTTACGTGATCCTGAGTATATCTACAGCTGTACTCAAACACAATGCCTGTAACAAGTATTCATCCCCCTTGGATGTTTTCCCCATTGGTTGCTTTTATACATCATGGTCAATATAATTTGGCTTTTTGGGCAAAAAAAAATTGCACATTTTTGCAATTGCAAGGCTTCTCTCATGTCAAAGTGAAAGTTGACTTTTGCAAAGTAATATAAATGAATTTAAAATAAATAGTGTAAAATAAGTGCTTGCATAAATATTCACCCCTTTTACAATTACTGGCCTAATTTAACAGAGGTCCAAATACGTAGTGGATGGCAACAGTGTCACAAATAGTGAAATGGAGATAACCTGAGCGCAGTTGGTGTGTGTCAAGTGATTGTAATATAAAAACACATGTTTGTGGGAGGTCTAGTCTCTGGTTCATCCAGTCTCTTGTTAATCAGTATTTCTACTACAATTATAACATGAAGACAAAAGAACACTCCAAGCAACAAAACAGGAGAGGGGTACAACAAGTTTTCCAACTCACTGGACATCCAACAGAGATCAGTTAAATTTGTCATCAAGAAATGGAAAGAGTATGACACTTGTTTAAATCTGCCCAGAGCTTGCTGTCCTCACAAACTGAGTGACCAGGCGAGAAGAAGACTGGTGAGTGAGTCCACCAAGAAACCAGAAGGAGTTGAAAGCTGCAGTGTGGTGGAGGGGAACATGAATGCAGGAAAATATCACCAAATCCTGGAGGATAATCAGACTCAGTCTGCAAGAGAGCTACGACTTGGGAGAAGATTTCTATTCCAGAAATGGTTCAGAGTCAACAAGGCGAATGTTCTGGAGTGGCCAAGTCAAGGTCTAGATCTCAATCCAATGAAGAATTTGTGGCTGGACTTGAAAAGAGCTGTTCACACCCGATCCCTGAGCAACCTGACAGAGCTTGAACTGTTTTGCAAGGAAGAATGGAGAAAAATTGCAGTGTTCAGATGGGCCATCCTCAGCAATTACCGCAATTGCAGCCAAATGTGCATTTACTAAATACTGACTTGAAGGAGTGAATATTTACTTTAGCTTAGATATTTTTAATTCATTGGCATTATTTTGTAAATATCTGTTTAGAGTTGAATATTTTTTTAGTTTTATTTTTTGTGCATTTTTTTGTCAAAAGAGACAAATGAATTATATTGATCATGATTTCATGTATAAAAGAAACTAAAAGTTAAAACATCCAAAGGGGAGAATACTTTTCATAGGCATTGTACACTGGTCCTTCTTTCATTAGATACAGTCTTTCCAAATCAGCCTACTGTCTTGACACTGAAAGTGTTTTGGTTTTCTGTGGTTCAGTCATGAGCCACTTAATATCTGATTATGAATTTCAGTCATACTTAATATAACATATGACGAGTGTCCTTTTTTGAAAAGCTATTTTGTCATTTCAGATGTTTGTCTCCATACTCAGATATACATCAGGTTTAATATAGATGATTGTGTTGCTGTAAAACTGTTGCATGGTCTAAGTCGATACTCTGTTGTATTTCATTTACTGCACATACTGTGAGTAATTACTGAAATCTAATATAAGAGTTACACTTTCCGTCCATGTGGTTGTTTACATAAATGCACTTAACCCAGACATCGGGGGCATTCATACATGTGCAAGTGATCAAACATTTATGCAAGTTAATCAACTTGACCTTAAAACATTTCACGAAACTCTGAGCGAATGTGTTTTCCTGCAGTCTGACTCATACCCCATCCTGACAGACTCTGGGGTTTCACATATTGAACAGACCCTGTGGTGATCGGAGCTGTTGAGGAACAAGCTGGGGAGAGCATGCACAACAGACACCCACCGTGCATTAACGCGTACATCCTGTTGCGAATGCAGCTCGCCCCGGACACCAGACGTAGGTATCTTAGCAGGTGGGAGCAGAAAAGATGTGTATTTGCCCTGACAGACCCAGTTTGTGCGGATCATGGCACTGAGCAGAGACTAAGGCCCGCAGTGACTCCTCCTCACTCCTATGTCACTGGTGAAAGCAAAAGGATAGAGGTGTGGATGTGTCTTTAACGAGCACATTAAGGACTTCTTAAAAATGAAAGAAATATCACTTCTTAAAGAACTCCCATTGCATTGCCTTCAATCAAACCTCTTAAATTCAAAACAAAGTCAGCCGGTAACTGTGAAACCAGCGGTTTAATACTGATGATGTGCCCTAAAGTTATCATAAAGACAGACCTTTATTAGTCCCCGTGAGAAATTGTGTAAGTATTGCATCAGCATAAAGCTGGCCACAGTGAGAGCTCAGTAAACGCTAAGATTAAATGTTTTGCTCATTATGTTCAGAATCATAATGAAAGAGCAAAATATAGTGTATTTATTAAAGATGCAGACTATGTGGCCATTAAAGGGGTTTCATTGCATGATTCATATTTGTTTCTTCATGTGCGCTCCTCATTTTTAAACTTTATTTAACCTTAGTTTACATTTGTGTCATTTGTCAAAAGTAAAATTGCTACATTATGACAGATACATGGTAAATGACCTTGTTTTTATATAGCGCCTTTCTACCTGTTGGTACTCAAAGCGCCTTACAGTCACAGACACAGGCACACACACACTGACACACCAGCGCCATGCACTGGGAGCGACTGGGGGTTCAGTGTCTTGCTCAAGGACACTTCGGCAAGTGGTACCCTCTGGTTCGTGGACATCCTGCTCTACCTATCTACTGAGCCACAGCCACCTCGAGTCAGTGTCTCCTTAAAAACGATTTATTGGCGCCATCCAGTGGCCATTAACTGGCATTGACAAACTTAAAAGCATGCAATATGTCTGTGAAGGTTCTCAGTCATCCAGGTCATGGTATATTCAAAAAGCGTATAAAAAAAAAAAGGCAACTGGACTTGTAGAGTTTTTTGAGAAGACGTTTCACCACTCATCCTAGTAGCTTCTTCAGTTCTAGGGGACAGGTGGGAAGTTTGAGGTTTAAATAGGAAACTTGCTTGACTTGTTTCTGTTAACAACCAGAAACTGGTGAAGCTAATTTCCATTAACAGCTAGAGACTTACTTGTCGTCGAGGGGGGACTGAATGGGAAGGACAAAGGATACTCCTTTGACGATAACAACGTCCATATCTTAGCCAGAGAAAACCGATGGTTTGAAAGAGGAGTAAAGGAAGCCATCTATTTCAAATTGGAAAAACCTTCTATAAACAGAGGAGGTGGACTGAGATTTAATTTGCCATCAATCTACAATACAGTTTTAACTTCTGTCCCCGAGAAGTTTCAACCCCATTCACACCTTGAGATGTTTTCCTATTTAAACTTCAAACTTCCCATCAGTCCCCTAGAACTGAAGAAGCTACTCGGATAAGAGGTGAAATGTCTTCTCAAAAAACTCCAGAATCACCAGTTAACCTAATGAGCATGTCCTTGGACAATGGGAGCAAGCCGGATTACCCGGAGAGAACCACGTAGACACAGGGAGAACATTTCATACTGAGATCTATAAATGCAGGGATTTATTCAGCATAGGAAGAAGTAAAGGCACAGACTGGTGAACAACAGCAAACTCTGATTTGCTGTCATAAATTCCAAACATTAACTAGATTATAATTCACAGCCTTTTAAATGTTGGATTTCACTTTGTGGCAGTTAGCACATTTTCATAAGTAGACTCCTTGATATTGACCTCCGATTAATATAAATGATGACAAAGACTAGAAGAATTTTAAGGGACGAGACAAAGAGTGAGGTTAGAGCAGTTCACACAGAAACGTTCAATGCTGGATGTTGGCCAGAGTGGAGAACATCCTGGACAACTCGTCTCACCCACTCCACAACACACTAGCCAGTCTAAGGAGTACCTTTAGTAACAGACTCATTTTACCCAAATGCACCACAGAACGTTCCTGCCTGTGGCCATCAAACTTTATAACTCCTCCCGCTGAGTGTTGGTCACTCTTAACACTCTCAACATTTCAGACACTGTTAATTTACTTGCAACCTTTTACCTCTGTATATTGTGAATACTTTGGCAATATTGTTTCTTCTACTTTAACTGCATCTTACTTTATTTTTTATATATTTTTGCACTACTTTTATTCTATTCTATTTGCTCTTTCAACTAGCAACTGTCACTTTATGGGAGCAACAACAACAAAATAATTTCCTCGAAGGATTCTGATTCTGATAACGTTTTATAGTACAATTAGATTTGGACTGTATAACTCTTACCTATCATTGTACCTTGATTGTTCGACCAGATAAAGAGATTATTTCTTTGGAGAGTCCTTGAAAATTAAAGAAGTACTTATTCCTTAAGAACTCCTGTTGTGTTGCCTTCAATCAAGCCTCATAAATTAAAAACAAAGACTTTTTTTATACTTTTATACTTTTATTTGGGTTCATGGTTCAAACATATCCCAGGGACAGACAGTGAAGCCTTTACAATTATTTATGAATGTTTATAAGAACACTAACTGCTACATCATGACAGATACAGTCATTCATTCATTTTCTGTAACCGCTTGTCCTCTGGAGAGTCGCTGGGCGCTAGCCTATCCCAGCCGTCACTGGGTGAGAGGCTGGGTACACATCAGTCTATTGCAGGGCTAGCACAGAGAGCTGGACAACCATTCACACTGACACCTATGACCAATTTAGATTCATCAATAAACCTAACGAGCATGTCTCTGGACCCACGCAGACAAAGGGAGAACATGCAAACTCCACACAGAAAGGCCTAGTCGACCTATGGATTTGAACCCAGAACCTTCTTGCTGTGAGGCATCAGTGCTTGCCTTGACTTCTCTAAATGAATATCAAACACCCCGAAACAGAAACTGTCATATTATTGTGATAATATGATCGGTCATGATTTGCACATCTATGTGTGTATCCTAACTGCCCATAATTAAAAATCTAAGGTAAGACTTCATGAATCCTGTAGTGATTGAATGAATTTTGAATCTCATGGCTTAGCATTATGTCACCATCATGTTCAGGGTTCAAACACATCCATGGGCCAGACAGGGAATTGTTTAAATGATGACAGAGGCTAGCAGAATTTTAAGGGATGAGACAAAGAGTGAGGTTAGAGCAGTTCACATAGAAAGGTTCAAGTCCAGTAATCCCCTCAGAACGATTCATTGCCAGGATGTGGAGACTCTCAGATCAACTCCATCCAGAAAATGAGCTATAGCAATAGTGACATCTAATACAAATGTATTGACCCCACTCATTATTTTTTTTACAAATCTGTAATTTTGAATGTAAAATATGCAAAGTTACTAGTAAAGGTCCCATACATCTGTCTGTTCCCTGTCTTTAGGCTATGATACCTTTTAGGGCCTACTCACTGAAGGTGTATTTCAAGTTCACTCAATGTGACAATAAATGGGAGCGTTTACATACACTTATTTGATCAATTTGAGTTTATTTTTCCTAAATCCAAGTGGAGTGATGTTTATCAGGTTAAGTCAATCCTGCCTTATGCAACCTGCCTGATGGGCCTTCAGCTGAACAGCCAATAGAAACTCCAGAATTAGTCTTGATTCACGTTTACAGAGTCAAAGTGCTTTTAGTCCTCCACTTACATAACCTGAAATTAATTATGCCCCAGAAGTACTCACATAACGTTTTATAGTACAATTAGATTTGGACTGTATAACTCTTACCTATCATTGTACCTTGATTGTTCAGCCAGATAAAGAGATTATTTCTCTGAAGAGTCCTTGAAAATGAAAGAAGTACCTCTTCCTTAAGAACTCATGTTGTGTTGCCTTCAATCAAGCCTCTTAAAGATAAGATAAGAGATAGGACTTTGTTTATCCCTGTTGGGAAATGAAGGTGCTACAGCGGCAGGGAACAACAGTGCAAGATACAAAAGGATACAAAAAATAGAATAAGGTAGACACGAGACACTATAAAAAAAAGTAAATACGCTATGGTACAAAAAATATTGCATCAGGTTTTCAGTAGCTAACCAAAAACTGAAAGAGCCAACTAATCTAAACAGAGGTTGAGGTGGTAAGGAGGATGAATATACATATGGACATTCATGAATATCATGAATAAAACAAACTCCAATAGGGGTTGGACCCAGTATTGCACAAAAAAGACATGGCAATGGCAGGGATGAATTGGTATATACTGTGCTCTTGTATGTCCTGAAAAGAAGCTCAGCAGCAGAAGTGCTAAAAAATGCTGATGTTAAAGAGTCTGACTGCTGAGGGGACAAAAGACCGTTCCTTCTTGCACTGTGGGTGCAGCAGTCTTTGGCTGAAGGAGCTTCCTAAAGTCCCAACTGTCTCATACAGGGGGTGAGAGGGGTTGTTCCTGATCTTGGACAGTTTAGCCAACATCCTCCTCTCCCCCACCTCCTCCACTGAGTCCAGAGGACAGCCCAGGATGGAGTTAGCCCTCTTGATCAGTTTGCCCAGTCTATTCTTGTCCCTCTCCGTGAATCCGCCACACCAGCAGACCATGGCGTAGAAGGTTGCCAATGCAACCACAGTGTCATAAAAGGTCCTGAATAGTGTCCCCAAAAGACCTCAGTCTCCTCAGCAGGTGGAGGCGACTTTGTGCCTTCCTGTATAGGACATTCGTGTCGTCCGCCCAGTCCAGTTTATTGTCAGGTGAATGCCCAGGTATTTATAGCCATCCACGACGTCGATGTCCCTGGATGTTCACCGGTGCGGTTTGTGTTGTCTTCCTCTGGAGGTCTATCACCATCTCCTTTGACTTGGTGGCATTGATGTGAAGGTGACTGCGTTCACACAAGTCAACAATGTCCTCGACCACCTTCCAGGTCGTTCCCGTCCGATACCCATCCAACGATGGCTGTATCATCTGAGAATTTCTGAATGTGGCAGCTGTCAAAACAAAGACTCCCATTTTATAATTTCATTTAGTCTTAGTTTACATTTGTTAGCTATGAGTGTTTATCAAAATTAAAACTGTTACATCATGACAGATACATTCAGTGTCTCCTTAAAAACTATTTCTTGGCGCACCAGCAGAAATTATCATATTATTCTGACAAAAGGTATTTCATACTGAGGTCTATAAATGCAGAGATTTATTAAGCATAGGAAGAAGTAAAGGCATAGACAGGTGAACAACAAATTTTGATTTGGTGTCTTAACTTCCTAACATTAACTAGGTTATAATTCACAGCCTTTTAAATGTTGGATTTTCACCAATCAAACCACATCTTGTGGCAGGACTTAGCATTATCTCACCATCATGTTCAGGGTTCAAACACATCAAAGGGCCAGACAGGGACTCATTTAAATGATAGAGCAGTTCACATAGAAAAGTTCAAGTCCAGTAATCCACTCAGAACGATTCATTACTGACCAGGATGTGGAGACTCTTAGATCAACTGCATCCAGAAAATGAGCTATAGCAATAGTGACATCTAATACACATGTATAGACCTTAAAATATTTCTTTTTAACCAATCTGTTATTTTGAATGTAGAATTTGCAAAGTTACTAGTAAAGGTCCCATAAATCCCATAAATCTAAGTCTGTTCCCTGCTTTCTTTAGGCTGTGATACCTTTTAGGGCCTACTCACTGAAGGTGTATTTCAAGTTCACTCAATGTGACAATAAATGGGAGAGTTTACATACACTTATTTGATCAATTTGGGTTTATTTTTCCTAAATCCAAGTGGAGTGATGTATATCAGGTTAAGTCAGTCCTGCCTTATGCAACCTGGCCAATGGTCCTTCAGCTGAACAGCCAATGGAAACCCCAGAATTTGTTTTGATTCACATTAACAGAATCAAAGTGTTTTTAGTCCTCCACTTACATAACCTGAAATTAATTATGCCCCAAAAGTACTCACATAACGTTTTATAGTACAATTAGATTTGGACTGTATAACTCTTACTTGATTGTTTCGCAGTATTTCTTTGGAGAGTCCTTGAAAATTAAAGTTGTTGTGTTGCCTTCAAACAAGCCTCTTAAATTCAAAACAAAGACTCACATTTTATACTTTTATTTGGATTCATGGTTTAAACATATCCCAGGGATAGACAGGGAAGCCTTTACCATTACTTATGAATGTTTATCAGAACACTAACTGCTACATCATGACAGATACAGTCATTCATTCATTTTCTGTAACTGCTTGTCCTCTGGAGAGTCGCTGGGCGCTAGCCTATACCAGCTGTCATTGGGTGAGAGGCTGGGTACACACTGGACAGGTCAGCAGTCTATTGCAGGGCTAACACAGAGAGATGGACAACCATTCACACTGACACCTATGACCAATTTACATTCATCAATTAACCTAACGAGAATGTCTTTGGACCCACGCAGACACAGGGAGAACATGCAAAGTCCACATAGAAAGGCCCAACAGACACTTAAATGATCTTAATGCATTTTAAGCTTTGTTTATACAATATATCCATATCAGACTGATCAGAAAATAGTTACATGAGCTGAGCCATGTGATTGAGCCTGAAAATCAATCTGCACGTGACCAAGGTTTAGCATTAACTTAACCTGGTGTCATATTAAGTTAATACTGATTTATGCAACCTGTCTGATGGTCCTTCAATTGGACATCCAATAGAAACTCAAGGATTTCTTTTGATACATGTTTATGGACTCAAAGTCCTTTGCACCTCTACTTACAAAACCTGGAATTAATTACACCCAATAACTACTCACATAACATTTTATAGATTTGGACTGTGTAACTCTCACTTATCATTTAACCATGAATGTTCAAGCAGATGAAGAGATTATTTTCTCTGAGAGAGTTACTTTCTGTCATCTATTATCAAAAGTACCTTCGTGGTTTTCTCTAGCATCACTGATGGAATTGGCTACAAAAGGGAACATTTTACTGGCAGTGCAAGTACTCAGAATGATGAGTTAAATACCACAGGCAACATGCAAGGAAAAGCAAGGACATTTGTTAATCAATCAATTTAAAAGGTTGAATAGAAGTTCCTTATGGACAAAACTGTCATAATTCTGAACTCAGTTTTCTACTAAGATGCATTTCTTACACATGTTCAAAAACATTCTGAATATCTACGCTATTCTGTCTTACTTCTTAAAAAAAAACTTTTGAACAGCATACTCCAACATCGTTTTTCTAGGTCTTCCATCACGACTACAAGTTGGAAGCAGTTATCACTTGTGTGAGTCCAGAGTCTCTCTGAACATATCACACAGCTGCAATAAAACACTGCAAACTTATATAAGTAATTGGATGTGATACTGATCTTAATTGTTTAACAACTCAGTCAGAAAAAAACACTATTGCTTTAAATACCATGGCTATCACTGGATAATTTCAGTCCATCCACTGAAAGCAACCATGAAGAAGCTCTTGGGGGTTTTGTGTGTGTACTTTTTGTGTTTGAATGGATATCTGAACAGCGGGGTGAATGGAGAGGAGGACAGGAAGCTGCAGGATGTTCGAGTCAGGTAAGAGTTTATTTCTCTGTCTTCGTCCCCAAAACGCAGATCTTTTATTTTAAAAATGCTTATGCCTTTCTAATGATTTTTCGAATGATTTTTTCATGTGTATTTATGTTTTTTATGCACTTCTTCTTTCAAAAAGACGGAATATTCCAGACTTCACTGGGATGACAGTGTCTGAAAACAGTTATCAGAAAGTCTGGCAGAAGTTTGGGGTCCAGAGCACAGCAGAACGAGATCTTTTCCTTAAAGAATCATTCCCCACTGGATTTAAATGGGCCACTTCAAGTGAGTCCTTCAAGGTTGAAGGTGCCTGGAAAGCAGGTGGGAAGGGAGAATCCATCTGGGACCGTTTCGGCCATGAAGGTCTAGCCTTTGCAAATCAGACGGCTGACACAGCTTGTGACAGTTACAACAAGGCGGATTACGATGTCTACCTCCTGCGAGGTCTTCAAGTCAACACCTACCAGTTTTCCATCTCCTGGGCCCGTATTTTCCCTTCAGGCCACCGAGGCAACCATTCGGAGAAAGGGGCTCTCAACTATGACAAGCTGATCAATGCTCTCATTGAATCTGGTATAGAACCTGTTGTCACTCTCTACCATTGGGATCTGCCTCAGGCACTCCAGGTCTACGGCGGATGGACCAACACTTCCATTGTTGAAGCCTTCAAGGACTATGCAGACTTCTGCTTCTCCAGATTTGGAGACAGGGTCAAGACCTGGAACACATTCAGCAGCCCTTGGGTGGTGAGTTATGCTGGGTATGGCACTGCTGAGCATCCCCCTGGTGTAAAGGATTATGCGGTTTCTTCTTATCAGGTCAGAGTTATATGATAATTATAACAACATCTGATGTGGTTTAATTGTTGCGTGGATGCATTAACTTATGATTTGCCTTTGCCTTTTCAGGTCACTCACAATATGCTTAAGTCCCATGCTGAGGCCTGGCATGTCTACAATGACAATTATAGAAAGACACAAGGTGGGAAAGTGGGCATTGCACTGAACTCTGACTGGGCTGAGCCTGCAAACCCCTCCAAACCTGAAGACGTAGCAGCTGCAGATCGTTATCTGCAGCTCATGCTGGGCTGGTTTGCACATCCCATATTTGTAAATGGAGATTATTCTGAAACACTCAAAAATCAGGTTGAAAAGAAAAGAAATGAGTGTCCAAGCTCTGTGCCTGCAGTTCTTCCAGTTTTTAGTTCCTCTGAGAGTCAGAGGATAAAAGGTGCTGCTGACTTTTTTGGATTAAACCATTATACTTCTCGTTTGGTCAGCATCAGTAATGGTGGGTGTGCCGCTAGTCCTCAGGCGGTTGGCGACTTCCAAGCACATGTGGACTCATCATGGCCTTCTACAGCCTCTGACTGGATCTATTCTTCACCCTGGGGACTTAGAAGACTTCTAAACTATATTTCCACTGAATACTTGAATGTTATGAAAGTGCCTATTTACATAACTGGGAATGGGATGCCAACAGAATACAGTGGGGACAGCCTGAATGACACCAGCAGAATTGAGTACATGAGGAGTTACATCAATGAGGCCCTGAAAGGTTAGTGTTTGGAATATGTCTGATAATAAATAATTTGTTAAACTGGGAGGGATTAATTCTTACTTTGTGCTTTATGTGCATCCATTTCATAGCAATTACCACTGATGGAGTGGATGTTCAGCGATTCACTGTGCAGTCACTCATGGATGGATTTGAAGGAAAACAAGGCTACAGTGAGAGATTTGGTCTTCACCATGTCAACTTTGAATCCCCAGACAGACCGAGAACCCCAAAGCAATCAGCCTATTTCTACTCCCAGCTTATCAAGAAAAATGGTTTTGGTTCACTCAGATCTAAGGTGTTTAAAGGGGTAGAAATGCCACTTACCCGCCAATCAGTAGGTTTATCACCATCAGAGGTTCCAGCTAAATCAAAGGTTGTCTGGGAAACATTGTCACGCCAGTCAAAATTCCAGAGATCAGTGTATCACTATGGCACTTTCCCACAAGGCTTCAGTTGGGGAGTTTCATCTTCAGCCTATCAAATTGAAGGTGGATGGAACGCTGATGGGAAGGGGCCCAGTGTCTGGGATGACTACACTCACACACCTGGCAGTGGTATCCCTGCTGATGCTACTGGAGATGTAGCCTGTGATAGTTACCACAGACTTGATGAAGACCTTTACATGCTGCGAGCTCTGGGGGTGAAGTCTTACAGATTCTCTTTGTCCTGGTCCAGGATCTTTCCTAATGGTAGGCGTACCTCCGTGAACCAGAAAGGTGTTGACTACTACAACAGACTCATTGATGGCCTCTTAGAATCTAATATCACCCCCATGGTGACACTTTATCACTGGGACCTCCCAAAGGCCTTGCAAGACATCAATGGATGGGAAAATGTTCAAATGATTGACATTTTTAATGACTTTAGTGACTTCTGCTTTGCTACCTTTGGTGACAGAGTGAAATTTTGGATGACCTTCAACGAGCCTCACACAATTGCGTGGTCAGGCTATGGAATTGGACAGCTCCCACCGAATGTTAAGGAACCAGGAACTGCTCCGTACAGAGTTGCACACAACCTGATCAAAGCACATGCCAAGGCCTACCATACATACAATGACAAGTATCGCACAACCCAAGGTGGTTTGGTATCCATTGCCCTCAATTCTGATTGGATTGAGCCTAGAGATGTCAACGATATCCGTGAGGTGGTGGCTGCTGACCGCGCGTTACAGTTCCAACTGGGTTGGTTTGCACACCCCATTTTCAAGAATGGTGACTATCCTGAGATAATGAAGTGGCAAGTTGCAAACAAAAGTGACCTCCAAGAGCTTTCAGAGTCAAGGCTACCTTCCTTCACCGAAGAAGAGAAGAAATTCATCAAGGGAACTGCTGACATGTTTTGTGTAAATCATTACACGACAAAGATAGTAAGCCACATTACAGCTCCATATACGCCTCCGTCCTATGTTGATGATGGGGACTTTAAACTAGATGAGGAGGTCAGTTCGCCAGGTACGGCCTATCCGAACCAGAGAGCTGTAGCGTGGGGCTTGAGAAGACTCCTTAACTGGATCAAAGAGGAGTACGGAGACCCAGACATTTACATTAGTGAGAATGGAGTGCCTACACCTTATACAGAAACCTATGAAGATATTGAAAGATTTTTTTATTACAAGACCTATATCGATGAGGCTCTCAAAGGTGCATATAAACAGATTTCATAAAATACATTTTATGATTACCATAGCTGTTTTACATCTTGATAATTCATTTTTGTGTGTTTGTTTTAAAAGCCTCTCAACTTGATGGTGTGAGGGTGAAGGGCTACATAGCAACAGCACTAATGGATTCTTTCGAGTGGCGGAATGGATACAGCTTTAGATTTGGGCTGCACTATGTGGACTTCAATAACCCAAACCGGCCAAGGACACCCAAGTTCTCCGCTCATTACTACTACAACATCGTGAAAGATAACGGTTTCCCTACAAATCTTGAGGAGAAGATTTACGGACATTTCCCAAAAGATTTCATTTGGGGTAGTGCTACAGCCGCATACCAGGTAACCGTTGAATAGAAGCCTTCTCATTGATGTTTGAATTTCAAGTACTCTGTTTTCATCTATTGAAATATTTCTTATACATTTGCTGTTTATAGATTGAAGGGGCTTGGAGAGCACACGGAAAAGGTCTCAGCATCTGGGACGTGTTTGCTCACACTCCAGGGAAAATGGCAAATAATGACACTGGGGACTTGGCCTGTGACAGTTACAATAGAATAGAAGACGATATTACTTTACTGAAGCAACTTAATGTGTCCCATTACCGCCTCTCCATATCCTGGACAAGGGTACTTCCTGATGGCACCACCAAATACATTAATGAAGCTGGAATCAACTACTACCAAAGGGTGTTGGATGCACTGCTTGCTGCAAATATCCAGCCATGTGTATGTGTCATTATTTCCAGCATCTCAAAAAACAACACTGTAATGGTAAATTGTTCAATTTGGTAACCTTAACCATTTTTCCTCTGCTGTCAGGTCACTCTGTATCACTGGGACCTTCCACAAGCTCTGCAAGAGGTCGGGGGCTGGGAGAATGAGACTATTGTTGACAGATTCAAGGAATATGCTGACCTAATGTTTAGCCGTCTTGGCCCCAAAGTGAAAGTTTGGATCACCATTAATGAGCCGTTCAATGTAGCCTATATAGGCTATGGCATTGGAATTGCTGCCCCAGGTATGTTTTAAGTAATTTGTTTTGCATCTGGACTCTCTGTATTACACAAACTATTAACCCGTTTGTGTTTGTAGGGTTCACAGACCGACCAGACACTCTGCCCTACATTGTTGGTCACAACATTATTAAAGCACATGCTGAGGCCTGGCATGTCTACAATGACAAATACCGGGCCCAACAGAAAGGCATGATCTCCATTTCCGTTAACTCCGACTGGTCAGAAGCCAGAAATCCCTATAAGCAGGAAGATATTGATGCAGCAGAACGTGTACTGCAGGTATGCCAATTCCTTGATTATTTTACAAGATATCTGTATGGCAGTAATCTCGAAAAGACTTTTATTTTGTCTCTTTTTGTGCAGTTCTTCATTGGGTGGTTTTCCCATCCCATATTTAAGGGCGACTACAGTGAGATCATGAAGACAAACGTTCGAAAGCAAAGTCTGGCTGGTGGTCTAACAACATCTCGGTATTTAAAGACTAAAATTCAAACCAGAAATAAAAATAATGATAGTTAAAAATAACTTGATGATTCTGAGGGAAGTTTGTCCTTTGTATATTAGCCTTTAAAAGTATCTAGGTATAAGTGTCTGGTTAGTACAGTTCACACAAGTTTTACCAATCCTGCTTTTAAATTTCCATTTCTTAAGTAAATTCATTTTCTCCTCCATTGTTTTAGGCTGCCTGAGTTTACTCCAGAGGAGATTAAAAGAATTAAGGGTACCCATGATTATTTTGGATTCAACCATTACACCAGTGTCTTGGCATTCAATGTGGACCATGGAACCAATCAGCACTATGAGGCAGACAAGTAAACAACAATACCATCACCTTTAATTTTACTTTAAATGCTGATTAATTCAAATAATTTCTCTCTTTATTATGCATGAACTTTAAAATCCAACTGATATGACGTTCACAGGGGTGCAGCGGTAATGTCTGATCGTACCTGGCTGGAAGCAGGTTCGCCTTGGCTGAGGGTTGCACCATTTGGATTCCGCAGAATACTGAACTTCATTAAAGAAGAGTATGGAAATCCACCACTCCTTGTAACAGAGAATGGTGTGTCAGAGCATGGCCCTGTTGACCTAAATGATACTCACAGGATCTACTACTATGAAAAATACATCAACGAGGCGTTGAAAGGTATCAAGACACTTTCATGGACTATATTTAAGACCAGGACAAAGAAGGGAGAGACAAAGACATATAATGATGTCTTATATAAAGTATGGCTGCAGTAAAACAGATGGCAATTCTGTTCTTTCTAAAAAAAAAACAAAAAAACTTGAAACTGTATTCTCGTCATATGAATAAAAAAAAAATCACCATGTACATTTGCAGTTTTAAAGGTGATATTTGTGTTCTTTCAGCTTACTTGCTGGATGGCGTGAATCTCATTGGTTACACGGCTTGGTCACTAATGGACAACCTGGAGTGGAACGCTGGCTACACAGAAACATTTGGCCTTTACTACGTCAACCGCTCAGACCCTACACTTCCTCGAATGCCCAAGGCCTCTGCATCGTTTTATACCGAAATGATAAGATGCAATGGATTCCCAGACCCTAATCCTGAAGGTAAAGTGACACAGATTAGGTGGATACCTGTTCTGAAAGATGATTAGATGAATGGAAGGTGCAAACATTGAATGCATGCATATGAGTACCACATTCATTTTGTGCGTACAAAAACTTCACTGTAAAACAAGCAGGTGCAAGTTTAAGGAGGACTATATGTTGGACAGGTGACTTCCTAGAGTCTTGTTATCACTGTGAGAATGCAAAACAACTGCCCTGTTAACAAACAAAATAACGCAAGGCATAGTGTTAATTATTTAGATTCAGTTTTTGGAAGATGTTTTTCCCTTTGGACAGAGTCAGGCTATTTTTGAGAGAGAGTCGTGTTACTGTCCTAACCCAGCGAATAAGCCTTCCCAAAATTATGTAACCTGAAAAAAAGGTTTGGATTTACTGTCATCAGCTTGTTCAAAATGAAAATTACATCTTTGGTGCCTGTCTTTTGTGCAGGAACAACTAAGCCAACCACTACCACCACTGCCACCGCTACCACCACTACCACCACTGTGAAACCTGAGACTGAAGGTAAAGTGACACAGATTTGGTGGATGCCTGTTCTGAAAGATGATTAGATGAATGGAAGGTGCAAACACTGAATGCATGCATATGAGTACCACATTCATTTTGTATGTACAAAAACTTCACTGCAAGTTTAAGGAGGACTATTTGTTGGACAAGTGATTACCTAGAGTCTTGTTATCACTGTGAGAATGCAAAGCAACAGCCCTATTAACAAACATAGTGTTAATTAGTTTGGGGCATTTGCTGGAAGATGTTTTTCCCTTTGGCCAGAGTCAAGCTATTTTTATTAGAGAGTTGTGTTACTGTCCTAACACAGCAAATAAGCTTTCCCAAAATTACATAACCTGAAAAAATATTCAGAGTTACTGTCATCAGCTTGTTTGAAATGAAAATGACATCCTTGGTGCTTGTCTTTTGTGCAGGAACAACTAAGCCATCCTCTGAAGCCGTCGTGTATTTCCTGGGTATGAAGCTCTCCACCAGTAATGCTGAGGTCGGACTCAACACCACATTTGCTCTACTGGTTGTTACAGTGTTGGGAGTGGGTTGTTTGTCCTTTTTCGTCTTTAAGGCAAAAAAACAGTCTAAGAAAAGGCAGAATTTTGACAGTATAAGCTTGGAGAAAAAATTTTAACGGTGAACAAACACGGGTGTAATGGAAGTCCTTATCATAGACACATATACACCATTTAATTGAAGGCTTTAACAGCCTACTTACGACACTCTATTTATTTGATATGTTTAACATATTTGATGGGCATCATCTGCATTACATTATGAAACAATATTGATCAGGCGTTGATCAATAAATGATGTCCAAGCATATTGTTACTCTCTGAAGTCCATAATGTGTTGTGCTATTCAACAATATCATTTATTTTCTGTTAACAATCCAGTATATCCTAACAAAAAAATAAAAATAAAAAATAGCTGGAACAGGGGCAACGTGACTTGTAGAGTTTCTTAAAGATGTTTTTCCACTCATCCAAGAAGACTCTTCAGTTCTGATACACATGGTGTCCTCAGAAGCTCCTCTTTAACCTGGAGCTGTGGGGTGTAGAAATCGCTCAATGCGACTAGAGGTCACTGTAGGATTACACTGAGTCTCCTGAACGCCTGGGAACCTGGCCTTTAAATTTAGGTTCTTTCATCTTTCAACATTATTGTATGATGGATTTAGTATTTTAGTGTCAAGCTTATGTGATACTGATGCCATTAAGCGGTTTTCATGTGTTAAGTCAATAAGTCAACAATTACAAGATACTGCACCTTTAAATCTGGAAGATGTTAAGGAGTTTCTAACCATTGTTGTCCAATCTGATGGAGCGTTTGACATGGAAGTTGTAAATCATAGATAAAAAACAAGAATCATATACCAATGTACTGTAATACTGATTATTCAGTACAATGATCACATAACATGTTTCCTGAGATAATTCTTCAGTATAGTATAAATAAGCTTTAAACTATGTGACTTTATGTGACATTATCCAGATCATGGGACACCACTTTGAACTTTTCCTCATTTTCACATAGAGTTTAGGTTGAACTTGGCTTGAATTTGCAAAGTACCAAATTAGAAAATGTATCACCTTATCCAAATAAAGATTTTACTGTTTAACATTCTTCAAAAAGTAATTGTCGTTCTTTTTATAAACATTGAACATTTCTTTGGGATTTTTTCTGGACCGTCGTCAAGCACATAATAAAAACCACACTTGGGCTACTTGAAATATGGCATTTGTTGTTTAAAAATGGCCACAAAGTAGTAGCAATACAAAAAGCTTCAAAAAGTACAATAATTTGTCAAAAATAACTTGAGATGACAATATTTGAGTTGGCACTTATGGGGCTGTTGGTATGATTCACAATACGAAACACTGGCATCTTGTTGGAGCTCATTCAAGATCATAGGAAGTGAGGGTTGGTGATTTCTACATTGAGACATGGTATAGATAGTGCTGATTGATTATAAGAGAAGCTTTATCCTACACTTGGTAATTTAAATCTGTCAGGGTGGAGAGCATCTAAAGATAATGTTGTT
This sequence comes from Chelon labrosus, assembly GCF_963514085.1. NCBI lineage: Eukaryota > Metazoa > Chordata > Actinopteri > Mugiliformes > Mugilidae > Chelon > Chelon labrosus. The sequence continues at coordinate 25,524,310 of NC_140341.1, forward strand.
TTGTAACCTGGAGCAAAGGTATCATATCCATGGTCAAGGCTGGCTGCAGAGGGTTAATTTAAAGTGATATGCTTCCAAATCAAATAGATAAAATCATCAGGCACCTATTAAAAATAGGAGAGGAATTGAGGACTGCAGTCACATGTTTGATACAACTGTCACAGCTGACACAGAGAGTATTTTATCAAGACAATACTTGTGACATACACACTGCTGATACAACTATGAGCCATCAAAGTCCAATATATTCAGATCTAACACATCTGAACCACAGAGGCTGGTGAATGTGATTTATTCATTATAACAATTTTGTTTACATTAGGCTGAAGACATTTCCCAAAGCTATCCTGCTCCTCAAACCCCAGCTAGTTGCCTGTGACAAAGGGCGAGTGTTGATGTAGGTTGTAATAGTTTGGTGCTTGTTGCATTGAATGGGGTCTCACTGGGAGGTAATAAATAGCAAAAACTTTCCATGGAATTGACTGTCAAGCCTCTTTTTATAATAAAACTCGAGGTCTACACTGGTCAAACAGACAAGTGGTGTCAGAAGTGTGAGCTTTGAAATGACTGAAGAGGACTATGATGACCAGAGGTGGAAAAAAGAATGATTAAATGAAATGGCAGATGATGGTTGGAGCGGATACTATAGATGACCAAGGAGCTAAAGAAGGAACCAACCCTGGAGTTAAGCTCGATGAACTATCAGGCCTGGTCAAATCATTAGTACAGTCTCAAGAAAGATTCTGCATGCCAAGAACAATTATGGAAAAGTATGCAGCACCAGTTTCAGCAGATCCAAGTCAAAGTAAAAGAAGAGAGGAGCAACAGCAGCACCAAGAGGGCTGTTGGAGGGACAATGACAGACAAAGTAAGGATGTAACCGAATCTGACGAAGGTCCCAGTCTTGTTGATCAGCAGATGGGGCTGGCCAGGAAGGAGTTATTGGCTCACGGAGAACCCAAATTGCTCCCCCTCAGTCCAGATGATGACAGAACATTTTTTGAGAGGATGGCCCAAGTTTACCATGGGCCCATAGAGGATTGGTCTGTTCGATTGGTTCCTCTGCTCACAGCTAAAGCACGTAATGCTTATGTTGTTATGGACATTGATGACTCAGAAGTGTATGACAAAGTTAAAAGATGCTATTCTAGCCAAATATAAGATAACTGCTGATGCTTATCGGACGGGGCCCCAAGTCTGTAGAGGAGGCCGCACGCTTGGCTGAAATCTTAATGTCGACAAGAACGGGGACCAGAAGGACCACCTTTAGACAGCTGGTCACAGTAAGTCTGATGTGGGTGAAAGGGTTAGTGGTATAGCTCAGAGTAAAAACTACCCTCGCAACAGTCATTTCACTCACAGCAAAATCAACCCTGCAAGAAAGACATATTCAGGTCCAAAGCCAGATGTGAGATGTTACCAGTGTAACCAGATTGGTCATACTCAGTATACCTGCCCAGCCACTACTTAGAGTTACCAATCCCTGTTGTGTTCAGTTCCTAGGCCCACTGTCCCAGCATCTGTGCACAAAAAGCTCCTATGCTTGTAAATGTAAACAGGAGGAAGCCCTCTTAGATACAGGAAGCTTACAGTCTGTGGGAAGTCTGTCTAGTTTTGTCAGAATAAGCTGTGTTCATGGTAATGAAAAAGATTACTATGTCTGAGATTTATGTGCAAGTGGCCAGAATTTCTCGTGCCTGTGGCTTTAGTGCCCAGGCTACCCTATGCTGTTAGACTTGGTACACAAGGGAAAGACGGTAAATAAAAATGATGATCTACAAAAGGAAAAGTCGCAGAATCATAATGTTTAGCCATTATGTCAGAAAGTTAACCTGCAGGCAGAATCTGGTTCATCACTACTCATTTGTAGTTTGGTAACCACCTGAAGTCAGCAAGCAAGCAACCCCCTTAAAGAGCTACCATTTTGTAATGACGAATTAGAGGCACGCTCAGTTAAACCAGCCAAGTCCAGAACTCAGAAGAGAAGGGATAAGTTTTTGGGTTCAGTCAAGGCGGACATTGTACAACACACAAGTCCTAGCCAGAGTCTAGATTTTGGTGTTCCAGCTGACATAACAGGACTTCAGGAGGCTGACCCAACATTAGTTATGGAGCTTGGGAGGTCACCTTGCCCAAGGGACTGAATGGTTGCCAGTCGCTTTGTGTGGCCAGGCATGTATACTCACATACAATAGTTTTGTAAATCATGTCAGACCTGTCTGCTCACCACCGAGAGAGGAGCAGCCCATGCCCAGCTTCAGCCATTACCCATTAAAGATACACCTTTTGAAATCATAGGGATGGGTATAGTACCTATTGTAAGGTGCCACAGGCTTCAACTGGTTCTCACCTTTTGAGCTACTCTTTGGTTGCCAGCTGCACCTGCTAAGGGAGCACTAGGAGAACCCACAGGCAGCAGGAGTTAATGTAGTGCTTGTTTAGCGAAAATGAGAGCGCAACTAGAATAAATGACATCGTTACCCCATCAAAACATGAAAACCGCTCAAACCAGTCAGAAAATCTGGTTAGACAAAAAGATTCAAAGGGTTTATTGCCACTTGTACAGTGTATAAACATGTTTCCCTGTACAATGAAATTCTTCTTTTGCCATCCACCTTAAATGCCTAACAATATAAAAAATCTTAGAAATGGAATATAAACCCTTAGCAAAAAGTAGTTTATTCAAGTAGAAACTTACATGTTCAAGATCATATCGTGCTGAAAGGAGTAGTAAATGGTATGTGTGCTTACTAGCATTATCTTTATGTACCTTAAAAACATACACAACAACAGAAACATTGACTTGACTTTATTGATCAAGTTCTAGTCCTTTTCATAAGAGTTTGGCAATGGTGTTATATACACAGCATCTTCTGTTTCAACAAGAACACATTTAGTTTTAATCATGGCAGGCCAGACAGTATTAACGTTTTTTTTTTTTGTTTTTTTTTAAATCCTCATATATAAAGTAGCCTACTTTGTACAGTGAATCTTCACATACAGGCCTGTCTGATATAGTAAGTACCTTTTGGCTGCGCGCCGGATCGTTATCGTGTCCTGAGACCATTTTAGCGGTTTTTGACCCACAAATTGAAGGTGTTTTTGGTGGATTTTACTTCTCGCTTAGTTCACTACCGCAGTTCTGCCGGATCCACAGAAATCGCTAGCCGTTTTAACCTACAGAAACTGTTTGATTCTACCTGCGCTGTTCGTCACCGGCGGCTCAGCCTATTAGCTGCGCCGGCTAAGCTAACCGCTACCCGCGCTCAGAGCAACTCACAGCATCTAGCAAACTGCACCACCAACACTTTCAGCATCGACTAGGACAGGGGTGTCAAAGTGATCCATGAAAGGGCCGCTGTGGCTGCAGGTTTTCATTCCAACCATGCAGCAGCACACCTGACTTGGCTTAATCAATCAACTGAACTGCCTTCACACAGTCACTTCAGGTGTCCTCTTGCTTGATTGGGACAAAAACTTGCCAGCCACACCCACTGCATGGGTGCTGCATGGTTGGAATGAAAACCTGCAGCCACAGCGGCCCTTTCACGGATCAGTTTGACACCCCTGGACTAGGAGGAACTACAACTATAACCATCTGATCCACTTACCGAAGCTGAATCAACGCAGCAGGCCCAGAAATGGGCCTCTGCCGGTAAGTGATGATCCCTCCTACACTCCACTGGTACTCACTGCTAGCCTGAAGTAACAGGTAGCGCTAGCTTATCATAACAAAATATTGGTGAAATGAACGAGTTTCACGGCAGATAATGTTATTTAGAGGCTGCATCTCGGTGCCCTCGGCACCCCGCTACATGGATATACGCTGATCTAATTATCTTGTGAACAAGTGCAAATGAAAGTGATATTGGCGAGTAAACGATGATATTTTATGCTAGAAATAAGGCCCAGGTTGTAAAAAACAAAACAAAAAAAAACAGTAGTTCCCCTTTAATGTAAACGTTCATTGTCTTATCATTTGTGTTGTTAAAAACTGTTTTTCTTTGTCATTGCAGCTGCAGTGAAAAAATGGAACAACAAGGCAACAGAGCATGAGATTTCTCATGCCTTCGGGGACCACCTCGAACATGCGTCTGGGCGCTCTGGTGGTGGCGGCTATAAAGCGAAATGAGCGGTGGCGACTTTTGTTTGTTTGCATAATGTTCATGCATGGGAAGTGTTTTGTTATTAAATGTTTGAACTGTACATTTGGGTGTAGTGTATAATTTTGAGCTTGAAGAGTTTTACTTTTTCAACCAAAGTAAGACCGCACAGGGACGTCTCTATAGAGACGTATTTTAGACGACATGAAAATGACGACTTTTTACCTTTCACTTTTCAACTAAATTTAGACCGCACAGAGAATGAATGCGGTAGTTTAGTTTAGCCAGCACTGTGTAGCGGGCTCCCGCTACTCCTCCCGGCTCCCGTTCTCACTACAGTTGTTCTAATGTCAAAAAACACACGTGGCGAATAATTTAACAAATTCACGCACATGACCAAACTCAGATGTATGTCTGTTGTATTATGGAATGGATCTACAGATTCATTGGGAACACTACATTGATCTTCATGACTTTTATTGTTATGCAATGTTACATAAATACTGTCAAAATAATACGTCCGTTTTTCTTTTAATGCCAGCCAACAGCAGTCACAAGCTAGGGGAAGTCATTGCTTAATTTGTTTCTGTACAGCCTAAGTGACAGTAATGCATTATACTGTAATGTACTGTAATGTACTGATGTCCTTTTACCAATGTCCATACATGTGAAATCCCTTTCCAGTATGATGCACGTGAAGCCACAGAGACGGCCAGACACCTCCTGTCTCTGATTTCAAGGGCAATGCCGAATGAAAGTCAGGGACATGTACAGGGACAGAGTCAGCGACTCTCAGTCCAGACTGAAATGGCCAGGTAGACAGTTTTGCACCCATGTAAACTGACCACCTAAACGTGTCATGTAAATGCATATTTTCACGTTACATGTATTTTATCAGGATCAGTCTCTTCTCTTCATGTGGAGAGAACATGACCAAGTTAGGCTTTTAACGCTGTACATTTTGACTAGTTTTTCTACATTGTTTCTACTGTAGACATTATACTGTACCTGCAATTTCACCATTAATGGTATGGGATTATTCAGGTGAAATAAATTACATTACTCTGGCTTTGCCATGATGGTAGCGCAATGATGGAGCTGCAGATTTAGGTTGTGTGGATTAATTTGTGTATCTGTATTATTTTCTCTGGTACTTGGATGTGGTGCATGTGGCTTGACAGACAGCTTACTTTAAGTTGGAACTAATAACATTATTTTTCTACAGTCACACAGGTCTTTCCCTGGATTCTTCAGAGGCAAGAAAAGAACACTCCCCAGAGGTCAGCCCTGCCTACAGCCAGGGCTGTGAAGATATGGAAGCCGTTCAATGTTTCTTTTTTTTTTACTTGGATCTAATGTGGAAGTAACTCCAAACCCCAGGGAGGAGTTAACTTTTATGCAAACTGGCCTGGGGAAGAGGACTGTGTCAGTAGATTCTGACATATCACATGTTGAGGTATTATGCATGTTGAAGCAAGTACTTTGCCTAATTGCCTGTGTCATCAAGGGTTCTGTGCAATGCCTTTCATATACTGAAATTTCTCCCTCAAAAAATATTTCATTTTAATGTAGTTGTCCAGTTTACTGTTGACGACATTCCCAAAGATGACACAGCTCCAGGACAGGTGGCTCCTTTTTAAAGCAGGAGGTATATAATTACTGTACTTAAAATGCAACTTCTTTTATGTTTGCTGTGTTAATGCTGCAGAAAAAACATGAATACATCATGGTTTATGTCCTCATATTGTTTGTCATTTTAATAGATGGAAATGGAAGAAGGAAACTTTCAGTTATTCCTTTAGAGGCTGAGGGTTACACTGGGGCCATATTAAGAAGTGCTTCAGGGGGAGGGAAGTTTGTCCTGTACATTGTTCCTCTTCAGGACGAACTTGACCTTACACCTCTCCCTGCTAGTGCTCCTGAGTTTGCCCTCATGCCAAAAGCTAGCTGCAAGGATTGCAACACAATGATGCCTCTGCAGATGCTGGCACTCCATGTTGACCAGTGTAGCCCTGAAACACAGGTGAAATGTCTTACTGTTAATTATCAAAGTTAGTACAAGTTTAATATGTGTGTATATTGACTGTTTGAGCCGTCTTTAAGCTGTGAACCAAATATAGTTTATGTTGTAACAAATATGAAGTCTGTTGAATAGACTGAATGACAGTGGCACAGTATTCTGCTAAAAGTTACTGTTGAAAGTTTTTAACACCCCTAGTTTAGCTCTGACATAATATTAAAGAGCTGTTATTACACCTGTTTTGTTTTACTTCTAGGATGAAGATTTGATCTTTGTTGACCAGGCTACATCTGGATCTGCCTCATCAACCTGTGAAGACCACAGCCATCAACAAGTAGAGCACTTTTTTTTTGTTTGTTTGTTTTTTTTACTGTACTACTGTCACTGTTTTACTGTTTTGATGATACAAGTTTGCCTGTAGCTTTTTGCTCAGGTTGTTAATTCATATCCCTGCATGCAGGAAGATGCCTTCTCTGCCTCAGATGTAGAGGTTCATGCAAGTTTTTGTGGACACAGGTAATTGTTTTTGGTCTGACATTTTTTTCTACTCTGTAGATACATTTATAAGTTTGTATGTGTCATGTGAAATGTTGCATTTAATATTTTTTGAGACTTGGAAGGCCAGGTGTCTGGTTTGTACACTAATTTTGACAGCATATTATCTGTGAAGATCAATAATGATTGCCTTTATTGTTATAGTCCTGAGGACAGAGCCTGTAAAGGAGATACACTTCAGGCTGATTTGGATCTTATCTCATGGTAATATTATTATTATTATTATTATTATTATTATTTATTTTATATGTATTTCTTTTAATATAATGCTTTTATATGTGCTTAAAAACATATGTCCCAATATCTGTCTTATATCGAGATTTGATATATTGTTACAGTGAGGAGGATGTCATCAGGTGGGTCAGATCTCAGGTGGACACCGACAAGACCTTTGATTTATGTGTGTCTCGGGAGAATGTGGTGGAAAGAGGTCTTAAGATGTGGAAACGTCAAAAAAATGGCAGTCCAGTTAATCCCTTGAAAGTTACATTCCTGGGTGAGCCGGGGATCGATACAGGGGCCCTAAGAAAAGAATTTCTGTCTGGTAAGTACTGGACATTCATGAGTAATTTTGTCACAGGGTAAAAATCAAATGAAGAATCATTACTTGTGGGCTGTGTATCTTTTCTTTGTGGTCTTATTGATTCTGTTGTTTTGTTTTCTTTGACTTCTGAACTGAGGTGCCTTCTACAAACAGGCTTGACAAAACCAACTCTGAGTTGATTCAGCCTGAGATGGTAAACTCAGAGTGTTTTGTTTCAGAATAACAGAGCAGTTAATTAAATAGAGTCATATGACTTGAATAATCAGACACGTTCCTCTATATTTGTTTGACAGTCGCCAAGATTTGACTTGCTTTGTTCTGGATTATAGCAATGGTGGCTGAGATAGAAAAAATACTTTTTGAAGGTGATGGTGAAAAGGGAAAGACGCCCAAATACTCGCTCAATGACCTGGATGACAAGCTCTTCAGGTGCATATATACACATATGATTCTGATTGTGAAACAGAACTGAGACTACCCCTTCTACTTACGTTGTTTAAAATATCCTGTTCTTGTTTGTAGGGCTGCAGGGGAAATTTTTGCAGTGAGCATAGCACAAGGAGGACCAGCACCACGGTTCTTGCAAAAATGACGACTTCCTTGTTTCTGGCAATCTTTCTGCTGCTGATGTCTATGATACCACTCACTCACCACTGATACAAGCGGTAAGTTGATTTTTTTTTCAGACATTGTACCAATTTAATATTGTCTTTAAGTGCTTCATATACTACTTAATACTGAAAAGAATAAATGTATAATTTAATGTTTTGGGTGTGATTATTTAAGATTGAAGAAGCAGATGACATGGCAGCCCACATCCAAGACATCGTGGACTGTGGCTACACAGGGAAAATAGACATGGAGCACAAAGACAGCATAGTGAGGTAAATACTACTGTTGATGTAACACATTGCAGTGTGACCCCAGATTGCCATGTGTAGTTTGTTTTCCCCTCAATAAATGTGAGAATAATGGCAAGCGCTTTTCAAAAGTCTTTTCCAAGGTTCTCTTTGGCTTGAATGTGAAATCTTTTTGACCATTTGAGTGAAGCCAAATGATCTTGAGGCACTCTGCTCCTGTTAAAATGTTGAAAGTTTGTTATGTGTTAATATAGGAATACAAGAAAATAGTATTGCAGCCTCTTCATCGCTGGAGACAATGATTTTTGTATGCTGTTGTACAGTATAGCTTCGAGGTTTTTACAAGTTGTGCTACATGGTATTTCCATACCTTTCCCCTTGCTTCTTAAGCGGGTAATTATCAGGGAATCTCAGATTACCCCCTTTTTTTTTTTCTTTTTTTTTTTTTTAGCTAGGTGGACTCACATTTCATCCTTTCCCATCTGGCCCCGAACTTCAGCTCAAGTGGTTCAAGTAAGCATGTGAAAGAACGGAAAATCTTGGAGTACTTTCAGGACTTCCTTCTTGAGCTTAAAGGTATGTACAGCCTTCAGTTTAAAGTAAGTAGTAGAATGCCATATCACCCCTATCTTGTTTTCTCTGCACTGGCTTCCAGTTTATTTCAGGATTCATTTTAAAATATTGGTTATCACCTATCAGGCCATTCATGGACAAGCTCCCACTTACATTTCTGAACTCTTGAAAGATTTACCCTCTGAACATCCCATACTTGAGTACTTATTTACTTAGCCAAACAGTTTTTTGCTGAGAAGATAGCTCACAGATGTCTACCTTTTTAACTAGTAGTGCAGTTTAGAATAAATACAAATCACAAGTACCACACTAATTTTCCTCCAGGCCTGCTGTTAACAAAAAATTACATGAGCATTTACAGCAAACCAACCCAGGCTTCTGAAAAACACTGAGCATTTCACCAAATTGTTGGCATATAAAATGACTGAACAGATTTCTTACGACTTAAGCTTTTTGTCTTTTCAAGATGCACACCCTGATCGTACAGAAGATACCCTGACTGTATCCTCAGTCATACAGTGGATGACGGGTCAAGCCCACAGACATCTGCTTTTGGAAGAGCGGCAAAAATTCAGTATCACTGTGAAGTTTAATCATGAATGTATGAATGACATGCCGACTCATAGTATTTGCTTTCCAACTGTCAGTGCTTGCATTGACACTATCACATTTCCAGTCGCCCACATCAAAGACTATGAGTCCTTCAAAACACTACTGCAAACTGCAATCAAGTATGGTGCAGGATTTGAAAGAGTGTGATGTGGTTTGTTAAAACTGTTGAGAATTTATTTGTGAAGAATAAATAAGTTAATTCAAGTTAAAGTGTAAGTTAACATTAATATTGATGTTATTGTAGTACCCCCCCAGTACCCTCTCTATCATTCACAGTCTCTGTCCCAAATGCCTGTTTTTGCATTATGTAACTTTGTTTTAGATTGTGTACTACTATTGTTTTTTCACACTGCTCTTTAATTCGCAGTACAACTGAATTAGAAGCAACCAACTACTTCTCATGTAGAAGTTACCTGGTTGCTTCTCATTCAGTTGTACTGCGAATAAAGAACCATAAGAGATTCAGTTGTACTGTTAATTGAATTAATACTGTACTGTGAGCAATGTTAAGGATACTAAAAGTTGTTCGATGTCAGCATTCAAGTCTACCTCCACTGAAATATGTTTTTGTTAGTGTGGATGATGTATCCACTCAAATCTGTATTTGTCTTTATGTGGATGAGAAATCAAAGTTACTTGGCTGCTTCTCTTTCATATTAAAATATTTCAGCTGACAAATAAACAGGAGGCTTTTATTGTGTCAATTTAACAGGAATGGAAATGTGTTTGTTTTGCCTTTTGGCAGAGCTTTGGCAGTGCTACTATTTAATTTTCAATATAATAAGCTACAAAGAATAACATCAGGATATATTTGTAACTATTCAGTGGATCAGGTAAAACAGTGTAGGAAGAAAGAAACGCACAAACGGCCACAATGAAATTTGAGTTATCCTGACTGACTTCTGTTACAATCCACATCATACTCACGCAATGTTGGTGGGTGTTCTAGTTGCTGGATTTGTGGTGGAAACAACACATCGGGACAGCACAGATTACTATTTAAACCATGGAAATGTCCTTGACCATGCACTGTATGAAATGCTGTATCTCTTCACTTGGCCATAGAATGTTTGAGATAAAAACACAAGTTTCAAATGAAGAGTAAAACATCTAGCTCTGGATACTAAGCTAGAACAACTAATTATGATAGGTTGAGAACATCCCATGCACAATGTGGGACACCATTCCAGACTAGATGCATCATATATGTACAAAAAGAAAATGAATTAAAACCTGAAAACAACTATGAAATATTTAATAGATTTAATAACCTGATACATTTTATTACAATGAACATCATTGTCATCTTACGTTTTAGAACAAAGTAAAACTGGCATTGGATTTTTTGGAATATCACAGGTTTTCATCGGGTGTTTTTTTGTTTGTTTGTTTCTTACCCCAACAGGCTGACTTCTGTGTATTCTGATTCTAAAACAGGTGAGCTCTGGTTTTCAGTTACCTCTGGTTGTGGACACTTTTCTCAGGGATAAAGATGCCACGACCCGTTCCTCGCACACTAAACATGCATCTAGCAATGTCTAGGTTTTCTACCCCTTGATCACCTCTTACTCTGAAAGACAGACAAGATTCAAAACAATACATTTTAATGTGCTGGAAATCAGGACAGTTTCATTTATGAAAGAAATATTCATAACCTTAAGCCAAACTCCCAATACAACAGCGTAAAAATACTGAATTTCAAGTAGAAGTCCTCTGTAGAAAAATTTCTACAGTTAAAGTCCATAATTATTATCAACTCATTGTATTGTGGTAAAAGAATGTTTTGATCCCTCTGACTGATACATTATTATATGTGACATATTTAGATTTTTAATAATGACGCATTAGTGTTGGAACAGCATGTTACGGTGTTAGCTACTGAAGGTGGAACTTGTTTACACTTTATATCCACTAATTTTAGTCCAGTTGTTTACAACCTAAGTCCCATGCCACTCCAAAAGGCTAGCAGAGAAATTTGAGGGGTGGTGAGATGATTAATGGGAGAGGAATTACTTTTTTTTCTAACCTTTGACTTTAGGTGAAATATTTGATTATTTAAACATTTATTGACATGAAACCAGGAAAGAAGTTTAGAATGAAAAATCATTTGCGGAGCTGTTAACAACTCAGACATCAGAAATATATCCCTGAATACATGAGACAGAAAGGTTCAATATTTAACCATCAAATGTAGTAGGATAGAGAGTATTACATATTATGTATTATATATATGTAATGTGGTGGAGTGGAACTACAAATTAACATAAAATAGAAATGCACTCGAAAACTACAAGTACCTCAAAAATAGACTTAAATTAGACATTGAGTAAAATGACACTGAACTGATGAGGAATAGGGACCAGTCAGTACCTCCAGCTGTTTGGAACATGGATTATTATTTTTCAGTTTACTACTGCTAACACTGTGTGTTGACAATCAAATCTTGTTGTAATATTCACATAGAATATGTTTGAAAGATTGTTCAAGAATATTGTTAGAACCATTGGATGATTTGGAATGTTGGATGGTGATTGGTTAATGCATGTCAGCGCAGCTGCAGTTGCAGTTCGCCGTCTAACGTTACACTCTCTTCCTGTTGCTAATGAGCTAATAAAAAGGCTACAGTTATAGCACGTCGTCGTCCTGAATATTATTGTACACATCGTACAAAACAAGACATGGTGTCAGAGTAAAAAACGAATCTCAGAGGACAAATGGACGTCGCTGGAGTTCCGTCGCCCCGTATGGACTGGGAGGCTGGCAACCTGCCCGAAGCATGGCGCAAGTTTAAACTTCACGTGGAGCTAATGTTTTCTGGCCCATTCAAGAAGAAAGGGGAAGAAGAAAAGTGCAGCTATCTACTCCTATGGGTCGGAGATAAAGGCCGGGACATTTATAACACATGGACACTCACGGAAGATGAGGCAAAGGTGCTGAAATCGTACTACGACCGCTTTGAAGCATATGCTATGCCGAAGACAAATGTCATATTTGCTCGCTACAAATTCCATGAAAAAATACAAGGAGGCAACGAGCCCTTTGAACAGTTTGTGACCGATTTGAGGCTGCTTGTGAAAGACTGTAATTATGCTAACAGTGAAGAGATGATAAGAGACCGTATAGTTTTCGGGATTCATTCACCAAGAGTGAGAGAGAAACTACTGAACGTTGGGTCCGATCTAACGTTGGATAAAGCAATAGACATTGCAAGGTCTCACGAGCTAGCACAAGCACAGCTCAAAACGATAGCTGGCGGCAACAGTGGGACACACGAGCAGACCGTTCATGCAATCGGTCGGCAGTCTTCAAGGAGCGCAGTCTGGAAAACGCGCCAGGACAAGACAAGCAGAGGCAACGTCTTCAGGACAGAGGGAGACAGAGAGCGCCCCAAAACATGTGGCTACTGCAGAAACAAGGCTCACGGAATAAAAGACAGCTTCCCAGCAAAAGGAAAACAGTGCAAGATATGCAACAAGTGGAATAATTTTGCAAAAGTGTGTCGTTCTAAACAAGGGAAAGGAGTACACACAGTAAGTGAAGATAAGTCAAAGGAAAACACAGACAATGAGGATTTGTTTATTGATGCAGTGACACAAGGAAAAAACACTAATGATACAGAGCAAGCTTTTGCAGATGTGCAAGTTGGCCCAAACAAAACTGCAGTTAGCTTTAAGTTAGACACTGGAGCCTCAGCTAATGTCATTCCCACACATGTCTTCAAAAGACTGGATATTCAGCATGTACTTCAGCCCTCTACTCACCCACTCTATGGCTATGGTGGTGAGCGACTGGTTGTCAGAGGCAAGTGCAACATTAAGTGCCAGTATAAAGACATTCAGCTAATGCTTAAAGTTCACGTGGTTGACACATTTGCACCCCCAGTGCTAGGGCTGAAAGCGTGCTTAGGCTTTGGACTCATTAAACTCATACTGTCTGTCACTGGCACATCTGACGCATCAATCCTGAATGAGTTTGCAGATGTCTTCACAGGAATAGGATTATTTCCTGGTGAGTGCACAATTCACATTGACCCCAATGCAACACCTGTGGTTCACCCGCCGAGGCGTATTCCTCTCGCCCTGCGTGATCGCCTGAAAGATGAGCTGCAGTCTATGGAGAAACAACTGATCATTGTGAAAGTCACGATCCAACAGAATGGGTCAATTCGATGGTGGCAGCAGAGAAGCCACGCACAGGCAAACTGAGAGTGTTATGGATGCTAGGTCAGGCTACTGGGCTATAAAGCTCACAGAAGAGTCGTCCAAGCTGACCACATTCAACACGGTGTTCGGACGATACAGATTCCTCCGCCTACCTTTCGGAGTGAAATCTGCCCAAGATGAGTTTCAGCGGAAAGTTGACGAAACTTATGAAGGTCTGCAGGGAGTCACGGTGATAGTTGATGATATCCTCGTCTATGGCAGGACCAAGGAAGAGCACGACGAAAATCTCCGTGCTATGCTGCAACGCTCCAGAGAACGAGGGGTTAAGCTCAATCCAGAAAAGAGCACAATCTGTGCCGCTGCAGTCAGCTACTTTGGGCACCGCATCACAAAGGATGGAGTCAAGCCTGATCCAGCCAAAATCGCAGCTGTGAGAGACATGGAGCCACCCAAAGACAGAGGTGAGCTAGAAACAATACTTGGCATGGTTAACTACTTATCTAAGTTCGCCCCTATGCTCTCAGACGTGAACGCACCCATGCATCACTTATTAAAAGAGTCTAGCGAATTCATATGGGATGCACAACATTACGAAGCATTCAAGAAAATGAAAGAGCTAATCACTCAAGAGCCGGGTCCCGTCTTAGCATATTTTGACCCCAGAAAAGAGCTCAGGCTGCAGGTCGACGCATCTAAGTATGGACTAGGTGCAGTCCTGCTACAAGAGGGCAAGCCCATCGTCTATGCATCAAAATCACTAACTGACAGTGAAATCAACTATGCCCAAATCGAAAAGGAGCTACCGTAAATTCCGGACTATAAGCTGCTACTTTTGTCACTTGCTTTGGACCCTGCGGCTTATACAACGGCGGATGGATTTTTACACCTAACGGTCACCAGGGGCACACTATCATGTCATAGACGATGACACGAGGATTAAGAACTGACTTTTCTGGTACAGTAGGCTGGTTATTTTGATACAGTAAACGGCCGTGTTACTACACCTTTACTGCTGTGTTGGCTGTTTTCGAAAAAGATGCTGGTTATTTTGTTGAGCAGCCGGGTTACTGCACTTTTGCTGCCGTGTTACAGGCAAGCACTTTTACAAACAAATTAAATTTAGCCATTTAACGTTATTGCCTCGTCAAGCGTTGTAAGCTTTGTTTTTTGTTATACTGCACTACTACGGTACTATGACTGCAGGAAGTGCGCTAGGAGCGCACCGTTGTATTATTTGTGCACTGCACGAATGCTTTTTGTAATGTCAAAGATGTGAAAGTTTGATCGATTGATTTTTTGTTTGATTGATCGAAAGATTTATGTAAATAAATGGGACGCTTTGCGTTTCCAAACAGTCATTTCTGTCCCGACAATCCCCTCCGTGGTAGAAGAAACTCTTACGGTAATTAAACATTAAAACAACAGCGGTTTATAGTCGGGTGCGGCTTATAGTCGGGTGCGGCTTATATATGGCACAATCTGTAGTTTCCCCAAAATTTAGCTGGTGCGGCTTATATTCAGGTGCGCCTTATAGTCCGGAAAATACGGTATATGCTATTTTGTTTGGATGCAAACGTTTCCACCAGTACGTCTATGGCCGTCACACCATTGTGGAAAGTGACCAAAAGCCACTTGTGTCCATTATGCGAAAAGCGTAAGCGCCTCCAAGGTTACAGAGGATGATACCACAACTACAGAGATATGACTTCACTATCATCCACAGACCAGGCAAGGACATTCCTGTTGCAGATACTCTCTCCAGGAAGTCACTATCTGACCAGGACGACAGCCTCAGAGAAGGCATGGACATGCAGGTACATACTGTATACAGCAGCTTACCTGTAAGTGACACTAAGCTGAAAGAGATCAGAGCAGAGACTGAAAAGGACACTCAACTCATGCTACTGAGAAAGACAGTCAAAGAAGGATGGCCTGAGGAGAGGAGAATCTGCCCTCAGAGTATAGCAGAATACTGGAACTATCGAGATGAGCTTTCACAGATGAATGACATCATATTCAAGGGAGAGAAAATCATCATCCCTACCTCACTGCGTGCAGAGATGCTCTCCAAAGTACACGCAGGTCACATGGGCATTGAAAAATGCAAACAAAGAGCCCGTGACATCCTCTTTTGGCCTGAGATGAACAAGCAAATTGAGGAGATGGTTGGAAAGTGCCCCTGTCTTGAACACAGACCTTCCAACACTAAGGAGCCCATGATAAGCCACAAGATCCCAGACAGGCCATGGCAGACTGTCGCTACTGACCTGTTCACATGGAACAATGAAAACTGTATAGTCACAGTAGATTATTACAGCAGATATTTTGAGTTTGACAAGCTACACAGCACAACAGCTTCCGCTGTGATACACAAACTGAAAGCAACCTTCGGCAGGCATGGCGTACCAGAGACTGTGATATCAGACAATGGCCCTCAGTACAGCTGTAAAGAGTTCCAAACCTTTGCTAGGGCATGGGAGTTTACACACGTAACCACTAGTCCGCAAAGCAATGGTCTCGCTGAGAAGACTGTGCAGATTGCCAAATCACTGATGGAAAAGGCTAAAGCTGATCAGAGAGATGCTTATTTGAGTCTCCTTGAGTATCGTAATACTCCTGTAGACAGCTTCAGATCACCAGCCCAGCTGCTCATGAGCCGTCGCTTACGCTCAATTCTACCCACCCAGCACCCACCAGCAGCTCCAGCCCAGGGTGGTCAGTACCGGGATGTTCATACAAGGAGAGTCCACCAACAACAGCATCAGAAGAGATACTACAACAGATCAGCCAAACCAATGTCATCACTGCATGAAGGACAAAACATCTGTTTCCAGGAACGTGGATACTGGAAACCCGCAGTTGTCATCCAACCAGCTGATACTGACAGATCATACCACATACGCACAGCTGAAGGACGAGAGTACAGACGAAACAGACGTCACCTCCTTGACACAAAAGAAACACACCATACTCAAACAGAGGAAGATTCTGACCACACTACACAACACGATCCACCACACAGTGCCACACTGAACACCTCACAAACCAGTGAGACAGCCCCTCACACTGTCCCATACCAGACAAGGTACGGACGTGCAGTTAAGCCCAGAGTTGTTCTGGACTTATAAGGATATGTAAAAGGGTGTAGGCGGATCGCTGCCCTTATATAAAAACAAAAACTGTACTATGTTATGATATTGGAAATGTTATTGAGTTTCACTGAGAAATGTGTTTATATACTCTTGTGAACAAGCTAAGGGATAGCTGAAAGATGCATATATACATGTATTGCAACAGTTATGTTGATATATTGCATCATTGATGAGTTTTGGTTTTATTGTATGACATAGTTAATTCATGTTGTTAACACCACACAGATAAGGTAAGAGGATTGTGTTCAGAGGCATATTGTGTACATTGAGTATCTTTTCAAAATAAGGGGGATGTAATATTCACATAGAATATGTTTGAAAAATTGTTCAAGAATATTGTTAGAACCATTGGATGATTTGGAATGCTGGATGGTGATTGGTTAATGCATGTCAGCGCAGCCGCAGTTGCAGTTCGCCGTCTAACGTGACACTCTCTTCCTGTTGCTAATGAGCTAATAAAAAGGCTACAGTTATAGCACGTCATCGTCCTGAATATTATTGTACACATCGTACAAAACAAGACACTTGTCACATTTCTTTTGAACAACTGCACTTACCTTGATGGCCATCCACATTTCTGAACTCCATCCATGAAAAAATGCAAAGCTGTCTCTGCTTTGGTGTTTCCTGCTGTGTCCACATAAAATATCAGTAACAAAGTGTGTGTAGTGGTTCATGTAGTGGTTCAAAACAAAAAATGGTGAACAAGGTTGTGAAAAAAGATTACCTTCCTCAAGAAGCCATCAGTTGCTCCATAAATCACAATGTTGTACCTACCAAAAAGTTGATTGTTAGTCAGCACTGACATTACAAGTGAGTGACATCAATTCACAATTGATTAGAAGAAGTTCAGTAGGCAAAAACACACCGGATTAACTTGTGATTTGTGTCGATGTGGACAAGTGACAGAGGAGCAGGAACGGAGTACGTTCGTCTTGCAATGCAAGACAGCTGGACCATTCGAGCTACTACTCCTGCACCATCCACATGCTGCAAAGAACTTTTTACTCTACTCTATGGAATCCGGTAACCCATTGATCTAAGGGATCCTTTGACTAGCCTGTAGCCAGCATGGGGCAATCTTGCTTTCACTGACCTAACCTTTAAATCTAGAATATGATCAGGAATGTCTGAATACCCTTCTCTGACAGAGAGGTTATGCTCTTGCATTCGTCTGTAAAGGGTAGATCTTGAAATCCCATGGAGATTCGCAAGAGATGTCAGTGGTAACTCTGTACCAAGAAGATTCAGCGTCTATGTTGAGGCGGGGTCGCCCCACACTCCCACTCCATTCAACAACAGCCACATCATCAAACAGTGGAGGGGCCGTACTGTGTGATAGATGATTCCTGACAACTTCAGACAGCTGTTGTACATGTTCCAACACAGACTCAGGGACGTCAAGATAAGCTGCCCCAGCTCGAATGAATTGCAACTCCTGGGTGCACACCAAATGCAGATACTCGAAATCGATAGGATCTCTACTGATTACAGAAGTCAGTCTGTCCCTAACTCTGTACAGAAGCTGCTGTCGCATAGATTCCTGCAACAAGAAAGACAAATTTAAAAAATAAAGTAACATAACAAAAAACAGATGGTGGCATCACCTACACATACAAGCACTTCTAAGTATTACACTTTATTTTATTTCAAAAAACATTTGAAAACATAATGTCTAGAGTTAAGGCATATAACAGTGTAATGTGATCATACAGAGAAAAGCATATAAGGTCTTAACAGTTGATTCCGGTCCTGCACAAGCTGTACAATACTGCTATTTCCACCACAATGACAATACATATATGTGCATGCATAGGCTACCTGGACTTGTGATCTTGCAGTCTGGTTATCCATTCTGTCATGAAAATAAAGCATGATGATTGAGGGGTCATAATATCTGTATTTTTTTGTATTATAACATAACATAAATTAAATATATTAGGCCTACATTATAACGGCCTCTATTAATTATGAAAGGAGGCTTAAAATCACAGGACATGTCTTTTGGCCTGATTACAGATCAGTGGTGCTGAAATTTGCGTTTCTCTTCTATAGCCTACACATTCTAGATCTCTGAGGTCAAAAGCATCATTCAGTGTCATTTAAGTCGGACCGTCTGACGCAGCTGCTCCTGTATAGACCAGTAATGCTGGCTGGTTAGAAATATGTGCGGTAATTTGTTAAATTATTCGCCACGTGTGTTTGTTGACATTAGAACAGCTGTAGTGAGAACAGGAGCCGGGAGGAGTAGCGGCAGCCTGCTACACAGTGGAAACTGGCACCGCGTTCAGCGGTTGTTTAGTAATCCGCGGTAGTACTGTTGTGTAGGAACCGTGACGTTTTGGCACCGCGAGTACCATGCAACACTAAATGTTTAAATCACAGCCCTACGTTGTATACGCCTCCCTGTAATTCACTCACTCATTAGGCTATACTCTGCTCAGGCCATGACTAGCAGAGACAACCATGTTGCTGCTAATCAGTGTGCTTGCAGCAGCAGGGCATTATAATCCATTACTTGTGTTGTTGTTGTTGTTGTTGCTGTTGTTGTTGTGAATGTACGGCAGGCTGTAGCCAACGATATATAGCGCAATTCATTACTTATGGGAAACGTTTCAAGAGCAACAGGCTTAACTCCAAGCAGCACAGCACAAGGGAGAAGTGGGTATAATGCGGAAGATGTAGCTGGCGCTGGAGCCAGGTCAAACCAACCAATAGAAACTCTTCTCTCATCCACCAGCGTAGGCCCCGCCCATCAAGTGCAGTTGAATTCGCAAGCAAAACTTTAGAACTTGCAATCAAAGAGGACTGATTTGCAAACAAAACTTTATAACTCGCAAGCAAAGAGGACTGATTTGCAAGCAAAGATTTTTAACTTGAAAGCAGAGAGGACTGATTTATAAGCAAAATGGTCGTATGTTTTTACTTACAAACATTAGTTTTGATTGTAGTTGAAGAAAAAATGTTCTCTCATATTTTTCTTTTCAATTGCAACCTGTTCTGTTTCCTTCTCAAAAAAAACATTTTTGATTGCCACTTACTCTTTTTTGCTCTCAAATCTCTTTTTTGGTTTCAAATCTATTCTATTTGATTGAATAATAAAGGAACAAAATTCTCTCCATATAAGGGCTGCTATCGTAGCGGACCTTAAATCAAAAGTACGCAAACAACAGCGACTTTTTACCAGTGCCCACTGCTGGTAGTGGTGAGGTAGAGTGGGTATACAGGGAAAATGTTGAACTCTTTCTTAGTGTAAAAATGCACAAATTAGTTCTTGCAATTAATGTTTGTCTAATGTTCTGCAGCTTTCTGCCATCCTTGAAGAGGATGGTGATTTGTATGTTTTATTTTCATGAGCCCTTTGCACTAAAAAAAAATAACTAAGTGGTTATTTTTTGTTTGCTTCAATAAAATATATATATACAGTATATATATACACACATACACACACAAACATATTGCCATTTAAAATGGCAGTTTTATCATATATGGTTAAGTGTGTGGTCCTATGTGGCCCCCTGGTAGTGTCGATGAAAAATTGTGGCCCCCTCCATCATTTAAGTTGCCCATCCTAGCTGATTGGGGTGTGATGTATGTGCATTCCCTCTATAGCAGTTTTTGCTGATTGCATTTAAGTTCAGAAATGTACCTGATAAACCATCCTTCATGCTTTAACAATTGTGTTAATTGTGGATGGTGAATAAAAATAACACTGAAGTAATGTTTTGTGTTTTTTCACTCACAGTCCACGTCCAGGCCAAGTTCCCTGACACCACCATGCAAGATGTGAGACCAATCAGAAGAAAGAAATGCAACAAGGAAGGACTTCAGTTCTCAGTTGGAGACACTGTTTTGTTTACATTTTTACATGTAAATGTGAACTTTTTCATTTTTCAGCAAAGAAGGACTTGATTTCATAGAAGCTCTTTGTTTTTGAAATGCACATCTTTAATGTTTAGGCAGGTATTTGTAAATACACTGTATGGTATGTTATAAAATGTTCTATAAATATATCAAACTTGTTCTCAACATTCTGTCTTGTGATTTTGTAAATACATTGCAGTCTAGTGTACACACAGTATGGGTTAACTTTAAGAATACTTTAAGAAGTATATTTCAAGTATATAAATAGTATGCTACAAGTGATATAATTTACAAGTATACTTGTAATATAACAAGTAAACTAGTAAAATAGCAAAAAAATGTGTTTTTCAGTTTTAGTAATTCTAAGTTCATACTTACCCTTAGCAAAAAGTAGTATACTTGAAATTCATTTTATCAGGTATGCTTGAGTATAAGTATACGTATAGACCATGTACTTGTAGTGTACTAGAAAATATACTAATTTAATACTTCTTCAGACTAAATTGGAACATTTTAAGGTTATTAAAGTATACTTTAAGTACACTTTATAAGGTCATTTTAAGTTTACAAAAGTACACTTTCAAGTATACCACAAGTACATTCATTTATATACTACTAGTGTACTAGGTATATACTTCTATTCCACATTTTAGTTTATAAAAGTATACATTAAGTATACCACAAGTACACTCTTCAATATACTACAAGTGTACTAGGTATATACTTCTATTCCACATTTTAGTTTATAAAAGTATACATTAAGTATACCACAAATACACTCTTCAATATACTACTAGTGTACTAGGTACTTCTAGTCCACGTTTTAGTTTATAAAAGTATACTCTAAGTATACCACGAGTACACTCATCTATATGCTGCTAGTGTACTAGGTATATACTTCTAGTCCACATTTTAGTTTATAAAAGTATACTTAAAGTATACTTTAAACATCCCAATTTAGCCGGAAGAAGTATTAAATTAGTAAACTTTCTAGTACACTACAAGTACACTCATCTATATACTGCTAGTGTACTAGTTATATACTTCTAGCCCACATTTTAGTTTATAAAAGTATACTTAAAGTATAATTTAAGTATACTTTAAACGTTCCAATTTAGCTGGAAGAAGTATTAAATTAGTATACTTTCTAGTACACTACATGGTCTGTAGTATACTTACTATACTTGTACTTATACTCAAGTATACTTAATAAAATGAACTTCAAGTATACTACTTTTTGCTAAGGGAAAAGATACATTCATTCATTCATTCATCTTCTGTAACCGCTTGTTCCTGTGAAGGGTCGCGGGGTCTGCTGGAGCCTATCCCAGCTGTCATCAGACGAGAGGCGGTGTACACCCTGGACAGGTCGCCAGTCTATCTCAGGGCTAACACAGAGAGACAGACAACCATTCACACTCACACTCACACTCACACCTACGGCCAATGTGGAATCACCAATTAAGCTAACAAGCATGTCTTTGGACAGTGGGAGTAAGCCGGAGTACCCAGAGATAAAGGCCCAGTCGGCCCATGGATTCGAACCCGGGACCTTCTCGCTGTGTACAATCTCCCATCTTCAGTCATCTCAGCAGGATGACATACGACCTCTCCTCAGTCCAGATTTGTTCCAAGAGAAACCTGTTTACACAACTCTGGTACAGCACAAAGTTCATCTGAGGGACAACGCCTCGCCGGAAATTCTACAGAATTCCTGAACGTCTGGTAACACAGCTGGAAAAAAAAAGATTTTTTTTTTTGCTGAAGGAGAAGGATGGATCTCTGAGGTTCTGCAGTGACTTCAAGTACTTCAATGCTGTGTTTGCCCCCTACCCGATGCCTCGGATTTATGAACTCTTGGAGAAAGTGAGAAGGTGTAGGTTACTGGGGAACCAAGGGCTACTGGCAGTTGCCCCTGACACCGGAGACAAAGGAACTGATGGCCCTTAAAACATCTTGTGGAGAGTTTCAGTTCAAAGTGATGCCATTGGTCTCCTGGGGGCCCTAGCAACATATTGATAGAGTTGTCAGAGTTTGCAGCAGCATACTTGGATCAATAGGTTGTTTTTAGACAGGCCTGTGCAATGGGATCTCTAGGTGATCAAATCTGCTGGCCTCATTATCAATTCTCACAAATGGGAAGTGGAGTATCTTGAATATGTGGCTGGATTGGGAAGGTAGAGGCAATCCATGCATATCCAGTACCGACAACCGAAAGGAAGGTGCGTGCTTTTCTAGGACTAGTGGGCTGGTACACTGAATTTATCACCTACTTTGCTCTGCAAAGGTCTCTGCCCCCAAATAAGTTCAAGTGGACTAACAGGTGTGACAGAGCATTCAAAGACCTAAAAGCAACCGTTACTGTGACTCTGTTCTGCGGAGCCCTGCCTTTCAACAACCATTCACACTGTAGACAGATGCCTCAGGAGTGGGAATAGGAACAGTGCTGCTGCAGGAAGTGGATGGAGAAAGGCGTCCAGGTGTGTTTCTGAGCCGAAAGCTTCAGTACAGAGAGACAAAAATGAGGAACAAAAGCTAAAGAGTGTAAATAAAATGGCGAATAAGGACATAGAAAAATGTGAATTACATAGCAAATGTCTGAAAATGTGTGAACAAGAAGCAGAATCTAGGAAAAGAAAGCAAACACAAAGGATTCTGACAAGAGTCCCGCCAAGGAATAATAATGCATCACACAATACACAAGGTCTACCACTATACACTCTTCTTCTCGTTTGTATCCAGATTTAACGCCCCCGAGCGTGGACCACGAACTGACCTCCTGCCCATCAGTGCCGCTTGTTCCACCAGCAGTACAAGCCCTGCAAGAGGAACAACCACCCTCACCACAACCATTTGGCATCCCATGACTAGAGCCAGCGACTCGCTCATTCAGTCTAAATGACGACCCAAGAATCTTGTCAACAGACCGCCCCAGAGTGAAGACTTGTAAGCGAGCCGGAGAACAAAAAATGCCAAAACTGCATCTGTGTGAGCGAGGCCCATTATCATGCACATCATACCCAGTATTCTGCCCTCGCCAGAATGAAGCTGACTTCTAGCTTGGCACATAGTTAAACAGTTTCTCAATAAAACACAGCAGAGTCTTCAGGAAGGGTTTGATGCTTTACTAAGAAGATCTGTGAAACTGGAATACAAAACACAGAAAAAAGCAAATAGTATATCATACTTTGTTTTGTCTGTATCTACTACATTCAGAAATACGACACACATGAACATAAATCAAAATTATTTTACTCCATACAACAAATGTGGTAATAAGTAGCGATTAGCTCGATGCTAACATAATATGGAAGATCCGATTAACGGGCTAGCGCATTAGCATCGGTCACGCTATTAACTTTTACACACAAACAATGAACTAAAAGGGGACACCAAAACAGGTAGTCACACGGGTAATTCATATTCATATATTTACTCGCAGACTTATATCCCTTCTAGGTACAGCGAGAAGAAAATTAACCTTGAGTGGAGATATCGTTGAGTGACTGAAAAGGAAGTACGGACAAACAGTGCGGCGGCAGCCTAAACAATCCCCCTCCCTCTTAAAGGGGCAGGACACCAGGTCGTTTTAAAGTCAAAGAAGAAAGTCAAAGGTAACAACAGAAGGATCCCCACATGGCCACCGTAACAATGACCCAACATGGTCTTTAGTATCCCGATTTTGATCGGGTTTTTGAAGTATCCCGTTTTTGTATTTGTCCATGTAAACACCATATCCCGAATTCAGAAATCGGGATATGCTCATTTCCCGATTTCAAGAAACCCGGTTTTGCTACCTGGAGTACTCCGATAGAAGCCGGGATACTGGAGCATGTATACACCTTATCCTGATTTCTGACGGCTGCCCACTGTCTGCGCAGGCGCGAGTGACGCCAAGTGACGCACTAGATATACAAACAACATGGCGGCAACGAGAACTTCTCACTTTTGGAGCGACGAAGAGACAGAATTTTCCCTTAAAATAATGAAAGAACTAAACATAACGACGTGTTTAGATGGCAGAAAACACAGAAATGCTTATGTATTCAAATCTGTTGCGGAAAAGCTACGTGACGCTGGTTTTCCACCTCGCTCCGTTGAAGTTAGGTCGCGTTGGAAAACATTGAAAAAGACGTGAAACACACATGCACAGATAGGATACAGTGATCGGAAAACGGGTTACTGGTATTTATCATGTATACGGGGATATGAATAACCGGGTTTCTCTGTGTTCCATGTAAACACCATATCCCGGATATGCTCAAAGCCGGGATAAGCCTCAAAATCGGGATACTAAAGACCATGTAAACGCAGTCATTGTAATAACACCGGCAGAATGAGGGAGGACCCCAGGTGCAGTGAGTCAGTGTTAGAACAGAAAGGTCAGGTTTTCCCAACTTAGACACCCAGTGCAGCTTTGCATCACCCTCATCTGAGATGCATAGCCAGTGAGATTCCCCCCTTAGATTCCAGTGCCCAGATACTGCTTTTGCTAGGGAGAGACATTTTGAGTATACACAAGATCAGAAAACAGATCAACGGCCCCGACAATGCCCCATTCGCTCAAAAGCTAGACCTAGGCTGGGTGGTGATCGGCGATGTGTGCCTCGGCACAGCGCACCGCCCCTCCTCAGTCACTTCCCTCAAAACATGTGTCTTGGGAGATGGCCGCCCCAGCTACCTCACACCCTGCTCCAGCCACCTGCGTGTGAAAGACCCTCCACACAGCCACTCAGTCCTTCATGATCCACCATCTCAGCAAGCCGCTGTCCACACTGCTCCTTTGCTGCACGGGGACGACCTGGAGTCCTCCGTCTTCCTCTGCACTGACAAAGATCACCAACCTGCTCCGTCCATCGATGACCTCAACTTCCTGAAGATCATGGATACTGAGGTATGTCAAGATAGCACTCAAAGCTGGGTCGCACCCCTACCTTTTCGGACTCCGAGAGAACGTCTGCCAAACAACAGAGACTATGCCATGAAAAGACTCAAGTCAGTCTGCCACACACTAGAGAAGAAACCTGCCATGAAAGAACATTACATGCAATTCATGCAAAAGATGATTGACAGTCAGCATGCAGAGATTGCCCCAGTCCTCCAAGAAGGACAAGAAAGCTGGTATTTGCCATCCTTTGGCATCTACCATCCCAAGAAACCCGAACAGATTCGAATAGTGTTCGATTCAAGTGCACAGTATGAAGGGATTTCACTGAACAATGTCCTGCTCAAAGGCCCAGATCTGAACAATGACCTGTTAGGCGTCCTCATCAGGTTCAGAAAAGAGAAATTTGCTGTGACTGCAGATATTCAACACATGTTTTACTGCTTTGTAGTCAAGGAGGAGCACAGAGACTACCTGAGGTTTCTGTGGTTCCGCGACAACAACTGGGACAGTGACATTGTGGACTACAGAATGCGTGTGCATGTGTTTGGCAACACACCTTCTCCAGCTGTAGCAATCTACTGCCTCAGGAGAGCAGCGAAAGAAGCAGAATCTGAATTCGGCTCTGATGTCAGAGCATTCATTGAAAGAGACTTTTACGTTGACGATGCTCTTAAGTCGTTTGTAACAGAGTCTGAGGCCATCTGCGTGGTGAAGCGGGCACAGGAGATGCTCTCCCACAACAGCCTCCGGTTGCACAAGATCACGTCAAACAGTGCAGCTGTCATGGCTGAGTTCCCCCCTGAAGATCGTGCAAGCAGCATCAAAGACCTGGACTTCGCCACTGATAACGTCCCCATGCAGCGTAGCCTGGGTATCAGCTGGAACATAGTCACAGACACATTCACCTTTCAAGTACAGCGAGACGAGAAGCCTTTCACACGCAGAGGCGTGCTCTCAACCATAAACAGCATCTTCGACCCACTCGGCTTTCTCTCACCTGTCACCATACAGGGGAGATCGCTGCTGAGAGAGCTGACCATGGAAAACGGGGAGTGGGACTCGCCGTTACCTGGACACCTCCAAGCAGAGTGGGTGAGATGGAAGTCCTCTCTACAATGCCTTCAAGACATACAGATCCCCCGCTGCTACACATCTCTCTCCACCTCTGCAGCAAGCGTGAGAGAGTTGTGTGTGTTTGCGGATGCTTCAACCAAAGCAATTGCAGCGGTTGCCTACCTGAAGGTGACCGATGAAGATGGACGCTCCAAAGTCGGATTCGTGCTTGGCAAAGCAAAGCTGGCACCGGTGAAAGAGACCACAATCCCCAGACTCGAACTCTGTGCAGCAGTCCTTGCTGTTGAGATAGCTGAGACTGTTGTGAGTAGCATGGACTTGCACATGAACTTTGTCACTTTCTATTCTGACAGCAAAGTTGTGTTAGGTTATATTAACAATGAGCAGAGAAGATTTTATGTTTATGTAAGCAATAGGGTCCAACGCATCAGACAAGCAACGTCACCCCAACAGTGGAAGTATGTCCCCTCAGAGCTCAACCCGGCCGACCATGGCTCCAGATCCGTTGCTGCTGCATCATTGAGAGACACCAACTGGCTGACTGGACCTGCCTTCCTGTCTGGTAAGCCTCCAGCTGATCATCAGTCACCGTTTGATCTAGTTGACCCAGAGTTAGACTCTGAAATCAGACCTCAGGTCGCAGCACTAGTCACTGAAACCACACAGCCCAGCTTAGGAACTGAGCGCTTCGAGCGCTTCTCAAAGTGGACATCTGTGTTAAGAGCACTTGCGGTCTTGATTCACATAGCACAGTGTTTCAGGCAAACAGACAAAGACAACATATGCAGAGGGTGGCATACCTGTAAGAAAGCAATCACACCAGAGAACCTGGAAAAAGCAAAGAAACTACTGATCAAGAACATGCAACAGGAAAGATATCCTAGTGAATTCAGCAACATTCAGAGAAAGTCAGCCATTCCAAAACAGAGCAACATTGCAAAGCTGCGCCCAGTGGTTGACAGCTCCGGACTTCTCAGAGTGGGTGGACGCATCACACAGTCTGGCCTTGAGATAAACCGCACCAATCCCCTCATCATCCCAGCTCAGCACCACCTAACGACTCTCCTTGTGCGCCACCACCATGAGCAGGTAAAACACCAGGGCAGACACTTCACAGAGGGGGCCATCAGGGACGCCGGACTGTGGCTGGTGGGCGGAAAGAGGTGCATCAGAGGCACCCTGTCCCGGTGTGTCACCTGCAGGAGACTGCGTGGCAAGCAAGAGCATCAGCTGATGGCAGATCTGCCTGCAGACCGGCTACAGGCTGCCCCACCGTTCACGTACGTCGGCCTGGACGTGTTTGGCCCATGGGAGGTCATCAGCCGTCGGACGAGAGGTGGACAAGCAAACAGCAAAAGGTGGGCAGTAATGTTCACCTGTCTGTGTGTGCGTGCTGTACACATTGAAGTGATAGAGACACTGAGTGCATCTAGTTTCATAAATGCTCTACGGAGATTCTTTTCCATCAGAGGCCCTGCTACACAGATTAGGTCTGACAGAGGCACTAACTTTACTGGTGCTTCAAAAGAACTGAATCTGGAAGACGACACAGACATGCAATGTTACCTACGAGACCAGCAATGCACCTGGATTTTCAACCCCCCGCACGCCTCCCATATGGGAGGGGCCTGGGAGCGACTCATCGGGGTGGCCCGTCGCATTCTGGACTCCATGTTCCTGCAGCAACGCTTCTCTTCATTGACGCACGAGGTCCTCATCACACTCATGGCAGAGGTTTGTGCAATTATGAATGCGAGACCCCTGCTGCCTGTGTCAACTGACCCCGAGAACCCTCTCATACTCACCCCCTCCATGCTTCTGACACAAAAGACAGGAGCCCCGTCATCGCCTCCGCCTGACTTTGGCAAGGCAGAGATCATCCGTCACCAGTGGAAGCTGGTACAACATCTCGCAGAGACATTTTGGCACAAATGGCAACGTGAATACCTGAGCACCCTGCAAAGTCGGGCCAAGTGGCAGGACAAAAGGCCTAACTTGCAGGAAGGAGACATCATCTTGATGAAAGACAATGCAGTGCCAAGGAACCACTGGCCAATGGCAGTGGTCATCAAAACTTTTCCCAGCAAAGACAATATTGTCAGGACTGTAGATATCAGAGTGATTCGCCAAGGCACTCCTAGAGTGTATAAAAGACCAGTAACTGAACTTGTCTTACTTTTCTCTCCTAAACAGGATGTTACTTGTGTTTAAGTTAAGTGTGTGCATCTAAAAAGTAATATTTGTGGTATCCTTAAGATACCAGGCAGGGAGTGTGTTGGTCTTAATGACCATTCATTCATTTTGTGTTTCTTTGGTTATTTACAGTGCGTTAACGCCATCTACTGGCCACTTGTGGTAACGGCAGGTGTGGTATATGATTTCTACTTCCCGTTGTATTCTCGTGCGGAACGAGATTTGTGTTCAGTCAGTTCAAGGCTTTTATAGAGCAAGCTGGGCTTCGTGTCTGCTTTCAAGTTTCGTTCAAACTCCGCACAGTCGTGTTTCCCACGGGGGCAATGCCGGTGAGTGACGCTGTGTGTAATATGTTTTATATTAGACGTTTTCTTAAGAGTATCGGGATGTGTAAGAAGGAAATGAATGTGTTGCATTTGGAAATTATTGAAAAAGACGATATGAGCTAAAAGCTATTTTTGTTTGTGTTTACAGTTTTACAGCTTGTTTTTTGCACTGCTGTGTGTAAAATAAAGGAGAGGAGAAAAAGACCTCGGGATGAAGCAGTATCCGTTTTTCTTTGTTCACCTCACCTGGCTGTTTATACGCGCTGGATAGCTAAATACGCATACGTTTAGTGAGGCCAGTACATATGTTGTATAACAAAGATGTTACAACTCACTTCCCTCAGAACAGTGAATGGTAGTGTTGTAGTACTCGAGACCGGTCTTGGTCTCGAGACCGGTCTCGAGACTACATTTTCAAGGTCTTGGTCTTGTCTCGGAATTAGTGTTGCAGTCAAGACCACCTAACCCGAGACCGAGTCAAGACCAAGACCAGAGCATACCGAGACCAAGACAAGACCAAGACTTTGAGGGGGCGAGACCGAGTCAAGACCAAGACCGAGGAGGGGCGAGACCAAGTCCAAGACCGAGACCGAACTTTATAAACAGAAGCATTAGTCTATTTGTCATATTGAAAAATAAATTTATTTCAAACTGTTGGTAAGGCCATCTGGCCAACCTTCAAACACACTTCACCCTCGCCCCCGTCAAAAAAGAAACAAAAAGAAAATCTCCAAGCTAAGTTCATAACTTGAGAACCCTGGGTATAACCAAGTTTTTCAGATGGTTATACACACACATAGGCCTATACATTGGTTGAACAATTTTAATTATCTTTATGTTATTGCTTTATATTAGGGATGTACCGAAAAGAAAATTCTTGGCCGAAACCGAAAATGAGGAAACCAAGACCGAAAACCGAAAAACAAAACACTAAAAGAAATTATTATGCCACGAAAGCCCACATCTTCTACAACAGATAACTGCTGATCAACTAAGGCAGGGTGTGCGAGTTGCCTCTAGGGGGTGCGCGAGATGAAAAATGCAATGGCGGAGAAGAAGTTATCTTCTTCTACGTACTGTAAATGCGCACCTGAGCCACCTGCGCTGCTCTTGAAAATCCTCAGATGGATTTTTTTTATATATATAACTGCTCCTGAGCCTATGCTCTTTGTCATTTATGTTGTGGGTCGTGTGTATCTTTATTGCAATTTAAGTCAAATAACGTGTTCTAATTGGACTGGGCGTGCTCGGAAGGATTTTCCTTTTCTGTGTCGCTGCCCCATCCCTCTCATATTCAGCATAGCGATCTGGACGTTTGGTGATAAATTAAACCCGACGTGCAGAAATTCTTCTGCAGATGCACCCCCTCTTGAAATGTCAGCATCACACATTTTGCAAATCGCTATCCGTGGGTCTTTCTCAGATATAATGAATACGTCCACTCCACACCAATGTTCCCTCTAGTTTCTCATGTGTCTGGGCATACACAGAAACTCCCTGAGTACACTGTGGACCACTATGAGCAACGTCAGACGCTGTGGCCACACACCAGTATCACACCTGTCCAAAACCTGAGATCATAGCAAGTTACATGGTTTTGTTAAAAGAATCAGTACAGCAGTAATTTCCATAGTTTACTTTTAAGTGATTTGGCCCACTTAACATGAAAAAGACAAAAATCTTGTTGTTCACGAGCTGTGTAGTATGTTATATGTCAGTGTGAGGGTCTTGCTGTTCTCTGGGTGAGGGAGAGTCCTGCTCTGGAAGAATTGAGACATGTACACCTTTCAGAGATAAAGTTTTTTTCACATTAAAACACTGACATTTTGCACAATGACACGTGTACTGTAGCACAAACATGTGATATAGTACACGTGCTAGTAATTCTGTGCTATAGAGCATCACAGTCCCGCCCACAGCTGGTGCCGGAAGTAAAAATCCAATGCAATTTCTCCATTGACAGTTCGGATATAAGCCATAAAAACTTAACTGCACATGGTTGACTTAAAACCAGCTACGGCTGTACTAAGCGATTGTATATGCTCATGTAGACACCAAAAGTTCATGGGGCACTAACCTTGTTTTGAGATAAATGCCTTTTATTCGCGATGTCTTGGATAAGTACTTCATTACCCACAATCCTGAACAATCCCACAATCTCACAGTGATGCATCTGATTGGTGGAACTCGTGGAACATCTGGTTAAACCCCGCGAAGGTCCGTGAAGACTGAAGAGTCTGTGCTGCTGTGTGGGCTACTGTAACGTTACTGTCTACTGTACGATCACAAATAAATAAATAAATAAATAAATAAGAACCTGTGTTGCGTTTTTGCACGGTAGACTTATCAGTGCAATCATGATCTCCTTGGATGCCATGATGGCTTTTTTCAAGGATGAAAACAAGAGTGTCCAGAGGGGTGAAAACCACTTCAAATCGGGTCATGTTGTTGAGTGTAGCGTGTCCGAGGGTCGGCTTGTGGGGTTTGTAAGGGCGAGCATGAGAGATAAGACCTACAAAGCACTGCACCATGTTGCTAACGTTATCGTTAACCGCTTTCACACACGCACACAATATAAAATACACGATAAAATACACGGTGCTAAATATAAAATTCAATACACAATACCTATATAAAACGCTATTATTGACACGATTACTACTGAAAGAACTGATATTAACTGCACAATCACTATATAAAAATCACTGGAGGAAAAAGTTCGCGTGGCCGTCGTCAGATTTGGAAGTCGCTGAAAAGGCTCTTTCGAGGTTGCGGCTTCAAGTCAAGACTTCAGTGAGGCGCGGTGGTTTATGGGATGAGTAGTTCCTTCTCTCGGAAATGAAAATATGTACACAGTCTTGTACCTTTGACTTTTTTTGGACTTTCTCTTCGTTTTTTCACTCGAAATGATATGTTATATGCTTATGAGTTCAGCCGTAGCTGGTTATCCTAAGACATGCTCTAAAACTCTTTAGATACGGATTTTTCCAAAAGTCAATGGGAGAAATGAATGGGAACCGTACTTCCGGCACCACCGTTCTCTTTGGCTGTGGGCGGGACTGTGATGCTCTATTACTATATAGAATGTTTACTGCTGTGTGTCCCTCCCCTCCCCTCCTCCCCCCTCTTCTTGTGAGTATCTCTGGCCTGGAGTTGTGTGTTTCCTGTGGAGCTCTATACTACATCTGCTGTCGTGGTCTCATCAGCCTGCCCTAGTCTTCATGGAATCCTGCAGTTATCCACTCCTACCTGAATGGACAGTTCTCCAACCTGCCTATGATTCCTCTTATATTTTTAAACTGTCATGTAACATTATCAGTTTGTATCATAAGATTCCACATTTACGCTTAGTTACAGTTTTTTCCAGTTGCTAACACACTAAAATGACATGGATAGCACAAATATTTAAACTGACACATAGGGAGCAAAACCTCATCTCAAATCTCCAAAACTTTAAACACATTTTCTGCTTTACACACATTTTGCAATTCGAAATGACACTTTTTAAGTGTACTGAACGCAATTCTCTGCATAAGACACAACAATCTGACATAAAGTCACATGTTTGCGATTTCAAAACACTGCCATTTAAAATGACGCACTACATGAGCTCATTGGCCACTATATGTGCTACCTGGCCAAATAGGTGTTATGTAATTGTTACAGTTTTTCTCAATTGCTAAAACACAATTTCTGAAACCTTGCTCCATTTTCTCAAAACCTTAAACACAAAACCTCAGCTTCAAGCACGATTTACAAAACCTCTGACTCCTCTTGCAAAATCAAACTTTCGCCTCAAAACAGTTTTACGTGTGCCCAAAATGAAACTTTCGCCTCAAAACTGTTTTACGTGCGCCCAAAATGAAACTTTCGCCTCAAAACAGTTTTACATGTGCCCAAAATGAAACTTTCGCCTCAAAACAGTTTTACCTGTGCTCAAAATCAAACACTGCTCTCAAATAATAAACAAATTGCTCAAAATGACATACACTATCAAGCAGTCAGTAAACAATGCACCAAAAAATAGAAAACACATTGTTCAAAACATATAGTTCTCAGGGAGAAGTACATTTTTAATCTCAAAACAAATTTCATATGTTTCTGTCATTATACAAAAAGCTCAAAATTGATCAGAAATTACTGTTTTGCTCTTTGCATTTTTTTTGTTCTTCCTCCTTCTTGTACCCCTTTACAGTGCTGTACCCTGCATCTCAAAAACTTTATCTCTGTGATACTGTAATTCTTGTTCTTTGATGATATGAACCTGTAACCAGTCGAAATCTATTGAGCAGTCAGTACTGAAAACAAATGGAAAGCACAATGTTCAGGGCCATACAATTTGTTTACAGTTTTTCTCAATTGCTAAAACACAATTTCTGAAACCTTGCTCCATTTTCTCAAAACCTTAAACACAAAACCTCAGCTTCAAGCACGATTTACAAAACCTCTGACTCCTCTTGCAAAATCAAACTTTCGCCTCAAAACAGTTTTACGTGTGCCCAAAATCAAACATTCGCCTCAAAACAGTTTTACGTGTGCCCAAAATGAAACTTTCGCCTCAAAACAGTTTTACCTGTGCTCAAAATCAAACACTGCTCTCAAATAATAAACAAATTGCTCAAAATGACATACACTATCAAGCAGTCAGTAAACAATGCACCAAACAATAGAAAACACATAGTTCAAAACATATAGTTCTCAGGGAGAAGTACATTTTTAATCTCAAAACAAATTTCATATGTTTCTGTCATTATACAAAAAGCTCAAAATTGATCAGAAATTACTGTTTTGCTCTTTGCATTTTTTTTTGTTCTTCCTCCTTCTTGTACCCCTTTACAGTGCTGTACCCTGCATCTCAAAAACTTTATCTCTGTGATACTGTAATTCTTGTTCTTTGATGATATGAACCTGTAACCAGTCGAAATCTATTGAGCAGTCAGTACTGAAAACAAATGGAAAGCACAATGTTCAGGGCCATACAATTTGTTTATTGTACCATATACAGCCAACAACATGGTCTATGTTGAATTTCATCGGATATTTCCACTCTTTGTCTTCCTCTTCCTCTTCCTCTTCCTCTTCGTCCTCCTCTTTCTCTTTCTTGCCCTCCTCCTCTTTCTCCTCGTCCCCCACCTCGCATACGCACTCGTCCTCGTCCTCTCACATAAATTCTTCTGTCCATTCTCACACTTTCTCATTCCCACCTTCAACAACCTGTTTGCTCTCTGAACTGGCTTATATTGGTTGTCACATCATTTGAAAGAAGTGAAATCAATTTTGACTGATTGTGTTCAATCAATGACATTTCTGCTCTCTTTATATGTAATTGTTGCCACTTGTGTTTACCAGTATGGATGACATGTGCATTAGAGTGCAGAATGTGTTTTAAGAATGAGAATGTGTTTAGAGTTTTGCTAAACCATGTGAAATGGTTTAAGGTATTGACAACAGACTGAACAGTTAGCTTAATGAGTTCAAGCAACTGAGAACTTTCTTCAGCCAATGGAGTTTAGTGTTTTAGCAACTGAGAAAAACTGTATTGTACCATATACAGCCAACAACATGGTCTATGATTGTTGCTCGAATTTCATCGGATATTTCCGCTCTTTGTCTTCCTCTTCCTCTTCCTCTTCGTCCTCCTCTTTCTCTTTCTTGCCCTCCTCCTCTTTCTCCTCGTCCCCCACCTCGCATACGCACTCGTCCTCGTCCTCTCACATGAATTCTTCTGTCCATTCTCACACTTTCTCATTCCCACCTTCAACAACCTGTTTGCTCTCTGAACTGGCTTATATTGGTTGTCACATCATTTGAAAGAAGTGAAATCAATTTTGACTGATTGTGTTCAATCAATGACATTTCTGCTCTCTTTATATGTAATTGTTGCCACTTGTGTTTACCAGTATGGATGACATGTGCATTAGAGTACAGAATGTGTTTTAAGAATGAGAATGTGTTTAGAGTTTTGCTAAACCATGTGAAATGGTTTAAGGTATTGACAACAGACTGAACAGTTAGCTTAATGAGTTCAAGCAACTGAGAACTTTCTTCAGCCAATGGAGTTTAGTGTTTTAGCAACTGAGAAAAACTGTAACACTTCAGTCAGGAAGTAAGCAATACAGTTTTTTCTGATAGCTTAGATGCAATTTTTTAAACTTTTGGCTTTTTTTGCAAAACTCTACACACAAATCACAAAACCTTTCACCCAAATAGCAAAACACATTAGATTACTTGCAAAAGCACGTTTTTGCACTAATTGCATAAACACTTTTTGCTAAACTGTTCACACTCTTTCAAAAATAGTATTTTTGTATCCGATGGTGCACACAAGCCATAATATCAGTAAGCACACAAAGCAGCCACTGCACACTGGCAGTAACAATGAAAAACTCATTTGGCTTTTGCTTATCCTGTGTGCAGGGCATATCGGTTTTCAGTACCTTATACAGTAACACACAGGGGTCAAAGTGTATGGATATTTATTTACACACATCAAAATACGTAAACATAAAGTGTGTTTTTCAAGTCAAGGCACAAAAAAAAACATATAATGGAGAATATCACTGAGGAAAAAAAAAATCAGTCTTGTCTTCTTACGGGGTCTGGCCACAAAATTTCATCAACATCACATGCAATGTCTTCCATTGCTAGGCAGCGGGGATAATATCTCCTCGAGTGTCGTATCCAGGCCTGACATGATACCTGGTCAATGTCTACGCATGCCTCCTCCATTGCCTCTAGAAGGGCTATGCGCTGATGGGGGCGACGGTCATAGACCTTCCAGCGCCAAGAAGAGAAGAACTCTTCAATTGGATTCAGGAATGGAGAGTAAGGGGGGAGGTAGACCGCAATGAAGAGCGGGTGATCGATAAACCAGTTGCGGACCAGAACAGCGTGATGGAAACTAACATTGTCCCATATGACGACATACCTGGTCTGCTCTGGTCTCTGAATGAGAGTGAATATTTCATGCAGGGTGTCCAGGAATGTAAGAATGTGTGCAGTGTTGTATGGGCCCAGATTTGCATGATGGTGAACAACACCGTTTTGGCTGATGGCTGCACACATGGTAATGTTTCCACCACGCTGTCCTGGGACATTGATTATGGCACGTTGTCCAATAATGTTCCTTCCCCGTCTTCTTGTTTTGCTGAGGTTAAAGCCTGCCTCATCCACAAAAATCAGCTCATGACCCATGGCATCTGCCTCTAGCTCCATCACTCTCTGGAAAAGACAAAACAAATGCAGCACAGCAGGCCCATGCACAGCACACAGTATGCACTTCCAGATTCAGTACCAATGATAAGCTTACCTGCACAAATTCATACCGCAGTTGTTTTACACGTTCACTGTTTCTTTGAAATGGGACCCTATAGATCTGCTTCATCTTTATTTGGTTGCGTGCCAGTAAGCGAGATAATGCAGAGATGCTCACATTATTTATGTCCTCGAATGTTGTGTCATCCTCTAGTATGTGCTGCTGTATTTCTCGTAGCCTTATTGAGTTGTTTGCCAACACCATATTCACTATGTAGGTCTCTTGTTCAGCCGTGAATAGTCTTCTTCTGCCCCCAGCTACAGGTCGTCTAACAATTCTACAAAGTAACAATATCAGTATTTTTACAGTAAATGTACAGTATTGTTTCTCAAAAGAATATGACACTACTGTATTACAGTATACATAATGTAAAACTTAGTATGAAGAAGATACTGTACTAACCGATTCTCATTTCGAAATGTTCTTATGATGCCTGCTACAGTGTAGCGGCTCAGGTTGGGTTGAACCCGTTGGCCAGCTTCCCTTAGGCTCATGCCATGGTTTATGACATGGTCCACTATTGTAGCTCTGATGACATCAGTGATTCTATTTCTTACTCGTACTCCTTGCCCTTCCTCTCCTCTTTCTCCTTGTGCTTCTGCACCTCCTCGTCCTCTTCCTCTAAGCACACCTCCTCGTCCTCTTCCTCTAAGCACACCTCGTTGTCCTCTTCCTCTAAGTGCTCCTCCGCGTCCTTGCTGTCCTCCTCTCCCTCTTGCTTCTGCACCTCCTCCTCCTCTTCCTCCAAATTCATTTCCTTGTCCACGTCCTCGTCCTCCTGCTTCTTCACCTCCACGTCCTCTTCCTCGCCCTCCTCTTACTCTCACTCCTCTTACTCTTCTTTCTCCTTCCATTGTTCTCCACACAAAAGGCTTACCTGTGGCTTATTTATAGTGCTCAGGCTGATTGCAAAGTCAAATAATTATAGATAATAGTTTTCACATGTGACAATGTGGCCTGACAGTTGGCAAAATTGTGTAAATAATAACCATTAATATGTATAGTTTTGACAGGAGTGTGTAGATCATCTGGAAATTGAGTGTAAAGCAGTGAGCAGTGTTTACAGTTTTGCAAAAAGAGTGCTGTGCAGTAAATTGTATTTACACATACACAAAGTGTTTGTTACGAAATTGCAAACTAAGTGCAAAGCAGCGTTTGTGCTTTCAGTTTTGCAAACTCGGTGAAAGGTTTTGTGATAAATATTAATAGTTTTAGAAATTGTGCTATAAGAATCAATGTAAGTGTTTAAGCCATCAGAAAAAACTGTAAAAGACCACAGAGCATCTTTTTTTCTTTTACAACAACAATGGAAGACATTGCTGAGAGAGGAAGAGGAAGAGGGAGGGTGAGAGTGCGATGTTGATGGGGCGTTGTGGCCAGACCTAATTGTCTAATTATTTTGCTTTCCTCTTTATTTATTTTTTACAGTTTTTTTCAATTGCTTACACACAAATCCTTTATGTAGCACACACTTTCTAAAACCTTTGACTCAAACTTCACAACTCTACATCAATTCAGCAAAACCATACACTAATTCTCAGCCTTGACACAGTTTTCAATTTAGCTTTTAACTTTTTGCAATTCAATACACACAATTCTCTACCTAACACACAAAAATCTATCAGGAAGTAACTTGATTTCCTATTTCAAACACAACCAATGAAAATGCCACACTTAGTCATCAGTGCCTCAGACTCCATCCTCATGTGTGCAAACAATAATTGCTTTACTGAACACCAACCAATCACTGCCTGATATAGGCCTATAAATAGGCCAAAGGTCAAGTAACCTGTCTTGAACAATGGATAACGTCAATGCAGAGAGAGACAGGGGAGTCAGAGGAGGACACAGAGGACGGCGAGGAGTTCGAGTTCGTGGAGGACACTTTGGAAGAGGAGCAGTAAGAGGAAGAGGACACTTTGGAAGAGGAGCAGGAAGAGGGAGAGGGAGAGGAAGAGGAGGACTTGGAGGAGTAAGGGA
Source organism: Chelon labrosus (assembly GCF_963514085.1). Classification (NCBI taxonomy): domain Eukaryota; kingdom Metazoa; phylum Chordata; class Actinopteri; order Mugiliformes; family Mugilidae; genus Chelon; species Chelon labrosus. Next base: position 25,562,532 of record NC_140341.1, read on the forward strand.
AAGGGAGGAACCAAGGAGAGTAGTCCCTGATGAGATTAGGGCTACTCTCATTGATCATGTCATCAATCATGGGTTGACCATGAGAGAGGCTGGACTCAGAGTCCAACCCAACTGGAGTCGATTTACAGTGGCAGCCATAATTCGAACATTTCGAAACGAGAACAGGTATGCAACAATTATTGTAACAGTAATGTAGAGTACAGTAATAGCCATTTCTGCATACATAGTACTATAAAATACATGTATTCTATTGTAGCTCAAAACATCCAATGTATATACTGCATACTGTATGAATGGTCACAGGGCATTACAGCCTTGACTTACTGCGCATACACTCATACAGCTATTTCTGAATTTTCCAGAATTGAAAGACAACAGTATCATGGAGGACGAGGTCGTATATTCTCACAAGAGCAAGAAACCGCGATTGTGAATATGGTTTTAGCAAACAATGCAATTAGAATCCGTGAGATCCAAAGTCGTATTTTGCAAGATGAAGACATATTCAACAATATTGATGCTGTGAGTCTTGCAACAATACACCGTGTCCTGCAGAGGAATCAGTTTCGAATGAAACAGCTGTACAAGGTCCCATTTGAAAGGAATTGTGACAGAATCAAGAATCTGCGGCATGAGTATGTGGAGGTATGTACATAGCAATGCCAGTACATCACACTTTCATCTGCTGAGACTATGGTATTGTGCATATCCTGATCTATTGTTTTGTCTGTGTGATACAGAGAATATTGGAGATGGATGCCCACCCCATTCTGCATGAATACATCTTTGTGGATGAGGTGGGGTTCAATCTCACCAAGTCAAGACGTAGAGGGAGAAATATCATCGGGCAGAGGGCAATTATCAATGTCCCAGGCCAACGTGGAGGCAATATTACCATGTGTGCTGCCATAACACATAATGGTGTTCTGCACCACCATGCAACACTTGGCCCCTACAACACTAACCATATCCTGACATTTCTGGATACTCTTCAGGGAATTCTTGCTCCAAATGAAGATGATCCAGACCAGGCAAGATATGTGGTTATATGGGATAACGTCAGTTTTCATCGCTCTCAGTTGGTCCAAAATTGATTTGCCAATCATCCAATTTTTTCAGTTGTAAACTTACCTCCATATTCACCTTTCCTAAACCCAATTGAGGAATTCTTTTCAGCATGGCGCTGGAAAGTATATGATCGTAATCCCCATGCCCGTCTGCCACTTCTCCAGGCAATGGAGGAAGCATGTGGTGACATTGATGTTGCCTCTATCCAAGGTTGGATACGCCACGCCAGAAGGTTTTTCCCTCGATGTTTGGCCAGAGAAAATATAGCATGTGATGTAGATGAAATATTGTGGCCAGATCCAGCCCGGAGGAGAGATGGACCCTAAATACACACCCAACTAGTTCTCTCTTTCTCTGTCTCTCTCTCTTTCTCTCTCTCTCTCTCTCTCTCTCTCTCTATCTCTCTCACACACACACACACACACACACACACACACACACACTTTTGTCATGCATTACTGTAAATCTCTATTTTTTTGGTTGATGTACCACCATATGTGGTGGTTGGTGTACATGCTTTGTTTTTTCCTATGTGCTGTACAAAACTGAATTCACTACAGCAACTGATTTATTCAGAAAATAAACATGTTTGGTTCCAATATTGATTGGATCGATTTATTTTTGCATATTACTGTATTTTCACTCTTATATGGCAATATTTTAAAAAAATCCATAAAAACAAAAGAGCTTTAGATTTAGAGTAACAGTGTGTACATGATAGACATAAGTTTATAATACTATGGAAAATGTGTTTATGATGTGAGACAAATGCTTGCTTTTGAGATATGTGTACAATATTTTGAACGCTGTGTTTGATTTTGCAAGATAGGGGTCACTTTTTGCATTTCATTTGAGCAATTATTGAATTTGTGTGTAGAGCTTTGAAAAAAACAGATAGAGCTTTGAAAATGTGTGTAAGCAATTGAAAAAAACTGTAATTTTTTCTGCACATTTTTTCTGCAATTGTATTTTTTAGCTTACTGTTTTGTGAGCATATTTTAGTTCACTCCAATGTAAATATATCTGCTGTGCATATGTTGCACTGACTTGTTTGGTGAAAAATAAAAAAATAAAAATTTCAATAGCACGTGTGTGTAGCTGCAAATATTTCTGTGCATGTGAACAATCTGAAGAATTCTCTACAGTTTGAACTATGTTAGTATTATGGCAAAGCATACTAAAGATGAGAGTGCTTTTCATTATGCCCAACAGTGTGTAGTTGGTTAGACAAAAATCTGTAATATGAATGAAGTGTGTGCCATCTGGTGCAAAAGTTTGATTTTGGTTGCAGTGCTTCATTTTGCGGGATATATGAGGTATTTTGCAGTTTGGGTGTGTGGTTTGGTGAATTGTGTTAGTATTTTGATAAAACCAACCTAGTTTGCAAAATTGTGTTTAAACAATTGGAAAAAACTGTAAATATGTGTATCTATGACAGATGTATGCTTATCTTGCTGTTCTCTTCTCTCTTTTCTGTCTCTACCAGGCTGGCCTTAGGCAGATGGGTCCCTCCATATGAGCTGGGTTCTGCTCAAGGTTTTCCTAGCCACCGTTGCCTTCAGGCTTGCTCTGGGGGTTTCAGGCCGGGTTTTTGTAAAGCGTCTTGAGACGATTTGTATTGTTATTGACGCTATATAAATAAAACTGAATTGAATTGAACTGAATTAAATTCATGTAACTCTTTGTCTGTAAAATATACAATTACAGTTTTTTTTTATTGCGTTTCTACTACCCATAAATTATCTAGTAGTAACACTACGGCAGCCATTTCATCTTAAAAAAATCACATTTATTTTTTACTTTGGTTTGGTGAGTGGAGGTGCCACTGCCCGTTCGTTTCGCCATAATAAGGGGTTAGTATCATTTGCGTCTCTTAACTCCGCCGCACTGTTACATAGCTAACCTACAAAAACACTGGCAACGCGGCGCGTGGGCAGGGCACGTACACAAGCGCTGTCAATGACATCGATTGGCTATATAAGTGAACCGCATCATATCATTGGCTGGACACCTGTCACTCACTGAGTTACACTGCGTAATGGTACAGAATAAACTGTTATTTGTTTGTTTCATTTATTTACAGTTCATGTTGGATTTTATTTTATGCGCTGCAAAGATTTTCTTGTGCGCGGAGAACGTGTGAGCAGTGTGCAATTGCGCAAGCGCGCAGCTTAGAGGGAACATGTAAGGATTTGTCTGCTGTTCTTTCCTAGATATCTCAACAAGTTAAGGCAGCCCACAACAGCAGAAACACCACTACATAAAATCCAACCAGGAGGCTGGATAGTGGTAAAATACTTCAGGAGGAGACACTGGAAGTCCAGATGTTTGACAAAGTCCGTTCCAAGTGTTGCTAATTATACACTCTGCAGTAAAGGTCACAGAAAGAGCCACGTGCGTACACACCTCCCTTAATGTAGAATTGTTTAAAAGCTGTATGTTCTGTATCATGGGTAGAGAGCACTATGTCATGACTGTACATCTGCTGAATGAAAACTGAAATAAAATACCTCTCACATAATGTGATTGCATAACACTTCAGCTACACTCATGGTGATTACAGATAAAAATTGCAATTAGTAATGAATAATGAATAACTCTTATTTGTACTGAAAAATATATACATAAAAAGCTCTGTTCTCATTGCATTGTTAATACAATGACTGTCCATGTACTTTTATAAGAACTGAACTGAGCCACGTGAGAACTGGAGCCTGAGAATCAATCTGCACGTGACCATAGTTTAGCATTAACTTAACTTGGTGTCATATTAATTAATACTGATTTATGCAACCTGTCTGATGGTCCTTCCACTGGACATCCAATAAAAACTCCATGACTTGTTTTGATTCATGTTTTCGAAATCAAAGTCCTCTTAATCTCCTACTACTAAACCTGAAATTAATTACACACAAGAACAACTCACATGATGTTTTATAGCGCAATTAAATTTGGACTGTATAACTCTTACCTATCATTTAACCGTGAATGTTCAAGCAGATAAAGACATTATTTCTTTGGAGAGTCTTAAACTTGAAAATTAAACCAATCAAAACCTCTCAAATTCAAAACAAAGTCAGATGTTAACTGTGAAACCCACGGTTTTAGACTGATGATGTGCCCTAAAGCTATCGTAAAGGCAGATCTTTATTAGTTGTAAGTGCTGCATCAGCATAAAGCTGGTCATAGTGAGAGCTCAGTAAACTATAAGATTAAATGTTTTGCTCATCATGTTCAAAATCATAATGAATGAGCAAAATATTGTGTATGTATGGAAGATGACTAATGTGGCAATTAAAGGGGTTTCATTGCATCTTCATGTGTATTCCTCATTTTATAACTTTATTTTATATTAGTTTTTTTCAGTTGCTAACAAGCGTTTGTCCAATCAGTGGTCACATTTTCAAAACTCTAAACACAATTAGCACAGCATAGGTCTTTTGTGGCCATTCCATTCACACATTTCATGTCTTTTTCACACAATATGCAGTCAGTGAACACATTTCCACAATGCTTACATTTTCTTAACAGACCAGCTGTACCTCCCAACAAAATTATGGATTGTTTTTGTATTATTTACGAATGTTAACACACAACATCCAACAATAGCAAAAGCAATATTCCAAACCTTAGATACAGTGTAAAAACCTCTTCTTCTGCAATGATATCAGTTCAAAAACAACATATCTCAGCTGATAATACAGGTTTTTTCAATCGCTAACAACATTGAAGTCCATTGATGAAGAAAAAAAACAATCCAAGTCTAGTTCCAAGTTTGCTGAAGTGGTGCAAGTTTATTGGAGTTCCAGGTCATGGTGAGCCTACCGACACAGAGTGGGTCGGAGACCGGAGACTGACCCTGAATGTAGGGCCAGAGCACAGATATACCCTGTCCACAGGTGTGGTTGCATAATGGTCAGTCGAGGGCAACTTTACACAGGAGGGTGAACTCAGTGGAGGGGCAGAGATGGCTCCCATACGTGGTCAGAACAGAAGGACAAAAGGACAAAGGAGTGACACTCAGGAAACTCTGATCAGCAGGGGAGCAGAGGCAGGAGAGATCAACATATGGCTGGAATTGCCCCAGATGTGTCAATTTCAACGTCCCTTCAGAGTTTACTTCTTCACCACCCAAGACTGGTACGTCTCTTCCTTCCACCCTATTCACCGTTCCTCAACCCCATAGAGGAGTTCTTTTCTGCATGGAGATGGAAGGTTTATGACCATCACCCGCATGGCCAGATGTCCGTCCTTGAAGCCATGGATGCTGGCTGTAGGAACATCACAGTTGATGATTGCCAAGGGTGGATCCGACATACCAAGCGGTTTTATCCCAGATGCATCGCCTTGGATAATATCAGATGCGATGTTGATGAAAACATGTGGCCTAACCCTGAAGATTGCAGAGATTAGATAGAGTCATTTTGTGCTTTTTTTTAGTTTCTTTTAGTTTTGGATTTTATTTAACCTTTATTTAACCAGATAAAAGCCCATTGAGATCAAGATCTCTTTCACAAGGGTGACCTGGCCAAAAAGGTCAGCAGCACGAGGCACAACAGCAGCACATGTCAACACAGACCACAAAGAGCAACAGACAGAACAAAACATGCAATCCTAGAGATGCAACAGCAGTCCCAGTCAGAGACGTGGGAGCAGTAGCACAACAAACAAATCAAGATTTGAAACACAGGCACTGTTCAATGAATTTCTGCTGCCTGTCTTTCAGGATAGAGCGGAAGGCTCCAAGTGAAATCAGTTTAGAGAGTTTTAGCTCAGTCTGTAGAGTATTCCATGCCAAAGGGGCGGCAAAGCTGAATGCTCTTTTCCCAAATTCGGTCCTTACCCGGGGAGCAGTTAAAACAAGGGTTAAACAGGAACGCAAGGCATAAGAACTGCTTGTTTTCTGCAATAAAACACACAAATAGGAAGGTATCATGCCTAAGAGAGCCTTATAAATTAAAGTCAGCCAATGTGCATATCTGCGTGCACTCAGAGAAGGCAAGTTCGATTTCAAGTACAATTCACAATGGTGGGTGAGGCGTCTACACCCTGTGACGAATCTCAGTGCCGAATGAAAAACGGTGTCCAAAGACTGGAGACATTTGGATGACACATTCAAGTAGAGCACGTCCCCATAGTCAAGAATGGGCAAGAAGGTTGCTGTCACAATTTTCTTTCTGACCCTGAGAGAGAAGCAGGTTCTATTTCTAAAAAAGAACCCAAGTTTCACCCGAAGTTTAGTGACCAGCTTGTTAATATGGGCTTTAAATGAGAGCTCCTGATCTAGGGTAAAGCCCAGATACTTGTAGTTCGAGACCAGTTCTATAGGTTTTCCTTTGGTTGTTAAAATATTTGTAATGTTCTGTGGTAGCACCTTTGCCTGAGAGAAAATCATGAGCTTGGTTTTATCTGTGTTTAAAACCAGTTTAAGATCATCTAAACGAGTCTGGATAACACTAAAAGCAACTTGTAAAAACTCAAAAGCCTGAGTGAGAGAGGTTGAACAGCAATAAATAATGGTGTCGTCTGCATAAAGATGATACATTGAATTTGATAAGTTGTTACAGAGATTGTTTATATAAATTGAGAATAAAATGGGTCCCAGCACTGACCCTTGGGGCACCCCTTTGGTAATGTCCAGAAAAGAGGAGGTAGATCCAGCCGCCTGAACACATTGTGTTCTACTTGATAAGTAGTCGGCAAACCAGGCAGCTGCATGTTTAGATAAACCAATACGATATAGGGCTTGAATCAACAGGTTGTGGTCTACCGTGTCGAATGCTTTTGACAAATCAATAAACAGAGCGACACAATATTTTTTGCTGTCCATTGCCTCAATTAAATCATTTAGGACCTTTAGCGCAGCTGTAATAGTGCTGTGCTGTTTTCTGAAACCAGATTGTAGTGGAGATAAAATATTATTTGATTCTAAAAATTCTTTTAGCTGGTCACTGATGATCCTCTCGAACAATTTGGCTAATATACACAATTTGGAGATTGGTCTGTAGTTGTTTACATGTGTGGGTTCACCCCCTTTTAACAGGGGGATAACAAAGGCCGACTTCCAGATTTTAGGGATGATTTTGCTGGTAAGACTCAGGTTAAAAATATGTGAGAGAGGCTCAGCAATAAAATCTGCGGCCAACTTTAGGAAAAATGGTTCAATTTGATCAGGTCCTGCTGCTTTACTTGTATCCAGTTTCATTAGTGCATTATGTACCTCAGAGACAGATACAGACATAAACTCAAATGGGCAAGTGATAGGTCCACTCACAGCCTGCGGAGTCAAGGGTGTGTTAACACTGGCTAGCTCAACATTTGTCAGTTCAGGGTTTAGCGACTCAAACAAGGATCCGGCAGAAATAAAATGATCATTAAAACAATTTAGTATAGCTGACTTATCAGACAGAGTACCAGATTGAGTGATTAAAGAGCTTGGTAAGTCATTAGTTGTCACATGATTTAAAGAAGAATTTATGACTTGCCAAAACTTTTTTGGATCATTGATATTTTTTATGGATTCATTCAAGTAAAAGTTAGACTTAGCACTCTTAATAAGGGAGGTACATTTGTTTCTGAGCTGTCGAAAGCTGAGCCAGTCTGCCTCTGTCTTTGTTTTCCGGGCCCTGGCCCAAGCAATGTCTCTCTCTTTGAGGAGATGTCCAATCTCAGAGGAGAACCAGGGATTATTTCGACCCTTTACCCTAAATTTACGAAAAGGAGCATGTTTGTTGACTATACGTCGGAATTCCTCATAAAAGTATTCAAGAGCCAACTCTACATCATCAAATAGAGAAACTCTACTCCACTCAAAGGCAGCTAGGTCATACATAAAAGCTGAGTTGCAAAAGTTTTTAACATCTCTTTTGCATATAATATTGGGCTTAGTTTTTGGAAGCTTAGAGTTTCTTACAGTAGCAATGGTACAATGATCACTCAGGTCGTTGGCAAAAACACCTGTATCCGTGTACTTATGGGGAGCATTTGTTAAAATAAGGTCAAGTAAGGAGGATTTTGATGGGTTTTTAGTATTGGGTCGAGTTGATGAGTTGATCAATTGAGTTAAATTTAGTGAATCACAAACAGCTTTAAGATTATCAGACGAGGCAGTCAACCAATCAAGATTTAAATCACCAACCAAAAGAAGCTCAGTGGAATTTAACCCAGTCAAGTAAGAAGCAAGAGAGGCAAGAGCTTCTTGGGAGGCAGAGGGAGGTCGATAACAACCTATAATTGTGAGAGATATTTTGTTGCTGTACTGTACGCAATACTGTAAAACCTTTTTTGTTCTATCATACTGTAAACAGTATTTCTACTGTGCCTCCTGTAGTAAACAGTAAAGGAAAAAAAAAATGATTTGCTTTTTACTGGAATGCTTTTGAATGTGAACAATACATGTGGACATACAGTTCCCAACCAAGAAATTTAGTGTAAAAAACGGTAGATTGCATGTTTTGCATGCAAATACCTGTAAAACTGAAGCATAAAAGTCTATGTAGTTTTTGTAATGTCAACAATAGTCAGTATTTTGAAACCTGGTGTACTTTGATTGACTGCATGTACCTTGTGAAGTGAAAACAAGTGTTATTCTTTGACAAAATAATTTAATTTTGAGTCATATTTCCAGTGTTTTGGTATAAAGTTGGTGTGTGCAGAGAAAGATGTGTTCTATTTTAGTATAGTATAGTTAGTATATATTTAACAAAATGTGTTTTTGAGAAGAAAATTATCCATTTGGCCAATTGTGTTTTGTAGGTGTTAGTCTGTGTTAAGAGTTTAGAAAAAATATCTGAAGTATGGGTAAGCGCTTGTTAGCGACTGAAAAAAACTGTAAAGTAAAACTGCTACATCATGACAGATACAGTCAGCATCTCCTTAAAAACTACTTATTGGCGCCACCCAGAGGCCACTCAATGGCAATGACAAACTGAAAAGAGTGCAATTACCGTCCTGACTTCTCTAAATAAATTTCAGACACACCGAAGCAGAAATTATTATTATTCTGACAAAAGGGGTTTCATACTGAAATCTGTAAATGCAGAGATTTATTAAGCATAGGAAGAAGTAAAGACATAGACTGGTGTACAACGACAAATGCTGATTTGGTGTCTTAAGTTCCTAACATTAACTAGGTTATAATTCACAGCCTTTTAAATGTTGGATATCACCAATCAAACTACATTTTGTGGCAGTTAGCACATTTTCATAAGTAGACTCCTTGATATTGACTTCTGATTAATATAAAGGTCATTTGGCCCAAAGTCGTACAGCAAGAACATCTGAAAATGATGACAGAGGCTAGCAGAATTTTAAGGGATGAGACAAAGAGTGAGGTTAGAGCAGTTCACATAGAAAAGTTCAAGTCCAGTAATCCACTCAGAACGATTCATTACTGACCAGGATGTGGACTCTCAGATCAACTCCATCCAGAAAATGAGCTATAGCAATAGGACATCTAATACGCATGTACAGACCTTAAACAGTTACTTTGTGATACCTTCAGGATCTACTTACGGAAGTTCTCATAGTGTGTTCTGTGGAGGTCAATCAGTTTCACTGCTCTCTGTGACGACAGATGGGAGAGTTGACGTAGATATTCTTGATGAATTTGAGGTTTTTCCTTAATTCATAAAAAGGCTTCTTTCATGATTGATTGTTTTCACTAAATCAGGGTAATCTATTGAAGATGAGATACCAAGATGAGAAAAGCTGTTGGATTCTTGATACTCTGAAAGTGGAAAAGAAAGATAGTAAAATATGGCAGACCTAGATGTTGAGTTGACATCTCTGTTTTTGATACAGATAGTATTTCACTTTTTAGTGGCACACACACTGCTGATACAACTACAAGCCATCAGAGTCCAAATCAGATCTAACACATCTGAGCCATAGAAAAACTTTTTTAAGTTAAAAATGTATTTAATTATACCAGTTCTTACTTTAGGAAGATCTCTGGGCTTGGATGCAGATAAGCCATGGTGAAACATCCACAGCCTCGCCAAGCTTATTGTAACTATTACTTGCAAGAAAAGTACTGGCTGCTTCCCTCCACAATGACAACTGACAGTGTTCAGTCACATTGTTGAAATGCATGTGGGACAATCTGGGGAAGCGTTCATAAAATATCCTCTCAATATCTGCTAACGGGAATCCATTGTCTGCAACATGGTAATAACTGTGAGATGAGCGTCCTCGGCCAGTTTGGGTTCAAATAATCATCAAACACTGAGAACCATTCGTATCACTGTCCTCAATGTATTGTCAATACAATGTCCATATACCTTTATAAGAATTAAGTAACTGAAATGAACCCTGTACTTCTGCCCAGTGGGACACTGTAAAACACATGGGACATAGTTATGCAGATGTCATGGTGCTGCCACTCACATGTGAAGTTCAACTCTTTGAGTGATTATGCAGAAAGTTTGAAGTTTTGTGTATTGTTTTTTTGTGTTTACTCAGACGAATGTATAGTTACAAAAAGCAGTTACTAGAGGGCAGTATAACATCTTATCAACACAGTGTCAAATTACTGTTTTTAAGCACTTAAGTAATTTTCATGATTAAGATCAGTGCTCCACAGTACAAATAAAGTCCAAAAAAAAAAAAAAAACTGCAAGAATTTGCTTTTGTCTTGTCAGTGGCTTGGTTAAGATATCTGCCTTCATATCAACTGTTGGACAATAATGCACTTGTATTTGCCAATTTTCACACATTCACAAATGTAGTGGTAATGAATGTCTATGTTTCATCCTTGAATGATTCACAGGATTCTTTGAGATTGCGATGGCTCCTTGATTGTCCCCCAGGATCACTGTTGGTGAATCACTCATTCCAAGATCAGTCAGAAATAATTTCAACCAGTTACTTTCTTGAGCTGCTTGACTGAGTTCAAAATACCCAGCTTCTGCTGTTGAAAGTGAAACTGTTGCCTGTTTCTTACTGAGCCAACTCACTGCTTCTCCACTCAGTAAGAATATATTACTGGTTGTTGAGTGTCATCATGATCTCCAGCCCAGTCAGCATCTGTTGAAACCATTCAAAGTTCCTAACTCTGACTGCTCATACTTGAGGGCAAGATTCACTGTACCCTTCAAGTACTGAAGAATTCTTTTCAGATGTACACCATTTGGGTTTGCATTGAACTTTGACACAACACTCACAGCTTGTGCCATGTCTGGTCATGTGGCCATTGCAGCATACATATAGATCATCAACATTCACAGCTAGTATCTCTAGCTCCTGTTGAGATCTCACAAACACACACACACAGGTCTGATGTGCTCTGTTTAAAGCCAGTGTACTCTGTGAAAGCCTTAGTCCAACACAGAGGCGACAGAAAATAATTGAGAACACTGGATTAACCGAACAAGCTGGTCTTTGGACGGTGGGAGGGAGGTGAAGTGCCCGAAGAGAACGAACACAGACACAGGGAGAACATGCAAACTCCACACAAAAAAGCCCAGTCAACCAACAGACACTCTAATGATCTTAATGCATTTTAAGCTTTGTTTATACAATATATCCATATCAGACTGATCAGAAAATAGTTACATGAGCTGAGCCACGTGATTGAGCCTGAGAATCAGGTTTAGCATTAACTTAACCTGGTGTCATATTAAGTTAATACTGATTTATGCAACCTGTCTGATGGTCCTTTCACTGGACATCCAATAGAAACTCAAGGATTTATTTTGATACATGTTTATGGAATCAAAGTCCTTTTCTCCTCTACTTACAAAACCTGGACTTAAGTACACCCAATAACTACTCACATAACTTTTTATAGATTTGGACTGTGTAACTCTCACTTATCATTTAACCTTTAATGTTTAAGCAGATGAAGAGATTATTTTCTCTGAGAGAGTTACTTTCTGTCATCTATTATCAAAAGTACTTTTGTGGTTTTCTCTAACATCACTAATGGAATTGGCTACAAAATGGAACATTTTACTGGCAGGACAAGTACTTAGAATGATGAGTTAAATACCTCAGGCAACATGCAAGGAAAAGCAAGGACATCTGCTTTTCTGTTTATGTACAAAAATACCGTCAGTTATGCATGATGTGTGCTACACATAATGCAGGGAGAACCACATCACACCCTCAAGCTGGGCATCCTCCTCCAGAAAAGCCTTTCCAAAATCTAATGATGGACTTCATTGAGCTAATCCCAGCCACTGATGACGGATTTTATTTTTTTTCCCAGGTTAAACAGGTAGGTGAATTTTTAGGAACAGACCTGAGATATCATTGTGCTTATCAACCTGCTAGTGCAGGTGCAGTGGAGACAGAAACAGCAAGTTGAAAACAAAGCTTGCAAAATGCTGCAAAGACACGGGCCATTGGCTCTTACAGATATGAGGACAAGGAAGAGATCCAGAGTGAGCATGAGCCCTTTTGAGATTTAGTTTGGTCGTCCGCTAAGAGCACTTCCCAACATAAATTTCTGTGAAAATGATATGTTACAATACTGTAAGGATTTGTCTGCTGTTCTTTCTTAGATATCTCAACAAGTTAAGGCGGCGCTTCCCACAACAGCAGAAACACCACTACATAAAATCCAACCAGGAGACTGGATAGTGATAAAATACTTCAGGAGACACTGGAAGTCCAGACGTTTGGCAAGGTCCATTCCAAATGTTGCTAACTATACACTGCGCAGTAAAGGTCACAGAAAGAGCCACGTGGGTACACACCTCCCTTAATGTAGAATTGTTTAAAAGCTGTATGTTCTGTTTCATGGGTAGAGAGCACTATGTCATGACTGTACATCTGCTGAGTGAAAACTGAAATAAAATACCTCTCACATAATGTCATGGTGATTACAGATAAATACTGCAATCAGTAATGAATAATTAGACTCTTATTTGTACTGAAAAAAAAATAAAAATAAAAAATATATATATATATATATAAAAGCTCTGTTCTCAATGCATTGTTAATACAATGACTGTCCATGTATTTTTATAAGAACTGAACTGAGCCACGTGAGTATTGGGGCCTGAGAATCAATCTGCACGTGACCATGGTTTAGCATTAACTTAACTTGGTGTCATATTAAGTTAATACTGATTTACGCAACCTGTCTGATGGTCCTTCCACTGGACATCCAATAGAAACTCCAGGATTTGTTTTGATTCATGTTTTTAGAATCAAAGTCCTCTTAATCTCCTACTACTAAACCTGAAATTAATTATACCCAAGAACTACTCACATGACATTTTATAGTGCAATTAAATTTGGACTGTATAACTCTTACCTATCATTTAACCTTGAATGTTCAAGCAGATAAAGAGATTTTTTTCTTTGGAGAGTCCTTGAAAATTATACCAAAATGCAGTTAGTTGAGGGCAGTATAACATCTTATCAACACAGTGTCAAATTACTGTTTTTACAACACTCCCACTTAATTTTACACTGACATTTAAGCACTTAAGTAATTTCCATGATTAAGATCAGTGCTCCACATCACAAATAATGTGCAAAATAAATAAATAAACAAATAAATAAAAAATGCAAGATTTTTTTAGTATTTTGTCTTGTCAGAGGCTTGGTTAAGAATTCTGCCTTCATATCAACTGTTGGACAATAATGCACTTGTATTTGCCCATTTTCACACATTCACAAATGTAGTGGAAGCGAATGTCTATGTGTTTCGTCCTTGAATGATTCACAGGATTCTTTGAGATGGCTCCTTGATTGTCCTCCAGGATCACTGTTGAAACCATTCAAAGTTCCTAACTCTGACCGCTCATGCTGTACTTGAGGGCAAGATTCACTGTACCCTTCAAGTACCGAAGAATTCTTTTCACAGCTGTCAGATCTACAGCATTTGGGTTTGCATCGAACTTTGACACAACACTCACAACTTGTGCCATGTCTGGTCGTGTGGCCATTGCAGCATACATATAGATCATCAACATTCACAGCTAGTATCTCTAGCTCCTGTTGAGATCTCACAGGTCTGATGTACCCGAAGAGAACGAACACAGACACAAGGAGAACATGCAAACGCTACACAGAAAGGCCCAGTCGACCAACAGACACTCTAAATGATCTTAATGCATTTCAAGCTTTGTTTATACAATATACCCATATCAGACTGATGAGAAAATAGCTACATAAGCTGAGCTACGTGATTGAGCCTGAGAATCAATCTACACGTGACCAAGGTTTAGCATTAACTTAACCTGCTGTCATATTAAGTTAATACTGATTTATGCAACCTGTCTGATGGTCTTTCCCCTGGACATCCAATAGAAACTCAAGGATTTATTTTGATACATGTTTATGGAATCAAAGTCCTTTTCTCCTCTACTTACAAAACCTGGACTTAATTACACCCGAGAACTACTCACATAGCGTTTTATAGATTTGGACTGTGTAACTCTCACTTATCATTTAACCTTGAATGTTCAAGCAGATGAAGAGATTATTTCCTCTGAGAGAGTTTCTATCATCTATTATCACGAGTACAAACTGGAAGCAGTTATCACTTGTGTGAGTCCAGAGTCTCTCTGTAGATATCACACAGCTGCAATAAAACACTGCAAACTTATATAAGTAATTGGATGTGATATTGATCTTAATAGTTTAACAACCCAATCAGTAAAAAACAATATTGCTTTAAATACCATGGCTATCACTGGATAATTTCAGTCCATCCACTGAAAGCCACCATGAAGAAGCTCTTGGGGGTTTTGTGTGTGTACTTTTTGTGTTTGAATGGATATCTGAACAGCGGGGTGAATGGAGAGGAGGACAGGAAGCTGCAGGATGTTCGAGTCAGGTAAGAGTTTATTTGTCCGTCTTCGTCCCCCAAAGCGCAGACCTGTTATTTTAAAAACGCTTATGCCTTTCCAATGATTTTTCCAATTATTTTTTCATGTGTATTTATGTTTTCTATGCACTTCTTTTTTTCAAAAAGACGGACTATTCCAGACTTCACTGGGATGACAGTGTCTGAAAACAGTTATCAGAAAGTCTGGCAGAAGTTTGGGGTCCAGAGCACAGCAGAACGAGATCTTTTCCTTAAAGAATCATTCCCCACTGGATTTAAATGGGCCACCTCAAGTGAGTCCTTCAAGGTTGAAGGTGCCTGGAAAGCAGGTGGGAAGGGAGAGTCCATCTGGGACCGTTTCAGCCATGAAGGTCTAGCCTTTGCAAATCAGACGGCTGACACAGCTTGTGACAGTTACAACAAGGCGGATTACGATGTCTACCTCCTGCGAGGTCTTCAAGTCAACACCTACCAGTTTTCCATCTCCTGGGCCCGTATTTTCCCTTCAGGCCACCGAGGCAACCATTCGGAGAAAGGGGCTCTCAACTATGACAAGCTGATCAATGCTCTCATTGAATCTGGTATAGAACCTGTTGTCACTCTCTACCATTGGGATCTGCCTCAGGCACTCCAGGTCTACGGCGGATGGACCAACACTTCCATTGTTGAAGCCTTCAAGGACTATGCAGACTTCTGCTTCTCCAGATTTGGAGACAGGGTCAAGACCTGGAACACATTCAGCAGCCCTTGGGTGGTGAGTTATGCTGGGTATGGCACTGGTGAGCATCCCCCTGGTGTAAAGGATTATAAGGTTTCTTCTTATCAGGTGAGAGTTATGTGATAACTATGATGAAACTCTATGTGGTTTAATTGTTGCAGTGATGCATTAACCTTATAATTTGCTTTTGCCTTTTCAGGTCACTCACAATATGCTTAAGTCCCATGCTGAGGCCTGGCATGTCTACAATGACATGTATAGAAAGACACAAGGTGGGAAAGTGGGCATTGCACTGAACTCTGACTGGGCTGAGCCTCCAAACCCCTCCACACCTGAAGACGTAGAAGCTGCAGATCGTTATCTGCAGTTCATGCTGGGCTGGTTTGCACATCCCATATTTGTAAATGGAGATTATTCTGAAACACTCAAAAAGCAGGTTGAAAAGAAAAGAAATGAGTGTCCAGGCTCTGTGCCTGCAGTTCTTCCAGTTTTTAGTTCCTCTGAGAGTCAGAGGATAAAAGGTGCTGCTGACTTTTTTGGATTAAACCATTATACTTCTCGTTTGGTCAGCATCAGTAATGGTAGCTGTGCCGCTAGTCCTCAGGCGGTTGGCGACTTCCAAGCACATGTGGACCCCTTATGGCCTTCTACAGCCTCTGACTGGATCTATTCTTCACCCTGGGGACTTAGAAGACTTCTAAACTATATTTCCACTGAATACTTGAATGTTACGAAAGTGCCTATTTACATAACTGGGAATGGGATGCCAACAGCATACAGTGGGGACAGCCTGAATGACACCAGCAGAATTGAGTACATGAGGAGTTACATCAATGAGGCCCTGAAAGGTCAGTGTTTGGAATATGTCTGATAATAAATAATTTGTTAAACTGGGAGGAATTAATTCTTACTTTGTGCTTTATGTGCATCCATTTCATAGCAATTACCACTGATGGAGTGGATGTTCAGCGATTCACTGTGCAGTCACTCATGGATGGATTTGAAGGAAAACAAGGCTACAGTGAGAGATTTGGTCTTCATCATGTCAACTTTGAATCCCCAGACAGACCGAGAACCCCAAAGCAATCTGCCTATTTCTACTCCCAGCTTATCAAGAAAAATGGTTTTGGTTCACTCAGATCTAAGGTGTTTAAAGGGGTAGAAATGCCACTTACCCGCCAATCAGTAGGTTTATCACCATCAGAGGTTCCAGCTAAATCAAAGGTTGTCTGGGAAACATTGTCACGCCAGTCAAAATTCCAGAGATCAGTGTATCACTATGGCACTTTCCCACAAGGCTTCAGTTGGGGAGTTTCATCTTCAGCCTATCAAATTGAAGGTGGATGGAACGCTGATGGGAAGGGGCCCAGTGTCTGGGATGACTACACTCAAACATCTGGCAGTGGTATCCCTGCTGATGCTACTGGAGATGTAGCCTGTGATAGTTACCACAGACTTGATGAAGACCTTTACATGCTGCGAGCTCTGGGGGTGAAGTCTTACAGATTCTCTTTGTCCTGGTCCAGGATCTTTCCTAATGGTAGGCGTTCCTCCGTGAACCAGAAAGGTGTTGACTACTACAACAGACTCATTGATGGCCTCTTAGAATCTAATATCACCCCAATGGTGACACTTTATCACTGGGACCTCCCAAAGGCCTTGCAAGACATCAGTGGATGGGAAAATGTTCAAATGGCCGACATTTTTAATGACTTTAGTGACTTCTGCTTTGCTACCTTTGGCGACAGAGTGAAATTTTGGATGACCTTCAACGAGCCTCACACAATTGCGTGGTCAGGTTATGGAATTGGACAGATCCCACCAAATGTTAAGGAACCAGGAAGTGCTCCGTACAGAGTTGCACACAACCTGATCAAAGCACATGCCAAGGCCTACCATACATACGATGACAAGTATCGCACAACCCAAGGTGGTTTGGTATCCATTGCCCTCAATTCTGATTGGATTGAACCTAGAGATGTCAATGATATCCGTGAAGTGGTGGCTGCTGACCGTGCGCTACAGTTCCAACTGGGTTGGTTTGCACACCCCATTTTCAAGAGTGGTGACTATCCTGAGACAATGAAGTGGCAAGTTGCAAACAAAAGTGACCTCCAACGTCTTTCAGAGTCAAGATTACCTTCCTTCACTGAAGAAGAGAAGAAATTTATCAGGGGAACCGCTGACATGTTTTGTGTAAATCATTACACGACAAAGATAGTAAGCCACATTACAGCTCCATATACGCCTCCGTCCTATGTTGATGATGGGGACTTTAAACTATACGAGGATGAGACTTGGCCAGGTACGGCCTATCCGAACCAGAGAGCTGTAGCGTGGGGCTTGAGAAGACTCCTTAACTGGATCAAAGAGGAGTACGGAGATCCAGACATTTACATTACTGAGAATGGAGTGCCTACACCTCATACAGAAGCCTATGAAGATATTGACAGATTTTTTTATTACAAGACCTATATCGATGAGGCTCTCAAAGGTGCATATAAACAGATTTCATAAAATACATTTTATGATTACCATAGCTGTTTTACATCTTGATAATTCATTTTTGTGTGTTTGTTTTAAAAGCCTCTCAACTTGATGGTGTGAGGGTGAAGGGCTACATAGCAACAGCACTAATGGATTCTTTCGAGTGGCGGAATGGATACAGCTTTAGATTTGGGCTGCACTATGTGGACTTCAATAACCCAAACCGGCCAAGGACACCCAAGTTCTCCGCTCATTACTACCACAACATCGTGAAAGATAATGGTTTCCCTACAAATCTTGAGGAGAAGATTTACGGACATTTCCCAAAAGATTTCATTTGGGGTAGTGCTACAGCCGCATACCAGGTAACCGTTGAAAAGAAGCTTTCTCATTGATGTTTGAATTTCAAGTACTCTGTTTTCATCTATTGAAATATTTCTTATACATTTGCTGTTTATAGATTGAAGGGGCTTGGAGAGAACACGGAAAAGGTCTCAGCATCTGGGACACGTTTGCTCACACTCCAGGGAAAATGCTAAATCATGACACTGGGGACTTGGCCTGTGACAGTTACAATAGAATAGAAGACGATATTACTTTACTGAAGAAACTTAATGTGTCCCATTACCGTCTCTCCATATCCTGGACAAGGGTACTTCCTGATGGCACCACCAAATACATTAATGAGGCTGGAATCAACTACTACCACAGAGTGTTGGATGCACTGCTTGCTGCAAATATCCAGCCATGTGTATGTGTCATTATTTCCAGCATCTCAAAAAACAATAACCTGTAAATAGGAAATTGTTCAATTTGGTAACCTTAACCATTTTTCCTCTGCTGTCAGGTCACTCTGTATCACTGGGACCTTCCGCATGCTCTGCAAAAGGTCGGGGGCTGGGAGAATGAGACTATTGTTGACAGATTCAAGGAGTATGCTGACCTAATGTTTGACCGTCTTGGCCCCAAAGTGAAAGTTTGGATCACGATTAATGAGCCATTCAATGTAGCCTATATAGGCTATGGCATTGGAATTGCTGCCCCAGGTATGATTTAAGTAATTTTCTTTTGCATCTGGACTCTCTGTCTTACACAAACTATTAACCCGTTTGTGTTTGTAGGGTTCACAGACCGACCAGACACTCTGCCCTACATTGTTGGTCACAACATAATTAAAGCACATGCTGAGGCCTGGCATGTCTACAATGACAAATACCGGGCCCAACAGAAAGGCATGATCTCCATTTCCGTTAACTCCGACTGGTCAGAAGCCAGAAATCCCTATAAGCAGGAAGATATTGATGCAGCAGAACGTGTACTGCAGGTATGCCAATTCCTTGATTATTTTACGAGATATCTGTATGGCAGTAATCTCGAACAGACTTTTATTTTGTCTCTCTTTGTGCAGTTCTTCATTGGGTGGTTTTCCCATCCCATATTTAAGGGCGACTACAGTGAGGTCATGAAGACAAACGTTCGAAAGCAAAGTCTGGCTGGTGGTCTAACAACATCTCGGTATTTAAAGACTAAAATTCAAACCAGAAATAGAAATAATGTCAGTTAAAAATAACTTGATGATTATGAGGGAAGTTTGTCCTTTGTATATTAGCCTTTAAAAGTATCTAAGTATAAGTGTGTGGTTAGTACAGTTAACACAAGTTTTACCAATCCTGCTTTTAAATGTCCATTTCTTAAGTAAATTCATTTTCTCCTCCATTGTTTTAGGCTGCCTGAGTTTACTCCAGAGGAGATTAAAAGAATTAAGGGTACCCATGATTATTTTGGATTCAACCATTACACCAGTGTCTTGGCATTCAATGTGGACCATGGAAACACTCAGCACTATGAGGCAGACAAGTAAACAACAATACCATCACCTTTAATCTTACTTTAAATGCTGATTGATTCAAATAATTTCTCTCTTTATTATGCATGCTATTGGAACTTTAAAATCCAACTGATATGACGTTCACAGGGGTGCAGCGGTAATGTCTGACCGTACCTGGCTGGAAGCAGGTTCGAACTGGCTGAGGGTTGCACCATTTGGATTCCGCAGAATACTGAACTTCATTAAGGAAGAGTATGGAAATCCACCACTCCTTGTAACAGAGAATGGTGTGTCAGAGCACGGCCCTGTTGACCTAAATGATACTCACAGGATCTACTACTATGAAAAATACATCAACGAGGCATTGAAAGGTATCAAGACACTTTAATGGACTATATTTAAGACCAGAACAGAAAAGGGAGAGACAAAGATATATAATGATGTCTCATATAAAGTATGGCTGCAGTAACATGTCAGTAAAATAGATGGCAATTCTGTTCTTTCTGAAAACAAACTTGAAACTGGATTCTAGTCATACGAATAAAAAAAAATCACCATGTGTATTTGCAGTTTTTAAAGGTGATATTTGTGTTCTTTCAGCTTACTTGCTGGATGGCGTGAATCTCATTGGTTACACGGCTTGGTCACTAATGGACAACCTGGAGTGGAACGCTGGCTACACAGAAACATTTGGCCTTTTCTACGTCAACCGCTCAGACCCTACACTTCCTCGAATCCCCAAGGCCTCGGCGTCGTTTTATACCACAATGATAAGATGCAACGGATTCCCAGACCCTGCCTTAGGACCTCATGACTGTTTTAACCCTTAAGGTAAAGTCACACATATTTGGTGGATACCTGTTCTGAAAGGTGAATGGATGAATGGAAGGTGCAAACACTGAATGCATGCATATGAGTCCTTCACTGTAAAAACAGAAGAATGCAAAGCAACTCCCCTGTTAACAAACAAAACAAAACAAGGCATAGTGTTAATTAGTTAGAGGCACTTGCTCGAAGATCTTTTTCCCTTTGGACAGAATCAGGCTATTTTTAAGAGACAGTGGTGTTACTGTCCTAACCCAGCGAATAAGCCTTCCCAAAATTATGTAATCTGAAGAAAGGGTTAGATTTACTGTTATCAGCTTTTTTGAAATGAAAATGACATTCTTGGTGCCTGTCTTTTGTGCAGGAACAACTGCGCCTACCCTGCCACCACTGTGAACTCTGAGACTGAAGGTAAAGTGACACAGATTTGGTGGATAACTGTTCTGAAAGATGATTAGATGAATGGAAAGTGCAAACATTGAATGCATGCATATGAGTACCACATTCATTTTATGCGTACAAAAACTTCACTGTAAAAACAGGCAAGTGCAAGTTTATGGAAGAGTATTTGTTGGACAGGTGACTTTCTAGAGTCTTGTTATCACTGTGAGAATGCAAAACAACTGCCCTATTAACAAACAAAATAAAGGAAGGTATAATGTTAATTAGTTAGAGGCACTTGTTGGAAGATGTTTTTCCCTTTGGACAGAGCCAGGCTATTTTTATGAGAGAGTAGTGTGATTGTCCTAAGCTATTCCTCTCTTTTGTGCAGGAACAGTTGAGCCAATCATTGACACTGCTGTGTGGTACCTGGGTATGAAGCTCTCCATCAGTGATGCTGAAGTCGGACTCAACACAACATTTGCTCTACTTATTGTTGCAGTGTTGGGAGCTATTTGTTTATCCTTTTTCGTCTTTAGGGCAAAAAAACACCCTAAGAAAAAGCAGAATTTTGAAAATATAGGCTTGGAGAACAAATTGTAACAATGAACAAACAGTGGTGTAATGGAAGTCCTTACCATAGACGCATATACACCATTTAATTGAAGCCTTTAACAGCCTACTTATGACACTCTATTTATTTGATATGTTAAACATATTTGATGGGCATCATCTGCATTACATTGTGAAACAAAAGATACTGAACCATAAATGATATCCAAGCATGTTGTTACTCTCTGAAGTCCATAATGTGTTGTGCTATTCAACAGTACCATTTATTTTCTGTCAATAATCCAGTTTCTTGTGGGAAAGAATTTGATCATAAGGTTAAATATAATTGTGTTGTTTTTAACATATTGTGTCTTGTCTGTTAAGGTTCAATCATCCAGATCATGATATATCCAAAAAAAAAAAAAGAAAAAAGAAAAAAAGAGTTTCTTGAAGATGTTTTTCCACTCATCCAAGAAGACTATTCAGTTCTGATACACATGGTGTCCTCAGAAGCTCCTCTTTAACCTGGAGCTGTGGGGTATAGAAATCTCTCAATGACGCTAGAGGTCACTGTAGGATTACACTGAGGCTTCTGAACACCTGGGAAATTCATGTTCTTTCTACATAAATTATTTTATGATGGAATCACTAGTTTAGTTTCAAGCTTATGTGATATCGATGCCATACGTGGATTTTATCTGTTAAGTCAATAAGACCGCAATTACAAGATACTGCACCTTTTAATCTGGAAGATGTTAAGGAGTTTCTAACCTTTGTTGTCCAAACTGATGGAGCGTTTTAGACATGGAGGCTGTAAGTCATAGATAACAATGTACTGTAATACTGATTATTCAGTACAATTATCACATAACATGCTTCCTGTGATAATTCTTCAGTATAGTAAAAATAAACTTTAAACTAGCAGTATCTGACATTATCCAGATCATGGGACACCACTTTAACAGGAGTTTATTTGAACTTTTCCTCATTTTCACACAGAGTTTAGGTTGAACTTGGCTTGAATTTGCAAAGTACCAAATTAGAAAATGTATCACCTTATCCAAATAAAGATTTAGCTGTTTAACATTCTCCAAAAAGTAATTGTCGTTCTTTTTTATAAACATTGAACATTTCTTTGGGATTTTTCCTGGACTGTCGTCAAGCACATAATAAAAACCACACTTGGGCTCCCTGAAATGTGGCATCTGTTGTTTAAAAATGGCCACAAAGTACTACGATACGATACGATACAACTTTATTTGTCAGTTTGTGCTGAAATTCTTTTTGCATCCCTGGGCAGCTCATTTAAGGATAAGAGGGCATAAACAATACATACATGTAAGACATACATCACTAGACCGACACGTGGACATACATGTAGGACATAAAGCATCAACGGACAAACATGAGACTTAGCCACACATGACAGTATCAGCAGACAAACATGAGACATAGCCACAAATGACAGTAACAAGCATGCCAGAAGACAAAGCATACATATAAGCTTATTACAAAGGGGTTACATCAATGCATTCAAAGCTTTCAACACTTGAAGACATTACATCCATGGATAGATATTGCACTAGGTCTTAATGTTGCTGGTTTAACAAAAGGATTGATTGATGTATGAAGGAGTATCTAAGTCTGTTGTGGTTGAAAGAGGGAACTCTAAAGAGCCTGTTTGAGGGCAGTAGCTGATATTCTCTGTGTAGAACATGTGAGATGTCAGTGGAAATATATCTGGCCAGCCTGAGCATGTTCTTGTTGTGGGCTTCCTGGAAGAGGTGTGCTACAGGTAGCCCAATGATCTTTGAGCAAATTTTAATATGATGGTATAGTTTTGCCTTATCTTTGACTAAAAGGTTACTCAGCCAAACTGTGCTACAATAAAGCATTACACTCTGGATCACTGATTTGAAGAACAAAGAGATTATTTCATACTAGCAATACAAAAAATTCAAAAAGTACAATAATTGGTCAAAAATAACTTGAGATGACAATATTTGAGTTGTCACTTATGGGGCTGTTGGTATGATTCACATTATGAAACACTGGCATCTTGTTGGAAAGATGCCAGTGCTAAAGATGCTATTCTAGCCAAATATGAGATAACTGCTGACACTTATCTGAGAAGGTTTCGATCACTGGACATTCATTAGGATGAGATGCCAAGAGAACTTTATGTCCGCCTGAAAGACATGTTTTGTAAGTCGGTGAAACCTGAAAAATCTACATTAAAGGAAATTTCAGAACGGATGATCCAAAGGTGGTCCTTCTCCTACTTTGCAGCTTTTTACTCTGCCTCATTGACCAATCTAAATACAAGAGAGCAAGCACGTGTTACGACCCTGAAACGAGGGTAATCAGTAAAGACACTCTGACACAGATGCTTTCTCATAGGTACGTAGCTCAGTCGAGTGTGTTTACTTTTAACAAAAATAAGGACAAAGTCTCAAAATTCCATTAAAACATGAAACATTACAAAAAGTACAAAAATTAACTATTTCATATCCATGTTCAAGTCGGTCTTTCTCTGTCCTATTCCTTATCTCTTGTCTTACTTTACACCATTTCCCATGTAACTGCTTGGTGCAGTCCAGTTGTGTTGGTCCCGAAGACGGATAGATCTCCGAGGTTCTGCAGTGACTTCAAGTACCTCAGTGCTGTGTCTACGTTTGACCCCTACTCGATGCCTCGGATTGATGAACTCTTGAAAGTGTGAAGGTGCAGGTTACTGGGGAACCAAGGGCTACTGGCAGTTGCCCCTGGTACTGGAGACAATGGAACCGACGGCCCTTAAGACACCTTTTGCAGTGTTTAAGTTCAAGGTGATGCCTTTGGTCTCCAGGGGCCCCCGGCAACATTCCAGTGATTCAAGGACAACATATTGATGGAGGTGTCAGAGTTTGCAGCACCACACATGGATGAACAGGTTGTTTTTAGGCAGACCTAGGAGGAGCATGTGAAATTTTCTAGGTGATCAAATCTGCTGGCCTCTCTATCAATCCTCACAAATGTATTCTGGCACAATGGGAAGTGGAGTATCTTGGATATGTGGTTGGACAGGGGCAGCCAAGCCTCAGATTGGGAAGGTAGAGGTAATCCATTCATACCCAGTACCGACAACCAAGAGGAAGGTGCATGCTTTTGTGGGACTAGTGGGCTGGTGCAGTAAGTTTATCCCCCACTTTGCTGATAGGGCAGCAACTCTTACTGACCTGACAAAAGCCTCTGTCCCCAATAAGTTTAAGTGGACTGGCAAGTGTGACAGAGCATTCAAAGACCTCAAAGCAGCCATTACAGGGGACTCTGTTCTGCATAGCCCTGCCTTTGAACAACCATTCACAGTGTAGACAGATACCTCAGGAGTGGGAATAGGCGCAGTGCTGCGGTAGGAATTGGATGAATAAAGGTCCAGTTGTGTTCCTGAGCCGAAAGTTTCAGGACAGAGAGATAAAGGTACTAGACAGTGGAGAAGGAATGTCTTGTAATGAAGTGGGTGGTGGACTCATTACGATATTGTCTCCTGGGACAACACTTTGTCCTGGAGACGGGTCATCTGGCACTCCAGTGGCTATATAAGATGTAAGACTCCAACATTTGCAGAACTTTACAGTACACTGGCTGTCACGTATGTACACTGCCTGGCCAAAAAAAAAGTCGCCACCTGGATTTCACTAAGCAAATACGTACAAGCCTCCTATTGGATAATTACTGCATGGGTGATTATTTTTCAGCTGGCAACAAGTTATTTAATGCAATGAGTAGCTTCTCATTTCTTAAACAACAATGTTGAAAGACACATCCTGTGGTCGTGGAAAATATGTCTAAGGAGAAACTACTAAAATTGGGTGAAAAACTGTCATATCATTAAAAACTGGAAGGATAGTAGGGAACCATCGCATCAGTGTAAGAAGAGAGGCAGATGAAGTGATGCACCCATCATGCCTAGTGCCTACTGTACAAGCCTGTGGGGGCAGTGCTATGATCTGGGGTTGCTGCAGTTGGTCAGGTCTAGGTTCAGCAACATTATGCGTCCAAAGAATCAGCTGACTACCTAAATATACTGAATGACCGGTTCGATCCCCGGAATGTGCCACATGCCGAAGTGTCCTTGAGCAAGACACTGAACCCCCAGTTGCTCCCAGTGCGTGGCACTGGTGTGTGAATGTGTGTGTGCGCGCTTGTGTGAGCGAATGGGTAGATGTGTCTATGACTGTAAAGCGCTTTGAGTACCAATAGGTAGAAAAGGCTTCATCAGGCTCAAATTGTGAAAGAGTGATTCAGGGAGCAAAATACATAATTTTCACACACGGAGTGACCACCATAGAGTCCAGACCCATTGAGAATCTCTGGGATGTGCTGAAGAAGGCTTTGTGCAGTGGTCAGACTCTCCATCATCAATACAAGATCTGGGTGAAAACTGAATGCAGCACTGGATGGAAATAAATCTTGTGACATTGCAGATGTTTACTGGAATAATGCTACACCAAATGCGTGCTGTGATCAAAGCTAAAGGTGGTGCAACGAAATATTAGAGTGTGTGACCTTTTTTTTGGCCAGGCAGTGTATGAAGACTGAGTGACTCTAGTTTTAGCAGAAGGGGGAAGGAATGTAACCGAGACCACAGGTCCCATTCTTTTATGTGTACGATATATATACACAGTAGTTAATTTAAATGAATATTTACACATGTATTTGTTTGTTTTATTGGGCTAAATACAAATTAAATACAATTAAAGTACAAAGGTGATTGAGAAAGCAGAGGGGGACTGGCCATCCTGCCAAAAGAAACCTTTATCAGTATAGTTTTGGTATTTTCTTTGTTAAATTAAATGTATTATGGTTTTTATGTTTAAATCTTCATTCAGTGTCAGTACTCACCTCCTTCTGGTTGTCTCCTCAGTTTGGTGCAAAAGAGTTAGGCATGGCTGATCACCTGCTTTTAAATTCAAGGTTCAAACCACTTTTTTAAAAGTGGATCCGGGTGCGCACATCCAAATAAAATAGTTGAGGTGCTAGACAAAAAGGATATATATTGAAAAAATGGTCTGCACACTGTGTATGCTCCAAGTGCAATTTATTTATTTTATTTTATTTTAAAATAAATAAATTGCACTTGCACTGCAACCAAAATCAAACTTTTGCACCAGATGGCACACACTTTTTTTGTCTTGACACATTTTTGTCTAACGAATTACACACTGTTGGGCATAATGAAAAGCACTCTCATCTTTAGTATGCTTTGCCATAATGCTAACATAGTTCAAACTGTAGAGAATTCTTCAGATTGTTCACATGCACAGAAATATTTACAGATACACACATGTGCTATTGAAATATTTATTTTTTTATTTTTCACCAAAGTCAGTGCAACATATGCACAGCAGATATATTTACATTGGAGTGAACTAAAATATGCTCACAAAACAGTAAGCTAAAAAATACAATTGCAGAAAAAATGAGCAGATAAAAATAAATAAATAAATAAAGAGGAAAGCAAAATAATTAGACAGCATCCTGCCGGACAGCTGGGTCTGACCACAACGCCTCGTCCACGTCACATTCTCACCCTCCCTCTTCCTCTTCCTCTCTCAGCAATGTCTTCCATTGTTGTTGTAAAAGAAAAAAAAGATGCTCACCTGTGGTCTTTAATTGCTTACTTCCTGATTGAAGTGTTAACAATTACATAACACCTGTTTGGCCAGGTAGCACATATAGTGGCCAATGAGCTCATGTAGTGCATCATTTTAAATGGTGTTTTGAAATCGCAAACATGTGACTTTATGTCAGATTGTTGTGTCTTGTGCAGAGAACCGCGTTCAGTACACTTAAAAAGTGCCATTTCGAATTGCAAAATGTGTTTAAAGCAGAAAATGTGTTTAAAGTTTTGGAGATTTGAGATGAGGTTTTGCTCCCTGTGTGTCAGTTTAAATATTTGTGCTATCCATGTCATTTTAGTGTGTTAGCAACTGGAAAAAACTGTAAAGTTTTGGAGATTTGAGATGAGGTTTTGCTCCCTGTGTGTCAGTTTAAATATTTGTGCTATCCATGTCATTTTAGTGTGTTAGCAACTGGAAAAAACTGTAAGAAAGAAAAATATAGAAAATATATAGAAATCACTATACAACGTTAATAAAGGCACTATAGTAACAAAAATATAAATACAAAATATAGAAACATTATATAGTATAGAAACATTATACAATATAGAAACATTATACTAACAGTAAGAACACAATATAAGAAGTATGAAGGCGTTATGCAGAAGGTAGTGATATGTACACATTTTTAGCTTCAGGTACTAAACACAGGAGAGAGCAATGTTGGTGACAGAGTAATAAATAATAATAAGTAGATAGACTAGTTGTGGGAATTTGAGGTGAGGGGGCAGGAAAGAGAGCGAGAGCAGGAGCGAGAGAGAGGGAGAGCAGGAGAGAGGGAGAGAGGGAGAGAGAGAGTATTGGGAATATTGCACTGATAGACTATTGCACATTTATCGGAGAACTACACATTGATCAGGAAATTGCACATTGTACAGGAGGGGAGGGAATATGGCACATCATCCTATTTCACAGATAATATTAAGTCAACTATTGCACATGTAATTAAAGTGAAGTAGTGTTTGGTTATTTTTACACAAGTTCAGTAGTTTTGTTTTGCCATAAGTCTGACTGTGGCAGGGAAGAAGCTGTTGAAAAAGCGAGTTCTATGTGTGATGATACTGTCGGCTCTGCTGTGTCTCAGGTTGTATGTGCAGTGTTTGTGTCTGAGCAGAGAGTGAGCTGGGTGGAGTGAGTCTCTGATGATTCCCTCTGCTCGTTTCCTACAGCGCTGCACGTACACAGTCCATGGAAGGAAGTTTTGTCCCTATAATCCTCTGCGGTCTTTATGACTCTTTGCAGAGCCTTCCTCTCTGCCTGTGTGGTGTTGCCGTACCAGACAGTGATGCCTGCAGTGAGGATGCTCTCTATCAGCCCTCTGTAGGCCTGGGTGAGGGGGCAATGGTTCAGACCAGCTTTCCTAAGCAGCCTGATGAAATAGAGCCTTTGCTGGGCTTTATTCACTGTGGCTGTGGTGTTGAGAGTCCAGCTCAGGTCAGATGTGACCTGCAGTCCCAGGAATCTGTAGCTGTCTGCCCTCTCCACCTCTGTCCCTCTGATGAAAAGAGGCTGTAGAGGGGGAGGATTCTTCCTGAAGTCCAGAATTATTTCCTTGGTCTTGTCTGTGTTGAGGATGAGGTCGTTCTCCTCTCCATAGACGAAGATGTTGTTGACCAGGG
Source organism: Chelon labrosus (assembly GCF_963514085.1). Classification (NCBI taxonomy): domain Eukaryota; kingdom Metazoa; phylum Chordata; class Actinopteri; order Mugiliformes; family Mugilidae; genus Chelon; species Chelon labrosus. Next base: position 25,591,456 of record NC_140341.1, read on the forward strand.
CCCTGTATCATGACTCGTCTCCCCCTTGATGAGCCCCAGGATGGTGGTGTCATCAGCATATTTGATGATGATGGTGCTGTCCTGGGTGGAGACGCAGTCGTGTGTGTACAGGGTGAAGAGTTTGGGGCTGAGGCAGCAGCCCTGTGGTGATCCTGTGCTGACCCTGAGCTCAGCAGACACCCGTCCTCCCATCTTCACCACCTTTAGGTCTTTCAGTCAGGAAATCCAAGATCCAGTTGCAGGTGGGAGTAGGGACTCCAAGGTCTGCCAGCTTTTCGATCAGTCTGCCTGGGCGGATGGTGTTGAACGCAGAACTGTAGTCCAGGAAAAGCATCCTGGCATACGTTCTGCTGCTCTCCAGGTGTTGCAGGGTGTGGTGAAGGGCTATTGCTACTGCGTTGTCCACTGATCGGTTGGGGCGGTATGCAAACTGGAGGGGGTCGACCGTGTCCAGGACCGTGTCGTTGATGTGGGTGAGGACTATTTTTTCTAGGCACTTTATGGCAACTGGTATGAGTGCCACTGGCCTGAAGTCGTTTAGGGTGGGTGTGTCTGGTCTTTTGGGGACTGGTATGATGGTGGAGGTTTTGAAGATACGGGGGACTACAGCCTGGGATAATGACATGTTGAAGATGTCAGCATACACACCGGCTAGCTGTTCCCCACAGGCCTTCAGTACTCTGGGAGGCACTCCATCGGGTCCCACCGCCTTGTGGGGGTTCACCTTCTTCAGAGCCTTCAGGACCTGTGCGTGTGTAACCCGGAAGGCAGTGTCCATGGGGTCACCAGAGGCTTTTGAGGGTGATTCCTTGTTCAGCCCGTCAAACCTGGCATAGAAGGTGTTCAGACTGTCTGGAAGGGTGGCGTCCCAGGGGTCTGTGGTTGTTGAGGTCCTCCTGTAGTTTGTGACAGACTGCATTCCCTGCCACATACTGCGTGTGTTGTGGTTGAGGTAGTATCCTTCAAGTTTTTGGGAGTGAGCCCTTTTTGCCGCTCTGATGGACTTCTGCAACTCGTACCGTGCTCTCCTGTACTCCACGTGATCTCCTGACTTGAAAGCCTCCTGCCTCTTCCTTATTTTCTGCTTTATGTCCCCATTAAGCCAGGGATTTTGGTTGGGGAACATACGCACAGTCCTAGGGGGTGCACAGATGGACATGCACCAGCTGATGTAGTCACTGACTGTCTCTGTGTATTCGTGGATGTTCGTAGTGGCCGCTTTGAAAGTGCTCCAGTCTGTGGCCTCTAAGCAGCCCTGCAGGCTAGCTTGTGCACTATCAGTCCAGGTGTTACAGTTTTTTCCAATTGCTTCAACACAATTTTGCACTAGGTTGGTTTTATCAAAATACTAACACAATTCACCAAACCACACACCCAAACTGCAAAATACCTCATATATCCTGCAAAATGAAGCACTGCAACCAAAATCAAACTTTTGCACCAGATGGCACACTCGTATTACACATTCGTATTACAGATTTTTGTCTAACCAACTACACACTGTTGGGCATAATGAAAAGCACTCTCATCTTTAGTATGCTTTGCCATAATGCTAACATAGTTCAAACGGTAGAGAATTCTTCCGATTGTTCACATGCACAGAAATATTTGCAGATACACACGTGCTATTGAAATATTTATTTTCTTTATTTTTCACCAAACAAGTCAGTGCAACATATGCACAGCAGATATATTTACATTGGAGTGAACTAAAATGTGCTCCCAAAACAGTAAGCTAAAAAATACAATTGCAATAATAAAAAAATAAATACAGTTTTTTCCAGTTGCTAACACACTAAAATGACATGGATAGTACAAATATTTAAACTGACACACAGGGAGCAAAACCTCATCTCAAATCTCCAAAACTTTAAACACATTTTCTGCTTTACACACATTTTGCAATTCTAAATGGCACTTTTTAAGTGTACTGAACGAGGTTCTCTGCATAAGACACAACAATCTGACATAAAGTCACATGTTTGCGATTTCAAAAAACTGCCATTTAAAATGACGCACTACATGAGCTCATTGGCCACTATATGTGCTACCTGGCCAAATAGGTGTTATATAATTGTTAACACTTCAATCAGTAAGTAAGCAATAAAAGACCACAGGTGAGCATCTTTTTTTCTTTTACAACAACAATGGAAGACATTGCTGAGAGAGGAAGAGGAAGAGGGAGGGTGAGAGTGCGATGTTGATGGGGCGTTGTGGCCAGACCTAATTGTGTAATTATTTTGCTTTCCTCTTTATTTATTTATTTATTTATTTATTTATTTTTATCTGCACATTTTTATCTGCACATTGTATTTTTTTAGGTTACTGTGTTGTGAGCATATTTTAGTTCACTCCAATGTAAATATATCTGCTGTGCATATGTTGCACTGACTTTGGTGAAAATAAAAAAATAAATATTTCAATAGCACGTGTGTGTATCTGTAAATATTTCTGTGCATGTGAACAATCTGAAGAATTCTCTACAGTTTGAACTATGTTAGCATTATGGCAAAGCATACTAAAGATGAGAGTGCTTTTCATTATGCCCAACAGTGTGAAGTTGGTTAGACAAAAATGTGTCAAGACAAAAAAAGTGTGTGCCATCTGGTGCAAAAGTTTGATTTTGGTTGAAGTGCTTTGGTTTGGTGAACTGTGTTAGTATTTTGATAAAACCAGCCTAGTTTGCAAAATTGTGTTTACAGTTTTTTCCAATTGCTTAAACACAATTTTGCAAACGAGGCTGGTTTTATCAAAATACTAACACAATTCACCAAACCACTCACCCAAACTGCAAAATACCTCATATATCCCGCAAAATGAAGCACTGCAACCAAAATCAAACTTTTGCACCAGATGGCACACACTTTTTTTGTCTTGAAACATTTTTGTCGAACCAACTACACACTGTTGGGCATAATGAAAAGCACTCTCATCTTTAGTATGCTTTGCCATAATACTAACATAGTTCAAACTGTAGAGAATTCTTCAGACTGTTCACATGCACAGAAATATTTACAGATACACACACGTGCTATTGAAATTAGGGATGTCCCGATCAGGTTTTTTTGCCCCCGAGTCCGAGTCCGAGTCATTTGATTTTGAGTATCTGCCGATACCGAGTCCCGATCCGATACTTCTACAGTATACATTAAAAAAAATGAAGAACAGCGAAGAAACAGATCCAGGATATCCCTGATTTTTTATTTTATCATTCTATGATATCAACAATCGCGAAATTTTTTTCATCAACTTTAAAATATCTCCACACCGCAGACATATTCGCGCCACTAGCTTGAAGTTGCTGCCGTTACAGCACGCAGCAAAGTGACGTCATGCCGCATATTGTTTCTGTGTGGAGTTGAGACGGTCTGACTCTGTACCACCACATAACAGCAAATACTAAGCTATTATTTTTCCCATTTGTTTTGAAATATTATAGATCTGATAAAAAAAAAATAATGAGAATAAATATAAATATATATATATATATATATATATTCGATCCCTGATCGGGATGTAACGTCCGATTCCGATCGAGTCTGAAACCACGTGATCGACCCCGATTTCCGATCACGTGATCGGATCGGGACATCCCTAATTGAAATATTTTTTTTTTTTATTTTTCACCAAAGTCAGTGCAACATATGCACAGCAGATACACAGCAGATGCTCAAAACACAGTAAGCTAAAAAATACAATGTGCAGATAAAAATAAATAAATAAATAAATAAATAAAGAGGAAAGCAAAATAATTAGACAGCATCCTGCCGGACAGCTGGGTCTGGCCACACCGCCTCGTCCACATCACATTCTCACCCTCCCTCTTCCTCTTCCTCTCTCAGCAATGTCTTCCATTGTTGTTGTAAAAGAAAAAAAAGATGCTCACCTGTGGTCTTTTATTGCTTACTTCCTGATTGAAGTGTTAACAATTACATAACACCTGTTTGGCCAGGTAGCACATATAGTGGCCAATGTGCTCATGTAGTGCGTCATTTTAAATGGCAGTGTTTTGAAATCGCAAACATGTGACTGTATGTCAGATTGTTGTGTCTTATGCAGAGAACCGCGTTCAGTACACTTAAAAAGTGCCATTTCGATTGCAAAATGTGTGTAAAGCAGAAAATGTGTTTAAAGTTTTGGAGATTTGAGATGAGGTTTTGCTCCCTGTGTGTCAGTTTAAATATTTGTGCTATCCATGTCATTTTAGTGTGTTGGCAACTGGAAAAAACTGTAAGCAATTGGAAAAAACTGTAAATAAAGAGGAAAGCAAAATAATTAGACAATTAGGTCTGGCCACAACGCCCCGTCAACATTGCACTCTCAACCTCCCTCTTCCTCTTCCTCTCTCAGCAATGTCTTCCATTGTTGTTGTAAAAGAAAAAAAGATGCTCACCTGTGGTCTTTTATTGCTTACTTCCTGATTGAAGTGTTAACAATTACATAACACCTATTTGGCCAGGTAGCACATACAGTGGCCAATGAGCTCATGTAGTGCGTCATTTTAAATGGCAGTTTTTTGAAATCGCAAACATGTGACTTTATGTCAGATTGTTGTGTCTTATGCAGAGAACCGCGTTCAGTACACTTAAAAAGTGCCATTTTGAATTGCAAAATGTGTGTAAAGCAGAAAATGCGTTTAAAGTTTTGGAGATTTGAGATGAGGTTTTGCTCCCTATGTGTCAGTTTAAATATTTGTGCTGTCCATGTCATTTTAGTGTTTTAGCAACTGGAAAAAACTGTAATGGTTCTGACTGTGACTGGTTTAGTTTTGAGCCTTTTGTTGTAAACTGGTTTGAGCCGGATTGCCAGGTGGTCAGACTTTCCAAAGTGGGGTTGTAGTTCAGCTTAAAAGGCATTTCTGATATTGCTGTAGCAGTGATCCAATGTTTTATTTCCCCTGGTGGGGAAGGTCACAAACTGATGCATGGTTTTCCGGACATTACAGTGGTTGAAATCTCCAAGAATAATGACAGCAGCGTCAGGATAAGTGTTTTCATGCACATTGATCATGTCATGTAGCTCCTTCAGTGCAGCCTCCTCCTTGGCGGGGGGGGGGGGGGGGGGGGGGGGGGCATACATGACACTCACACTGCAGTTCTCTGGGCAGATAAAATGGTCTTAGCCTCAAAGTCAGGTATTCCACATTTTCAGAGCATGATTTTGAGATGATCTTACAGTCGGTACACCAGGATAGTAGCCATCTGGTGTTATCGCCTCGTCGGGTGTCCTCTCCCCCAGCCATGTTTCACAGAAACACAGAATGGAGCAATCCTGTATGTCCTTCTGCGTGGAAATCCGGGCGTGAATTTCGTCCATTTTATTTTCCAGCGACTGAACGTTAGCAAACAGTATGATCGGGAGGGTTGGCCTTCCGTTGCTCACCAGGCACTGGAGCTTTCGGTCCGCTCCTCCCCGTCTGCCGCGCCTCCGCTTCGGCCTGTTCTCAGGAGAGCTCCCTGTCGGGGGCCGGCCGAGCGTCGAGTCCGCGTAGCATGTTAGCTCAGGGTAGGGTTCCAGTAGCCTGGCTCCGCCTGCCTACGTACTTCCGCTCATTTACATTCCCTACAGTACTCTGTCTGGAATAGCTTGATCCGCTTACGTTTACTCCAGCCAACTGGTTGGCAAACCAATCAGCGAACAGAGGGCGGGTCTGAGAGCGATTACGTTTCAGTTGCGCGCCGAGTTTGAAATGTTTACACGAACAATGGCGACGGAGACGGATATACTCGAAGCCATTCGCTCCGTTGTGGATATGCTTCCTGGCATTAAAGCACTTTTATTCCAATTTCGCATCCTGAATTGCAATGGGGGATGGTAGAGTAGCGATTTGTTTACTTGTTGCGTTCTTGAAAGCGAAGTACGAGGCAGCAGAGCCTGAAGGCTCCGGCGCATAACATACGTCATTACCAAACGTTAGTGATTGGTTAAAGGAACTCCAATGATTTTAAACCTCAAACTGTGCCCTCCCACCAGGAAATAAACATTTGCCAATGGATCTAGGCCAGACTCTCTGCGAAGTCAGAGAGTCTGGTATCCAGGCTAGGGTTCCAGCACGTTCGGGTCGAAAAGTCCGTAATGACTGCGCTCTCTCAGCTGTAGTAAGGTCGCCCGATCATAGACACCCTTTGCAGTGTGTGCCTTAACTGGGCATAAAAAAGTAATAGAGAGAAGAAAGCAAAGAAGTAACTGGACTCGGAGAGCTCTGCGACGTCACACTCTGGGGAGCGCCATCTTGGATGAAATATGTGGTGGAAGTCGAGTCGACATCAACTGGTCGATGACATCACACATAAAAACACAGCAGAAAGTAATGCTATGCAACAATGAAATTTATATTTGTGACCTGAATAACTTACATTCTGCAAGTTAATTGAAGCTTGAACACCATCTGCCTGACACTTGTAATATGCTGCTCTCTCTCGGCAAAACAAAAACATGTTCTGCAATCACAGCCAATGTCAACCAACAGAACACAACAGGACTGAACATAAACACGTGAGCTTATCAGTACTGTGCGCTGCAGATATGTCTATATAAGTCAGCACCGTCTATAGCGTTTCATAGTGCTTCACTGATGTTTAGTTTTATATGGTAGTGTTGTGATGTTTAGTTTTATATGGTAGTGTTCTGATGTTTAGTTTTATATGGTAGTGTTCTGATATTTAGTTTTATATGGTAGTGTTGTGATGTTTAGTTTTATATGGTAGTGTTCTGATGTTTAGTTTTATATGGTAGTGTTGTGATATTTAGTTTTATATGGTAGTGTTGTGATGATTAGTTTTATATGGTAGTGTTGTGATGTAAATTTTAAGTGTTTTATTAGGTGATGTTCCCTGTAAATACACCAGTCCTGTAAAACACCCGGGGGCAGGTGGAGGTTATAAAAGGCAGCTAGTTGCCTCTGTCAAGGGGTGAGTTTTGGTTGATTTTGGTTGTAATAGTTTGGTGCATGTTGAATTGTATTTTGTATCACTGGGAGGTAATATTTCATAATAATAATTTTATAATAAAATGTACCAGCAGTTACACTCCACAATTACAATGTGAAGCGTTCTCTCACATTGTTGAAATGTACGTGGGATAGTGTGGTAATTTAATGACCAGTATTATCTAAACAAAGAGGCTGAGTAAATAAACCGGTAAAGAGGCCGGTAAATAAACCTTGCAAATACATCAAATGACTGAAAACAATAGGAAATAAAATACCTCTTTCACAATGTGATTGCATGTAACACTTCAGCTACACTCATGGCGATTACAGATACGGCAGTTAGTAATGAATATTTAGACTCTTATTTGTACTGAAAAATATAAAAGAAAGCTCTGTTCTCAATGCATTGTCAATACAATGACTGTCCATGTACTTTTATAAGAACTGAACTGAACCACGCGATTGAGAATTGGAGCCTGGGAATCAATCTGCACTTGACCAAGGTTTAGCATCAACACTGATTTATACAACCTGTCTGATGGTCCTTCCACTGGGCATCCAATAGAAGCTCCAGGATTTGTTTTGATTCATGTTTTTGGAATCAAAGTCCTCTTAACCTCCTCCTACTAAACCTGAAATTAATTACACCCAAGAACTACTCACATGACGTTTTATAGTGCAATTAAATTTGGACTGTATAACTCTTACCTATCATTTAACCGTGATTGTTCAAGCAGATTTTTTCTTTGGAGAGTCTTTGAAAATTAAACCAATCAAAACCACTTAAATTCAAAACAAAGTCAGATGTTAACTGTGAAACCCACGGTTTTAGACTGATGATGTGCCCTAAAGCTGTCGTAAAGACAGATTTTTATTAGTTGTAAGTGCTGCATCAGCATAAAGCTGGTCATAGTGGGAGCTCAGTAAACTATAAGATTAAATGTTTTGCTCATCATTTTCAAAATCATAATGAAGGAGCAAAATATTGTGTATGAAAGATGACTAATGTGGCCATTAAAGGGGTTTCATACTGAGATCCATAAATGCGGAGATTTATTAAGCATAGGAAGACGTAAAGGCAGGTGTACAACGGCAAATGCTGATTTGGTGTCTTAAGTTCCTAACATTAACTAGACTTTGTAGCAGTTAGCACATTTTCATAAGTAGACTCCTTGATATTGACTTCTGATTAATATAAAGGTCATTCGGCCCAAAGTCATATACAGCAAGTACATTTGAAAGGTGAAATTCAAGATGACATAAAGTGCCACTTCTGAAACATGAGGTGAAAGTTGCCAATCCAAGCAGGCAAAAAGGATAGTTGTACATACAATGTTCTCTTCAGTGGGCCCATTAGCTGTTACAAGACAGTGACAAGAAACAAGTTTACATTTCATGATTTGTACATCTATGTGTGTATCCTAACTGTCCACAATTAAAAATCTAAGGTAAGACTTCATGAATCCTACAGTGATTGCATAGTTTTTGAATCTGAGGACTTGTCACCGTCATAATAATAATACATTTTATTTGGAGGCGCCTCTCTGGGCACTCAAGGACACCGTACAACATATAAATAATAATAAAAACACTAAGAAGAAATAAGAAACAGATAAGAATAGACAATGAAGATGGTTAAGTTGGGTAGGCAGTTCGGAATAGGTGAGTTTTTAGTCTTGATTTGAAGAGTGTGAGAGAGTCCAAGTTCCTGAGGTCCGGTGGGAGTGAGTTCCAGAGTTGAGGGGCAGAGCGGCTGAAAGCCCTGCTCCCCATGGTGACGAGGCGGGCGGGAGGGACAGAGAGGTGGACAGACGATGCAGATCTGAGGGAACGGGAAGGGGTGGCGATGTTGAGGAGTTCGGACAGATAAGGAGGGGAACGATTGTGGATGGCCTTGAATGTAAACAGAAGGATTTTGAAGTCAATGCGGAGTTTGACCGGGAGCCAGTGGAGTTGCTGCAGAACAGGGGTGATGTGGTGGGTGGAGGGGGTTCTGGTGATGATCCGAGCTGCAGAGTTCTGAACCAGTTGGAGTTTATGGAGGTATTTGTGAGGTAGACCAAAGAGAAGGGAGTTGCAGTAGTCGATGCGGGAGGTGACAAGGCTGTGTACCAGAATGGCAGTGGAGTGAGGAGAAAGAGAGGGGCGAAGGCGATTAATATTGCGTAGGTGGAAATATGCAGACCGGGTGATGTTATTGATATGGGATTGGAAAGATAATGTGCTGTCGAGGATGACACCCAGACTCTTAACCTGGGGGGAGGGGGAGACAGAGGAGTGGTCGATGGTGAGGGAAAAACTGTCAGTTTTAGAGAGGGTTGATTTGGTGCCAATCAGAAGGAATTCGGTTTTATCACTGTTGAGTTTTAGGAAGTTAGAGGAGAACCAAGATTTGAGCTCGGTGAAGCAGTCAGTGAGGGAGGAAGGTGGGAGAGTGGAATTTGGTTTGCTGGAGAGGTAGAGCTGGGTGTCATCCGCGTAGCAATGGAAATGAATGTTATATTTACGGAAGATATTGCCAAGAGGAAGGAGGTAGATGATGAAGAGAAGGGGCCCCAGGACAGAGCCCTGGGGCACACCAGTGGTGACGGGGGACGGGTGGGAACTGAAGGATTGGATTTGGATGAACTGAGTGCGGCCTGAGAGGTAGGATTTAAACCAGTCAAGGGGTGTGTGTGAAATACCAAGGGAGACTAATCTGTTAATGAGGATAGTGTGAGAGATGGTGTCGAAGGCCGCACTCAGATCGAGGAGGATGAGAATAGTGAGTAAACCAGAGTCGGCTGCCAGGAGGAGGTCGTTTGTGATTTTGATTAGTGCAGATTCAGTGCTATGGAGGGGGCGGAAACCAGATTGGAATTGTTCGTACAGGTTGTTAAGGGTTAGGTGAGAATGAATTTGGGAAGCAACAGTTTTCTCGAGGATTTTGGAGAGGAAAGGTAGATTGGAGATGGGACGTCATGTTCAGGGTTCAAACACATCAAATGGACAGACAAGGAATCATTTACAAATGATGACAGAGGCTAGCAGAATTTTAAGGGATGAGACAAAGAGTGAGGTTAGAGCAGTTCACATAGAAAGGTTCAAGTCCAGTAATCCACTCAGAACGATTCATTACTGACCAGGATGTGGAGACTCTCAGATCAACTGCATCCAGAAAATGAGCTATAGCAATAGTGACATCTAATACGCATGTATAGACCTTAAACAGTTGGTTCAGTAATATAAAATACCATATTTCTTATTGACAAACCTGTCATTTTAAAAGTAAAGTATGCAAAGTTAGTAGTAAAAGTCCCATAAATCTGACTATTCAATTTCCTATTGCTCTGTAATACCTTCAGGATCTACTTACCGAAGTTCTCATAGTGTGTTCTGTGAAGGTCATCCGTTTCACTGCTCTGTGACAACAGATGGGAGAGTTGACGTCGACATGATGAATTTGAGGTTTTTCCTAAATTCATGAAAGGCTTCTTTCATGAATTTAGCTCCAATTCAGATCTAACACGTTTGAGCAATAGAAAATACTTTTTCATCCACAGCTTTGTCAAGCTCAGTAGCGGTTTTAGGCATGGGCGAACTGGGCAGCCACCCGGGGCGGCATGTTTTCATGACACAAGGGGGGCGGCACGAGCACTTGGAAAAATAAAAAATAGAAAATTGCCCCGCTACATGGTTTTCTATTATCTGTCTTATCACTGTGTGGGGATATTGGCGCCCCCTGCAGCTGCAGACACCCCTGCTTGCTGAGAAGTTGCCATGCACAGAAGATATATGGGGGGGGGGGGTCAGTCACACCTTGACTTTCTTCCATACGACGCACATTTCATTCATAATATTATAAATACAGGCCTATAATTCCTGCACGTTTTTGTTTTTATGAATTGTGTGAAATGGACAAATAAAAATAGATAATACAAAACGATTATGTGGTCACCAAGGTGAATTGGTTTAGTCTTGACTTCTGGTCGTGAGTGACAGTGTTGGGGGATGGGAAATCTGTTGTTTGTAGAGTGCCAAATAAACGCAGAGATGGACAGAAAAAAGGTCAAAGTCATCAGGTGCCCAATTTAGGAAAAAGAAGAGGAGAAACGAGCAAAAGATAAAGGTATGCTGTGTTCTCTCTGTATGATTACAGTATCCATGTCATGAATTAAGGGCTAATGTTAATCGGTGGTATACGTTTGTTAGCCTTTTTGCTATGATGCTTGCAATGCTTATACACCAGTAATTTGTCTTAACAAACACCAGATCTAATTTCACCCTAAGATTGTGCTTTGCAACAAAACTTACAAGTTCAGTTATTATTTATTTCGATCACGTTGTGTCCTGTAATTAGCCAATGGAATTTTCATATCTGTAGGTAGTTTGAAAGATGAACCTTAAAAACACCTTAAAAAGTGTGTTTCCTGTTGCAATTGCAATAGTTGAATAACTGGATTCTATTAAGTTTGATTTTCAAATGTTCTATTGAAGGATTTGTGCAACTGAGAAATATAAGTTTCTGTTTCACTTATATTGTCCTAATAAAACATGGCTGTTTGCGGAAAATTTTGTGTCATTTCTTTTTGCAGGGGGGTGGCGCTCAGAGCGGGTCTCGCCCGGGGAGTAAGTCAATGTAGAACCGCCACTAGTCAAGCTTATAAAGTATTGGCTGCTTCCCTCCACACTTCCGCGACATGGTAATAACTGATGATTATTTGACCCAAAGTGGCAGAGGACGCTCATCTCACAAACACTGAGAACCATTCGTGTCACTCTGTTAGGATTTTGACTTGTCAAAAATATGACAGGATAGAGATATCATTTAGGAAAAAAAGGTAACAGTATGTTATGTACAGTATGTCAATACTGTATGTAATATGTTCCACATAATAAGGTAAATAAGGTAAAAGGTGCTCACACCAACATGTATGGGGTACTGTGTGTGTGTTATAGATAAATATGACAATGATTAATGAACAATTAGACTCTTATTTGTACTTAAAAGTATAAAAAGGCCTGTCCTCAATGTATTGTCAATACAATGACTGTCCATATACCTTTATAAGAATTAGGTAACTGAAATGAACCCTGTACTTCTGCCCAGTGGGACACACGTGGGGCATAGTTATGCAGATGTCATGGTGCTGCCACTCACATGTGAAGTTCAAGTCTTTGAGTGATTATGCAGAAAGTTTGAAGTTTTGTGTATTGTCCTTTTTTTTGTGTTTACTCAGACGAATGTACAGTTACAAAAAGCAGTTACTAGAGGGCAGTATAACATCTTATCAACACAGTGTCAAATTACTGTTTTTACAACACTCCCACTTAATTTTACTCTGACATTTAAGCACTTAAGTAATTTCCATAATTAAGATCAGTGCTCCGAATGAAAATGACAAAGTTGCATTGAACTTTGAACACTCACAGCTTGTGCCATGTCTGGCTGTGTGGCCATTGCAGCATACATATAGATCATCAACATTCACAGCTAGTATCTCTAGCTCCTGTTGAGATTTCACAAACACACACAGGTCTGATGTGTTCTGTTTAAAGCCAGTGTTCTTTAAAAACTCTGTGAAAGCCTTAGTCCAACACAGAGGAGCCAGAAAATAATTGAGAACACTCAATTAACCGAACAAGCATGTCTTTGGACAGTGGAAGGGAGCTGGAGTACCCGAAGAGAACAAACACAGACACAGGGAGAACATGCAAACTCCACACAAAAAAGCCCAGTCGACCAACAGTATGGAATTAGAACGCTGCCATAAATCGTGCGCGCGCAATGAGACTCGCGCGAGCGCAAATCAAACATCCGCGAGCGCAAATCAAACATCCGCGCGCGCATTCCCCCCCCCCGAGCGCTTTTCCAAGCACTCGCGAGCTATTTTGTATCCTGTATCTATGCCCCCTGGAGCAATACTGTAGCCTGCGAGGAGAAAAACAGCTTGCGCGCGCGCAGAGTCCGCTCGCAAAACTTTCCCCTGCTCGCTCGCAAAACTCTCCTCTCCTCGCGCGGAAAACTGTCCCCTGCTCGCGCGCGAGTTATTTCTTTTAGTGGGCGTTTTTGTCAGTGAGGGGGACGGGCCTGGGGGCATGCCAATTAGGGATGGGACGATACACTTAAACTCACGATACGATGCACCTCGATATGTCAGAGTCACGAAACGATACGTCACGATACGATATCAAAAAAGAAAAAAATATTACTGTATAATAACAACCCTGTGCTGCCTCAACCATGACCCTGGCCTGCTCTGCTGCTGCCCCTGATGTTGAAGCACTGGCCCTAGTGGTTCTTTCATCAGTGTAACTGGTCTGAAGAAAAAAATAAATAAATAGAAAAACTAGCTCAAACATTTCTGTCTTTCAATCCTTCACTCCCTCTCTCTCACACAGACACACGCACAGAGACAGACTCTCTCTCCCTCTCTCCCTCTCTCTCTCTCTCTCTCTCTCCCCCTCTCCCTCTCTCCCTCTCTCACACAGTCACAGACACACGCACACAGAGACATTCTCTCTCGGATCGACTAATAAAAAACCAAAAAAAAAAACCATGAGAAATAAGTTTTCAGGCTCTGGCCTACATATACATAGTTACACACGCGCAGGACACCTCAATTTTTTTTTCAATAAAAGTTAGCCTACCTGGTTGCGCTGTTCATGAAGTGCTGAAGCTTTTTCACGTATTCGGGCATAGATGGACTCGCGTTGTTCATCATTCAGATGGGACAGACTTCGGAATCGTGGGTCAAGCGCTGTGCACTCCTGCAGCATGTCATTACAGTCCCCGGAGTACCGGTCCGAGATGTCGAGTAGGATAGCGCTTGCAACACGCGCTGTGACCTGTGACTTGACGTGACGACGCACTGCACCATTCCCCGGATATAATTTTTTTTTTTTTCATTTAGTTTTACCCTGCTTGATCAGCAGATGGTTCTGCCAGCCTGCCACCATAGACTGTATGCCTGCCCCACATACATACACACACACACATATAATACACTAAATTATTTATATACTACACAAATCATGCAGCAGTGCCATCTAGTCTTTATTTCGCGATCCATTTTTTTTCGAACTCGATGCGTTTCGTCACGTTTTGTATCGCGATATTTCGCCAAACGATATTTCGTCCCATCCCTAATGCCAATCACCATTGTATCCCCAAATATAATTGGTTGAGCGTATTGGCCAGTTGAACAGCAGGGTACGGCAACACTACTAGGACAAACAGGACAAACCACACTTATTCACACTCCAGAACAGAAGGTGGCGGTAATGCACCAAAAAGCTGGTTGCCGAACCGCCATTCAGGTAACGTCAAAGACAGTAGTATCAGATAACTTCTTAGTTAACGTTATTATCATCAAGAGCTATGGCTGTTAATGGTTAATGGCGGAACAGGCGGAAGACGAACAATTATCAAGTGCATACCGCCACCTGCTGTACGACAGTGTGTATCATCATTTTACGTTCTTATTCTGCACATCAATCTTGTGTCTCTTAAAAAGAGTGTCCATGGGCATCTTTGCCTTAATAAGATTTTAATAAGAAATAGCCTACTATATTTTGACACACATCTGCATCTGGACCATACGTCTATATACTGCTCTCATATCGAGAGTTGCTGACGCCTATATAAACTACAGGCCTTCTATCGTTTTTATTTATTTTTTGAATTTTTTAACATTACGTTTATAATTTTCAGGGAGAAAGAAGTAGTCTAGATCGAGAATATGAACAAAACAGTTTTACCAAAATAAAAAATGTCGTTGTGCAACAGGATCCAAGTTACAAAAAATGATCAGCATTTTATCAGATTAATGTCGACGATGGAGGGAAGGAAAGACAGCACTCAGTCAAACATACTGAAGTTCATTGCTCTGTGTGACATTTTGCAAACTTTCAAGTCAAGACACCAAATCACAATACATGTCATTCAGGCATTCGGGGCTGTGTGGTTTGTCCCGTTTGTCCTAGTAGTGTTGCCGTACCCTGCTGTTCAACTGGCCAATACGCTCAACCAATTATATTCGGGGATACAATGGTGATTGGCATGCCCCCAGGCCCGTCCCCCTCACTGACAAAAACGCCCACTAAAAGAAATAACTCGCGCGCGAGCAGGGGACAGTTTTCCGCGCGAGAAGAGGAGAGTTTTGCGAGCGAGCAGGGGAAAGTTTTGCGAGCGGACTCTGCGCGGGGGGGGGAAAATGCGCGCGCGGATGTTTGATTTGCGCTCGCGCAAGTCTCATTGCGCTCGCGGATGTTTGATTTGCGCTCGCGGATGTTTGATTTGCGCTCGCGCGAGTCTCATTGCGCGCGCACGATTTATGGCAGCGTTCTAATTCCATACAACAGACACTCTTAAAACAGTTAAAAGCAAATATTCCTGGCCAATATTGAACAGACCTGCTTTTTCAGAACAGTTTTGACTGGTTAAAAAAAATAAAAAAATAAAAAAAATCAACATAAGGTGCAATTTCTACTTCTTTCTTTTCATCTGGTAATTTGATGCTTAAATTTTGGGCTTTGTTTTGTATATTAGGCTCAACAACATTCAACATCAACATTTTAGTGCAAAAAATAACACACTCATTTGCCTCACAATAACTCAATGCCTATTCCCTCTCCCTCTCTTTCAGACATTTGCTCAGACAAACTAGCCTGTTCACATTTTCAGAGCTCAAGGCGGCTCTCTCATTTGTTACTATGTGACCTGCAAATGACAACAGCTGTGGGTGGGTCCCTGCTCTGCTCTGTCTCGCTGATGGTGGATTCTGCTCTGTACAAATTCAGGGCCTTGTTATACAGGGCTTCCTCATCTGAATCAGAGTCTGATGACAATGAAGATAGAGGGAGGCTCTTTCTTTGCTGGCTTCTGTGTGGTGGTATTTTTACACTGTTCCTGCAGCAGGGCCTCAAGGCTGGTCCAAGCCTCTTCTCGCTCTCCCCTTGCAAGACACTTTAAATCCTTAAAGCATTGGTCGAGCAAAGTAGCCATCTTGAGCCATTCACAAAGGACTTATTACACGTTGGGATAAGTCCTTTGTGAAGGCAGTCTTGAATTTCACCATGTAGGCTGAGTCATCATCAGAGACCTCCATGGTGTGTTGCATGGTGGCGGAGAGCAGGTAAAACCACTGAACATGAGACATATGTCTCACCTCCAGGAGCTCAGTCACAAATCTGCAGTAGACAGTTCAGGAAACTCGTTATTGATCTATAAAATAACTCAACTATAGAGCTTTTTAAAGAAACAATAAATCCCATTAAAAAAATATATATATATTTACCTGCATGGCTCAAGGACAGTCGGCAGCTTTTTGAGTTTTATCAGCTCTGATGGAGTTAATCTGAGTAGCTTGTGCTTCTGTTTGTCTAAAGCAGCAAAAACAGCCTCTCGATTCTTTAGTAAACGAGAGATCATATCCAGCGTTTAATTCCACCTTGTGGAAACATCCTGTATGAGTGGCTCTTTTTCTTGCCCCAGTCTTGTTTGCTCCTGGTGTAGTTCCTCTGTATTAGCAGGGCTGTATTTAAAGTGACGCACTATCTTACGACATTTTGCTAATGCATCACTAAACCCACTATCGTCAAGGCTGACAGTGATGGTTTTTTGCAAGAGATGAGCAACACAAGGCATGTGTTGGAATGGGAGGTGTCTTGCAGCAGCCATCGTGGTTCGTGCACTATCCGTTTCAATTGTGGTGATCTTTGTTGAATTTCCCATTCCTCAGTGTAGCACCGGTATCACACCACTTACTGCACTACTGGACCAGTTCTAGGTTCTAAGGAGTGGGGAGCAAAAATGACTAGACAATTCCCCTGCGGGAAATCGCGAGAGTGATGCAGTGGCCGCAGCAGTCTGCGATACCATGCTATATTGCTGTGACAGTACGATGCTACGATGCTATGATGATGCTACTATGCCAAGATGCTACTACAATGCTATGATGCTAAGATACTAAGATGCTATGATACTAAGATGCTACAAAGCTCAGATACTATGTTGCTACGATGCTAAGATGCTACAATGCAATTATACCAAGATGCTATGATGCTTTAATGATCACCTGTTCATATAGTCATAATATAATCCTGGTGAAAATATTTGCGACTTATGTTGCAAATAATTTCATGTTTGACTACAAAAAGTAATGGTCACGTCAAGACAGGTATGAAAGTATTCGCGACTTACGTCGCGAATGTCTTTACTAAGTAGCATGTCTTTACTACCATGAGCAGCAGCTATAACAAAAAGCACAACTCAAATAGTCATTTAAGGCCTGGTTCCTTCTGACTGGATGGGTGTGAGTTTGATGTCATGCAGGGTACAACAAACCAAACAGGATGAGGAGGATGCAGTAGGCCTGGCTGAGAGAGGGAGACACTGAGAAGGGTCGTCCTTTACGCCCTTCTACAAACTGAAGGGCAGGTACAGGCAGCAGACCCCTCCCAGCTCCACCTGAAAGCCAGCATCAAATAAGGAAGAGAGTGGGAGGGATCGTCACACCCCCACCTTTAAGAGGGGCGTCCTCACTAGGATCCCCAGACAAAGAACGAGCAAATCGTAACAATTGATCGTTAATCATAATAATTTTAACAATAAAACTCATTACTCCTACCTGAGCAATAGTTTAACAGTTTACGGCACAGTCTTACAGTTAGAAAAACATCAATATTAAACTTAACACATCCAGGCTGTAACAAGGAATCAGCGATGAAGTGAAGACCTTCAAATTGTCCTGTGAGTCCAGCTCTTTGTCTCATGTTGGACGTCACTGCAGTCTGTCTGGATCAGCTGGAGGAAAACTATAGGCAGACAAATAGACATGTCAAATAATGTTATGCAACATACTGAATATAACTCTTATGAGTGTTCAACAGCTCATTATTTATTTAATTAAAAACATCATATTATATTAAATTACTCCAATTATATATATATACTGTCATTAATGTTGTTGCAAGCCATAAATGTTTCCTACTTTATGTGGTGGAATAAGTTTGACACAGTTTAATTTAAAAATATCTTCCCTTTAAATTGTAAAACTTCAACATTATTACTGTGATAAGCACCCGCTAGCAAGGCGGCGAATTAGCCGGCGGCTAACCCCACTAGCCTCCGCGTTAGCTCACGGCTAACTGCCGCGGCTAATTCGTGTTTAACTCCCGCGGGTCCGCGGTTAAATCCCGGTTAGCTAGCGGTTAGTTAGCGGTTAGCTCGAGGCTAACTCCGCGGTTGAGTCCGCGGCGTTAAGGTAGCGGCTAGCTAGCTCCGTTAGCTCCGCTAGCTTGCTAACATACATGCGCTATGCTGGAAGGCTAGTCGTCGGCTAAATCACTGGGCGGCTAGTAGTTAGCGTCTGTTACCAGTTGAGCTATTCACTGACCTAATAAGATGAAGGAAACGGGTCAGGGATGTTGTGTCAGGAGTTTCAGCAAAGCAGCCAGATATAATTTGTGTTTAAAATAAAGGAAAAGGTCATAATGTCAGGTTCTGGCCCCCTACAGTACTGCAGTAATGGTTTGGGGGGTTTTAATGTTTTGGCAGATCATGTTTTCCACTGAGAGATCTTTTCCCGCCTCTCGTCCCCAGCAGCTGCGTGTGTGAACGTGTGTAAGCTGGTTGGGGTCTGGTTGTCATGGCTACCAGGGTCAACTGCTCCTGTTCGAATGTCAGTTGGAAGACGGGGAAAGAGAGAGAAAATGCTGAAAAATCGCCTCGAACAGGAAGGACTTGTGGCCAAACCGTATTTCCAATCATTGAACCGACTTAACTTTGGGCATCTTGAGGCTTTCCTGAACGTCTACATATGCAGTTTGTGGGTAAAATGACGAAATGTGACCTATTCTAAGCGATTCAAAGAAAGGTTACGTCTGCTTTCCTCCAGAAATTTCCCTGCCTTTTTAACATGGCAGTCTATGGAGCTGTGGATGGGTGTTGCTGGCGCATCTTTGTGTCTGACGCCAAAACTATAAGACTTACAGCTTTAGCAGACGAATTTGAGTGAGAAGACAAATTTTCCTACGTTTCTATGTATAAATTATGTCTGTCGTGTGAAATTTGTGGCCACGGGAGCAGTTTCTGTGCAGTTTTTTGACTAACTTTCTTCTCCCCTCCTCACTCTAGCTGATGATGTCATCCACTCTAGCACAAACATTCCGCGCAATACACACCCATTATAAACCCTGAAATTTGAGTAAAAACCTACACAACTCTGAGGCTTCATAGTTTAAAAACGGTAAAAGTTGTCGACAAGTGAAGTGAATCTCTGAAGAGAAGGCAAGAGTACCTACGTTTTAAAGTTTAAATGAAGTCTCTCGGTTAAAGTATGCCAGAGCAGTTCATTGTTGAAAATGTCTGTTGAATTTTTTTTTTTTTCGGGCTTCTCCATTCATTTCAATTGGGAAATTTGTCGCAGTTTTTTCGCGACTACGTCGCGAAAAAATCGTGTTTGAAAGAACTGTATAGAAGCACACCGAGTCCGATCGAGACGCACGTTTTGATGTATTTTGACCTGTGTGCGACGAACGGTATTTGAGTTGAAAAGTTTCGAAAATGCGTAGGAAAAAGTTTAATAATAACTAGACAATTCCCCTGCGGGAAATCGCGAGAGTGATGCAGTGGCCGCAGCAGTCTGCGATACCATGCTATATTGCTGTGATAGTACGATGCTACGATGCTATGATGATGCTACTATGCCAAGATGCTACTACAGTGCTATGATGCTAAGATACTAAGATGCTATGATACTAAGATGCTACAAAGCTAAGATACTATGTTGCTACGATGCTAAGATGCTACAATGCAATTATACTAAGATGCTATGATGCTAAGATACTACAATGCATCATAGCAATGTAGCATCATTAAAGCATCATAGCATGGTAGCATCATTAAAGCATCTTAGCATCATAGCATTGTAGCATCTTAGCATCATAGCATTCAAATAGTCATTTAAGGCCTGGTTCCTACTGACTGGATGGGTGTGAGTTTGATGTCATGCAGGGTACAACAAACCAAACAGGATGAGGAGGATGCAGTAGGCCTGGCTGAGAGAGAGAGACACTGAGAAGGGTCGTCCTTTACGCCCTTCTACAAACTGAAGGGCAGGTACAGGCAGCAGACCCCTCCCAGCTCCACCTGAAAGCCAGCATCAAATAAGGAAGAGAGTGGGAGGGATCTCACTAGGATCCCCAGACAAAGAACGAGCAAATCGTAACAATTGATCGTTAATCATAATAATTTTAACAATAAAACTCATTACTCCTACCTGAGCAATAGTTTAACAGTTTACGGCACAGTCTTACAGTTAGATAAACAATAATATTAAACTTAACACATCCAGGCTGTAACAAGGAATCAGCGATGAAGTGAAGACCTTCAAATTGTCCTGCGAGTCCAGCTCTTTGTCTCATGTTGGACGTCACTGCAGTCTGTCTGGATCAGCTGGAGGAAAACTATAGGCAGACAAATAGACATGTCAAATAATGTTATGTAACATACTGAATATAACTCTTATGAGTGTTCAACAGCTCATTATTTATTTAATTAAAAACATCATATTATATTAAATTACTCCAATTATATATATACTGTCATTAATGTTGTTGCAAGCCATAAATGTTTCCTACTTTATGTGGTGGAATAATATATTTTTCAGTTTGACACAGTTTAATTTAAAAATATCTTCCCTTTAAATTGTAAAACTTCAACATTATTACTGTGATAAGCTCCCGCTAGCAACGGGGCGAATTAGCCGGCGGCTAACCCCACTAGCCTCCGCGTTAGCTCACGGCTAACTGCCGCGGCTAATTCGTGTTTAACTCCCGCGGGTCCGCGGTTAAATCCCGGTTAGCTAGCGGTTAGCTCGAGGCTAACTCCGCGGTTGAGTCCGCGGCGTTAAGGTAGCGGCTAGCTAGCTCCGTTAGCTCCGCTAGCTTGCTAACATACATGAGCTATGCTGGAAGGCTAGTCGTCGGCTAAATCACTGGGCGGCTAGTCGTTAGCGTCTGTTAGCAGTTTAGCTATTCACTGACCTAATAAGATGAAGGAAACGGGTCAGGGATGTTGTGTCAGGAGTTTCAGCAAAGCAGCCAGATATAATTTGTGTTTAAAATAAAGGAAAAGGTCATAATGTCAGGTTCTGGGCCCCTACAGTACTGCAGTAATGGTTTGGGGGGTTTTAATGTTTTGGCAGATCATGTTTTCCACTGAGAGCTCTTTTCCCGCCTCTCGTCCCCAGCAGCTGCGTGTGTGAACGTGTGTAAGCTGGTTGGGGTCTGGTTGTCATGGCTACCAGGGTCAACTGCTCCTGTTAGAATGTCAGTTGGAAGACGGGGAAAGAGAGAGAAAATGCTGAAAAATCGCCTCGAACAGGAAGGACTTGTGGCCAAACCGTATTTCCAATCATTGAACCGACTTAACTTTGGGCATCTTGAGGCTTTCCTGAACGTCTACATATGCAGTTTGTGGGTAAAATGACGAAATGTGACCTATTCAACGCGATTCAAAGAAAGGTTACGTCTGCTTTCCTCCAGAAATTTCCCTGCCTTTTTAACATGGCAGTCTATGGAGCTGTGGGTGGGTGTTGCTGGCGCATCTTTGTGTCTGACGCCAAAACTATAAGACTTACAGCTTTAGCAGACGAATTTGAGTGAGAAGACACATTTTCCTACGTTTCTATGTATAAATTATGTCTGTCGTGTGAAATTTGTGGCCACGGGAGCAGTTTCTGTGCAGTTTTTTGACTAACTTTCTTCTCCCCTCCTCACTCTAGCTGATGATGTCATCCACTCTAGCACAAACATTCCGCGCAATACACACCCATTATAAACCCTGAAATTTGAGTAAAAACCTACACAACTCTGAGGCTTCATAGTTTAAAAACGGTAAAAGTTGTCGACAAGTGAAGTGAATCTCTGAAGAGAAGGCAAGAGTACCTACGTTTTAAAGTTTAAATGAAGTCTCTCGGTTAAAGTATGCCAGAGCAGTTCATTGTTGAAAATGTCTGTTGAAATATTTTTTTTTTCGGGCTTCTCCATTCATTTCAATTGGGAAATTTGTCGCAGTTTTTTCGCGACTACGTCGCGAAAAAATCTTGTTTGAAAGAACTGTATAGAAGCACACCGAGTCCGATCGAGACGCACGTTTTGATGTATTTTGTGTCTGTGTGCGACGAACGGTATTTGAGTTGAAAGGTTTCGAAAATGCGTAGGAAAAAGTTTAATAATAACTAGACAATTCCCCTGCGGGAAATCGCGAGAGTGATGCAGTGGCCGCAGCAGTCTGCGATACCATGCTATATTGCTGTGATAGTACGATGCTACGATGATGCTACTGTGCCAAGATGCTACTACAATGCTATGATGCTAAGATACTAAGATGCTATGATACTAAGATGCTACAAAGCTAAGATACTATGTTGCTACGATGCTAAGATGTTACAATGCAATTATACTAAGATGCTATGATGCTTTAATGATCACCTATTCATATAGTCATAATATAATCCTGGTGAAAATATTTGCGACTTACGTTGCAAATAATTTCATGTTTGACTACAAAAAGTAATGGTCAGGTCAAGACAGGTATGAAAGTATTCGTATACTTAAGTCGCGAATGTCTTTACTAAGTAGCATGTCTTTACTACCATGAGCAGCAGCTATAACAAAAAGCACAACTCAAATAGTCATTTAAGGCCTGGTTCCTTCTGACTGGATGGGTGTGAGTTTGATGTCATGCAGGGTACAACAAACCAAACAGGATGAGGAGGATGCAGTAGGCCTGGCTGAGAGAGAGAGACACTGAGAAGGGTCGTCCTTTACGCCCTTCTACAAACTGAAGGGCAGGTACAGGCGGCAGACCCCTCCCAGCTCCACCTGAAAGCCAGCATCAAATAAGGAAGAGAGTGGGAGGGATCTCACTAGGATCCCCAGACAAAGAACGAGCAAATCGTAACAATTGATCGTTAATCATAATAATTTTAACAATAAAACTCATTACTCCTACCTGAGCAATAGTTGAACAGTTTACGGCACAGTCTTACAGTTAGATAAACAATAATATTAAACTTAACACATCCAGGCTGTAACAAGGAATCAGCGATGAAGTGAAGACCTTCAAATTGTCCTGCGAGTCCAGCTCTTTGTCTCATGTTGGACGTCACTGCAGTCTGTCTGGATCAGCTGGAGGAAAACTATAGGCAGACAAACAGACATGTCAAATAATGTTATGTAACATACTTAATATAACTCTTATGAGTGTTCAACAGCTCATTATTTATTTAATTAAAAACATCATATTATATTAAATTACTCCAATTATATATATATACTGTCATTAATGTTGTTGCAAGCCATAAATGTTTCCTACTTTATGTGGTGGAATAATATATTTTTCAGTTTGACACAGTTTCATTTAAAAATATCTTCCCTTTAAATTGTAAAACTTCAACATTATTACTGTGATAAGCACCCGCTAGCAAGGCGGCGAATTAGCCGGCGGCTAACCCCACTAGCCTCCGCGTTAGCTCACGGCGAACTGCCGCGGCTAATTCGTGTTTAACTCCCGCGGGTCCGCGGTTAAATCCCGGTTAGCTAGCGGTTAGTTAGCGGTTAGCTCGAGGCTAACTCCGCGGTTGAGTCCGCGGCGTTAAGCTAGCGGCTAGCTAGCTCCGTTAGCTCCGCTAGCTTGCTAACATACATGAGCTATGCTGGAAGGCTAGTCGTCGGCTAAATCACTGGGCGGCTAGTCGTTAGCGTCTGTTAGCAGTTTAGCTATTCACTGACCTAATAAGATGAAGGAAACGGGTCAGGGATGTTGTGTCAGGAGTTTCAGCAAAGCAGCCAGATATAATTTGTGTTTAAAATAAAGGAAAAGGTCATAATGTCAGGTTCTGGCCCCCTACAGTACTGCAGTAATGGTTTGGGGGGTTTTAATGTTTTGGCAGATCATGTTTTCCACTGAGAGCTCTTTTCCCGCCTCTCGTCCCCAGCAGCTGCGTGTGTGAACGTGTGTAAGCTGGTTGGGGTCTGGTTGTCATGGCTACCAGGGTCAACCGCTCCTGTTAGAATGTCAGTTGGAAGACGGGGAAAGAGAGAGAAAATGCTGAAAAATCGCCTCGAACAGGAAGGACTTGTGGCCAAACCGTATTTCCAATCACTGAACCGACTTAACTTTGGGCATCTTGAGGCTTTCCTGAACGTCTAGATGTGTAATTTGTAGGTAAAATGAAGAAATGTGACCTATTCAAAGCGATTCAAAGAAAGGTTACGTCTGCTTTCCTCCAGAAATTTCCCTGCCTTTTTAACATGGCAGTCTATGGAGCTGTGGGTGGGTGTTGCTGGCGCATCTTTGTGTCTGACGCCAAAACTATAAGACTTACAGCTTTAGCAGACGAATTTGAGTGAGAAGACACATTTTCCTACGTTTCTATGTATAAATTATGTCTGTCGTGTGAAATTTGTGGCCACGGGAGCAGTTTCTGTGCAGTTTTTTGACTAACTTTCTTCTCCCCTCCTCACTCTAGCTGATGATGTCATCCACTCTAGCACAAACATTCCGCGCAATACACACCCATTATAAACCCTGAAATTTGAGTAAAAACCTACACAACTCTGAGGCTTCATAGTTTAAAAACGGTAAAAGTTGTCGATAAGTGAAGTGAATCTCTGAAGAGAAGGCAAGAGTACCTACGTTTTAAAGTTTAAATGAAGTCTCTCGGTTAAAGTATGCCAGAGCAGTTCATTGTTGAAAATGTCTGTTGAATTTTTTTTTTTTTCGGGCTTCTCCATTCATTTCAATAGGGAAATTTGTCGCAGTTTTTTCGCGACTACGTCGCGAAAAAATCTTGTTTGAAAGAACTGTATAGAAGCACACCGAGTCCGATCGAGACGCACGTTTTGATGTATTTTGTGTCTGTGTGCGACGAACGGTATTTGAGTTGAAAGGTTTCGAAAATGCGTAGGAAAAAGTTTAATAATAATAATAAGAAGAAAAACGTAGTGAAGAACAATAGTTTGCAGTGCTTCGCACTGCAAACTATTGACCCCCATAGCTTTGCTATGAGGGGGGTCAATAGTTTGCATTGCGTAGCACTGCATCACTAATAATAACTAGACAATTCCCCTGCGGGAAATCGCGAGAGTGATGCAGTGGCCGCAGCAGTCTGCGATACCATGCTATATTGCTGCGACAGTACGATGCTACGATGCTATGATGATGCTACTATGCCGAGATGCTACTACAATGCTATGATGCTAAGATACTAAGATGCTACAAAGCTAAGATACTATGTTGCTACGATGCTAAGATGCTACAATGCAATTATACTAAGATGCTATGATGCTTTAATGATCACCTGTTCATATAGTCATAATATAATCCTGGTGAAAATATTTGCGACTAACGTTGCAAATAATTTCATGTTTGACTACAAAAAGTAATGGTCAGGTCAAGACAGGTATGAAAGTATTCGCGACTTACGTCGCGAATGTCTTTACTAAGTAGCATGTCTTTACTACCATGAGCAGCAGCTATAACAAAAAGCACAACTCAAATAGTCATTTAAGGCCTGGTTCCTTCTGACTGGATGGGTGTGAGTTTGATGTCATGCAGGGTACAACAAACCAAACAGGATGAGGAGGATGCAGTAGGCCTGGCTGAGAGAGAGAGACACTGAGAAGGGTCGTCCTTTATGCTTCGCCTTCTACAAACTGAAGGGCAGGTACAGGCAGCAGAGCCCTCCCAGCTCCACCTGAAAGCCAGCATCAAATAAGGAAGAGAGTGGGAGGGATCTCACTAGGATCCCCAGACAAAGAACGAGCAAATCGTAACAATTGATCGTTAATCATAATAATTTTAACAATAAAACTCATTACTCCTACCTGAGCAATAGTTTAACAGTTTACGGCACAGTCTTACAGTTAGATAAACAATAATATTAAACTTAACACATCCAGGCTGTAACAAGGAATCAGCGATGAAGTGAAGACCTTCAAATTGTCCTGCGAGTCCAGCTCTTTGTCTCATGTTGGACGTCACTGCAGTCTGTCTGGATCAGCTGGAGGAAAACTATAGGCAGACAAATAGACATGTCAAATAATGTTATGTAACATACTTAATATAACTCTTATGAGTGTTCAACAGCTCATTATTTATTTCATTAAAAACATCATATTATATTAAATTACTCCAATTATATATATATACTGTCATTAATGTTGTTGCAAGCCATAAATGTTTCCTACTTTATGTGGTGGAATAATATATTTTTCAGTTTGACACAGTTTAATTTAAAAATATCTTCCCTTTAAATTGTAAAACTTCAACATTATTACTGTGATAAGCACCCGCTAGCAAGGCGGCGAATTAGCCGGCGGCTAACCCCACTAGCCTCCGCGTTAGCTCACGGCGAACTGCCGCGGCTAATTCGTGTTTAACTCCCGCGGGTCCGCGGTTAAATCCCGGTTAGCTAGCGGTTAGTTAGCGGTTAGCTCGAGGCTAACTCCGCGGTTGAGTCCGCGGCGTTAAGCTAGCGGCTAGCTAGCTCCGTTAGCTCCGCTAGCTTGCTAACATACATGAGCTATGCTGGAAGGCTAGTCGTCGGCTAAATCACTGGGCGGCTAGTCGTTAGCGTCTGTTAGCAGTTTAGCTATTCACTGACCTAATAAGATGAAGGAAACGGGTCAGGGATGTTGTGTCAGGAGTTTCAGCAAAGCAGACAGATATAATTTGTGTTTAAAATAAAGGAAAAGGTCATAATGTCAGGTTCTGGCCCCCTACAGTACTGCAGTAATGGTTTGGGGGGTTTTAATGTTTTGGCAGATCATGTTTTCCACTGAGAGCTCTTTTCCCGCCTCTCGTCCCCAGCAGCTGCGTGTGTGAACGTGTGTAAGCTGGTTGGGGTCTGGTTGTCATGGCTACCAGGGTCAACTGCTCCTGTTAGAATGTCAGTTGGAAGACGGGGAAAGAGAGAGAAAATGCTGAAAAATCGCCTCGAACAGGAAGGACTTGTGGCCAAACCGTATTTCCAATCATTGAACCGACTTAACTTTGGGCATCTTGAGGCTTTCCTGAACGTCTAGATGTGTAATTTGTAGGTAAAATGAAGAAATGTGACCTATTCAAAGCGATTCAAAGAAAGGTTACGTCTGCTTTCCTCCAGAAATTTCCCTGCCTTTTTAACATGGCAGTCTATGGAGCTGTGGGTGGGTGTTGCTGGCGCATCTTTGTGTCTGACGCCAAAACTATAAGACTTACAGCTTTAGCAGACGAATTTGAGTGAGAAGACACATTTTCCTACGTTTCTATGTATAAATTATGTCTGTCGTGTGAAATTTGTGGCCACGGGAGCAGTTTCTGTGAAGTTTTTTGACTAACTTTC
Organism: Chelon labrosus; assembly: GCF_963514085.1. Classification (NCBI taxonomy): domain Eukaryota; kingdom Metazoa; phylum Chordata; class Actinopteri; order Mugiliformes; family Mugilidae; genus Chelon; species Chelon labrosus. Next base: position 25,618,762 of record NC_140341.1, read on the forward strand.
TTCTCCCCTCCTCACTCTAGCTGATGATGTCATCCACTCTAGCACAAACATTCCGCGCAATACACACCCATTATAAACCCTGAAATTTGAGTAAAAACCTACACAACTCTGAGGCTTCATAGTTTAAAAACGGTAAAAGTTGTCGCTAAGTGAAGTGAATCTCTGAAGAGAAGGCAAGAGTACCTACGTTTTAAAGTTTAAATGAAGTCTCTCGGTTAAAGTATGCCAGAGCAGTTCATTGTTGAAAATGTCTGTTGAATTTTTTTTTTTTTCGGGCTTCTCCATTCATTTCAATAGGGAAATTTGTCGCAGTTTTTTCGCGACTACGTCGCGAAAAAATCTTGTTTGAAAGAACTGTATAGAAGCACACCGAGTCCGATCCAGACGCACGTTTTGATGTATTTTGTGTCTGTGTGCGACGAACGGTATTTGAGTTGAAAGGTTTCGAAAATGCGTAGGAAAAAGTTTAATAATAACTAGACAATTCCCCTGCGGGAAATCGCGAGAGTGATGCAGTGGCCGCAGCAGTCTGCGATACCATGCTATATTGCTGTGATAGTACGATGCTACGATGCTACGATGATGCTACTATGCCAAGATGCTACTACAATGCTATGATGCTAAGATACTAAGATGCTATGATACTAAGATGCTACAAAGCTAAGATACTATGTTGCTACGATGCTAAGATGTTACAATGCAATTATACTAAGATGCTATGATGCTTTAATGATCACCTGTTCATATAGTCATAATATAATCCTGGTGAAAATATTTGCGACTTACGTTGCAAATAATTTCATGTTTGACTACAAAAAGTAATGGTCAGGTCAAGACAGGTATGAAAGTATTCGCGACTTACGTCGCGAATGTCTTTACTAAGTAGCATGTCTTTACTACCATGAGCAGCAGCTATAACAAAAAGCACAACTCAAATAGTCATTTAAGGCCTGGTTCCTTCTGACTGGATGGGTGTGAGTTTGATGTCATGCAGGGTACAACAAACCAAACAGGATGAGGAGGATGCAGTAGGCCTGGCTGAGAGAGAGAGACACTGAGAAGGGTCGTCCTTTATGCTTCGCCTTCTACAAACTGAAGGGCAGGTACAGGCAGCAGACCCCTCCCAGCTCCACCTGAAAGCCAGCATCACATAAGGAAGAGAGTGGGAGGGATCGTCACACCTCCACCAGGATTATATTATGACTATATGAACAGGTGAATTATTATGATTAACGATCAATTATTACAATTTGCTCGTTAATCATAATAATTTTAACAATAAAACTCATTACTCCTACCTGAGCAATAGTTTAACAGTTGACGGCACAGTCTTACAGTTAGATAAACAATAATATTAAACTTAACACATCCAGGCTGTAACAAGGAATCAGCGATGAAGTGAAGACCTTCAAATTGTCCTGCGAGTCCAGCTCTTTGTCTCATGTTGGACGTCACTGCAGTCTGTCTGGATCAGCTGGAGGAAAACTATAGGCAGACAAATAGACATGTCAAATAATGTTATGTAACATACTTAATATAACTCTTATGAGTGTTCAACAGCTCATTATTTATTTAATTAAAAACATCATATTATATTAAATTACTCCAATTATATATATATACTGTCATTAATGTTGTTGCAAGCCATAAATGTTTCCTACTTTATGTGGTGGAATAATATATTTTTCAGTTTGACACAGTTTCATTTAAAAATATCTTCCCTTTAAATTGTAAAACTTCAACATTATTACTGTGATAAGCACCCGCTAGCAAGGCGGCGAATTAGCCGGCGGCTAACCCCACTAGCCTCCGCGTTAGCTCACGGCGAACTGCCGCGGCTAATTCGTGTTTAACTCCCGCGGGTCCGCGGTTAAATCCCGGTTAGCTAGCGGTTAGTTAGCGGTTAGCTCGAGGCTAACTCCGCGGTTGAGTCCGCGGCGTTAAGCTAGCGGCTAGCTAGCTCCGTTAGCTCCGCTAGCTTGCTAACATACATGAGCTATGCTGGAAGGCTAGTCGTCGGCTAAATCACTGGGCGGCTAGTCGTTAGCGTCTGTTAGCAGTTTAGCTATTCACTGACCTAATAAGATGAAGGAAACGGGTCAGGGATGTTGTGTCAGGAGTTTCAGCAAAGCAGCCAGATATAATTTGTGTTTAAAATAAAGGAAAAGGTCATAATGTCAGGTTCTGGCCCCCTACAGTACTGCAGTAATGGTTTGGGGGGTTTTAATGTTTTGGCAGATCATGTTTTCCACTGAGAGCTCTTTTCCCGCCTCTCGTCCCCAGCAGCTGCGTGTGTGAACGTGTGTAAGCTGGTTGGGGTCTGGTTGTCATGGCTACCAGGGTCAACTGCTCCTGTTCGAATGTCAGTTGGAAGACGGGGAGAGAGAGAGAAAATGCTGAAAAATCGCCTCGAACAGGAAGGACTTGTAGCCAAACCGTATTTCCAATCATTGAACCGACTTAACTTTGGGCATCTTGAGGCTTTCCTGAACATCTAGATGTGTAATTTGTAGGTAAAATGAAGAAATGTGACCTATTCAAAGCGATTCAAAGAAAGGTTACGTCTGCTTTCCTCCAGAAATTTCCCTGCCTTTTTAACATGGCAGTCTATGGAGCTGTGGGTGGGTGTTGCTGGCGCATATTTGTGTCTGACGCCAAAACTATAAGACTTACAGCTTTAGCAGACGAATTTGAGTGAGAAGACACATTTTCCTACGTTTCTATGTATAAATTATGTCTGTCGTGTGAAATTTGTGGCCACGGGAGCAGTTTCTGTGCAGTTTTTTGACTAACTTTCTTCTCCCCTCCTCACTCTAGCTGATGATGTCATCCACTCTAGCACAAACATTCCGCGCAATACACACCCATTATAAACCCTGAAATTTGAGTAAAAACCTACACAACTCTGAGGCTTCATAGTTTAAAAACGGTAAAAGTTGTCGACAAGTGAAGTGAATCTCTGAAGAGAAGGCAAGAGTACCTACGTTTTAAAGTTTAAATGAAGTCTCTCGGTTAAAGTATGCCAGAGCAGTTCATTGTTGAAAATGTCTGTTGAAATATATTTTTTTTCGGGCTTCTCCATTCATTTCAATTGGGAAATTTGTCGCAGTTTTTTCGCGACTACGTCGCGAAAAAATCTTGTTTGAAAGAACTGTATAGAAGCACACCGAGTCCGATCGAGACGCACGTTTTGATGTATTTTGTGTCTGTGTGCGACGAACGGTATTTGAGTTGAAAGGTTTCGAAAATGCGTAGGAAAAAGTTTAATAATAATAATAATGAGAAGAAAAACGTAGTGAAGAACAATAGTTTGCAGTGCTTCGCACTGCAAACTATTGACTCCCATAGCTTTGCTATGAGGGTCAATAGTTTGCATTGCGTAGCACTGCATCACTAATAATAATAATAAGAAGAAAAACGTAGTGAAGAACAATAGTTTGCAGTGCTTCGCACTGCAAACTATTGACCCCCATAGCTTTGCTATGAGGGGGGTCAATAGTTTGCATTGCGTAGCACTGCATCACTAACTAGACAATTCCCCTGCGGGAAATCGCGAGAGTGATGCAGTGGCCGCAGCAGTCTGCGATACCATGCTATATTGCTGTGATAGTACGATGCTACGATGCTATGATGATGCTACTATGCCAAGATGCTACAATGCTATGATGCTATGATGCTAAGATACTAAGATGCTATGATAGTAAGATGCTACAAAGCTAAGATACTATGTTGCTACGATGCTAAGATGCTACAATGCAATTATACTAAGATGCTATGATGCTTTAATGATCACCTGTTCATATAGTCATAATATAATCCTGGTGAAAATATTTGCGACTTACGTTGCAAATAATTTCATGTTTGACTACAAAAAGTAATGGTCACGTCAAGACAGGTATGAAAGTATTCGCGACTTACGTCGCGAATGTCTTTACTAAGTAGCATGTCTTTACTACCATGAGCAGCAGCTATAAAAAAAAGCACAACTCAAATAGTCATTTAAGGCCTGGTTCCTTCTGACTGCATGGGTGTGAGTTTGATGTCATGCAGGGTACAACAAACCAAACAGGATGAGGAGGATGCAGTAGGCCTGGCTGAGAGAGAGAGACACTGAGAAGGGTCGTCCTTTACGCCCTTCTACAAACTGAAGGGCAGGTACAGGCAGCAGACCCCTCCCAGCTCCACCTGAAAGCCAGCATCAAATAAGGAAGAGAGTGGGATGGATCGTCACACCCCCACCTTTAAGAGGGGTGTCCTCACTAGGATCCCCAGACAAAGAACGAGCAAATCGTAATAATTGATCGTTAATCATAATAATTTTAACAATAAAACTCATTACTCCTACCTGAGCAATAGTTTAACAGTTTACGGCACAGTCTTACAGTTAGAAAAACGTCAATATTAAACTTAACACATCCAGGCTGTAACAAGGAATCAGCGATGAAGTGAAGACCTTCAAACTGTCCTGTTAGTCCAGCTCTTTGTCTCATGTTGGACGTCACTGCAGTCTGTCTGGATCAGCTGGAGGAAAACTATACGCAGACAAATAGACATGTCAAATAATGTTATGTAACATACTTAATATAACTCTTATGAGTGTTCAACAGCTCATTATTTATTTAACTAAAAATATCATATTATATTAAATTACTCCAATTATTTATATATACTGTCATTAATGTTGTTACAAGCCATAAACGTTTCCTACTTTATGTGGTGGAATAATATATTTTTCAGTTTGAAACAGTTTTAGTGGCTAACCCCACTAGCCTCCGCGTTAGCTCGCGGCTAACTCCCGCGGCTAACTCGCGGTTAAGTCCCGCGGGTCCGCGGTTAAATCCCGGTTAGCTCGCGGTTAAGTCCCGGTTAGCTCGCGGTTAAATCCCGGTTAGCTTGCGGTTAGCTCGAGGCTAACTCCGCGGTTTAGTCCGCGGCGGTTAGCTAGCTGCTAGCTCCGCTAGCTCGCTAACATAAATGAGCTATGCTGGAAGGCTAGCCTAAGGCTAAAACATTGGGCAGCTAGTAGTTAACTTCTATTAACAGTTCAGCTATGTTGGGCACAAACACTTAACATATAAATAATTCTAGAAACTCACTTACCTAATAAAGTGATAGCACCAACAGAGGAGGGAGGGAGAGAGAGAGGGAAGGAGGGAGAGGGAGAGGGAGAGGGAGAGAGGGGGGGGGGGGGTCATGGAGTGTTCTGTCTCCCCATTGTAACAGTCTGAGAGTCCCTAATGTTTTGTCAGTCTGTGTCTGTAATGCTATAGTGGGAGGGGAGGTGGGGGGGTTGGAGTGGGGGGGGGTCATAGTGTCAGGTTCTGGCTCCCTACTATAGTCCTGTAATAGGTTTAGGGGGTCATAATGTTTTGGCAGTCTGTGTCTGTAATGCTTAAATGGAGTGGAGGGGGGGGGGTCATAGTGTCAGATTCTGGCTCCCTACTATAGTCCTGTAATGGGTTGAGGGGTCATAATGTTTTGGCAGTCTGTGTCTGTAATGCTATAGTGGGAGGGGGGGTGGGGGGGGGGGTTGGAGTGGGGGGGTCATAATGTCAGGTTCTGGCCCCCTACAGTACTGCAGTAATGGTTTGGGGGGGTTTTAATGTTTTGGCAGATCCTGTTATCCACTGAGAACTCTTTTCCCGCCACTCGGGTCTGGTTGTCATGGCTACCAGGGTCAACTGCTGCTCCTTCTCCTTCTCCCTCTCACCTCTGCCTGAGTCAGAGGGAAAGTGCAAACTAGGATTTGCCCTCCGAACAAATGCTTGTATCTCAAAAACTACAAGTGCTATCGAGAAAACAAACACATCGTGAGCGTCAGCCAAGGGTTTTCTACAATTTAGTGTTGTTGCCACGCGCGTACTGCCAAAATTGTGGCCGTAGTCGTTTTGGAAAGAAAGTATGCGACACGAAAATCGTCGAGAAATCCCTCTCGATTTCCACATACACACACATGGGGAAAAATTCGAAAAGCTGGCGCCGCACTCCTCGCTCAGAGGAGCCTCCAGTCCAAACCGTACGTCCCACACAAATCAAACCAACACCATCTTAAAGCCAACAAAAATCCCTACGTTTTTATGTATTTTTCATCTCTCTACCTCAAAAACTGTGGCCACCACATGAGATTGAACCTTTTTTTTTCAGAATATCACCGAAACTCTGAAGTTAGAGTGAGGCTCAGAGGGAGGGATTTTTAATTTTTTTCCCCAGATTTCACCAAACGTAAACTGCGACCCTGACCAAACCGTAAAAGGTATCGAAACGCCGTTTTCAGGAAGAGAAAGCTACACTTCCCGTGCCTCGTACAAACTTCCAAGCAAGTTTCTACTACAAAGCATGGCCGAGTAATCGCTGGACAAAGCCAAGCTGGACATTTTGGAATGTTGCCGCTTTTTTCGGGCTTCTCCATTCATTTCAATGGGAAATTGATCGCGTTTTTTTCGCGACTACGTCGCGAAAAAATCTTGTTTGAAAGAACTGTATAGAAGCACACCGAGTCCGATCGAGACGCACGTTTTGATGTATTTTGTGTCTGTGTGCGACGAACGGTATTTGAGTTGAAAGGTTTCGAAAATCGGCCGTAGGAAAAAGTTTAATAATAATAAGAAGAAAAACGTAGTGAAGAACAATAGTTTGCAGTGCTTCGCACTGCAAACTATTGACTCCCATAGCTTTGCTATGAGGGTCAATAGTTTGCATTGCGTAGCACTGCATCACTAACTAGACAATTCCCCTGCGGGAAATCGCGAGAGTGATGCAGTGGCCGCAGCAGTCTGCGATACCATGCTATATTGCTGTGATAGTACGATGCTACGATGCTACGATGATGCTACTATGCCAAGATGCTACAATGCTATGATGCTAAGATACTAAGATGCTATGATACTAAGATGCTACAAAGCTAAGATACTATGTTGCTACGATGCTAAGATGCTACAATGCAATTATACGAAGATGCTATGATGCTTTAATGATCACCTGTTCATATAGTCATAATATAATCCTGGTGAAAATATTTGCGACTTACGTTGCAAATAATTTCATGTTTGACTACAAAAAGTAATGGTCAGGTCAAGACAGGTATGAAAGTATTCGCGACTTACGTCGCGAATGTCTTTACTAAGTAGCATGTCTTTACTACCATGAGCAGCAGCTATAACAAAAAGCACAACTCAAATAGTCATTTAAGGCCTGGTTCCTTCTGACTGGATGGGTGTGAGTTTGATGTCATGCAGGGTACAACAAACCAAACAGGATGAGGAGGATGCAGTAGGCCTGGCTGAGAGAGAGAGACACTGAGAAGGGTCGTCCTTTATGCTTCGCCTTCTACAAACTGAAGGGCAGGTACAGGCGGCAGACCCCTCCCAGCTCCACCTGAAAGCCAGCATCAAATAAGGAAGAGAGTGGGAGGGATCTCACTAGGATCCCCAGACAAAGAACGAGCAAATCGTAACAATTGATCGTTAATCATAATAATTTTAACAATAAAACTCATTACTCCTACCTGAGCAATAGTTTAACAGTTTACGGCACAGTCTTACAGTTAGAAAAACAATAATATTAAACTTAACACATCCAGGCTGTAACAAGGAATCAGCGATGAAGTGAAGACCTTCAAATTGTCCTGCGAGTCCAGCTCTTTGTCTCATGTTGGACATCACTGCAGTCTGTCTGGATCAGCTGGAGGAAAACTATAGGCAGACAAATAGACATGTCAAATAATGTTATGTAACATACTTAATATAACTCTTATGAGTGTTCAACAGCTCATTATTTATTTAATTAAAAACATCATATTATATTAAATTACTCCAATTATATATATATACTGTCATTAATGTTGTTGCAAGCCATAAATGTTTCCTACTTTATGTGGTGGAATAATATATTTTTCAGTTTGACACAGTTTAATTTAAAAATATCTTCCCTTTAAATTGTAAAACTTCAACATTATTACTGTGATAAGCACCCGCTAGCAAGGCGGCGAATTAGCCGGCGGCTAACCCCACTAGCCTCCGCGTTAGCTCACGGCTAACTGCCGCGGCTAATTCGTGTTTAACTCCCGCGGGTCCGCGGCTAATTCGTGTTTAACCGCTAGCTAATCCCGGTTAGCTAGCGGTTAGCTAGCGGTTAGCTCGAGGCTAACTCCGCGGTTGAGTCCGCGGCGTTAAGGTAGCGGCTAGCTAGCTCCGTTAGCTCCGCTAGCTTGCTAACATACATGAGCTATGCTGGAAGGCTAGTCGTCGGCTAAATCACTGGGCGGCTAGTCGTTAGCGTCTGTTAGCAGTTTAGCTATTCACTGACCTAATAAGATGAAGGAAACGGGTCAGGGATGTTGTGTCAGGAGTTTCAGCAAAGCAGCCAGATATAATTTGTGTTTAAAATAAAGGAAAAGGTCATAATGTCAGGTTCTGGCCCCCTACAGTACTGCAGTAATGGTTTGGGGGGTTTTAATGTTTTGGCAGATCATGTTTTCCACTGAGAGCTCTTTTCCCGCCTCTCGTCCCCAGCAGCTGCGTGTGTGAACGTGTGTAAGCTGGTTGGGGTCTGGTTGTCATGGCTACCAGGGTCAACTGCTCCTGTTCGAATGTCAGTTGGAAGACGGGGAAAGAGAGAGAAAATGCTGAAAAATCGCCTCGAACAGGAAGGACTTGTGGCCAAACCGTATTTCCAATCATTGAACCGACTTAACTTTGGGCATCTTGAGGCTTTCCTGAACGTCTACATATGCAGTTTGTGGGTAAAATGAAGAAATGTGACCTATTAAAGCGATTCAAAGAAAGGTTACGTCTGCTTTCCTCCAGAAATTTCCCTGCCTTTTTAACATGGCAGTCTATGGAGCTGTGGGTGGGTGTTGCTGGCGCATCTTTGTGTCTGACGCCAAAACTATAAGACTTACAGCTTTAGCAGACGAATTTGAGTGAGAAGACAAATTTTCCTACGTTTCTATGTATAAATTATGTCTGTCGTGTGAAATTTGTGGCCACGGGAGCAGTTTCTGTGCAGTTTTTTGACTAACTTTCTTCTCCCCTCCTCACTCTAGCTGATGATGTCATCCACTCTAGCACAAACATTCCGCGCAATACACACCCATTATAAACCCTGAAATTTGAGTAAAAACCTACACAACTCTGAGGCTTCATAGTTTAAAAACGGTAAAAGTTGTCGACAAGTGAAGTGAATCTCTGAAGAGAAGGCAAGAGTACCTACGTTTTAAAGTTTAAATGAAGTCTCTCGGTTAAAGTATGCCAGAGCAGTTCATTGTTGAAAATGTCTGTTGAATTTTAATTTTTTTCGGGCTTCTCCATTCATTTCAATTGGGAAATTTGTCGCAGTTTTTTCGCGACTACGTCGCGAAAAACTCTTGTTTGAAAGAACTGTATAGAAGCACACCGAGTCCGATCGAGACGCACGTTTTGATGTATTTTGACCTGTGTGCGACGAACGGTATTTGAGTTGAAAGGTTTCGAAAATGCGTAGGAAAAAGTTTAATAATAACTAGAAAATTCCCGCGGAAATTTTTGAAGTGCCGAGTGGGCTGTTGCCGGGGTTCTGTATTGAAAAAGCACACCTCAAATAGCCACAAATGTTAGCAATTAGCATGTCTTTACATGCAGTCAAGCATTAGCCGCTAATGTTAGCAATTAGCATGTCTTTACTACCATGAGCAGCTGGCACGCTGGATGCTCTTGGTAGTAAAGCATTAGCCACTAATGTTAGCAATTAGCATGTCTTTACTAAGTAGCATGTCTTTACTACCATGAGCAGCAGCTATAACAAAAAGCACAACTCAAATAGTCATTTAAGGCCTGGTTCCTACTGACAGGATGGGTGTGAGTTTGATGTCATGCAGGGTACAACAAACCAAACAGGATGAGGAGGATGCAGTAGGCCTGGCTGAGAGAGAGAGACACTGATAAGGGTCGTCCTTTATGCTTCGCCTTCTACAAACTGAAGGACAGGTACAGGCAGCAGACCCCTCCCAGCTCCACCTGAAAGCCAGCATCAAATAAGGAAGAGAGCGAGACGGATCGTCACACCCCCACCTTTAAGAGGGGTGTCCTCACTAGGATCCCCAGACAAAGAACAGCAAATCGTGATAATTGATCGTTAATCATAATAATTTTAACAATAAAACTCATTACTCCTGCCTGAGCAATAGTTGAACAGTTCACGGCACAGTCTTACAGTTAGAAAAACATCAATATTAAACTTAACACATCCAGGCTGTAACAAGGAATCAGCGATGAAGTGAAGACCTTCAAATTGTCCTGTGAGTCCAGCTCTTCGTCTCACGTTGGACGTCACTGCAGTCTGTCTGGATCAGCTGGAGGAATACTATACGCAGACAAATAGACCTGTCAAATAATGTTATGTAACATACTTAATATAACTCTTATGAGTGTTCAACAGCTCATTATTTATTTAATTAAAAACATCATATATTAAATTACTCCAATTATATATATATACTGTCATTAATGTTGTTGCAAGCCATAAATGTTTCCTACTTTATGTGGTGGAATAATATATTTTTCAGTTTGACACAGTTTAATTTAAAAATATCTTCCCTTTAAATTGTAAAACGTCAACATTATTACTGTGATAAGCTCCCGCGAGCAACGCGGCGAATTAGCCGGCGGCTAACCCCACTAGCCTCCGCATTAGCTCACGGCTAACCACCGCGGCTAATTCGTGTTTAACTCCCGCGGGTCTGCGGTTAAATCCCGGTAAGCTAGCGGTTAGCTAGCGGTTAGCTCGAGGCTAACTCCGCGGTTGAGTCCGCGGCGTTAAGGTAGCGGCTAGCTAGCTCCGTTAGCTCCGCTAGCTCGCTAACATACATGAGCTATGGTGGACGGCTAGTCGTTAGCGTCTGTTAGCAGTTTAGCTATTCACTGACCTAATAAGATGAAGGAAACGGGTCAGGGATGTTGTGTCAGGAGTTTCAGCAAAGCAGCCAGATATAATTTGTGTTTAAAATAAAGAAAAAAGGTCAAACATGACTGAGAAGTTGTCATTCAGTCAATGAGAAGAGCAATAGCTAAGAGGCCCAGCAGCTGTGTGAAAGCACCAAGGGAGACAGGGATGGTTTGGGGGGTTTTAATGTTTTGGCAGATCCTGTTTTCCACTGGGAGCTTAAATAGTGGCTAGCGCTGACGCGCTAGCTGCTCTGCTTTCTCTGTCTGTCATTTTACACACGCAGATTCAAATTAAGTGCTAAGAACTACTAAAATGGCTGCCTAATGTTAGCATTAGGTTAATGCATGTCTTTAATTTTTAGTGGCAAGAAATTAGTGGCTAGCTATTCGCTAACATGCTAATGGTGCCACTAATGCTACCACCAATTTCTACCACTAAAAATTAGCATTAGCCGCTAATGGTAACAATTAACATGACGCGCTAGCCACTAATTTTAACATTGGTTTAGTGTTAGCATGTCTTTTAAGCCACTAAAAATTAAATACATGCTAATTGCTAACATGCTAATTGCTAATATGCTATTCGCTAACATGCTAATGCTGCCACTAATGCTACCACCAATTTCTTGCCACTAAAAAGTAGCATTAGCCGCTAATGTTAGCAATTAACATGACGCGCTAGCCAATGACAGACAGACACCTGTCATTGTTCAACTTAGGTGCCAAAAGCCAAAATGGCTGCCCCACATACCAGTTACTTATGTCAGTTGGAAGTTTCCCGCCTCTTTCTGTGGAGACCCTCCTCTTCTGCTGCGTGTGAGCGTGTGTATGCCCGTTGGGGCCTTGTTGTCACGGTTACCAGTTTGAATTTCAGTTAGAAGATGGCTAGAGGGAGAGAAAATGCTGAAACAAACCTCCTCGAACAGGAAGGCCTTGTGGCCAAACCGTGTTTCCAATCATTGAACCGAATTCACTTTGGGCATCTTGAGTCTTTCCTGAACGTCTAGATATGCAGTTTGTGGGTAAAATGAAGAAATGTGAGCTATAAAGAGCGATTCAAAGAAAGGATTGCTTCTGCTTTGCTCCAGAAATTTAACATGGCAGTCTATGAAGCTGTGGATGGGTGTTGCTGGCGCATCTTTGCGTCTCACGCCAAAACTATAAGACTTTACAGCTTTAGCAGACGAATTTGAGCGAGAAGACAAATTTTCCTACGTTTCTATGTATAAATTATGTCTGAGGTGTGAAATTTGTGGCCACGGGAGCAGTTTCTGTTTTATTTTTTGCCTATTTTCTTCTCTCCTCCTCACTCTACCTGCCACTCTAGCACCAACATTCCGCGCAATACACACCCATTATAAACCCTGAAATTTGAGTAAAAACCTACACAACTCTGAGGCTTCATAGTTTAAAAACGGTAAAAGTTGTCGATAAGTGAAGTGAATCGCTGAAGAGAAGGCAAGAGTACCTACGTTTTAAAATTTAAATGGAGTCTCTCGGTGAAAGTATGCCAGAGCAGTTCATTGTTGAAAATGTCTGTTGATTTTTTTTTTTTTTCGGGCTTCTCCATTCATTTCAATGGGAAATTTCTCGCGGTTTTTCGCGAATAAATTCGCGAAAAACTCGTCAATCCCTTATAAAAGTAATAGCACGGGATTCGGGATCAAAACACACGTTTTGATATATCATGTGTTGGGGTCCTCTCGCCGGTTCGGGCCGCATTAATCGGCGAAAAAGGGCGGAAAATGAATAAGTAAAAATAAAACTGCAAAGAAACACGCAGAAGATCAATAGTGGCCTCGTGCCTATGGCCTATGGCACGAGGCCACTCCTCCCATAGCTTGCTATGGGAGGAGTGGCCTCGTGTCATAGGCACTCGGCACTAACTAGACAATTCCCCTGCGGGAAATCGCGAGAGTGATGCAGTGGCCGCAGCAGTCTGCGATACCATGCTATATTGCTGTGATAGTACGATGCTACGATGATGCTACTATGCCAAGATGCTACTACAATGCTATGATGCTAAGATACTAAGATGCTATGATACTAAGATGCTACAAAGCTAAGATACTATGTTGCTACGATGCTAAGATGTTACAATGCAATTATACTAAGATGCTATGATGCTTTAATGATCACCTGTTCATATAGTCATAATATAATCCTGGTGAAAATATTTGCGACTTACGTTGCAAATAATTTCATGTTTGACTACAAAAAGTAATGGTCAGGTCAAGACAGGTATGAAAGTATTCGCGACTTACGTCGCGAATGTCTTTACTAAGTAGCATGTCTTTACTACCATGAGCAGCAGCTATAACAAAAAGCACAACTCAAATAGTCATTTAAGGCCTGGTTCCTTCTGACTGGATGGGTGTGAGTTTGATGTCATGCAGGGTACAACAAACCAAACAGGATGAGGAGGATGCAGTAGGCCTGGCTGAGAGAGAGAGACACTGAGAAGGGTCGTCCTTTATGCTTCGCCTTCTACAAACTGAAGGGCAGGTACAGGCAGCAGACCCCTCCCAGCTCCACCTGAAAGCCAGCATCAAATAAGGAAGAGAGTGGGAGGGATCGTCACACCCCCACCAGGATTATATTATGACTATATGAACAGGTGAATTATTATGATTAACGATCAATTATTACTGTAATGCTATAGTGGGAGGGGGGGTGGGGGTGGTAATTGATCGTTAATCATAATAATTTTAACAATAAAACTCATTACTCCTGCCTGAGCAATAGTTTAACAGTTCACGGCACAGTCTTACAGTTAGAAAAACATCAATATTAAACTTAACACATCCAGGCTGTAACAAGGAATCAGCGATGAAGTGAAGACCTTCAAATTGTCCTGTGAGTCCAGCTCTTCGTCTCACGTTGGACGTCACTGCAGTCTGTCTGGATCAGCTGGAGGAATACTATACGCAGACAAATAGACCTGTCAAATAATGTTATGTAACATACTTAATATAACTCTTATGAGTGTTCAACAGCTCATTATTTATTTAATTAAAAACATCATATATTAAATTACTCCAATTATATATATATATACTGTCATTAATGTTGTTGCAAGCCATAAATGTTTCCTACTTTATGTGGTGGAATAATATATTTTTCAGTTTGACACAGTTTAATTTAAAAATATCTTCCCTTTAAATTGTAAAACGTCAACATTATTACTGTGATAAGCTCCCGCGAGCAACGCGGCGAATTAGCCGGCGGCTAACCCCACTAGCCTCCGCGTTAGCTCACGGCTAACCACCGCGGCTAATTCGTGTTTAACTCCCGCGGGTCTGCGGTTAAATCCCGGTTAGCTAGCGGTTAGCTAGCGGTTAGCTCGAGGCTAACTCCGCGGTTGAGTCCGCGGCGTTAAGGTAGCGGCTAGCTAGCTCCGTTAGCTCCGCTAGCTCGCTAACATACATGAGCTATGGTGGACGGCTAGTCGTTAGCGTCTGTTAGCAGTTTAGCTATTCACTGACCTAATAAGATGAAGGAAACGGGTCAGGGATGTTGTGTCAGGAGTTTCAGCAAAGCAGCCAGATATAATTTGTGTTTAAAATAAAGAAAAAAGGTCAAACATGACTGAGAAGTTGTCATTCAGTCAATGAGAAGAGCAATAGCTAAGAGGCCCAGCAGCTGTGTGAAAGCACCAAGGGAGACAGGGATGGTTTGGGGGGTTTTAATGTTTTGGCAGATCCTGTTTTCCACTGGGAGCTTAAATAGTGGCTAGCGCTGACGCGCTAGCTGCTCTGCTTTCTCTGTCTGTCATTTTACACACGCAGATTCAAATTAAGTGCTAAGAACTACTAAAATGGCTGCCTAATGTTAGCATTAGGTTAATGCATGTCTTTAATTTTTAGTGGCAAGAAATTAGTGGCTAGCTATTCGCTAACATGCTAATGGTGCCACTAATGCTACCACCAATTTCTACCACTAAAAATTAGCATTAGCCGCTAATGGTAGCAATTAACATGACCCGCTAGCCACTAATTTTAACATTGGTTTAGTGTTAGCATGTCTTTTAAGCCACTAAAAATTAAATACATGCTAATTGCTAACATGCTAATTGCTAATATGCTATTCGCTAACATGCTAATGCTGCCACTAATGCTACCACCAATTTCTTGCCACTAAAAAGTAGCATTAGCCGCTAATGTTAGCAATTAACATGACGCGCTAGCCAATGACAGACAGACACCTGTCATTGTTCAACTTAGGTGCCAAAAGCCAAAATGGCTGCCCCACATACCAGTTACTTATGTCAGTTGGAAGTTTCCCGCCTCTTTCTGTGGAGACCCTCCTCTTCTGCTGCGTGTGAGCGTGTGTATGCCCGTTGGGGCCTTGTTGTCACGGTTACCAGTTTGAATTTCAGTTAGAAGATGGCTAGAGGGAGAGAAAATGCTGAAACGAACCTCCTCGAACAGGAAGGCCTTGTGGCCAAACCGTGTTTCCAATCATTGAACCGACTTCACTTTGGGCATCTTGAGTCTTTCCTGAACGTCTAGATATGCAGTTTTTGGGCAAAATGAAGAAATGTGAGCTATAAAGAGCGATTCAAAGAAAGGATTGCTTCTGCTTTGCTCCAGAAATTTAACATGGCAGTCTATGAAGCTGTGGATGGGAGTTGCTGGCGCATCTTTGCGTCTCACGCCAAAACTATAAGACTTTACAGCTTTAGCAGACGAATTTGAGCGAGAAGACACATTTTCCTACGTTTCTATGTATAAATTATATCTGAGGTGTGAAATTTGTGGCCACGGGAGCAGTTTCTGTTTTATTTTTTGCCTAATTTTCTTCTCTCCTCCTCACTCTAGCTGATGATGTCATCCACTCTGGCACAAACATTCCGCGCAATACACACCCATTATAAACCCTGAAATTTGAGTAAAAACCTACACAACTCTGAGGCTTCATAGTTTAAAAACGGTAAAAGGAGTCGATAAGTGAAGTGAATCGCTGAAGAGAAGGCAAGAGTACCTACGTTTTAAAATTTAAATGGAGTCTCTCGGTGAAAGTATGCCAGAGCAGTTGATTGTTGAAAATGTCTGTTGATTTTTTTTTTTTTTCGGGCTTCTCCATTCATTTCAATGGGAAATTTTCTGCGGTTTTTCGCGAATAAATTCGCGAAAAACTCGTCAATCCCTTATAAAAGTAATAGCACGGGATTCGGGATCAAAACACACGTTTTGATATATCATGTGTTGGGGTCCTCTCGCCGGTTCGGGCCGCATTAATCGGCGAAAAAGGGCGGAAAATGAATAATAATAATAAAACTGCAAAGAAACACGCAGAAGATTAATAGTGCCTCGTGCCTATGGCACGAGGCACTACTCCCAGAGCTTG
Source organism: Chelon labrosus (assembly GCF_963514085.1). NCBI lineage: Eukaryota > Metazoa > Chordata > Actinopteri > Mugiliformes > Mugilidae > Chelon > Chelon labrosus. Next base: position 25,635,030 of record NC_140341.1, read on the forward strand.
CTAGCTCTGGGAGTAGTGCCTCGGGTCATAGGCACTCGGCACTAACTAGACAATTCCCCTGCGGGAAATCGCGAGAGTGATGCAGTGGCCGCAGCAGTCTGCGATACCATGCTATATTGCTGTGATAGTACGATGCTACGATGCTACGATGCTACGATGATGCTACTATGCCAAGATGCTACAATGCTATGATGCTAAGATACTAAGATGCTATGATACTAAGATGCTACAAAGCTAAGATACTATGTTGCTACGATGCTAAGATGCTACAATGCAATTATACTAAGATGCTATGATGCTTTAATGATCACCTGTTCATATAGTCATAATATAATGCTGGTGAAAATATTTGCGACTTTTGTTGCAAATAATTTCATGTTTGACTACAAAAAGTAATGGTCAGGTCAAGACAGGTATGAAAGTATTCGCGACTTATGTCGCGAATGTCTTTACTAAGTAGCATGTCTTTACTACCATGAGCAGCAGCTATAACAAAAAGCACAACTCAAATAGTCATTTAAGGCCTGGTTCCTTCTGACTGGATGGGTGTGAGTTTGATGTCATGCAGGGTACAACAAACCAAACAGGATGAGGAGGATGCAGTAGGCCTGGCTGAGAGAGAGAGACACTGAGAAGGGTCGTCCTTTATGCTTCGCCTTCTACAAACTGAAGGGCAGGTACAGGCAGCAGACCCCTCCCAGCTCCACCTGAAAGCCAGCATCAAATAAGGAAGAGAGTGGGAGGGATCGTCACACCCCCACCTTTAAGAGGGCTGTCCTCACTAGGATCCCCAGACAAGGAACGAGCAAATCCTCGTCAGTCAAACATGACTGAGAAGTTGTCATTCAGTCAATGAGAGGAGCTATAGCTAGGAGGCCCAGCAGCTGTGTGGAAGCACCAACTGAGGAGGGAGGGAGAGAGGGAGAGAGGGGGGTTCATGGGGTGTTCTGCCTCCCTACTGTAATGAATGTAATGCTGTGAGAGTCCCTAATGTTTTGTCGGTCTGTGTCTGTAATGCTATAGTGGGAGGGGAGGTGGGAGGTTGGAGTGGGGGGGTCATAGTGTCAGGTTCTGGCTCCCAACTATAGTCCTGTAATGGGTTAAGTGGTCATAATGTTTTGGCAGTCTCTTACTGTAATGGTTAAATGGAGTGGGGGGGGTCATAGTGTCAGATTCTGGCTCCCAACTACAGTCCTGTAATGGGTTAAGTGGTCATAATGTTTTGGCAGTGTCTTACTGTAATGGTTAAATGGAGTGGGGGGGGGTTCATAGTGTCAGATTCTGCAGCCCAACTATAGTCCTGTAATGGGTTGAGGGGTCATAATGTTTTGGCAGTCTCTTACTGTAATGGTTAAATGGAGTGGGGGGGGGGGGGGGGTCATAGTGTCAGATTCTGCCACCCTACTATAGTCCTGTAATGGGTTGAGGGGTCATAATGTTTTGGCAGTCTGTGTCTGTAATGCTATAGTGGGAGGGGGGGTGGGGGGGTTGGAGTGGGGGGGTCATAATGTCAGGTTCTGGCCCCCTACAGTACTGCAGTAATGGTTTGGGGGGGTTTTAATGTTTTGGCAGATACTGTTTTCCACTGAGAGCTCTTTTCCCGCCTCTGGTCCCCTTCTGCTGCGTGTGTAAGCTGGTTGGGGTCTGGTTGTCATGGCTACCAGGGTCAACTGCTGCTGAAGTCTCCCTCTCACCTCTGCCTGAGTCAGAGGGAAAGTGCAAACTAGGATTTGCCCTCCGAACAAATGCTTGTATCTCAAAAACTACAAGTGCTATCGAGAAATCAAACACATCGTGAGCGTCAGCCAAGGGTTTTCTACAATTTAGTGTTGTTGCCACGCGCGTACTGCCAAAATTGTGGCCGTAGTCGTTTTGGAAAGAAAGTATGCGACACGAAAATCGTCGAGAAATCCCTCTCGATTTCCACATACACACACATGGGGAAAAATTCGAAAAGCTGTCGCCGCACTCCTCGCTCAGAGGAGCCTCCAGTCCAAACCGTACGTCCCACACAAATCAAACCAACACCATCTTAAAGCCAACAAAAATCCCTACGTTTTTATGTATTTTTTATCTCTGTACCTCAAAAACTGTGGCCACCACATGAGATTGAACCTTTTTTTTTCAGAATATCACCGAAACTCTGAAGTTAGAGTGAGCGTCAGAGGGAGGGATTTTTAATTTTTTTCCCCAGATTTCACCAAACGTAAACTGCGACCCTGACCAAACCGTAAAAGGTATCGAAACGCCGTTTTCAGGAAGAGAAAGCTACACTTCCCGTGCCTCGTACAAACTTCCAAGCAAGTTTCTACTACAAAGCATGGCCGAGTAATCGCTGGACAAAGCCAAGCTGGACATTTTGGAATGTTGCCGCTTTTTTCGGGCTTCTCCATTCATTTCAATGGGAAATTGATCGCGTTTTTTTCGCGACTACGTCGCGAAAAAATCTTGTTTGAAAGAACTGTATAGAAGCACACCGAGTCCGATCGAGACGCACGTTTTGATGTATTTTGTGTCTGTGTGCGACGAACGGTATTTGAGTTGAAAGGTTTCGAAAATCGGCCGTAGGAAAAAGTTTAATAATAATAAGAAGAAAAACGTAGTGAAGAACAATAGTTTGCAGTGCTTCGCACTGCAAACTATTGACTCCCATAGCTTTGCTATGAGGGTCAATAGTTTGCATTGCGTAGCACTGCATCACTAATAATAAAAAGAAAAAACGTAGTGAAGAACAATAGTTTGCAGTGCTTCGCACTGCAAACTATTGACTCCCATAGCTTTGCTATGAGGGTCAATAGTTTGCATTGCGTAGCACTGCATCACTAATAATAATAAGAAGAAAAACGTAGTGAAGAACAATAGTTTGCAGTGCTTCGCACTGCAAACTATTGACTCCCATAGCTTTGCTATGAGGGTCAATAGTTTGCATTGCGTAGCACTGCATCACTAATAATAATAATAATAAGAAGAAAAACGTAGTGAAGAACAATAGTTTGCATTGCGTGGCACTGCATCACTAATAATAAGAAGAAAAACGTAGTGAAGAACAATAGTTCTTCACTACGTTGACCCCCATAGCTTTGCTATGAGGGGGTCAATAGTTTGCATTGCAGGCACTGCATCACTAATAAGAAGAAAAAACGTAGTGAAGAACAATAGTTTGCAATGCTAAGCACTGCATCACTAATTACACCAGAGACCGTTGCTTTAAATAGAAAAGGCCGGCAATTTACTGAATGCAAAACACAGATATAAAATACAATACACAAAACAAAAATACCCTGCAGGGTCTTAACTTTGAGGTAAGTGTAATAAATGAAAAGGTATTTCACTCTCTTTTTTGTTCTTTAGTTCACCTAAGTTATTTTAGTCTAATCTAATCTAAGTTAAATTAGACCAGTTTCTTTTTCCTAGGTTGCACCTATTTTAGAATTCCTATTTTCTTCCTGAGTTAACTCTTTTTCCTTTCTTTTACAGGTAAGATAATACCTTCAATTGCAAAATCACATCAGAGTGGACCACAATCATTTCAAATCACATTCAAATATGAACTCAATATGAAAAGAAAAGTATAACACCTTAATTTCAAGTTCAAGTCCAAATGTGAGTTCAATTATTCAGTTCAGTTGAAAAGTTTCAGTTCGATTCAGTCCAGAGAAAATAATTCAATCAGTGTTCAGTTCAGTTCAAAACCAGTTCCTGATACTCCTACCACTCTGGCAGCGAGTCACCATACGCAGAAGATTTCCTCACTGATGCGATGGAGAAGATGAGTTGAAGATCTGGGTCTGGCTCGCCATCTTAAATCCCATCTGTGCAGGTGCACGCCCGCACACTGCAGACCAATCCTCGCTCCGACCGAGCTTCAAACCAAGCAAAAAACCTGACCAAAACCGGTGTGGCTTAGTTCTCATAAAATCCCCGTCAGTTTCCGACCAGGTAAGTTATGTTTTTCAACTGCAAGATCAACTTTTTCAATCCTTTCTCTGCTTATTATCCACCGCTCGTTCTCTCCGATTTTTCCTCTGCTCTCTCCCTCAAGTCTCTGCTGCAGCGTCACTAAGGTGCTGCGTCTAGCGCCACCTGTCCCTTTAAGGGGCAGCGACATGAATTTTCTGTCAGCATACTTTTTAATCTTAAACATTAAATTATTGCTGTATTAACATCTTTTGCTGAATTAACTTACATTAAATCAATCACTTAACTTTCAAACTTATTTATGCAGTTTTTAAACTATTTATTCTTATTCATGTCATATTTTAACATGGGTTACATCTGCCAGAGAGAGAAACTGCTGAGCGCAGTTTTCAACGTAGTGTCTGGTGTTTGTCTTCTGCACAGTCAGGGCAAAAGAATGTAGATGCCATGTCCCGTCTGTGACATCAGCAAAGTGTCCAGTGATCCCCAGTCAGAGCAACAAATTCAGCTTTCTGCAATGCATCCAATTTTGCTTGCTTTTCAGTGTCATAAAGCTGTTGGATTTTGCTTGAAATAGTCTTTCTGGACGGCAGTTGAAAAAGTGGATCACATGTCGCTATCGGTAGCACATTTTCTAACTCCTTATCTTCTACCACTTATAGCGGTCTACAGTCCAGAGCAATCCATTTTGCGAGTAAATCTGTGAGTTTGTCTGATGCTGACTTACTAATTTTGTCTCTGAAGCCAGTCATTTCATCGAGTTTGGGCTGCCGACATTTCTTGTTTGTACTCGAACCGCTAGCGTTGGCTGCGCTCACTGAACCATGTTTTGCATTGAAATGGTACCGTAGGGTTGACGTGCTATGGTGGTATGCACACTCTTTTTTGCACGATTTGCAAAAAAACACCATTTTACTGAGGCTTCCATCGGATAGTTTTTTGAAACTAAATTTGCCTTCCAGGACTCCTAGCATCGCGCTTTCCTCCATTTTCAAAGCTGTTATTAGTCGAGCTCTGACATGTGTTGGAATGCTAACTGTGATTAAATGCGTTATTTTTTTTTTTTAATGTGTTATTTTTTTTGGAATTAATTAATCGCAATTAACGCGTTAAAGTCCCACCCGTAATTTCAAGCTTTTTTTATACAATATATCCATATCAGACTGATCAGAAAATAGTTGCATAAGCTGAGCCGTGTGAATGAGCCTGAGAATCAATCTGCATGTGACCAAGGTTTAGCCTTAACTTAACCTGCTGTCATATTAAGTTAATACTGATTTATGCAACCTGCCTGATGGTCCTTCCACTGGACATCCAATAGAAATTCAAGGATTTCTTCTGATACATGTTTATGGAATCAAAGTCCTTTGCGCCTCTACTTACAAAACCTAGAATTAATTACGCCCAAGAACTACTCACATAACATTTTATAGATTTGGACTGTGTAACTCTCACTTATCATTTAACCATGAATGTTCAAGCAGATGAAGAGATTATTTCCTCTGAGAGAGTTGCTTTCTGTCGTCTATTATCAAAAGTACCTTTGTGGTTTTCGCTAGCGTCACTGATGGAATTGGCTACAAAAGGGAACATTTTACTGGCAGTGCAAGTACTCAGAATGATGAGTTAAATACCACAGGCAACATGCAAGGAAAAGCAAGGACATTTGTTTCAATCAATCAATTTAAAAGGTTGAATGGAAGTTCCTTACGGACAAATCTGTCACAATTCTGAACTTAGTTTTCTACTAAGATGCATTTCTTACACATGTTCCAAAACATTCTGAATATCTGCGCTATTCTCTGTCTTACTAATTAAAAGAAAACTTTTGAACAGCATACTCCAACATCGTATTTAAAGGTCATCGAGCACGAGTACAAACTGGAAGCAGTTATCACTTGTGTGAGTCCAGAGTCTCCCTGTACATATCACACAGCTGCAATAAAACACTGCAAACTTATATAAGTAATTGGATGTGATATTGATCTTAATAGTTTAACAACCCAGTCAGTAAAAAACAATATTGCTTTAAATACCATGGCTATCACTGGATAATTTCAGTCCATCCACTGAAAGCCACCATGAAGAAGCTCTTGGGGGTTTTGTGTGTGTATTTTTTGTGTTTGAATGGATATCTGAACAGCGGGGTGAATGGAGAGGAGGACAGGAAGCTGCAGGATGTTCGAGTCAGGTAAGAGTTTATTTGTCCGTCTTCGTCCCCCAAAGCGCAGACCTGTTATTTTAAAAACGCTTATGCCTTTCTAATGATTTTTCCAACTATTTTTTCATGTGTATTTATGTTTTCTATGCACTTCTTTTTTCAAAAAGACGGACTATTCCAGACTTCACTGGGATGACAGTGTCTGAAAACAGTTATCAGAAAGTCTGGCAGAAGTTTGGGGTCCAGAGCACAGCAGAACGAGATCTTTTCCTTAAAGAATCCTTCCCCACTGGATTTAAATGGGCCACCTCAAGTGAGTCCTTCAAGGTTGAAGGTGCCTGGAAAGCAGGTGGGAAGGGAGAGTCCATCTGGGACCGTTTCGGCCATGAAGGTCTAGCCTTTGCAAATCAGACGGCTGACACAGCTTGTGACAGTTACAACAAGGCGGATTACGATGTCTACCTCCTGCGAGGTCTTCAAGTCAACACCTACCAGTTTTCCATCTCCTGGGCCCGTATTTTCCCTTCAGGCCACCGAGGCAACCATTCGGAGAAAGGGGCTCTCAACTATGACAAGCTGATCAATGCTCTCATTGAATCTGGTATAGAACCTGTTGTCACTCTCTACCATTGGGATCTGCCTCAGGCACTCCAGGTCTACGGCGGCTGGACCAACACTTCCATTGTTGAAGCCTTCAAGGACTATGCAGACTTCTGCTTCTCCAGATTTGGAGACAGGGTCAAGACCTGGAACACATTCAGCAGCCCTTGGGTGGTGAGTTATGCTGGGTATGGCACTGCTGAGCATCCCCCTGGTATAAAGGATTATGCGGTTTCATCTTATCAGGTCAGAGTTATGTGATAATGACTGTATAACAAAATGAAATGTGATTTAATTGTTGCGCAGATGCATTAACCTTATAATTTGCTTTTGTCATTTCAGGTCACTCACAATATGCTTAAGTCCCATGCTGAGGCCTGGCACGTCTACAATGACAATTATAGAAAGACACAAGGTGGGAAAGTGGGCATTGCACTGAACTCTGACTGGGCTGAGCCTGCAAACCCCTCCAAACCTGAAGACGTAGCAGCTGCAGATCGTTATCTGCAGTTCATGCTGGGCTGGTTTGCACATCCCATATTTGTAAATGGAGATTATTCTGAAACACTTAAAAAGCAGGTTGAAAAGAAAAGAAATGAGTGTCCAGGCTCTGTGTCTGCAGTTCTTCCAGTTTTTAGTTCCTCTGAGAGTCAGAGGATAAAAGGTGCTGCTGACTTTTTTGGATTAAACCATTATACTTCTCGTTTGGTCAGCATCAGTAATGGTAGCTGTGCCGCTAGTCCTCAGGCGGTTGGCGACTTCCAAGCACATGTGGACCCCTCATGGCCTTCTACAGCCTCTGACTGGATCTATTCTTCACCCTGGGGACTTAGAAGACTTCTAAACTATATTTCCACTGAATACTTGAATGTTACTAAAGTGCCTATTTACATAACTGGGAATGGGATGCCAACAGCATACAATGGGGACAGCCTGAATGACACCAGCAGAATTGAGTACATGAGGAGTTACATCAATGAGGCCCTGAAAGGTCAGTGTTTGGAATATGTCTGATAATAAATAATTTTGTAAACTGGGAGGGATTAATTCTTACTTTGTGCTTTATGTGCATCCATTTCATAGCAATTACCACTGATGGAGTGGATGTTCAGCGATTCACTGTGCAGTCACTCATGGATGGATTTGAAGGAAAACAAGGCTACAGCGAGAGATTTGGTCTTCACCATGTCAACTTTGAATCCCCAGACAGACCGAGAACCCCAAAGCAATCAGCCTATTTCTACTCCCAGCTTATCAAGAAAAATGGTTTTGGTTCAGTCAGATCTAAAGTTTTTAAAGGGATAGAAATGCCACTTACCCGCCAATCAGCAGGTTTATCACCATCAGAGGTTCCAGCTAAATCAAAGGTTGTCTGGGAAACATTGTCACGCCAGTCAAAATTCCAGAGATCAGTGTATCACTATGGCACTTTCCCACAAGGCTTCAGTTGGGGAGTTTCATCTTCAGCCTATCAAATTGAAGGTGGATGGAACGCTGATGGGAAGGGGCCCAGTGTCTGGGATGACTACACTCACACACCTGGCAGTGGTATCCCTGCTGATGCTACTGGAGATGTAGCCTGTGATAGTTACCACAGACTTGATGAAGACCTTTACATGCTGCGAGCTCTGGGGGTGAAGTCTTACAGATTCTCTTTGTCCTGGTCCAGGATCTTTCCTAATGGTAGGCGTACCTCCCTGAACCAGAAAGGTGTTGACTACTACAACAGACTCATTGATGGCCTCTTAGAATCTAATATCACCCCCATGGTGACACTTTATCACTGGGACCTCCCAAAGGCCTTGCAAGACATCAGTGGATGGGAAAATGTTCAAATGGCCGACATTTTTAATGACTTTAGTGACTTCTGCTTTGCTACCTTTGGCGACAGAGTGAAATTTTGGATGACCTTCAACGAGCCTCACACAATTGCGTGGTCAGGTTATGGAATTGGACAGATCCCACCAAATGTTAAGGAACCAGGAAGTGCTCCGTACAGAGTTGCACACAACCTGATCAAAGCACATGCCAAGGCCTACCATACATACAATGACAAGTATCGCACAACCCAAGGTGGTTTGGTATCCATTGCCCTCAATTCTGATTGGATTGAACCTAGAGATGTCAACGATATCCGTGAAGTGGTGGCTGCTGACCGTGCGCTACAGTTCCAATTGGGTTGGTTTGCACACCCCATTTTCAAGAGTGGTGACTATCCTGAGACAATGAAGTGGCAAGTTGCAAACAAAAGTGACCTCCAACGTCTTTCAGAGTCAAGATTACCTTCCTTCACCGAAGAAGACAAGAAATTCATCAGGGGAACTGCTGACATGTTCTGTATAAATCATTACACGACAAAGATAGTAAGCCACATTACAGCTCCATATACGCCTCCGTCCTATGTTGATGATGGGGACTTTAAACTATACGAGGATGAGACTTGGCCAGGTACGGCCTATCCGAACCAGAGAGCTGTAGCGTGGGGCTTGAGAAGACTCCTTAACTGGATCAAAGAGGAGTACGGAGATCCAGACATTTACATTACTGAGAATGGAGTGCCTACACCTCATACAGAAGCCTATGAAGATATTGACAGATTTTTTTATTACAAGACCTATATCGATGAGGCTCTCAAAGGTGCATATAAACAGATTTCATAAAATACATTTTATGATTACCATAGCTGTTTTACATCTTGATAATTCATTTTTGTGTGTTTGTTTTAAAAGCCTCTCAACTTGATGGTGTGAGGGTGAAGGGCTACATAGCAACAGCACTAATGGATTCTTTCGAGTGGCGGAATGGATACAGCTTTAGATTTGGACTGCACTATGTGGACTTCAATAACCCAAACCGGCCAAGGACACCCAAGTTCTCCGCTCATTACTACCACAACATCGTGAAAGATAACGGTTTCCCTACAAATCTTGAGGAGAAGATTTACGGAAATTTCCGAAAAGATTTCATTTGGGGTAGTGCTACAGCCGCATACCAGGTAACCGTTGAAAAGAAGGCTTCTCATTGATGTTTGAATTTCAAGTATTCTGTTTTCATCTATTGAAATATTTCTTATATATTTGCTGTTTACAGATTGAAGGGGCTTGGAGAGCACACGGAAAAGGTCTCAGCATCTGGGACACATTTGCTCACACTCCAGGGAAAATGGCGAATCATGACACTGGGGACTTGGCCTGTGACAGTTACAATAGAATAGAAGACGATATTACTTTACTGAAGAAACTTAATGTGTCCCATTACCGCCTCTCCATATCCTGGACAAGGGTACTTCCTGATGGCACCACCAAATACATTAATGAGGCTGGAATCAACTACTACCACAGAGTGTTGGATGCACTGCTTGCTGCAAATATCCAGCCATGTGTATGTGTCATTATTTCCAGCATCTCAAGAAAACAACAACCTGTAAATAGGAAATTGTTCAATTTGGTAACCTTAACCATTTTTCCTTTGCTGTCAGGTCACTCTGTATCACTGGGACCTTCCGCATGCTCTGCAAAAGGTTGGGGGCTGGGAGAATGAGACTATTGTTGACAGATTCAAGGAATATGCTGACCTAATGTTTAGCCGTCTTGGCCCCAAAGTGAAAGTTTGGATCACCATTAATGAGCCATTCAATGTAGCCTATATAGGCTATGGCATTGGAATTGCTGCCCCAGGTATGTTTTAAGTAATATTTTTTGCATCTGGACTCTCTCTCTTACACAAACTATTAACCCATTTGTGTTTGTAGGGTTCACAGACCGACCAGACACTCTGCCCTACATTGTTGGTCACAACATAATTAAAGCACATGCTGAGGCCTGGCATGTCTACAATGACAAATACCGGGCCCAACAGAAAGGCATGATCTCCATTTCCGTTAACTCCGACTGGGCAGAACCCAGAAATCCCTATAAGCAGGAAGATATTGATGCAGCAGAACGTGTACTGCAGGTATGCCAATTCCTTGATTATTTTACGAGATATCTGTATGGCAGTAATCTCGAACAGACTTTTATTTTGTCTCTTTTTGTGCAGTTCTTCATTGGGTGGTTTTCCCATCCCATATTTAATGGCGACTACAGTGAGGTCATGAAGACAAATGTTCGAAAGCAAAGTCTGGCTGGTGGTCTAACAACATCTCGGTATTTAAAGACTAACATTCAAACGAGAAATAGAAATAATGTCAGTTAAAAATAACTTGATGATTTTGAGGGAATTTGTCCTTTGTATATTAGACTTTAAAAATATCTAAGTATAAGTGTATGTTTAGTACAGTTAACACAAGTGTTACCAATCCTGCTTTTAAATTTCCATTTCTTAAGTAAATTCATTTTCTCCTCCATTGTTTTAGGCTGCCTGAGTTTACTCCAGAAGAGATTAAGAGAATTAAGGGTACCCATGATTATTTTGGATTCAACCATTACACCAGTGTCTTGGCATTCAATGTGGACCATGGAACCAATCAGCACTATGAGGCAGACAAGTAAACAACAATACCAATACCATCACCTTTAATTTTACTTTAAATGCTGATTGATTCAAATAATTTCTCTCTTTATTATGCATGCTATTGGAACTTTAAAATCCAACTGATGTGACGTTCACAGGGGTGCAGCGGTAATGTCTGATCGTACCTGGCTGGAAGCAGGTTCGCCCTGGCTGAGGGTTTCACCATTTGGATTCCGCAGAATACTGAACTTCATTAAGGAAGAGTATGGAAATCCACCACTCCTTGTAACAGAGAATGGTGTGTCAGAGCACGGCCCTGTTGACCTAAATGATACTCACAGGATCTACTACTATGAAAAATACATCAACGAGGCATTGAAAGGTATCAAGACACTTTCATGGACTATATTTAAGACCAGGACAAAGAAGGGAGAGACAAAGATATATAACAATGTCTCATATAAAGTATAGCTGCAGTAACATGTCAGTAAAATAGATGGCAATTCTGTTCTTTCTGAAAACAAACTTGAAACTGGATTCGAGTCATACGAATAAAAAAAATCACCATGTGTATTTGCAGTTTTTAAAGGTGATATTTGTGTTCTTTCAGCTTACTTGCTGGATGGCGTGAATCTCATTGGTTACACGGCTTGGTCACTAATGGACAACCTGGAGTGGAACGCTGGCTACACAGAAACATTTGGCCTTTTCTACGTCAACCGCTCAGATCCTACACTTCCTCGAATCCCCAAGGCCTCAGCGTCGTTTTATACCACAATGATAAAATGCAACGGATTCCCAGACCCTGCCTTAGGACCTCATGACTGCTTGAACCCTTAAGGTAAAGTGACACATATTTGGTGGATACCTGTTCTGAAAGGTGAATGGATAAATGGAAGGTGCAAACGCTGAATGCATGCATATGAGTACTTCACTGTAAAAACAAGCAGATGCAAGTATTGTAATCACTGTGAGAATGCAAAGCAACTCCCCTGTTAACAAACAAAACAAAACAAGGCATAGTGTTAATTAGTTATAGGCTCTTGCTGGAAGATATTTTTCCCTTTGGACAGAGTCAAGCTATTTTTAAGAGACAGTGGTGTTACTGTCCTAACCCAGCAAATAAGCCTTCCCAAAATTATGTAATCTGAAAAAAAATTTAGATTTACTGTCATCTGCTTTTTTGAAATGAAAATTACATCTTCGTCTTTTGTGCAGGAACAACTGCGCCTACCCTGCCACCACTGTGAACCCTGAGACTGAAGGTAAATTGACACAGATTTGGTGGATACCTGTTCTGAAAGATGATTAGATGAATGGAAAGTGCAAACACTGAATGCATGCATATGAGTACCACATTAATTTTGTGCGTACAAAAACATCACTGTAAAAACAGGCAGGTTCAAGTTTATGGAGGAGTATTTGTTGGGCAGGTGACTTTCCAGAGTCTTGTTATCACTGTGAGAATGCAAAACAAACAAAATAAAGGAAAATGTTAACAAATAAAATAAAGGAAGGTATAATGTTAATTAGTTAGAGGCACTTGTTGGAAGATGTTTTTCCCTTTGGACAGAGCCAGGCTATTTTTATGAGAGAGTGGTGTGATTGTCCTAAGCTATGCCTCTCTTTTGTGCAGGAACAATTGAGCCAATCATTGACACTGCTGTGTGGTACCTGGGTATGAAGCTCTCCATCAGTGATGCTGAAGTCGGACTCAACACAACATTCACTCTACTGATTGTTGCAGTGTTGGGAGCTATTTGTTTATCCTTTTTGTCTTTAAGGCAAAAAAAACACCCTAAGAAAAAGCAGAATTTTGACAGTACAGGCTTGGAGAACAAATTGTAACAGTGAACAAACACAGGTTTAATGGAAGCCCTCATCGTAGACACATAAACACCATTTATTTGAAGGCTTTAACAGCCTACTTATGACACTCTATTTATTTGATATGTTAAACATATTTGATGGGCATCATCTGCATTACATTGTGAAACAAAAGATATTGAACCATAAATGATATCCAAGCATGTTGTTACTCTCTGAAGTCCATAATGTGTTGTGCTATTCAACAATACCATTTATTTTCTGTCAATAATCCAGTTTCTTGTGGGAAAGAATTTGATCATAAGGTTAAATATAATTGTGTTGTTTAGATTAAAAACATATTGTGTCTTGTCTGTTAAGGTTCAATCATCCGGATCATGGTATATCCAAAAAAAAAAAAAGAAAAAAGAAAAACAGAGTTTCTTGAAGATGTTTTTCCACTCATGCAAGAAGACTATTTAGTTCTGATACACATGGTGTCCTCAGCTCCTCTTTAATCTGGAGCTGTGGGGTGTAGAAATCGCTCAATGACGCTAGAGGTCACTGTAGGATTACACTGAGGCTTCTGAACACCTGGGAAATTTCTTTCTACATAAATTATTTTATGATGGAATCACTAGTTTAGTTTCAAGCTTATGTGATACTAATGGCATAAGTGGATTTTATCTTTAGTTAATAATACCACAATTACAAGATACTGCACCATTAAATCTGAAATATGTTAAGGAGTTTCTAAAGTTTCTAACCTTTGTTGTCCAATCTGATGGAGCATTTTAGACTTGGAGGTTGTAAGTCATAGATAACAAAACAAAAATCACGTACCAATGTACTGAAATACTGATTATTCAGTACAATGATCACATAACATGCTTCCTGTGATAATTCTTCAGTATAGTATGAATAAGCTTTAAACTAGCAGCATCCAGATCATGGGGCACCACTTTAACAGGAGTTTATTTGAATCTGTCCTCATTTTTACATAGAGTTTCGGTTGAACTTGGCTTGAATTTGCAGAAAAAAAAATGAAAATGTATCACCTTATCCAAATAAAGATTTTACTGTTTAACATTCTCCAAAAAGTAACTGTCGTTCTTTTTATAAACATTGAACATTTCTTTGGAATGTTTCCTGGACTGTTGTCAAGCACGTAATAAAAAACACACTTTGGCTACCTGAAGTGTGGCATCTGTTGTAAAAAAAAAAAAAAAAGAAAAAAAGAAAAATGGCCACAAAGTTCTAGCAACACTAAAAATTTGGTCAAAAATAACTTGAGATGATAATATTTGAGTTGGCACTTATGGGGGTGTTGGTATGATTCACAATATGAAACAGTCTTGCTGGTCAGTAGAAGGGGCTGGCCAGGAAGGAGTTCTTGGCTAGCAGAGAATCCAACTTGCTCCCACTCACTCCAGATGACGATAGAACATTTTCTGACTGCTTTTGAGTAGTCTGCCGTTGGCCCAAAGAGGAGTGGTCTGTTTGACTGGTTCTTCTGCTCACAGGTAAAGCACATAATGCTTACTAGGGATGCACCGAAATGAAAATTCTTGTCCGAAACCGAAAATGATGGAAACCAAGGCCGAAAACCAAAACACCAAAAGAAATTAATTATTGCCAATGCATTTATGGCTATGACTGAGTACTAACCTCACTAAAATCAAGGCATTGCAATTGCATAAATTAATAGTAATGTTTCAAAGAATAAATCAATTTCAAAATTATGAAAATATTTATTTACCACATTCCAACAATCCACAATATAAAATAAAATAAAATTCATAATAAAATGTTTAACTTGGGCGGCACAGTGGAGAGGTGGTTCGCACTGATGCCTCACAGCGAGAAGGTCCCGGGTTCGAATCCATGGACCGACTGGGTCCTTTCTGTGTGGAGTTTGCATGTTCTCCCTGTGTCTGTGTGGGTTCTCTCCGGGTACTCCAGCTTCCTGCCACCGTCAAAAGACATGCTCATTAGGTTAATTTATAATTCTAAATTGGCCATAGGTGTGCATGTGAGTGCGAATGGTTGTCTGTCTCTCTGCGTTAGCCCTGCGATAGACTGGCGACCTGTCCAGGGTGTACCACGCCTCTCGTCTGATGACAGCTGGGATAGGCTCCAGCAGACCCCGCGACCCTTCACAGGAACAAGAGGTTACAGAAGATGAATGAATGAGTGTTTAACTCTACATTAAATAATAATGGAGCAGAAGCTTTTGCAGCTGGAAATCAGCATCAATCCACTGTGCAGTTAGACTGAGAATATTTGTTTTTATTTTTATTAAGAAAAATTAGAAAAATAGCGCTGTCCCTTTAAGAAAGACAGTAGTCTTAACTGAAGTTGTGTATGGCTGTGTGCAGCTGAACAAGTATGTCGCAACAAAAAGTGAAAAAACAAAACAAAAAGATGAACGTTCGTTTTGCTGCACGCGATCTACCCGCACTGCCTTCGGAATCTACCGGTCGATCATGATCGACTTATTGGGCACCCCTGCCTTTTGCCTTGGCACCATCACTGGGAAACTTTCTTGCTTGGATGTGTGGATTTCAGGTGATAAACCCGACATGGAGAAATTCTTCACAGATGCACGCCTCTTGAAATTTCAGTATTAAACGTTTGCAAATCGCTATCAGTGGGTCTTTATATAATACTTCATATATTGAAATAAGTCCACACGACAGACATGCCCGTGCTGGCTGCAGTTGTTGCATCATCACAACACCCTGTTTCGGCCTTGTTGTTTCGGTGATAAAAGTCTTTCCGATGGACGAATATTTGGTGCATGCCTAACCCTTACGTTCTTATGGTCATTGCTAACTCAGAAGTGTATGACAAAGTTAAAGATGCTATTCTAGCCATAAATGAGATAACTGCTGACACTTATCTGAGAAGGTTTCGATCCCTGGACATTCATCAGGATGAGATGCCATGAGAACTTTATGTCCGCCTGAAAGACATGTGTTGTAAGTTGGTGAAACCTGAAAAATCTACATTAAAGGAAATTTCAGAACAGATGATCCAAAGGCAGTCCTTCTGGTCCCCGTTCTGGCCAGCATAAAGATTTCAGCCAAGCGTGCGGCCTCCTCTGCAGACTTGACTGAAATCTTCGCAAACTCAACCCTGCAAGAAAGCCATATTCAGGTCCACAGCCAGATGTGAGATATTACCAGTGCAGGGGTCGGCAACCTTAACCACTCAAAGAGCCATCTGGACCCATTTCCCACAGAAAAGAAAACTCCAGGAGCCGCAAAACCCTTTGACATTTAAAATAAAGATAACACTGCATATAACGTTTTTTTACCTATATGCCATGTATGAACAAACTATGGTGTGTTGAATTTATGTAGTCAATGAAGTGCTACAGAAAAAACAAAATTACATTTCTCCGTGCAACAAAAATATTTTGGGTTGAAGCTTTCTTTCAAATAAAATACTCAATGTCTATTTGAGTCCTTTTTGTATTTATTAAAAAAAAAATAATAAGCTTAACTTCAATCCATATTTATCATACTTGGTTAATCTGATTTCTGCTCCTGAACCTCAGCGCTGGTGTAAAACCCAGATCTTTTGAGGGATTCGGATCATTCTAAGTTACTGATATGAGCCTGGTTGTAAGCAGTAAAATAGAAGCTGTCCAACTACTTTTATCTCTTCAAGTCAAATCAAACTAACAGGAGTTGTGGTGGGATGTGTGGACACACAGCGGAATAACTGCAATTTAACTGGATCATGTAAAACACTGGCAGCTGCAGCAAAAGATGGAGCGACCGCACTAGGGCTGGAGGCCGCAGAGAGCCGTTATTCGAAATGCCCAGCGGCCGGCACATGTCACTGGGCTGCGCAGTGCAGCCTCACACTGAGAGCAGGAGAAAGAGAAGAGACATGAGCTTTAGCTTCAACAGCTACAGCAGGACAGAGAGTAGGACCACTTTGAACACGAGGCTAATAAATCTAGCAAAAGTTAATAATAAAAGAGCAAGCCTACCTGAGGGAAGAGAGCTCAACACACAGCCCAAAACAGTCACCGTCTCGTGGCGAGGGCAGACGCTCCTCAAGAACCCCACGAAGCACACAAACAGCATGGCCAACCCCACTTACAGGTCACAGTTTAGTACCCACAACCGGAGCACGCCAGTCAGAGCCCTCGCCAGGTGAATGCCAGGCAACAGTGTGTGCATCAGCTAAAGCATGATCAATTAAGCAGGTGGCACCACTGCGCAATCAGGCCCAAGCAGGTGTTACTAATTGAGAGTGGAGGTAGAGCAGCACTTAACCTGCCAGATTTGCAAACCCAATTCAGAATTTATTACATTACAAGGCCACTTTATGCCTAAGGTAAGGTATGGTTGTGGAATCACAAGTTCTGGATTATGACGGAAAATATTTGGTTAACGCAACCCCTCATATACACACTCACATACATACATATATACATATGCACTGCCTGGCCAACAGTCAACACCAAAAAACAACAACACACTCTAATATTTCGCCTTTAGCTTTGATTACAGCACACATTCTCTGTGGCATTGTTTTGATAAGCCTCTGCAATGTCAGATTTATTTCCATCCAGTGTTGCATTAATTTTTCACCAAGATCTTGTATTGATGATGGGAGAGTCTGACCACTGAGCAAAGCCTTCTCCAGTGCATCCCAAAGATTCTCAGTGGGGTTAAGATTTGGACTCTGTGGTGGCCAATCCATGTGTGAAAATGATGTCTCATGTCTCAAATCTGTTTTTTGCAGTTTTCCTTTCTGATCGAATACTGAGTAAAATTCAGGCTGGTATTGCAAATACGTCTAATGTGTCTGGTAAATCTAAAAAAAAAAAAAGGAGCGTATTTCAAATCATAGCTTCATAAAAATTACAAGGGAATTGATGTTCTTCTCAGATTGTCGTCCCCTTTCATTTCAAATTTCAGTTCTTTTATGGCTTCCAGCAGATCCCTCTGTGTTATACTCGTTTCGTGGATTCCTACACTGTTAAGAATTTTCCTGTAAAATAACAGTAAAGAACTAGCAGCGGGGTTGCCATTATGTTACTGTAAAATAATTTTTTTTTTTACTGTCACTAAAATTTACAGTTTTGTGCTGTTATTGACAAATACAGCGTTTATTGTTTGTTAAGATTACTTTCACAATACTTTACAGTAAACTGGTTTGTTTAAAAATACATTATCAGTCTGTGAAGGGTTGCAGGGTGTGCTGGAGCCTATCCCAGCTGTCATTGCGCGTACACCCTGGACAGATCGCCAGTCTATCACAGGGCTAACACAGAGAGACAACCATTCACACTCACACCTACGGCCAATTTAGAGTCACCAATGAACCTAACCAGCATGTCTTTGGACGGTGGGAGGAAGGCGGAGTACCTGGACAGAACCCACGCAGACACAGGCAGAACATGCAAACTCCACACAGAAAGGCCCAGTCGGCCCATGGATTAGAACCCAGGCCCTTCTCGCTGTGAGGCATCAGTGCTAACCACCTCGCCACTGTGCCGCCCAAACAGATCCAGCTTCCCATGTGTAGTTCAGGCAAAATTTCCCAGAATGCAAAAAATACATCTTGATACCGGGATTTAGAAGGTTTGGATGAATGATTAGCGGTAAAATGCAGTATTTTAGGAAAACCGTATAGTTCTGTTAAAAGAACAGTAAATCACCAAAATTTCACAGGTTTTTGTTTGTATTAACAGTAGAGTGATGCATTGAAAAATAACAGGTTAAATTAGGTTAAAACAGGTTAAATTAACAGCAATTTCTAACAGTGTATAGCTCCACACGTGATACCGCTAGCTTGCAATGCTACTTTACTATTTTTCGCTGTGGAGCTGTTTTTATCTTGGCTTTTCGGCATTGTAGCTGAAAAGCCTGTTGTCTCCTTATGGTTCGACTTGCTTTTATCTTCCTAATTTTCCCCTTGCGTCTGAAATAATGAATCTGGGCACGAGTTTACTGAATTTAAGCTGGAGAGTGGCTCAGTGCACTTTTTCCTACTCCATCTGTCAACCGGAAGTCCTGGCGAAAGTTTGAAGTTTTGTGGTATTTCTGTTAAGGCAACACTGTCTGAGAAAATGAACAGCAGAATTTATGCAGTCATGAGTTTTATGATTCAGTGAATCCTTCAGTCAGCAGCCAAGATATTTTTGAATTCATCAAAATACAGTTTGGCAGCTGTTTGGTTCAGAAAATAATAGAAACTAAAGCAGCACAAAGATAAAAATCAAAATCGCAGCTTTACACAAAAAAATACAATATATACAGTAAAAGCACAAAGCAGCGCACAAATGAATGTAGCTGGTACAGTAAGGAATAGCAGCATTTTTAGATACTGTACATACTTTATATGATTCATTTACTTTTTTATAAAGTAGGAAAAATATTCATTTGTTGCATTTTAAAAACTGTGTCTCAGAGTTCAAACATTCATGTGGTTCAAAATCACAAAATGTTACAGCAGGTAAAGACTGTTATAACAGGTTGTACATGAGTTACTTGCACTCAAGTTGTGTCTTCCCAGTGCTATCGCAGGCTTTTCAGTATTTTAAGCATTAATGTAAGTTCGTCTACCACCTGTCTTGTCTATAAAATGACCTCACTAAGAAGTCCTCTATAGGTAAAGGTTCATTTTATGAGAGGGTAAAAGCTCAAATTAGCTCTGTGGGTGAATTTCACGTGAAATCAACATGTGTATGCACTACTGTGATAATAGAAACTCTAAATGATCTTAATGCATTTTAAGATTTGTGTATACAATATATCCAAGTGACCTTGTGACCAAGGTTTAGCATTAACTTAACTTGCTGTATGTCAGGTTAAATACTGATTTATGCAAACCGCCTGCTAGTCCTTCCACTGGACATCTGATAGAAACTCCAGGATGTTTTGATTCATGTTTATGGAATCAAAGTCTTACTCCCTTACTTACAAAACCTGAAATTCATTATGACCAAGAAGTACTCATATAACTTTTTATGGTGTAATTATATTTAGACTGTAAAACTCTTACCTATCATTTAACATTGAATGTACAAGCAGATGAACAGATTATTTTATTTGAGAGGATACTTTATATCATCTATTATTTTTTGTAATTAACATAGACAAATTAAGAGTTGCCCATCTCTCAGCTGTATCATTTATTATTAAAAGTACCTTTGTGTTTTTTTTCTAACCCAGTTATCATGCACATTTCCTCAAGACACAAATTGATTTAAAGATCTTTAACCTATCATAGATGAGTATAATAACAGTTCGATAAGATAGTGTGTCACTATTGAGGTTCAAAAAAATCTGTATACTTAAATACTTTACCATTTGCTTTGCTAAATTTTAGAATCAATTTAAAAGGTTACAGGGAAGTTCCTTACATACAAAACTGTCATAATTGTGGACATAGAACCTCACTGTTTGCAAACATTTAAACATTTTAAGAAGCATATTCCAACATTGTATTTCAAGGTCTTCAAGTGCGACAAGTTGAAAGTAGTTATCACTTGTGTGAGTCCAGAGTCTCTCTGCACATATCACACAGCTGCAATTAAACACTGTAAACTTATATAAGTAATTGGATGTGATATTAATATTAATTGTTTAACAATCCAGTCAGTAAAACAATATTGTCAAGTCAAAGTTTATTTCTTAAGAACATTTAAAAACACCACCGAAGTGCTGTACAAGCAGAACAATATAAATAAATCAACAATATCCATTCAATATAAAACAGATAAATATGAGTTAAAATAAGCAATAAAACATCAAGTAAAAAGACAAGTAAAACTTTGCGTACTGTCTCTGATGAACTGCTAGTGTGGTTCTGTTCAAGGCTTTGTGGAAACATAAAACCTCTGAAAACTCCATTCTGGAGTTGATTGCTGGACACCTGATCAGTATTGTGTCGAAGATTAATTCTAGTATCATTGTAACATGTATGAAGGTTTCAGGCTACACTTCCTCCTTGCACAATAAACCATCTTGACGTGAACAGTAATTTCTGTATTGATTATATAGGTTTTAGAAAGTACATTAATAACCACAATAGTGTTTTGTCCTTCTTATCTCAACTCCTAAACAATTTCTGTCGTTTGAAGTTGTGTTAGCAAGAGTGACAAAGTGAGTACATTGTCTAAAGATAAAGGGTATGTTGTTACACCTTTATGGTTGTGTTCAAAGTGTTACTTGAACAGCAGCAACAGAAGCCAAATGGCTTAGTCTGCTCACATGTTCTCTGGCAAACTTCCTTTTTGAAGACCTTAGAGAGCTTTTAATGTTTATATACCTCTGTAAACTTTCTTTCTCAAGACCTTAGAGAGCTCTTTATATGCTTATATGTCTCTGTAAACTTTCTTTCTGAAGCCCTTAGAGAGCTCTTTATATGTTTTTATGTCTCTGCAAACGTCCCTTCTGAAGCCCTTAGAGATCTTTTTATATCTTGGCTTCATGACAGCACACACTCGACTAGCAAAGAGAACATTTGATCCTCAATGTCAGGGATTTAAGCAAAACATGTTCCCCCTGCCTCATCCCTGAGGAGGTCCCAATCACTAAAACTTAAACTGGAACTGATTCATATTTTGTATATTTAAAGATGTGGTACTTGTAATTATTGTCTCACTGTATTTCATTGCAGAAACTGTTTACATTTTCCTTGAGAGACATGAGTATACTGACATGCTATGCTTTACTGTATCTCCTATTTTCAGCAGATGGATTTCTTGCAGGTACAGTAAACATTACAATGTGTTTTTTTTAACTTTGTATTTTACATTTTGTCTTGCTATTACTCTGCAGCCACATGCATGTTATGCTATGTTGCAGATGTCCAGTGGGAACTTGCCTATCCTGATATACAAGATGACTGTTCATCATTGTTCCCACAGTCAGTACCAGCTTCTTGGAGATTTTCTACAAAGTAACTGTACAACTCATTAACATAACTCAGTTATTACCAAGAACATTCAGAATAGAATATACATGTGTATTACCTACTGTGATAACAGACATTCTAAATATTCTTAATGCATTTTAAGCTTTGTGTATGCAATATATTTTATCTTGGATAAGTGAGGGCCGACTTAAATGAGCCGCTAATTATCCCAACCCAAATAGTTAGCACGGCACAGTGGCGAGGTGGTTATCACTGATGCCTCACAGCGAGAAGGTCTCGGGTTCGAATCCATGGGCCGACTGGGCCTTTCTGTGTGGAGTTTGCATGTTCTCTCCGGGTACTCCGGCTTCCTCCCACCATTCAAAGACATGCTCATTAGGTTAATTGGTGATTCTAAATTGGTCGTAGGTGTGTGTGTGAGTATGAGTGGTTGTCTGTCTCTCTGTGTTAGCCCTGTGATAGACTGGCGACATGTACCCCGCCTCTCGCCCGATGACAGCTGGGATAGGCTCCAGCAGACCCCCGCGACCCTTAACAGGAATAAGCGGATACAGAAGATGAATGAATGAATGAATGAATGAATGAAGGAATGAATAGTTAGCACCCAGCTATGGCCTGGCCTGCTATTTTGGTCTGAGAAGGTAGGTATTGAACTTACTGTCCTGTTGAGGAGGCTAAGAGAGCTAAATAAGTAGGGATGGCAGAGCAGTGAGGTTGGAGGGCCCGTGTGCGGCCGTTGGAGGGGGCAAAATCCACCATTGCTCTCTTAAATGAGCAGGGCATATGTGGCAAAAGTCAGAGGATTGCAGCAGAGCGAGCAAGCGAGTAGCTGTGGGTAAGGAGGAAACATGCTAGCTGGGGAGCTCGCTAAAGGTACGGCTGGCTGTGTAACTGTAGTATTTGTGTCGTGGTTCAGACCGCATCAACGGTAGCGCTGGAAAAAAGATTCAGAATTCAGCTCTTTTAACCGCCCACCAAAGACGACTCAAGAATCTAGACGTCTATTTAATCGGCTCAGCTGAGTCCTACCACATTTCATTGATATATAAACAGCACCATTCAAACATCTTACATCTCACTCGGCAGAGAAACAAAACGTACTTGACCACCAACAAGTGGCGCAAACTAAAGCACTCAGCCAGTGGTGGTTCTACATTGAATTACTCCCCGGGCGAGACCCCCTCTGAGCGCCCCCCTGCAGAAAGAAATGACACAAAATTTTCCGCAAACAGCCATGTTTTATTATAACAATATAAGTGAAACAGAAACTTATATTTCTCAGTTGCACAAATCCTTCAATAGAACATTTGAAAATCACACTTAAGAGAACCCAGTTATTCAACTACTGCAATTACAACAGGAAACACACTTTTTAAGGTGTTTTTAAGGTTCATCTTTCAAACTACCTACAGATATGAAAATTCTGTTGGCTAATTACAGGACACAACGTGATGGAAATAAATAATAACTGAACTTGTAACAGTTTTGTTGCAAAGCACAATCTTAGAGTGAAATTAAATCTGGTGTTTGTTAAGACGAATTACTGCAAGCATCATAGCAAAAAGGCTAACAAACGTATACCACAAATTAACATTAGCCCTTAATTCATGACATGGATACTGTAATCATACAGAGAGAACATAGCATACCTTCATCTTTTGCTCGTTTCTCCTCTTCTTTTTACCTAAATTGGGCACCTGATGACTTTGTCCTTTTTTCTGTCCATCTCTGCGTTTATTTAGCACTCGAAAATCAACAGATTTCCCATCCCCCAACACTATCACTCACGACCAGAAGTCAAGACTGAGACCCTGCGCCCCCCTCCCCTTTCTCACACATAGCTTCTGTGCACGGCAACTTCTCAGCAAGCAGGAGCAAATTGACAATGTCAGTAGCAGGTGTTTCCACCATTTGCCGCAATGACAGCTTGACAGCGACATCTCATGCTCCTCACTAGCCTCATGATGTTGTTCTGAGGCAATGCGTTCCACTCTTCCACAAGTGCTACACGCAGTTCTGCCAGGTCACGTGGGGGTGGGGTACGATCATCCAGTCTCTGCTTCAGCTGGTCCCAGACGTGCTCTATGGGGTTCAGGTCAGGTCAGGTCAGACATTCCTGGCCATACCATATGAGGCACTCCGGCTTCCTGAAGTCGAGCTGTGACAATTCTGGCACGATGTGGTGGAGCATTATCATCCATGAACAGAAAGTTGGGGTGTGCTGACGGAATTGGGGGATGATGATGGGTTCTATGATGTCTCTGAGGTAAGAATGTGCAGTGACTGAGCAATCTACAATAACCAAATCTGTTTTGCGCTGACTGGTGATGCCTGCCCAGCAGGCTTGTGCACAATTCAGAATTTCAGAATTGGCCGCCATTCAATTCATGAGCTGGAATTTGAATTGAATTGACTCCGCCCCACAGGAAGCTGAATTTGAATTGGAGTTGGAATGACAGGAAGTGGAATTAAATTCATGGCAATTCAAAGAAATTCCACACAGTCATACAACAGAAAGAATGTGTTGAATCTCACATACAATTACATTAATTTTGTAATTTAATAGCATAATGTCATTACACGTAACTAGTCAATCCTCAACCCTGCATACATTTTGTTCCAACATATAGATAATGATCAAATTCTTGATCATCATAAATTACTCCCTCAATGTTTGATTAGTTTTGTTCAAAATGTTATTTTCATTTCAAAGTAATCAAATAACACAAAGTCGTTGTAAATGCAGTTGTCATTTATTCCAATGCAAAACTCACTGAGCAACGCTGTTGCATCTAATTCTCAATAGCTCCTCAAATATTTTATCATTGAGTCTGCACCGTTCTGGTCTGAATATCTTTCCTGCAACACTAAAGATTCTCTCAACAGGTGCAGAGGAAGCTGGTATGGCAAGATATTTACAAATGACCTTTTAGGCCTGCTATTATTTTCCATGTTGCTGTTATTACAGGTGTTAAATCTATAAACGTTTGTAATCTGAAGTTGTAAGGGACTTCTGAAACTTAAAAAGTCCGGTGTTGACCATCAAATTGTGTAGAAAAGAAGCTTTCAAACAAATGTCCACCTCAAATTGTTTGGCAACCATTTTAAATACTTGGTTAAAGCAAAGCATTCTGGGATATGGAGTCACCTTCCATTGTGTTCCACAAAATTACAATTCCAATAAATCAAACTTAATTATGTGTTCTGTGACTAGAGCTTTTAACATTCATTGCTGGGGGGAAACATTTCCTGTTAATGTAATCTGTACAAGTAGTTCAAACTAATATCATTTATAGAATATGTAATGAAATCATATCTGACATATATTGTAAAGCTTCATTGTTAAACACTTCACTTATGTATATGAATTTCTTTGAATTTGTATTGAATTGCAATTCTGCTTCCTTTAATTCAAATTTGAATTGTAATTCTAGATCCTGTTTTTGACATCAATTCAAATTCAATTCAAATTCAAGAATTGAATTGGAATTTAGGAGTCATTCTCAATTCAATTCTGAATTGTGCACAAGCCTGGTAGCTGTGTGGCAGTTGCATAACGATGTCTGAGTGCATAGGTCCTTAGGTACTGGTCATCGTTGCGGTCTGTCACTCGTGGGGCTCCACTCCTGGGTCTGCCACAAACTCTGCCAGTAGTTCTGTGACACTTTGAGACACACCAAGTTCACGAGCAACATCTGACTGCCTGCAACCGACCCGAAGGTGCGCTATGGCCAGGTGGCGCTGCTCGTCCGTTAAGTGACGTCGTGTGTTCATGGATGTTTGAATGATGAACTTGGAATGACTTACTGACAATACCAGCTATTTATACCCACAGAATGTTGAAATTGATGCCACATTGAAAAGGGTTGTCTTTTAGTATTTTTTGGTATTGGCCCCAATATGTAAGGCACACTGTACACAGTGAGACCATTACGTGGAAAACACAAAATGAGGTGTGTCTATCACCCCAATACAATTGCCTCCCTATCCCAAAAATCTCTAAAGTGAAACAAACACTGTATGTATGACATCCACTGAGTCTCTCACAATATCCCTAACTTATTGTGAGTAGTGTATTTCTTGAGAGAGGGTGTCGTCAGGGGTGCCCCCTTAGCCCTACACTTTTCGCTCTTTTTATTGAGCCACTGGCTCAGGGGATAAGAGAAGATAAGGACATAACTGGTAGCCTAGAATCTAGACTGCCCCTAGCGGCAGCAAATTACATTTGCTTCCAGGGTCAGTCTAGTTACTCTCCGTTGACTTGAGATTTCGAAAAATCCAAGATGTACCGGACCAATCACGAGTCGGTGGGCAGGCTTAACATGATGACGACTGACCTGCGAGAGAACTATGGCTGTCTCCTTGTTGAGCTTTACCGTCTTCTTCCAGGACGAAGGCAGAAGCACCAAACGAGGTGAAAATCATTATAAATCGGGTCATGTCGAGAGCTGTAGTTACACGAAGGGAGTTTTGGTCGGTTCTGTACACGCCAGCATGCGGGTAAGCGGTAAGCGACTTGGACTTGTAGTTCGTTTAATTACGTATTTTCCATAGCGTTTTACTTAACTATCTTGTGACATTCTTGACATGTAAAATCATTTTTTATTCTGAAAAACAATATATGTATAATCCAAGGCACAAATCGATCGGGACCAGAAAATAATTTATCTTTCGCCATAGACTGCCGTTCATATTTTTTCGAAAGATAGGTCCCATGGAGGCAATCGGAAGGGGCGGGACTTCGGCTCTCTATAAGTTCCGTGAATTACGCTTGAATTCCCCATCCTGCTAGAACTACCAGAGCGATGGCTGCTGCTAGCGAACAACTTTCTTTCGAATCGGCTTTGGCCGCCACTCTGAAAGACTTGAAGTTAAGCTTTTCTCTGAGAAAGGAACTCTCTTTTCCGTCGCTCTGACTACGTCACCTTCTTCGTTGCTCTGATTGGTTGTAGCGCTATCCTATTGCGTGGAGAGGGAGTTTGAAAGACAACCATTTATCCCACCCCTCCGGTTGAGCCCTGTCCATGGAGAGTGCCCAGACCCTACATTTAATGTGGGTCTGGCTCGTCAGGCTACATAACTGGTGTATTGATTGAAAAAAACACAATATAAAATTTGTTTATATGCGGACGATATTCTTATGACCCTTAGCAACCCCAAAGTGAGTCTCCCTAAATTACTGCGTTTACTTGAAGAATTTGGCTCATACTCTGGTTATAAACTAAATTTACATAAAACCCAAACTCTATCCTTTAATCTGAAACCACATGAAAGCATTTATAGGACATGTAAATTTAAATTGACAGGTAGTATAATTAAATACCTTGGAGTACAAATACCGAAAGATTTAACAACCATTTATGACCACAATTATACTTATATAACAGCTGACATCAAGGCAGACTTAAGTCGCTGGTCATTATTACTGACAAATATGTACAACCGGATAGACATAATTAAGATCAATGTGCTGCCCCGTCTCCTGTATTTCTTCCAGTCATTGCAAATTGAGATTCCACCAAAGCAATTTATTAAATGGAATAGGTTGATATCTTACTTTTATCTGTGCAAAACAAAGACCACGGATTAGATTTCAGACACTACAGCTGCCCAAAGATAAAGGCGGAAGGGCCCTACCCTGTTTGGAAGATTATTACAGAGCAGTACAGTTGCGTTTCCTGGTCAGTTGGTGTGATCCTGAATGTGATGCAAGATGGAAGGATTTAGAACAAAATTTTATATGTGAACCTCTCCCATCTGTGTTGGGAGACAAAACCCTCTTGAAAAAGTACTTACCGGTTGATGAACTAACTAGCTGGACACCCTCTAACCATATGGTACAAATTCCTCAAAGAGTTTGAAAGAAATGCACGACTATTACGCTGGGTAGGGTTTGATACGGAATTCACACCAGCCGTACTGGACAGCAGGTTTATACATTGGACAAACCAAGGTATTACCTCATATTGCAAAATTTCTACTAATACTGTCTTAGATTCCTTTGAGTGTCTCAGGGAAAGGCACAATATGGAGAAACAGGATCTCTTCAGATATTTTCAATTGAGAGATTACTTTAATAGAAACATCAGAACTATTGGAGAAGAAGGAATGAACCTGATAGAGATATTTGTCAATGCTTATGAAGAAAACTCAAGCAGAAAATTTGTCTCCAGGATTTATTCAGCTTTTCAGAAGGACAGAGGTCTCTCCACAATGTATATTAAATCTAGATGGGAAAAAGACGCTAATATACAGTTAACTGACGATGATTGGTTAAATATTTGTAGGACTTTGTCCACTACCTCCAGCTCCAATCTGTGGAGGGAATTCACCTGGAAAAACATTCTAAGATTTTTATAACTCCCAAAATCAAAAGTTTACGGACCAATAACCCAGTTCGAGGATAATGTTAGAGAGTGTGTACTAATATGTCAGCTGGCCACTTTCACATATTCTGGGAATGTCCCATAATATCATCTTATTGGGAAGATGTTTTAGCAGCAATTGAATCGATAATCAATTTGCAGCCTGATCCCAGTTTCAGTGTTATATATTTAGGAAACATACCTCTTGAAATAAATAAACAAAATAGATACCTATTACAAGTATTATTTGCAAGTAACAAAAAGGCAACAACCAGAAATGGCTGAGCAAGGAGTGTCAGACAATTCCAGACTGGATAGGAATAGTTGAAGAAATTCACAACATGGAATGGTTAACATTTTCCCTGAAATACAATACTGAAAAAGGTGACCAATACTGGAAGAAATGGAGGGACTACATAGGTGAGAGATGATCTTAACACTGAAAGTATATTCTGTGTGGGAAAATTTGTATTTTTTATTTTTAATTTCTGCATTGGGACACTGAAATCTCGGTCTGGGTTATGAGCTCCTCTCTCTCTCTGTATAAATGTACATTTATTTCATTTTTATTTATTATGTTTTTCTTTATTTTCTGGTGATCTTGTGGACTGCAGGGAGGCACTGTGTACTTAAATGAAGAACTGTGTGCCTAAAAGCCCCTAAACTCGATCCGTTTGCCTGATGTTTTGAACAAAGCCTGCCATTGTGTTTTGCCGTAGATGACCCTGTCTGATGCACCTGTTCCGTGTGTATATTTGTATGTTTGTGTTTTGTTTTGTGTGTCACCGAAATTTTTTTTTTTTTTAAAGTTTTTTAAAAAAAGAACATAAATCACAGTAATTATTCTCCTATTTCTATTTTATGAATAACAATAAAAATTTGACAGCACAGTAAGTTTAACTATAATCCATTTATCCATTTTCATCCTCTTATCTGAATGGTCTCATTGGGTGTTAACAGGTTACGTAAGGTATTCCAAATGTCCAAACATTATGTACTGTACTACTGCTTTATACTCTTTTTATGGTTGATATTGCTACCTCATATTAAACTACCTCAATAAAATCTTGTACCAATTAACATAACAGTTTGTGCAGACATCCATGCAGGGTATGTGTTCACTGTGTTGATTCCAAAGTAATCACAAGTTCTGGATTATGACTTTTTTCATTAGATTGTGTTTTAGATAGATAGATAGATAGATAGATAGTTTCTTTATTAATCCCAAACTGGGAAATTCCTCCGTTGCAGCAGCAATGTACAGGCATTCAACCATACATAAATATAACAAGAGCTAAAAATCAACAATAAAAATATAGAACTAAAAAAGACAAAAAGTATACACTTAGCTACTTGGCGCCGTTGCTGCAGCTCCTGAGTGTTTTATCTGACCTCAAAGTTTCTAGCACAACTGTGTTGTTAGTCGTGTTGGATTAAGTCTCTTTTTGTGAAAACCTTCCACTGGTTTTAGGGAACATAAAAGTTGGTGATTTCTATACTGCAATTTACAGATAGTGTTTATCAGTTATAAATGAAGCTTTATTGTTTGGTCAGTAATTTAAATTAGTCAGGGTGGAGAGCAGCTAAAGAAGATAAAGTTGTTTTGTAACCTGGAGCAAAGGTTAATTTTTTTTTTCCAACAATATCTTTGTTTATTTTAACAGTTTAACAATCATGCACTGCGCAGAGCAAACACATCTGAACATACACAGCACACCCTAAAACACAGATAGAGAAACGCAGAGAAGTAGATAGATCTGAAATCCATTTACCTATCTTCGGTCTATCCACCTCCTTCCATGACAATGCAATGATTCTTTTGGCCAACAGCAGCCTATATCTAAAAATATCCTATGGTTTATTCTTATGTTGAAGGTAGTTGGGTATATACTCAATAAAAAGAGCTTAGGATCTAGAGGTATTCGTATAGTAAATATATCCTCAATATACTGTCTCACATCTTCCCAGAACCTTTTTATTTGAGGACATTGCAGAAACAGTAAAAAAGTGTGCCGTTTTCCTTTTCACATTTTATACAAATATCTGGTATGGCACTATTTTTTTATTATTTATTAAGTTTATCTGAACTGAGATATGTACGCATTAAACAGTTCAATGGTTAATTTAGGTTCATTCATTCGTCTTCTTTTTGCTGCTTGTCCTGTGTCCAGCACTGTCTGAGAAAATGGACAGCAGCATTCATGCAGTCATGAGTTTCACGATTGAGTGAATCATTCAGGCAGCTGTCAAGATATTTTTAAATTGAATTCTTATTTTGTCAGACAGTCTCAAATTAATTTATGAACAGTGAACAGGTAAAATAAACAGCTTTTGTACTACTATTGAGTTTAGATACTGTGCATACCTGATATGATTCAATTATTTTTTATATAATAGGAAAAATATTGATGATTCATATGTTGTCCAAGATCACAAAATCTTACAGCAGGTAAAGACTGTTATCATAACAACAGGCTATACTGTACATGAGTTACTTGCACTGAAGTTCTGTCTTACCAGCGCTATTGCAGGCGTTTCAGTATTTTAAGAATTAATGTAAGTTCTTCTACCACCTGCCTTGTCCACAAAATTACCTTACTAAGAGATCCTATATAGGTTAAGGTTTGTTTTATAAGAGGGTAAAAGTTTCAACATGTATATTACCAACTATGATAATAGACACTCTAAATAATCTTAATGCATTTTAAGCTTTGTTTATATAATATATCCATATCAGACTGATCAGAAAATAGCTACTAGTTGAGCCACGTGATTGAGCCTGAGAATCAACCGACACGTGACCAAGGTTTAGCATGAACTTAACCTGCTGTCATATTATGTTAATACTGATTTATGCAACCTGTCTGATGGTCCTTCCACTGGACATCCAATAGAAACTCCAGGATTTCTTTTGATACATGTTTATGATATCAAAGTCCTTTTACCCCCCTACTTACGAAACCTAAAATGAATTACACCCAAGCACTACTCACGTAACTTTTTATAGTGCAGTTAGATTTGGACTGTGTAACTCTCACCAATCATTTAACCTTGATTGTTCAATCAGATGAAGATATTATTTCTTTACTTTCTGTACTTTGTGTCATCTATTATCAAAAGTACCTTTGTGGTTTTCTCTAGCATCACTGACTGAATTGGCTACAAAATGGAACATTTTACTGACAGTGCAAGTACTCAGAATGATGATTTGTTAATCAATCAATTTAAAAGGTTACATGGAAGTTCCTTACAGAGAAAACATAATTATGAACTTATTTTCAACTAACACTTACACCTGTGTTCATTCTAAATGTCTACTCTACTCTCTGCCTCACTTCTTGAAAACATTTAACATTTAAACATTTTAAACCAGCATATTCCCACATTGTATTTCAAGGTCTTCTAGCATGAGTACAAGCTGAAAGCAGTTATCACATGTGTAAGTCCAGAGTCTCTCTGAACATATCACACAGCTGCAATAAAACACTGCAAACTTATATAAGTAATTGAATGTGATATTGATCTTAATAGTTTAACAACCCAGTCAGTAAAAAACACTATTGCTTTAAATACCATGGCTATCACTGGATAATTTCAGTCTATCCACTGAAAGCCACCATGAAGAAGCTCTTGGGGGTTTTGTGTGTTTACTTTTTGTGTTTTAATGGAAGTCTGAACAGCGGGGTGAATGGAGAGGAAGACAGGAAGCTGGACATGCAGGATGTTCGAGTCAGGTAAGAGTTTATTTGTCCGTCTTTCTCCCCCAAAGCACAGACCTTTTATTTTAAAAACACTTATGGCTTTCCAATTATTTTTCCAGTAATTTTTTAATGTTTTGTGTTTTTATGCACTTTTTTTCCCTAAAAGACGGAACATTCCAGACGAAAACAGTTATCAGAAAGTCTGGCAGACATTTGGAGTCCAGAGCACAGCAGAACGAGATCTTTTCCTTAAAGAATCATTCCCCACTGGATTTAAATGGGCCACCTCAAGTGAGTCCTTCAAGGTTGAAGGTGCCTGGAAAGAAGGTGGGAAGGGAGAGTCCATCTGGGACCGTTTCGGTCATGAAGGCCTAGCCTTTGCAAATCAGACAGCTGACTTAGCTTGTGACAGTTACCACAAGGTGGATCACGATGTCTACCACCTGCGAGGTCTTCAAGTCAACACCTACCAGTTTTCCATCTCCTGGGCCCGTATTTTCCCTTCAGGCCACCGAGGCAACCATTCGGAGAAAGGGGCTCTCTACTATGACAAGCTGATCAATGCTCTCATTGAATCTGGTATAGAACCTGTTGTCACTCTCTACCATTGGGATCTGCCTCAGGCACTCCAGGTCTACGGTGGATGGACCAACACTTCCATTGTTGAAGCCTTCAAGGACTATGCAGACTTCTGCTTCTCCAGATTTGGAGACAGGGTGAAGACCTGGAACACATTCAGCAGCCCTTGGGTGGTGAGTTATGCTGGGTATGGCACTGCTGAGCATCCCCCCGGTGTAAACAATTATGCGGTTTCTTCTTATCAGGTGAGAGTTATGTGATAACTATAATGAAACTCTATGTGGTTTAATTTTTGCAGTGATGCATTAACTTATAATTTGCTTTTGCCTTTTCAGGTCACTCACAATATGCTTAAGTCCCATGCTGAGGCCTGGCATGTCTACAATGACATGTATAGAAAGACACAAGGTGGGAAAGTGGGCATTGCACTGAACTCTGACTGGGCTGAGCCTGCAAACCCCTCCACACCTGAAGATGTAGCAGCTGCAGATCGTTATCTGCAGTTCATGCTGGGCTGGTTTGCACATCCCATATTTGTAAATGGAGATTATCCTGAAACACTCAAAACGCAGGTTGACAAGAAAAGAAATGAGTGTCCAGGCTCTGTGCCTGCAGTTCTTCCAGTTTTTAGTCCCTCTGAGAGTCAGAGGATAAAAGGTGCTGCTGACTTTTTTGGATTAAACCATTATACTTCTCGTTTGGTCAGCATCAGTAATGGTCGCTGTGCCGCTAGTCCTCAGGGGGTTGGTGACTTCCAAGCACATGTGGACCCCTCATGGCCTTCTACAGCCTCTGACTGGATCTATTCTTCACCCTGGGGACTTAGAAGGCTTCTAAACTACATTTCCACTGAATACTTGAATGTTATGAAAGTGCCTATTTACATAACTGGGAATGGGATGCCAACAGAATACAGTGGGGACAGCCTGAATGACACCAGCAGAATTGAGTACATGAGGAGTTACATCAATGAGGCCCTGAAAGGTCAGTGTTTGGAATATGTCTGATAATAAATAATTTGTTAAACTGGGATGGATTAATTCTTACTTTGTGCTTTATGTGCATCCATTTCATAGCAATTACCACTGATGGAGTGGATGTTCAGCGATTCACAGTGCAGTCACTCATGGATGGATTTGAAGGAAAACAAGGCTACAGCCAAAGATTTGGTCTTCACCATGTCAACTTTGAATCTCCAGACAGACCGAGAACCCCAAAGCAATCTGCCTATTTCTACACCCAGCTTATCAAGAAAAATGGTTTTGGTTCACTCAGATCTAAGGTTTTTAAAGGGATAGAAATGCCACTTACCCGCCGTTCAGTAGATTTACCACCATCAGAGGTTCCAGCTAAATCAAAGGTTGTCTGGGAAAAATTCTCACACCAGTCAAAATTCCAGAGATCAGTGTATCACTATGGCACTTTCCCAGAAGGCTTCAGTTGGGGAGTTTCATCTTCAGCCTATCAAATTGAAGGTGGATGGAACGCTGATGGGAAGGGGCCCAGTGTCTGGGATGTCTTCTCTCACAAACCTGGCAATATCCTCGGTGATGCTACTGGAGATGTAGCCTGTGATAGTTACCACAGACTTGATGAAGACCTTTACATGCTGCGAGCTATGAGGGTGAAGTCTTACAGATTCTCTTTGTCCTGGTCCAGGATCTTTCCTGATGGTCGGCGTTCCTCCCTGAACCAGAAAGGTGTTGACTACTACAACAGACTCATTGATGGCCTCTTAGAATCTAATATCACCCCCATGGTGACACTTTATCACTGGGACCTCCCAAAGGCCTTGCAAGACATCAGTGGATGGGAAAATGTTCAAATGGCCGACATTTTTAATGACTTTAGTGACTTCTGCTTTGCTACCTTTGGCGACAGAGTGAAATTTTGGATGACCTTCAACGAGCCTCACACAATTGCGTGGTCAGGTTATGGAATTGGACAGATCCCACCAAATGTTAAGGAACCAGGAAGTGCTCCGTACAGAGTTGCACACAACCTGATCAAAGCACATGCCAAGGCCTACCACACATACAATGACAAGTATCGCACAACCCAAGGTGGTTTGGTATCCATTGCCCTCAATACTGAGTGGATTGAACCTAGAGATGTCAATGATATCCGTGAAGTGGTGGCTGCTGACCGCGCGTTACAGTTCCAAGTAGGGTGGTTTGCACACCCCATTTTCAAGAATGGTGACTATCCTGAGGCAATGAAGTGGCAAGTTGCAAACAAAAGTGACCTCCAGGAGCTTTCAGAGTCAAGACTACCTTCCTTCACTGAAGAAGAGAAGAAATTAATCAAGGGAACTGCTGACATGTTCTGTATAAATCATTACACGACAAAGATAGTAAGCCACATTACAGCTCCATATACGCCTCCTTCCTATGAATCTGACGGGGACTTTAAACTAGACGAGGAGACCGATTCGCCAACTACGACCTATGGTACATGGAGAGCTGTAGCATGGGGCTTGAGAAGACTCCTTAACTGGATCAAAGAGGAGTACGGAGATCCAGACATTTACGTTACTGAGAATGGAGTCGCTACATATTATACGACCAGCTGGGATGATATTGAAAGAGTGTTCTACTACAAGACCTATATCGATGAGGCTCTCAAAGGTGCGCTGCTATAAACAGATTTCATAAAATACATTTTATGATTACCATAGCTGTTTTACATTTTGATAATTAATTTTTGCGTGTTTGTTTTAAAAGCCTCTCAACTTGATGGTGTGAGGGTGAAGGGCTACATAGCAACATCTCTAATGGATTCTTTGGAGTGGCGGAATGGATACGACTTTAAATTTGGGCTGCACCATGTAGACTTCAATAACCCAAACCGGCCGAGGACACCCAAGTACTCCGCTCATTACTACTACCACATCATGAAAGATAACGGTTTCCCTACAAATCTTGAGGAGAAGATTTATGGACATTTCCCGAAAGATTTCATCTGGGGTACTGCTACAGCCGCATACCAGGTAACTGTTGAAATGAAGCCCTGTCATTAATCCTTGAATTTCAAGTACTGTGTTTTCATATATTGATATCTGTCTTATACATTTGCTGTTTACAGATTGAAGGGAGTTGGAGAGCAGATGGAAAAGGTCTCAGCATCTGGGATACGTTTTCTCACACTCCAGGGAAAATCATGAATCATGACACTGGGGACTTGGCCTGTGACAGTTACAATAGAATAGAAGACGATATTAATTTACTGAAGCAACTTAAGGTGTCCCATTACCGTCTCTCCATATCCTGGCCAAGGGTACTTCCTGATGGCACCACCAAACACATTAATGAGGCTGGAATCAACTACTACCACAGAGTGTTGGATGCACTCCTTGCTGCAAATATCCAGCCATGTGTATGTATGATTATTTCCAGCATTTCAAAAAAAACAATAGCCCTGTAATGGTAAATTGTTCAATTTGATAACCATAACTGTTTTTCCTTTGCTGTCAGGTCACTCTGTATCACTGGGACCTTCCGCAAGCTCTGGAAGACATCGGGGGCTGGGAGAATGAGACTATTGTTGACAGATTCAAGGAATATGCTGACCTAATGTTTAGCCGTTTTGGCCCCAAAGTGAAAGTTTGGATCACCATTAATGAGCCGTTCAATGTAGCCTATATAGGCTATGGACAGGGAGTAGCTGCTCCAGGTATGTTTTAAGTAGTTTTTTTGGATCTGAATTCTCTGTATTTACATAATAGCATTAGTACTGAGCATGTTTTGTTAGTGCTATCAAGTGACAAGTTGTTTAGAAAATGTATTTACTAAACAACAGTGTTGGCCCTGCAGTTTGTCATTGCTTTGAAACAAAGTGTACCTTGTAAACCAGTTATTGGCCAAATCATGGTATTTTGTAAACCCTAATAACAAAAAGCATCCAGCATTTTGCCTTAAAATGTGTCTATTAACCTGTCTGTCTTTATAGGGATCAGTTCCCGTCCAGGCACTCTGCCCTACATTGTTGGGCACCACCTTATTAAAGCACATGCTGAGGCCTGGCATGTCTACAATGACAAGTACCGGGCCCAACAGAAAGGCATGATCTCCATTTCTGTTAACTCCGACTGGTCAGAACCCAGAAATCCCTATAAGCAGGAAGATGTTGATGCAGCAAAGCGTGTACTGCAGGTATGCCAATTCCTTGATTATTTAACAAAATATTTCTGTGGCAGTAATCTCGAACAGACTTTTATTTTGTCTCTTTTTGCGCAGTTCTTCATTGGGTGGTTTGCCCATCCTGTATTTAATGGCGACTACCCTGAGATCATGAAGACAAACGTTCGAAAGCAAAGTCTGGCTGGTGGTCTAACAACATCTCGGTATTTAAAGACTAAAATTCAAACCAGAAATAGAAATAATGATAGTTAAAAATAACTTGATGATTTTCTAAGATTGTCCTTTGTATATTAGCCTTTAAAAGTATCTATACAAGTGTATGTTTAGTACAGTTAGCGCAAGTGTTACAAATACTGCTTTTAAATTTCCATTTCTTAAGTATATTTTCTTCTCCATTGTTTTAGGCTGCCTGAGTTTACTCCAGAGGAGATTAAGAGAATTAAGGGTACCCATGATTATTTTGGATTCAACCATTACACCAGTGTCTTGGCATTCAATGTGGACCATGGAAACAATCAGCACTATGAGGCAGACAAGTAAACAACAATACCATCACCTTTAATCTTACTTTAAATGCTGACTCAGTCAAATAATTTCTTCCATTGCTGTGCATGCTATTGGAACTTTAATATCCAACTGATATGACCTTCATAGGGCTGCAGGGCAAATGTCTGATCGTACCTGGCTGGAAACAGGTTCTTTCTGGCTGAGGATGGCACCATTTGGATTCCGCAGAATACTGAAGTTCATAAAGGACGAGTATGGAAATCCACCAATCCTTGTAACAGAGAATGGTGTGTCAGAGCACGGCCCTGTTGACCTTAATGATACTCACAGGATCTACTATTATGAAAAATACATCAACGAGGCATTGAAAGGTAACGAGACACTCTATTCTGTATTCTTGAATATACTTAAGACCAGGACAGAGAAGGGAAGGGAGACATACAGACATATAATGATGTGTCACATAAAGTATGGCTGCAGTAAAACAATTTGTGGCAATTTTTTCTAATAAAAATTGAAACATGTGTATTTGCAGTTTTTAAAGAGGATATTTGTGTTCTTTCAGCTTACTTACTGGATGGCGTGAATGTCATTGGTTACACGGCTTGGTCACTAATGGACAACCTGGAGTGGGGCAGTGGCTATACAGAGAGATTTGGTCTTTTTCACGTCAACCGCTCAGACCCTACGCTTCCTCGAATCCCCAAGACCTCGGTATCGTTTTATACCACAATGATAAAATGCAATGGATTTCCAGACCCTGCCTTAGGACCTAATGACTGCTTGGACCCTGAGCCTGAAGGTAAACGGAGTCAGGCTATTTTTATTAGAAAGTGGTTTTACTGTCCTAACACAGCAAATAAGTCTTCCCAAAATTATGTAAACTGAAAAAAAGGTTGTTTGTTCGAAATGAAAATGACATCCTTGGTGCTTGTCTTTTGTGCAGGAACAACTAAGCCAACAATTAAGCCAACCACTGAGAGTGCCGTGTATTTCCTGGGTATGAAGCTCTCCATCAGTGATGCTGAAGTCGGACTCAACACCACATTTGCTCTACTGATTGTTGCAGTGTTGGGAGCTATTTGTTTATCCTTTTTCGTCTTTAAGGCAAAAAAACAGTCTAAGAAAAAGCAGAATTTTGAAAGTATAGGCTTGGAGAACAAATTGTAACAGTGAACAAACACTGGTGTAATGGAAATCCTTATCATAGACACATAAAGACCATTTAATTGAAGGCTTTAACAGCCTACTTATGACACTCTATTTATTTGATATGTTTAACATATTCAGTGGGCATCACCTGCATTACATTGTGAAACAAAGCAAAAATGATGTCCAAGCATATTGTTACTCTATGAAGTCATCATCTGTTGTGCTATTCAACAATACCATTTATTTTCTGTTAATAATCCAATTTCTCATGTGAAAGAATTTATTTAAAAGGATAAATATTATTGTGATGTTTAGATCACAATCCCACAGTGTCTTGTGTGTGAAGGTTCAGTCATCCAGGTTATGGTACATTAAGAAAAAAAAAAAAAAAAGCCTCTTCAGTTCTCATACACATGGTGTCCTCAGAAGATCCTCTTTAACCTGGAGCTGTGGGGTGTAGAAATCGCTCAATGCCACTAGAGGTCACTGTAGGATTACACTGAGTCTTCTGAACACCTGGAAACCTGGCCTTCTAATTTAGGTTTATTCATTCATTCATCTTCTGTGACCGCTGGTCCTGGAGCCCGGAGCTAGCTGTCATCGGTTGAGAGGCGGGGTACACCCTGGACAGGTCGCCATTCTATTGCAGGGCTAGCACAGAAAAACGGACAACCATTCACTCTCATCTGCACACCTATGGCCAGTTTAGAATCACCAATTAACCTAACAAGCATCTGTTTGGATCTAATTTAGGTTATTTTAACTAAAACAAAATTGTTTTATAATGGAAATGATTTTATTAATTACAAGATATTGCACCTTTAAATCTGGAAGATGTTAAGGAGTTTCTAACCTTTGTTGTCCAAACTGATGTAGTGTTTTAGACATGGAGGATGTAAGTCATAGATAACAAAACAAGAATTGTATACCGATGTACTGTAATACTGATCACCTTATCCAAAATAAAGATTTTTCTGTTTAACATTCTACAAAAAGTAATTGTTGTTTTTGTTTGTTTTTTTATTTGAAACATTTGACATTTCTTTGGGAATTTTCACTAGAAATGTGGCATCTGTTGTACAAAAAACTAACAAAAAAAAAAAAAACTGACTACCAATTACTATCAATACAAAATGTTTTGGCAAAATTGGTAAAAAAGAATGACTTGAGATGACAATATTTGAGTTGATACTAATGGGGCTATGGGTCTGGTTCAGAATATGAAACACTGGCATCTTGTTGGAGCTCATTAAAGATCATAGAAATTCAGAGTGGGTGATTTCTACAGTGAGGCATGTAATAAATAGAGCTGATAAATTATAAGAGAAGCTTCATCCTACACTTAGTAGTTTAAATTTGTCAGAGGGGAGAACATCTAAAGAAGATAAAATTGTTTTGTAACCCGGAGCAAAGGCACCATATCCATGGTCAAGGCTGGCTGCAGTGGGTTAATTTAAAGTGATCTGCTTCCAAGTCAAATAGATAAAATCATTAGGCACCTATGAAAAATAGAGGAGGGGAATTGAGCACTATAGTCACATGTTTGATACAACTGTCACAGCTGATACAGAGAGTATTTTATCAAGACAATACTTTTTAGTGACATACACACTGCTGAGACAACTATGAGCCATCAAAGTCCAATATTTTCAGATCTAACACATCTGAACCACAGAGGCTGGTAAATGTCATTTATTTATTGTAACAACGTTGTCTACATGGGGCATAATGCTTGTTGTAACTATCACATGCCAGAAAAGTACCAGCTGTTTCGCTCCACAGAGACAATGTCAAGATTTCTCTCACATTGTTGAAATGTACATGGGATAGTGTTGCCTACATGGCAAGAGGAAAAGGGTATTGGTTCAGTTTAACATTCTGGGGAAGCATTCATAAAATATCTTCTTATCTGGTAATGCGAATCCATTGTTCACAACCTGGTAATAACTGTGAGATGAGTGTCCTCGGCCAGTTTGTCTTCAAATAATCATTAAAACCTTAGAGCCAGAAAACTTTTTGATTTGTCAGAAATATGATGGGATAAAGATAGCATTTAGGTATTAAAAAGAAAAAAAAAATAAAGAAAAAAAAATAAATCTTTGGACACAGTATGTAATATGTTCCACGTAATAAGGTAACTGGTGATCATACCAACAAAATCAGGTGTACTGTGTGTGTCTAATGTGTATTGTAAGGATGGCCGGTGTAGGTGGAGCAGGCTATAGCATCAGCTCCAGAGTAGCTAGTCAATGAGTCACCAGACGACAGAAAGAGGTTTCCAACTTGGTACTTTATTCCCTGTTTAGTTGAACTTTCACCATACAAAGGTTGGTGTCCACGGCGTCTGCCATCACACATGAGCAGTAGAATATAATCTGTACAAACTACACCACTGTAACTGGGGAGAAGAGGAAGCTACACACAGAGCGCAGTGACTGTAATGGTGGAACAGTGTGAACTCTAAGTAAATGTGGATCTAAGTAAATCATCGGGGTGAATCATATTAACACCAGCATGCTAGATTAGGTAACATAATGACCACTATTATCTAAACAAAATGGTTGAAACTGTTGAAATGGATGTGCAGACTCATCAATGTACCAAAATGCTGATACTGTAATAAAATAGCTGTTGTCTTTGTCATTATCATGACCTTCGTGACATGTGCTATTAAACCATATCCTTTGAAGCACTGGTATAAATACAGTACAGTAATGTAAACATAGTAATATGTTATTATTACTAATTACATGTCATGACTGTACATCTAGTAAATGAAAACATAAGGAAATAAACAACCTAGTAACTAGTACTAACAACCATTAGTAATGAATATTTAGACTCTTATTTATACTAACATTCTATCTTGATGGCCTTATTTGTACTAAAAAAAAGTCCTGTCCCTAGTGTATTGTCAATACAATAACTGTCCATAAACTTTTATAAGAATTTAAAAATATAAACCCTGTGAACCCTGTACTTCTGCCCAGTGGGACACTGTAAAACAGGTGGGACATAGTTATGCAGATGTCATGGTGCTGCCACTCACATGTGAAGTTCAAGTCCTTGAGTGATTATGCAGAAAGTTTGAAGTTTTGTGGTATTTCTGTTATGAAAAATTGAAAGGCAACACTGTCTGAAAATAAACGGCTGAAGCAGTGAGGTTGGATGGCCCGTGTGCGGCCGATGGGGGTGGGCATCCGTGGATTTGTGGCAAAATCCACCATTGCTCTCTTAAATGAGCAGAGCATACGTGGCAAAAGTCAGAGGATTGCAGCAGAGCAAGCAAGCGAATGGCTGCGGGTAAGTAGGAAACATGCTAGCTGGGGAGCTCGCTAAAGGTACGGCTGGCTGGGTAACTTTAATATTTGGGTCGTGGTTCAGTCCACATCAACGGTAGCGGTGGAAAAAAGATTCAGGATCCGGCTCATTTAACCGGCCACAAAAGACGACTCAAGAATCATGAATCTAGACGTCTATTTAACCGGCTCAGATGAGTCCTACAACCAAAATAACATCAAACTGCTCAGTCATTTATATGGGCGTGGTGGTTTCTGGGAACGGGAACTACAAACACCTGAGCTCTGATGTTCCTGTATGTGTTTATATTATGTTCTTAATTTCTTTTGTAAGAGTCCAATTAGGGCTGGGCGATAAAACGATAACGATATCGCAATAGACACGTGATCAATATCAATAGAAAATACGTTCAATAGAATGTTCGATAATTTCACTTGAACTCCATTAGAGAAAAATAGGATGTAGGCAGAGGAAGGGCTTTAGCCTCTCGACCTATCATGGCCCAGCTAAGCCAGGTTGGTGGCATTAACACCACCAACAACAACAAAAAAAAGAACGGTGTGTAGTGAAAGGAGAATATGAGTCCCACTGCGCGAGAGGAAGTAGATAAAAAAGGAAAGGTCACGTCACCAGTTTGGCAATATTTCGTTCGTTTCTCTGCGTATTGTGCGTAAGTGAGTGAGCGTCTGAGTGCCTTGGTTTGCTAGTGGTCAAGTCGGGTAGTACGTTTTGTTTCTCTGCCGAGTGAGATGTAAGTTGTTTGAATGGTGCCGTTTATTGATTATATATCAATCAAACGTGGTAGGACTCAACTGAGCCGGTTAAATAGACTCTAGATTCATGATTCTGGAGTCGTCTTTGATGGCTTCGTCTTTATATGAGCCAAATCTTTTTTCCACCGCTAGTGAATATTAATTAAAAATGAATGAAAATTAAATGCTATTGAATATGTCATTGTTATCATTTCTAAAATATTAAAGTGACGGATAAAAATTGGTTATGGCGGGATTTTTATGACCCTGTCAATCAAAATGACAGACAATGGAAAAAGTCTAGTGCAACCTCTGATCAAGAGGTACACGGCAGCAGTGCCATATGACAAAACATCAAAGCGATATAAAG
Organism: Chelon labrosus; assembly: GCF_963514085.1. Classification (NCBI taxonomy): domain Eukaryota; kingdom Metazoa; phylum Chordata; class Actinopteri; order Mugiliformes; family Mugilidae; genus Chelon; species Chelon labrosus. Next base: position 25,677,739 of record NC_140341.1, read on the forward strand.
AAATAACGGATGTAGTGGCTTATCATTTAGTGAAAGACATGCTCTGTCTGGGTGGAATAGGTTAAAAAAAACGAATCAATAATTATCGATATCGACTGATATGAAACACTTATATCATGATACATTTTTCAGCCATATCGCCCAGACTAAGTCCAATATTTGATTGTTTTTTAACAAGAATTAAAAAAAAAAATTTCTGTTGAGATGTGATTGGATAATAGGAGGAGCCACTGAGATATTAGGCGCGTTCGACTTGATGCAGATCTGTCTGAGTCTGACTTGAAGTGATGCATGCTGGGATGAACGCAATGCATGCTGGGATGGACGCAATGCATGCTGGTTAGAAATCCTGTCCGACTTGAGTCAGACGGGGAGGGACTTACCACTACGTCACCATGTCACATGACCTTAAAATATCGCGGGAGTCTTCGCCTGCAGACAGATCTTGCAGTTGCTCTCCAACGAACTGCACGACCGGAAACCCGCCCTCATGACGTCAGGTCAAAGACGTGATTGGGCAGTTTGGGAGGAATCTCCTCATGACGATTTTGACGTTTCTCGCTTCGTTATGTTGGAATATGCGAAAATGAACAGAAATCGAAGGGATACCTTCTTATATGTGATTTCTGCAACAATGGTAGGCTGGCCTACTGAAAACGTTGTACATCTGACTGCAGTTCAATGCAGTGTTCATTTCTTCGATTAAACAGTTAAAAGGCATTTTAAACATGTTGGTAACAGTAGAATAAGAGAGATAATGGACTTCACTCCATTAGACTATCGCAAAATAAACGCATCACGAGCTTGAATAGCCTGGGCTATTGGCTCAACTGTCAGCACGCTCGCCTCCCGATCCGAGGTGCTGCTGGTTCGAGTGCGGGCGTGTGCAGAGCTCAACACAACGCAGGTTACATTCTAAGGCTTCGCGTTGGGCCGTTTTACCATCTAGAACGCGTGCATTCAATTTGTAGAAGTGTCGTCCATTATCCTTTACTTATATCGTAGTACTGCTTCTTCAGTATCATCCTAAATTGGTTTAGTGGGTAACGCGTCAGTCTGGCGATCGGCCGTCCGTAGTTCAAATCTTGTTAACGGTTAGTAGGTTTTTGGGGTTCTTCTTCACACCTGTCTGTCCAAAAATGAAAACAAATGGCATTTAATCTCCATCTCAATATCTTTCTGTGAATTCGTTTCATGGTTGAGTTACAGGTGCTAAACGACTTTGGGTGTAAAAGTAAATATTCAAATAAGTAGCCTAATCAGCAGTTCATTTTCGTCAAGATTGGAGACCAAAGCACTATGCTACTTAATCCTTATTCAGTAGATTTGCTGCTATTCACAATCCTTTGCATGCAGCATGCTTGTTGTAACACGGGTATAAATTCCGGTAACTCCAAAGGTTCTATTTCGTCGGCAACAACGAATGCAAACACCGCGAGATCCGCCATTGTTTACACGAAGTTGACCGTGTCCGACTTGTCTGCAGCCGTTTTATGCTCCACCCCTACAGTCGGCGTAAGATCACGCTGACGTAAGCAAGTCAGACTCAGACAGGCGCAGACAAGTCGAACGCGCCTATTGTGATTTTTGTTCTGTCATTGCAGTTTAGTAGGATTGTCTTTTTAGCAACTGTTAGAGCAATCAATATTGGTTGCTCACATTTCAGTGACGGTTCAACTACAGAAAGGTCTCCTAGCAGACATATAGATGGGGAGGCTGGAATACTGGGACCTACAGCTAGTGATAGTGTATTGATAACATTTGTCCAGAGTTTCTGAGTCAGTGGGCAGAGCCAGATGGCGTGAAAGTAATCGTCTATAGTGTTTGTTGTGCAGTGTGAACAGATGTTATTTTCTACCATTGCCATTTTGTATAATATGTTTTTAAGTGTACTTTTAAGTGTAACCAAGGACTGTTATTGTAAATGCATATCTAGGTTGTAATATTTTTGGTGGTTTGGAGTAGGGATGGGTGATAAGGACTAAAAATTTTATCCCGATAATTACTGGTATTTGTCACGGTGACGATAAAAATGACGATAAATAAACACCAATTCAGCCTAATCTTTTTGACTATAATGCATTGGCAAGTTTTATCTGAGTTGTTTTTTTACCGGACTCTTTGAATGAAGTCGACGCTGCTTCTGCATCCTTGCGCATTTTCTGGCTTTCTTCATATTCTTGTTTGTGCTTGTGTTTGAGGTGGTGGAACAAATTAGTGGTGTTACTGTCCTTTTTATGCACTATTTGTTAGCAAACCTTGCATGCTGTAATTTTCTGCTCCGCATCAGACTTTTTAACCCCTTCATGCCCAGTGTCGCGAATTCGCGACGCACTGTTTCTGTTCAGACTGCAGCCGAAATAACGCATGTAATACTCCAATGTCAGTTTGTGAACATTCAAAACATTCCTAGGAAACTTTTGCAAGCACTAGTTTCTCGTAGGACCGGCCGGAGTGGTAAGCAAAAATACAAATATTTAATTTCTTTATATAATTGAAAAAATCAAGTCAGGCGTTAAAACCAAACCAGTTCCAGATAATGGAGGTGGAGCCTCGTTTAGGAACGAGCTCCTTGCTGCCCAGCGTATCTGCTCCACCTTCCGCCATTGTGAATTTGTCAATATTCCATACGTGTTGGGCTGCGAGTGTGTCGGGCACATATATACGTCATCTATGGGAATTTATCGTTTTTATCGCGGGATGACATATTCTTACCGTGGGGAATGTTTTTGACGATATATCGTAAACGATGAAATATCGCACATCCCTAGTTTGGAGGTCCCTTTCCCAGTCTTTCACAGTTGGCAAGAGTTTATTGTCTGTGTTTATTAGGTTTTTGAAAATATTTTTTTCTGGGTGGATAATAGTTTTATTTGATTAAACAATGGGGGCATTTGCAGAGTGTTGTAAGTGTTGGGTTGTGGTCCATTCCACATCAACAGGGCGAATCACAAGACCGTAACGTTTCAATTAAGTTTGACTGTTTTCTCTGATTGCTGCAAAAAAAGGGACTAGGTTAATTTCTGGATTGTTGAAAGTCACTAAATGGTGGGAAGTTGTGCAGTGGCAGTGTGGAGGGGGTGGAAAATGAGCTATATTAATGGCGACATCTAATGCTACGCATGTATTGTCCTTAAACAATTGGTTCAGTAATATAGAATAGCATATTTCTTTTTAATAAACCTGCCATTTTAAAAGTAAAGTATGCAAAGTTAGTACTAAAAGTCCCATGAATCTGATTATTCCCTGTTTCCTTTTGATACCTTTCAGGGCCTACTTACGGAAATTCTCATAATGTGTTCTGTAAAGTTCATTCAGTTTCACTTCTTCCCATGACAATAAATGTGAGTTACATAGGAGGGGCATATTCTTGATGTATTTGAGTTTTTTTTTCCTAAATCTAAAGAGAGTCATGTTCAGCCAGGAGGAGCCAGTTTCAGTACGGATAAATCCAGAACATTTGGATATTGGACTGGACATTAAGCTCAGGATCAGTTTAGCATATAACTGTCTTGAAATCTTTTGCTGTTGAATACAAAAATTAAGCTTTCCAGGGTCATACAGCATACGTTTCCTTCTCCTAAACATATAGTTACATGCGCTATGGTGCTTATTTGATGGTTTAAACTCTTACTCGGGTAATGGAAGGTACAAAAAAGCAGTCATCAAATGTTACACCACTTTTCATTATTAGCCAGTTACCTCCATAATCCTGCTGATTTCCCAGTTCAATGGAGAACGGAAGAACCAAGGTTGAAGCTGAAGTAATCATGAGTCCCTTTGATCCTCTTGATGGCCTCTGGGGTGAACTCTGAAGCTTGCATTCTATAAGAACATTTCTTACATTACTGTCATACCTTAGGCCACTTTAAATTCTGCTGCTAGATTTGTGAATGTTAATTTGTGTACACCTTAATAATACTGTGTTTCAAGTTTATTTCTGTGCTGGTGATGGTCTTGACCATTTTTCTGTTGTTTAAGGAGACCTGTAGCAAGGCCTATTTCATAAATGACTGTCACAAAGTTATGATAATCTGTTGGAGATGAACTATAATCTGTTGAATTCTTGATAATTCTGAAAGAGGGGAAAAAAAACATGGCAGACCAAGGTATTGTGTTGACATCTCTGTTTTCTACCCTTTTCTACCTTTCTAACAGTAGCGGTTTTAGGCATGGGTGAACCGGGCAGCCACGAGCAGAATATAAAGGTATGCTATGTTCTCTCTGTGTGATTACAGTATCCATGTCATGAATGAAGGGCTAATGTTAATCGGTGATGCTTGCAATGCTTATACAACAGCAATTCGTCTTAACAAACACCAGATCTAATTTCACCGTAAGATTGTGCTTTGCAACAAAATTGTTACAAGTTCAGTTATTATTTATTTCCATCACATTGGGTCCTGTAATTAGCCAGCAGAATTTTCATATTTGTATGTAGTTTCAAAGATGAACATTTGCCATTTGCTACAACTCTATTTTCAAACATAGTTTAACCAGTCATAACTAAAAGTGTGCCAAGCATAGAATTCGAGGCAGTAACCAAGGAGCTAATTGTTCCTCCCTGAAAGATAGATTAATATAGCGTCTAATGACAGACATTTAGCATCTTCTAAGAAGATCTCCAACCAAATCGATAGCCTCTCCTCCTTCTTCCATCGTGGGCTTAAAAAATAGCTATCAAAACGTTAAGGGGGACGATTTGCTTGTGCAGCTCACAAGAGATGAACATGAACTAGTAGCTTGGCTTGAATGGAGCGGCTCACTGACCCACCAATCAGAGGACACGCAACCATAGGCGACTGAGAAGGCCTAAGAATACGAACTTGAAATGTGATTGGTTAAAGGAACAGCGTCAATGTGTTTCAAGCGTCAGCTGCCTGCAGTTTTAATTGTGAGGGCCCATGCAGATTCCTTTGACTCCGGCAACACATGATGGCTGAAATATGATTGTATAAAAGCTCTAATGCAAAGTTACACTGCAAAATCTGAGAGACAGGAAGAAGTAAAGGCACAGACTGGAAATAAGAATAAAAATAATTAGCTATTGGGAATAATTTAATAAGAATAATGGGAAAATATTGAAATGTAAGTCAGTGATTTTGATAAAGTTTAGGCCAGCAGAGAAGGCTTTGCTGACCCTGATGGCCCACCACTGCCTCTGTTATTTAAATTCTTTTATCAAGAATTACAGAGTGACCTGAGTTTTGTTCAAAAGTTTTACTTGCAGCAAGGAGTTGATACATGCACTGTAGCAAATACCTAATTGACTGACAATAGAAAGGTTACATTCACTTTTATAAAGTAGGTCCTGCCCTAGACACGGTCACAGAGAGACAGCCTTGCTAGGGAGACAGCCTTGCTAGAAATCAGCTTGTATTTTTCAAACAGCCCCCCTCTTATATGCAGGTTTTCCGTGGAGTCATAAAAAGTCTTCAAATTTTGAAAAAAAAAAAAAAAAATTGATAATGCCAATTTAAGGCCTTAAAAAGTCTTAAATATGAGCATATTTTGTGTTATAGGTCTTAAATTACATTTTGTCAAGTCTTAAATCCTTACGTCCATTTACCGCTTCATTCGCATTGTGTTCAATGCGTCGGTGGCATTCACAGTTGGTTCCAACTATGCTGGTACTGTTACTATTGTACAAGTGAACTGGTATGACTGAATACTTATTTGTTCGATTGTTCTTTAAATAAAGTTTGGAGAAAATTTTTAAAAAAAATTCACAGTTAGTTCCGTGTGTTCTGTGTAGTTCTTTATTAAATATAACTATTAGCAGTACGCCGAAATTAAACTACAAATGAGACCTGGAAGTGGAATCTGGTGTTCAGCCCGGTTTGTAATGTGTTGCTGCACCGGGCATGGTGCAGCCGTACAGCGCAGGCTTTTTTTCGTCACGTAACGTTTGTTAGCGTTATGGATTTTTGCCTCCTTTTGGATTCGATACTTCTTCTGTCACATGAACCTCATTGTCAACTTGGGAAATGGGCAAAATGTAAGTTTAATGATTGCTGGCTTTGTAACATGAAGTTGGAGAGAAGCAGCCACATTTGCTAGTAGTATGCTTCAACAAGTAGCAAGGCAGGAGACGAAGTGGAGGGATTTCCGCACAATACATTTATTAAACAGAACCATGTAAAGCCAGGTCTCACGGCATATTACAAAATATAATAGCAGATAATAAAACCTTCGTGGCTTGTAGCCTTCACCAGCGTCCACATTACGGAGATGGAGGAAGTCAAAAAAAAAGGAGAGATAGATGCAACAAGAGTGACACCTGCTGAACTAAGCGATGAAAACAAAGGAGGCGGCGCCGTGTGGCGTAAACTGGTAATGCTCCATGTAATACTCTGGCTGTTACAGCTTGAACGAAATGATTTTCTTGTTTGGCTGAACTGTGTGCCGAACAATCCTTATAAGGCGAACAGCAGACTCTGATTCTGCTGCCTCATCATCATAAAGTGACATGCGGGGAACACCCCTGGCTGTTTCAATGCTCGAAAATGGCACACCTGGGACACGATAAGGATCCGTGATATATAATCTATTTAAAGTGCGCAGTAAATTCTGACGGCCTGAAATCACCACTGGCTCTATACATTTTTCCTCAGTTTTCCTGCCAATATGGCGGTGTCAACAAAGAAAAAGTCACGTGACGCCCGGAGCTCTATAGCGGTCAACAGCGATGTGTTTCAAAGCCATTTAATTCCATTGAAATACATTACAAAACTATGCATGTTACATTGGATGGAGGAAGTTGGGACATGTCTCAATGCATGTTAAATCACATCTAGAGGGTAGCTGATAGTTGAATGACAATACATTTTGTTATTTTGAAAGTAATTCTGGGTCTTTCTGGGATTTTTCTTATTTTATGTACTTCGAGTAGGTCTTAAATTTAACCTATAATGGTCTTAAAAGGGTCTTCAAAGTCTTAAATTTCACTTGCTCAAACCTGCAGAAACCCCGTATATGGGTTACTTGGATCCACCAAATCAATACGGATGTTGATTGAATTAAGGAGATGAGCATGAGCATTTACCAGGTTGTCATCTGCAATATACTTCTAACCTACAATGCATGAAACAGCTGGGATTTACACTGTCAAGTTTGTCTACTGCGTCATGGCTTCCCAAACTCGAAAAAGGAAGGACTTGACCAGACTCAGGATTTCACTCAGTCTTCCGTTTATTGAAGCAATAAACAATTAAGGTGAAAAACCGGTAGCCCTTTTGATTTAGTCCTTTTCCCCATGCGCTGATTCAATTTCAAGGTGCTTCTTTAGCTTTTGTTCTGCTGTCTTTCATCTCGTTTCACTGTGCCGAATGGTGCGGCTTTTTTAACATATGGTGCCGATTAGTCCACTTCCGCTCACCTGCTGAGGTGCGCCGCAGAGCAGCACGCCCACTGTTACGCATGCGCACGCAGCAGCACGCTGGTCACTGCGCAGACGCAGCACGCACGCACGTATGCACGCACGCAGCCACACCTCCAGGCAGATCGCCGCAACACCTCCCACTCGATCTTTGCGTGGTGTCGCTCGGAAAGATCGCACCTTTCAGGCGAACTGGTTCCCCTTGAATTGATCCTCCGCTGGGACGAGGACAACGAGGCGTCGGACGTCTCGATGCAGAATGGTACCCTGGAAACCGTTCTCCTTGGACCTGGATTCTTTGGCGTCTGGAGTCTTCACCTGAATACATCCACTTGGAGAGACTTTCACATGGACGTCCCGGACGATGCCTTTGGAGTCTGCATTCACACCGACAACTTTTGCTAGCTTGAACTGCCCCCTTAGTGCATTTTGGTCACAGAGCCAAACTATGTCTCCAATGGCAACGTTTCTTTCTGCAGTATGCCACTTGCTGCGGACAAACAGGTTTGGACCTGCAAGTTGGCTCCAGGGCCTCCAAAAATAGCTAACTTGAGTTTGTATCTCTTGCAGCCTTTTAAAGGGGTAGGTGGTGTAGTCGAATGACCTGAAATCTCCACTCTGTGTAGCTCGACCGAGCAACAGGGTGTTTGGAGTGATGTATCGAATGCGGTCTTCACGGCTCTGGATTCTAGCATCAATAGGTCTTTCATTAGCAAGGTTGGCAGCTAGCTTGAGCACTGTCAGGAATTCACTGAAGGTAAGGCCTTCTCCTCTACCAAGACTTTGGAGAGCTCTTTTGGTGACCTTGACAGCAGCCTCTGTGGCACCATTTCGGTGAGGTGAATCAGCTGGAAGGATTTTCCATGTCCAGTAGGTCCCATTTTTGGCTGCATATTCTTCAAGTGACTCTTTACTTTGTTGACTCAGGTAAGTGTACATCTCTTCCAGGACAGGTTTTGCTCCGATAAAGTTCGTACCTGGATCGGACCAGATCTTCTGGGGATGGCCTCGGATAGAAGTGAATCTCTGGTAAGCAAGTAGAAAGCTCTCTGTTGTTAGGGTATTTGCCAGTTCGACATGGATGGCTCGACTTGACATGCAGCAGAAGAGCACACCCCACACTTTCATGCTCACTCTCCTCTTGACATCATCCTTCACTTGGTATGGTCCAAACAGGTCGACAGACGTGAACTGAAATGGTGCAGCCGGACCCGACCTCTCTTCAGGCAAGTTCCCCATTATTTGCCGACAGGTTCTAGCTTTTGCCTTCTTACAAACGACACACTTGTCAACGACTTTTTGGGCAATAATTCTTCCTTTGATGACCCAGGCTTTCTTTCGGATCCGCAGCAAAGTTCCTGCCACCCCATCATGTCCCTCACTGTGTGCTTCCCGGGCTAGGAGGGTGGAGATCCAGGCCTGGAAAGGTAGCAGGGGAACAGCTTTGCGATCCTCTCTGAAGGTCTGGATCCTGCCACCACACATCAAGAGTCCACTTGTTTGATCTTTGAAGACAACTAGTCTGTCAGTTGTTGTGTTGGGAAAGTGAACGCCATCTTGTGCTGCCAGGCATAGGTCTCGGAACATGTCTTCTCTTTCATTGATTGTGATGACACCAGATGAAGGTACTGCCTCCCACTTTTCCTGATCACCAAACTTGACACCCAGGAACTTCTTTGCTGCTCTCCAAGTCCACGCTATCGTCCCGACCAGCCGTCTTAGATTGCTGAAGCGTGTTTCATCCAACAGCTTTTGGACTGCTGTTCCTGAAGGTGGTCTACTCAACTTGGGCTCTGTCTTTTGGACTCTGATTAGATCTTGTGCTTTCTGATGACTTCGGGTGAGAACTGCGACAAATGTTTTCTTCTGAATTTCTGTGATATTGTCTCTTGCTTGTGCAGTGACGTCTTTGGCAGATTTTTTCGGCCACTCACACTCAGGAAGTTGAAGAAACTTTGGACCTGACTGCCACTCGGATTCCTCAGTTAAGTCATCAGGACTGGCCCCTCTGGTGATGATATCGGCGATGTTCACTGGTCCTGGAATCCACCACCAATCTCGGACGTCGGTGCTGCTCTGGATCTCGCCAACGCGGTTTGCGAAGAAGGTCTGGTAGCCATAACTCTCACGTTGTATTGCGCCCAAGATGGTCTGACTGTCGACAAGATGGTACCACCTCTCGACTTCAATTCGGCAGTGTTTCTGGAAGTAGTTCTTCAATCGGGCTGCAAAGACTGCTCCGCACATCTCTGCTTTCACAGGGTCACCTTTGTGGTCGAGAGGGGTCAGCTTGGCCTTAGACTCGACTAGCCTCACGTCGACACCATGGCTGCAGTTCCAGCGTAGGTACAGAACAGCGCCGTACGCGTGCTCACTGCCGTCAGAGAAGGTGATGCCGCTTGGTCTTACACATGGATCTGGCGGTGTCAAGGGTCTGGTGAATCTGAGTTGGCTCAGGTCAGCATACTCTTCGAGGAGCTTTATGGCATTTTCTCTGAGTTCTTTGGACAAGGGGGCATCCCAGGTGTCGTCTCTGCAGTACACTTTTGCTTCTTGAAAAGCTCTTCGGATCAGAATGGCTCCCTTTTGTTTTGCAGGAGCCACCAGGCCAAGTGGATCGTAGAGACCAGAGACTTGGCTTAACAATTCTCTTTTGGTGAGTGGATCTGGGGTTTGTCCTCTCACTTCTTCTCTCAGTAAGTCCTGACCGAGGCGCATTTTCTTCTTTTTCTTGGAGAAGTTCACTGCAACCATAACATGTAGCTTGTCATCTTCAATGGCGTAACCGAGGCCGAGGGCTTTGTTATCCTCTTCAGTGAGCTGGTTCGGCAGGATCATGGTCTTTGACTCCATCTTCTCACCTCTCGGCCCTTTCCTCCCACTTTGATCGGAGTAGACCCAGGGCTTCATGAAGAATCCTCCAGCTTTAAGGATCTGCTCGATGTTAGACGTGAAGAGTTTCAGGTGGTCAAGGTTGTTGTGAGATGTCAGGATATCATCGACATATGCGTCTTCCTCCAGCACACGTTTCTCCTCTTTGAGGTGGCTGAATGGAGGCAAGTTGGCGGTCTCTCGCATGGCGACTTGGGCAATGCAACCAGCAGGTTTGTCTCCGATGTTGACTCTTGTTATGGCGAAATCTTCTATTTCAGCATTTTCAGTGTCGCGCCACAGGAACCTGTGCAGGTGGACCTCACTCTCCTCCAACCAGACAGAGTTGTACATCTTGCGGATGTCACCAAGAGCAGCAAAGACACCAGCTCGGAACCTCAGCAGGACAGCTCTGATCGGGTTTAGGACGTCAGGACCTTTGATCAGTATGTTGTTCAAGCTCAGGCCTCTGTACTTCTGGCTGCTGTTCCATACTAGCCTCACTGGGGTGGAGACTGAGTGTGGATTTGGTGCGATCAGGTGACTTATGTACCACACTGGCCCAGTCCAGCTCTGCAGAACTTCTTTGGACAGTTTCACTGCAGCTCTGCGATTAATCATGTCATGTACTTGTGAAGCGTAGGCCGTCTTCCAATCTGGTTCCTTTGCCAGCTGCTTCTCTGTTCTGTGGAATGTGGCTTCAACCGCTCTCCTGTTGTTGGGTAGAGATGCTGGATCTTCTGTCCATGGATACTTGGCATGCCAGTGTGGTTCAAGGCTGTGGTGGTCTCCGTTCACACACGTCAAGCCATTTCTCACCATCTCCATCTCTCTTTCTTCAGCCAGTGTCATTTCTTTTCCCCCGGGTTGGCAATTCCCGCAGCGACATCCTCCACATCTCGGCTCACAAGCGGCTCCAATGCTTTCCCACTTCCACCACTTCAGAAAGTCTTTGCTGCAAGTGGCTGTATTGGACTGGTTATGGGGATGATCGGGAGACTGGCAGGAGACTGGATCTTTATAGGCGAGTTCACTGTATTTTACTGCTGCAGTTCTCATGGATCTTGCGAAGTGTGTCTTCGATGTATGTGCCATTAAAGTGGCTTCTTTGAAGAGGTCTGGGTGTGTGCCTCCGATGGTCTTGCCGAGCGGGCCGTCCCAGAGCACCAGGTCACCGACAGAACGAGCTTTCTGGGGTACCAGCTGGCCTTCTTTGTGGCTGATCAGAAGTTGTATTTCTTTGGGTCTTGTGAGGTCTTTGAGGGGAACATCCAGGAAGATCTTCTGTAATTTGATGGCTGGAACATGTCTGTGAACTTCTGCAATTTTATCAAGTCCATAGCAAATTAGTTGATGTGACTTCAGAGTCCCTCTTGGGGTGTTGACACGTATTTTGAGGAGGTAGCGCTTAGTTGAGACAGACACCTTCATCCCTCCGACGCCGTAAACCACCAGTGTCACGTCTTCACTTCTGAGGTTCAACTTGTTTGCAGCTCTGTGCGTTATATAGTTTGTGTCTGATGCCAGGTCAATGAGGGTCCCAATTCTTTGTCCATCGTTGGCAGTGACATTTAGGAGCATCAAGATCACTGGGTACTCACTTAAGCCGTTTCCCTCCAGAAGGCCCCTCTCTGCTGCAGTGGAGTTGTATGCCCTTGATGCGACGTTGCAGAAGGCGTGTCGACACTGCTGCGCCAGCTCAGGTGACAGTTTGGAGAGGAACTCTTCTTGGGCTTCGGTGTATCTTTTTCCCTCAGCTCTCACTGGACTGGATCGGACTGTTCTTTGGAACTGGGGTCTGGCAACTGGACAGAGAAGATAGTGATGTTGGTCTTTGCACTCTGGATTCCCACACAGGTATGTAGTTTTCCTGCAGTAGTCGCCGTTGTGGACTTCGAGGCATCTCTTGCAGGCACCAAGCTGTTGTGCTGCATCCCTCTTCTCCGATGGCTTAAGGTTGGTCCTAAACCTTCTGCAGAAATACAGTTACTTTCTGTGCTTTGGGTCCCCACAAATGATGCAGCCGACCGTTTCACTGCTGGACTTGGTTGTCTTTGTTCTGGCATACTTCAGGAACTTTGTCTTTTCCTTGGAGGGTTCGACGACATCTCTCAGTTGATCATAATTGTTCATATATGGATTCTTGTGATTTCAGGAACGTGATGAGCTTGTCGAAGCGGTTCTGGTGGTTAACAGCGTTTCCCTTGTCAGCAGCATAGGTGAGCCAGTCTTTCTTTAGAGTCTCTGGGAGCTTGCCTTCAATGGATTTAGTTACTAGTGGGTTCTTTATGGCATCCGCATTGTTTAGTTCATTTAAATCATAGAGGGCCTTTTCCACAGTTTGGATGAGCTCTATGATTCTCCTTGGATGGCCGCTCCTGACTGGTGGAGTTGCTTGTAGCTCTTCGACAATCTCGAGGGCGATGGTGGCTTGGTTCCCAAACCGGTTCTCCAGGACTCGGAAGATCTCGTCTGATGAGCTGTATGTTGACAGCCGTAGGTCTCTGGCTACCCTCTCGTCGAGGCTATCAAGCAGTTGAAATTTCTTCACCTCTTTGGAACCAGTCGGTTCACCTTGCTTTTGTAGAGCCTCCCATTCTTTCCTCCATCTGTAGTAGTCTCGCTGGTTGCCGGCAAACTTTGGTAGGGCTGTGGCTTTTAGCTTTATCGCTGCCACTGGGGCTAAGCTGCGGTTTGACATGGATTCTCGCTCAGTGTCCGTTTTTATACTTGTTGCTTTGATGAGGGTGGCCTTCTGCGACACCAGCTTGGGAAGGTGCACCTCGAGCTCTCGTACACGGAAATCAAAGTCTTTTTGCTCGGCAGGTGGAGCCCAGCGGTTCCAGTTCTGGTGCGCTTCTTTTGCCTTGTGCACCAACTTCTCTAGGTGGGTCAGCATAAACTCATAGGCCTCCAGAGTTGTGTCTGGCTGAGTGGAGGAGACGTTCCTGCACTCAGCCTCTGCAACTTGTAGAGCCAGGGACAGTTCTTTTTCTCCATATGTGGCCCAGAGTGTCTCTCGAATTAGGAGTTTAACTTCTTTAGTCTTTTGCTCACACTCTCTCCCCGTCTTCTCTATGTCAGTTTTCTGTAGGTCGCTCAGCTCCTCTGCAGTAGCTGCGTTGCACTCTGCCATGTAAGCGGCCTACATTTCATCGTTTGCTTCCATGACTCTGGAGCTCTCCAGCGTAAGCTTCTTGAAGTTCTCCTTTAACTCCTCCATAGACATCTCCATGTAGGTCCTTGTAATGCTATTGGCAAGACGGGAGAAAAGTCTCTTTACTGCGGTCCTCTGTAGTTTCAGTTCATCGAGTAGCTTTGACTCGGCCATTTTATTTTCTTTGGCTGACGGACAGCAGGCTTTATCCTCCAGGCCCCCAGGTGGAGTGTCCTCCCTCTCGGTTGTGGCTGCAAGTGGAGTCTTCGCTGGTCACTGGTCACTCAGCGGTTTTTCACTGTCAAGTTTGTCTACTGCGTCATGGCTTCCCAAACTCGAAAAAGGAAGGACTTGACCAGACTCAGGATTTCACTCAGTCTTCCGTTTATTGAAGCAATAAACAATTAAGGTGAAAAACCGGTAGCCCTTTTGATTTAGTCCTTTTCCCCATGCGCTGATTCAATTTCAAGGTGCTTCCTTAGCTTTTGTTCTGCTGTCTTTCGTCGCGTTTCACTGTGCCGAATGGTGCGGCTTTTTTAACATGTGGTGCCGATTAGTCCACTTCCGCTCACCTGCTGAGGTGCGCCGCAGAGCAGCACGCCCACTGTTACGCATGCGCACGCAGCAGCACGCTGGTCACTGCGCAGACGCAGCACGCACGCACGTATGCACGCACGCAGCCACACCTCCAGGCAGATCGCCGCAACACTGACGAAATATAGTATGTGTTTTGCCGTTCTAAGAATGGGATCTGTAAGTTAAAATCTATTCCCTCATACACCTTTGAAAACTAGGGGAACACCACTGATAAAACACAAGTAAAATATTAGAACATAAATCACAGTAATTATTCTCCTATTTCTATCTAAGTGATAACAATAAAAATCTGACAGCACAGTAGGTTTAACTATAATCCATTTATCCATTTTCATCCTCTTATCTGAATGGTCTCATTGGGTCTCAGTTACATAAGGTATTCCAAATGTCCAAACATTATGTACTGTACTACTGATATATACTCTTTTTATGGTTGATATTGCTCAGATTAAACTACCTCAATAAAATCTTGTACCAATTAACATGACAATTTGTGCAGACATCCATGTAGGGTGTGTGTTCACTGTGTTGATACCAAAGTAGTCACAAATTCTGGATTATGACTTTTTTCATTAAATTGTGTTTTATCTGACCTAAACGTTTCTAGCGCAACTGTATTGTTAGTCATGTTGGATTAAGTCTCTTTTTTGTGAAAACCTTCCACTGGTTTTACGAAGAGTTGGTGATTTCTATTCTACAATTAATAGATAGTGCTTATCCATTATGCTTAGTCTTTAAATTTCTCAGGGTGGAGCTAAAGAAGATAAAGTAACCTGGAGCAAAGGTTAATTTATGTTCATTCATTCACCGCTTGTCCCGTGAAGGGTTTGCCGGGGGGAACTACAGCCTATCCCAGCTGTCATCGGGCGAGAGGCGGGGTACACCCTGGACAGGTCGCCAGTCTGTCGCAGGGCTAACACAGAGAGACAGACAACCATTCACACTCAAATGCACACCTACAGCCAATTTAGAATCACCAATTAACGAGCATGTCTTTGGAATGATAAAATCATCTGCTTAATCTCTGAATCCTTTGTCTTTGAACTTCACTCCCAGTGGCACATAAGAAAATAAGAGGGCAATTGAGCAATACAGTCACGTGTTTGATACAATTTTCGTAACTGATACAGATCCATTTGTATCATTTCATGAGGATTTGTCAAAAATGGGATGTCCATGTACTTTTATAAGAATTTAGTAACTGAAATGAACCAGCTTTTGGGTGATTATGCAGAAAGTTTGAAGTTTTGTGGTATATCTGTTATGAAAAATTGAAAGGCAGCACTGTCTGAGAAAATGGACAGCAGCATTCAAGAGTTTCACGATTGAGTGAATCATTCAGGAAGCAGTCAAGATATTTTTAAATTGAATTCTTACATTTTGTCAGACAGTCTCTAATTAATTTATGAACAGTGAACAGGTAAAATACACAGCTTTTGTACTACTATTGAGTTGAGATACTGTACATACTTTATATGATTCAATTATTTTTTATATAATAGGAAAAATATTAATGATTCATATGTTGAATGTTAAAAACTGCGTCTCACCATTCAAACTTTCATGTGGTCCAAGATCACAAAATCTTACAGCAGGTAAAGACTGTTATCATAACAACAGGCTATACTATACATGAGTTACTTGCACTGAAGTTCTGTCTTACCAGCGCTATTGCAGGCTTTTCAGTATTTTAAGAATTAATGTAAGTTCTTCCACCACCTGTCTTGTCCACAAAATTACCTTACTAAGAGGTAATAAAGGTTTGTTTTATAAGAGGGTAAAGTTTCAACATGTATATTACCTACTATGATAATAGACACTCTAAATAATCTAAATGCATTTTAAGCTTTGTTTATACAATAAATCCATATCAGACTGATCAGAAAATAGTTACAAGCTGAGCCATGTGATTTAGCCTGAGAATCAATCTGCATGTGACCAAGGTTTAGCATTAACTTGACATGCTGTATGTCAGGTTAAGTAAATACTGAATTATGCAAATTGCCAAACTCCAGGATTTGTTTTGATTGATGTTTATGGAATCAAAGTCCTTTTACCCCCCTACTTACGAAATCTAAAATGAATTACACCCAAGAACTACTCACGTAACTTTTTATAGTGCAATTAGATTTGGACTGTGTAACTCTCACCCATCATTTAACCTTGGTTGTTCAATCAGATGAAGAGATTATTTCTTTACTTTCTGTACTTTGTGTCATCTATTATTAAAAGTACCTTTGTGGTTTTCTCTAGCATTACTGATGCAATTGGCTACAAAAGGGAACATTTTACTGGCAGTGCAAGTACTCAGAATGATGATTTCTTAATCAATCAATTTAAAAGGTTACATGGAAGTTCCTTACAGAGAAAACTGTCATAATTATGAAGTTATTTTCAACTAACACTTCTTACACCTGTGTTCAAAAACATTCTAAATGTCTAATCACTGCCTCACTTCGTGAAAACATTTAACATTTAAACATTTTAAACATATTCCAACATTCTATTTCAAGGTCTTATAACATGAGTACAAGCAGGAAGCAGTTATCACATGTGTAAGTCCAGAGTCTCTCTGAACATATCACACAGCTGCAACAAAACACTGCAAACTTATATAAGTAATTGGATGTGATATTGATCTTAATGATTTAATAATCCAGTTAGTAAAAAACGCGATTGCTTTAAATACCATGGCTATCACTGGATAATTTCAGTCGATCCATTGAAACCCACCATGAAGAAGCTCTTGGGGGTTTTGTGTGTGTACTTTTTTTGTTTTAATGGAAGTCTGAACAGCGGGGTGAATGGAGAGGAGGACAGGAAGCTGCAGGATGTTCGAGTCAGGTAAGAGTTTATTTGTCCGTCTTCGTCCCCCAAAGCACAGACCTTTTATTTAAGAAATGCTTATGCCCTTCCATTGATTTTTCCAGTAATTTTTTAATGTTTTGTGTTTTTATGCACTTTGTTTTCTAAAAGACGGAATATTCCAGATGAAAACAGTTATCAGAAAGTCTGGCAGACATTTGGAGTCCAGAGCAGAATGGAACGAGATCTTTTCCTTAAAGAATCATTCCCCACTGGATTTAAATGGGCCACCTCAAGTGAGTCCTTCAAGGTTGAAGGTGCCTGGAAAGAAGGTGGGAAGGGAGAGTCCATCTGGGACCGTTTCGGTCATGAAGGCCTAGCCTTTGAAAAACAGACGGCTGACTTAGCTTGTGACAGTTACCACAAGGTGGATTACGATGTCTACCACCTGCGAGGTCTTCAAGTCAACACCTACCAGTTTTCCATCTCCTGGGCCCGTATTTTCCCTTCAGGCCACCGAGGCAACCATTCAGAGAAAGGGGCTCTCTACTATGACAAGCTGATCAATGCTCTCATTGAATCTGGTATAGAACCTGTTGTCACTCTCTACCATTGGGATCTGCCTCAGGCACTCCAGGTCTACGGCGGATGGACCAACACTTCCATTGTTGAAGCCTTCAAGGACTATGCAGACTTCTGCTTCTCCAGATTTGGAGACAGGGTGAAGACCTGGAACACATTCAGCAGCCCTTGGGTGGTGAGTTATGCTGGGTATGGCACTGCTGAGCATCCACCCGGTGTAAACAATTATGCGGTTTCTTCTTATCAGGTGAGTTATGTGATAACTATAATGAAACTATAATGTGGTTTAATTGTTCCAGTGATGCATTAACCTAATAATTTGTTTTTGCCTTTTCAGGTCACTCACAATATGCTTAAGTCCCATGCTGAGGCCTGGCACGTCTACAATGACAAGTACAGAAAGACACAAGGTGGGAAAGTGGGCATTGCACTGAATTCTGACTGGGCTGAGCCTGCAAACCCCTCCAAACCTGAAGACGTACAAGCTGCAGATCGTTATCTGCAGTTCATGCTAGGCTGGTTTGCACATCCCATATTTGTAAATGGAGATTATCCTGCAACACTCAAAACGCAGGTTGAAAAGAAAAGAAATGAGTGTCCAGGCTCTGTGCCTGCAGTTCTTCCAGTTTTTAGTCCCTCTGACAGTCAGAGGATAAAAGGTGCTGCTGACTTTTTTGGATTAAACCATTATACTTCTCGTTTGGTCAGCATCAGTAATGGTGGGTGTGCCGCTAGTCCTCAGGGGGTTGGTGACTTCCAAGCACATGTGGACCCCTCATGGCCTTCTACAGCTTCTGACTGGATCTATTCAACACCCTGGGGACTCAGAAGACTTCTAAAGTACATTTCCACTGAATACTTGAATGTTTTGAAAGTGCCTATTTACATAACTGGGAATGGGATGCCAACAGAATACAGTGGGGACAGCCTGAATGACACCAGCAGAATTGAGTACATGAGGAGTTACATCAATGAGGCCCTGAAAGGTCAGTGTTTGGAATATGTCTGATAATAAATCATTTGTTAAACTGGGAGGGATTAATTCTTACTTTGTGCTTTATGTGCATCCATTTCATAGCAATTACCACTGATGGAGTGGATGTTCAGCGATTCACAGTGCAGTCACTCATGGATGGATTTGAAGGAAAACAAGGCTACAGCCAAAGATTTGGTCTTCACCATGTCAACTTTGAATCTCCAGACAGACCAAGAACCCCAAAGAAATCTGCCTATTTCTACACCCAGCTTATCAAGAAAAATGGTTTTGGTTCACTCAGATCTAAAGTTTTTAAAGGGATAGAAATGCCACTTACCCGCCGTTCAGTAGATTTACCACCATCAGAGGTTCCAGCTAAATCAAAGGTTGTCTGGGAAAAATTCTCACACCAGTCAAAATTCCAGAGATCAGTGTATCACTATGGCACATTCCCAGAAGGCTTCAGTTGGGGAGTTTCATCTTCAGCCTATCAAATTGAAGGTGGATGGAACGCTGATGGGAAGGGGCCCAGTGTCTGGGATGTCTTCTCTCACAAACCTGGCAGTATCCTCGGTGATGCTAATGGAGATGTAGCCTGTGATAGTTACCACAGACTTGATGAAGACCTTTACATGCTGCAAGCTATGAGGGTGAAGTCTTACAGATTCTCTTTGTCCTGGTCCAGGATCTTTCCTGATGGTCGGCGTTCCTCCCTGAACCAGAAAGGTGTTGACTACTACAACAGACTCATTGATGGCCTCTTAGAATCTAATATCACCCCCATGGTGATACTTTATCACTGGGACCTCCCACAGGCTTTGCAAGACATCAATGGATGGGAAAATGTTCAAATGATTGACATTTTTAATGACTTTAGTGACTTCTGCTTTGCTACCTTTGGTGACAGAGTGAAATTTTGGATTACCTTCAACCAGCCTCACACAATTGCGTGGTTAGGTTATGGAATTGGACAGATCCCACCAAATGTTAAGGAACCAGGAAGTGCTCCGTACAGAGTTGCACACAACCTGATCAAAGCACATGCCAAGGCCTACCATACATACAATGACAAGTATCGCACAACCCAAGGTGGTTTGGTATCCATTGGCCTCAATACTGAGTGGATTGAACCTAGAGATGTCAACGATATCCGTGAAGTGGTGGCTGCTGACCGCGTGTTACAGTTCCAAGTAGGTTGGTTTGCACACCCCATTTTCAAGAATGGTGACTATCCTGAGGCAATGAAGTGGCAAGTTGCAAACAAAAGTGACCTCCAGGAGCTTTCAGAGTCAAGACTACCTTCCTTTACTGAAGAAGAGAAGAAACTCATCAGGGGAACTGCTGACATGTTCTGTATAAATCATTACACGACAAAGATAGCAAGCCACATTACAGCTCCATATACGCCTCCTTCCTATGAATTTGACGGGGACTTTAAACTAGACGAGGAGACCGATTCGCCAACTACGACCTATGGTACATGGAGAGCTGTAGCGTGGGGCTTGAGAAGGCTCCTGAACTGGATCAAAGAGGAGTACGGAGATCCAGACATTTACGTTACTGAGAATGGAGTCCCTACATATTATACGACCAGCTGGGATGATGCTGAAAGAGTGTTCTATTACAAGACCTATATCGATGAGGCTCTCAAAGGTGCGCTGCTATAAACAGATTTCATAAAATACATTTTATGATTACCGTAGCTATTTAACATTTTGATAATTAACTTTTGTGTGTTTGTTTTAAAAGCCTCTCAACTTGATGGTGTGAGGGTGAAGGGCTACATAGCAACATCTCTAATGGATTCTTTGGAGTGGCGGAATGGATACGACTTTCAATTTGGGCTGCACCATGTGGACTTCAATAACCCAAACCGGCCGAGGACACCCAAGTACTCCGCTCATTACTACTACCACATCATGAAAGATAACGGTTTCCCTACAAATCTTGAGGAAAAGATTTACGGACATTTCCCAAAAGATTTCATTTGGGGTACTGCTACAGCCGCATACCAGGTAACTGTTGAAATGAAGCCCTGTCATTAATCCTTGAATTTCAAGTACTGTGTTTTCATATATCGATATCTGTCTTATACATTTGCTGTTTACAGATTGAAGGGAGTTGGAGAGCAGATGGAAAAGGTCTCAGCATCTGGGACACGTTTTCTCACACTCCAGGGAAAATCATGAATCATGACACTGGGGACTTGGCCTGTGACAGTTACAATAGAATAGAAGACGATATTAATTTACTGAAGCAACTTAAGGTGTCCCATTACCGTCTCTCCATATCCTGGCCAAGGGTACTTCCTGATGGCACCACCAAACACATTAATGAGGCTGGAATCAACTACTACCACAGAGTGTTGGATGCACTCCTTGCTGCAAATATCCAGCCATGTGTATGTGTGATTATTTCCAGCATTTCAAAAAAACAATAGCCCTGTAATGGTAAATTGTTCAATTTGATAACCATAACTGTTTTTCCTTTGCTGTCAGGTCACTCTGTATCACTGGGACCTTCCGCAAGCTCTGGAAGACATCGGGGGCTGGGAGAATGAGACTATTGTTGAGAGATTCAAGGAATATGCTGACCTAATGTTTAGCCGTCTTGGCCCCAAAGTGAAAGTTTGGATCACCATTAATGAGCCGTTCAATGTAGCCTATATAGGCTATGGACAGGGAATAGCTGCTCCAGGTATGTTTTAAGAAGTTTTTTTGGATCTGAATTCTCTGTATTTACGTAATAGCATTAGTACTGAGCATGTTTTGTTAGTGCCATCAAGTGACAAGATGTTTAGAAAATTTATTTACTAAACAACAGTGTTGGCCCTGCAGTTTGTCATTGCTTTGAAACAAAATATACCCTGTAAACCAGTTATTGGCCAAATCATGGTATTTTGTAAACCCTAATAACAAAAAGCATCCAGCATTTTGCCTTAAAATGTGTCTATTAACCTGTCTGTCTTTATAGGGATCAGTTCCCGTCCAGGCACTCTGCCCTACATTGTTGGGCACCACCTTATTAAAGCACATGCTGAGGCCTGGCATGTCTACAATGACAAGTACCGGGCCCAACAGAAAGGCATGATCTCCATTTCTGTTAACTCCGACTGGTCAGAACCCAGAAATCCCTATAAGCAGGAAGATGTTGATGCAGCAGAACGTGTACTGCAGGTATGGCAATTCCTTGATTATTTAACAAAATATCTCTATGGCAGTAATCTCGAACAGACTTTTATTCTCTTCTCTTTTTGTGCAGTTCTTCATTGGGTGGTTTTCCCATCCTGTATTTAATGGCGACTACCCTGAGATCATGAAGACAAACGTTCGAAAACAAAGTCTGGCTGGTGGTCTAACAACATCTCGGTATTTAAAGACTAAAATTCAAACCAGAAATAGAAATAACGTCAGTTAAAAATGACTTGATGATTTTCTAAGTTTGTCCTTTGTATATTAGCCTTTAAAAGTATCTATACAAGTGTATGTTTAGTGCAGTTAACACAAGTTTTACCAATCCTGCTTTTAAATTTCCATTTCTTAAGTACATTCATTTTCTTCACCATTGTTTTAGGCTGCCTGAGTTTACTCCAGAGGAGATTAAAAGAATTAAGGGTACCCATGATTATTTTGGATTCAACCATTACACCAGTGTCTTGGCATTTAATGTGGACCATGGAAACAATCAGCACTATGAGGCAGACAAGTAAACAACAATACCATCATCTTTAAATTTACTTTAAATGCTGATTAATTCAAATAATTTCTCTCTTTCTTGTGCATGCTATTGGAACTTTAAAATCCAACTGATATGACCTTCACAGGGGTGCAGCGCAAATGGCTGATCGTACCTGGCTGGAAACAGGTTCGGCCTGGCTGAGGATGGCACCATTTGGATTCCGCAGAATACTGAAGTTCATAAAGGACGAGTATGGAAATCCACCAATCCTTGTAACAGAGAATGGTGTGTCAGAGCACGGCCCTGTTGACCTTAATGATACTCACAGGATCTACTACTATGAAAAATACATCAACGAGGCATTGAAAGGTAACGAGACACTCTATTCTGTATTCTTGAATATACTTAAGACCAGGACAGAGAAGGGAAGGGAGACATACAGACATATAATGATGTGTCACATAAAGTATGGCTGCAGTAAAACAATTTGTGGCAATTTTTTCTAATAAAAATTGAAACATCATGTGTATTTGCAGTTTTTAAAGGGGATATTTGTGTTCTTTCAGCTTACTTACTGGATGGCGTGAATGTCATTGGTTACACGGCTTGGTCACTAATGGACAACCTGGAGTGGGGCAGTGGCTATACAGAGAGATTTGGTCTTTTCCACGTCAACCGCTCAGACCCTACGCTTCCTCGAATCCCCAAGACCTCGGTATCGTTTTATACCACAATGATAAAATGCAATGGATTTCCAGACCCTGCCTTAGGACCTAATGACTGCTTGGACCCTGAGCCTGAAGGTAAACGGAGTCAGGCTATTTTTATTAGAAAGTGGTTTTACTGTCCTAACAAAGCAAATAAGTCTTCCCAAAATTATGTAAACTGAAAAAAAGGTTGTTTGTTCGAAATGAAAATGACATCCTTGGTGCTTGTCTTTTGTGCAGGAACAACTAAGCCAACAATTAAGCCAACCACTGAGAGTGTCGTGTATTTCCTGGGTATGAAGCTCTCCATCAGTGATGCTGAAGTCGGACTCAACACCACATTTGCTCTACTGATTGTTGCAGTGTTGGGAGCTATTTGTTTATCCTTTTTCGTCTTTAAGGCAAAAAAACAGTCTAAGAAAAAGCAGAATTTTGAAAGTATAGGCTTGGAGAACAAATTGTAACAGTGAACAAACACTGGTGTAAAGGAAGTCCTTATCATAGACACATATACACAATTTAATTGAAGGCTTTAACAGCCTACTTATGACACTCTATTTATTTGATATGTTATACATATTCAGTGGGCATCATCTGCATTACATTGTGAAACAAAGCAAAAATGATGTCCAAGCATATTGTTACTCTATGAAGTCATCATCTGTTGTGCTATTCAACAATACCATTTATTTTCTGTTAATAATCCAATTTCTCATGTGAAAGAATTTGTTTAAAAGGATAAATATTATTGTGATGTTTAGATCACAATCCCACCGTGTCCACCGTGTGAAGTTTCAGTCATCCAGGTCATGGTACATTAAAAAAAAAAAAAAAAAAACTCTTCAGTTCTGATACACATGGTGTCCCTCAGAAGCTCCTCTTTAACCTGGAGCTGTGGGGTGTAGAAATCGCTCAATGCCGCTAGATGTCACTGTAGGATTACACTGAGGCTTCTGAACACCTGGGCCCGTATTCCTAAAGATTCCAAGAATCCTCTAAGAGAGCTCCTATCTTAGCCTAAAAATTCCTAGCTAGGAGTCTCAGCTTAGGAGTGATTCCAGAAAATTCTTAGAGAACTCTTAGCAAGGAATGGACAGAAACTCTTATCTTAGTGAGGAGGTGTGGTTGACCCCGTTGCTAGGTATGAGTCATCATTTCAAGAGGTGTGATTGGTTGATCCTAAAAGCTAGATAAAAATACACTTTTGGTGATAATTGGCCTAGAACGGACGTCAAATTAATAGACTTAATAACAGAATCTAATCTCTATGAAGACTGTATAATTATAAATAATACTTTACATAAAAATAAATAAATAGTACGCTATACTTTAAAAAGTATCCTATAAAATGTGTGATTAAACTCAGGCCACTACCACAGTATTCACATGCTGATAGTTCTATTTTTTTGCTTTCATTCATTTACCACACTGGTAACATTTTGCACTTCACCTATTTGGTATTAACAAGAGTAAAATGGCTCAGCTTTCATCAATTTCTGTGATTGCTAACCGGCCTAGAAGAAGCAGTGTTGGTTGGTGTTCAAATCTTCCAAAAACCGAACAGCAGTGGAGAAGAAATGAAGTAGGAAACCCAACTGAAGAGGAACAGTGTTTGCTTCTGGATCAACTGGTCAATGAGAATAAAAGTGTTTAGAGACGTAGATTTGGCTCCAAGTCATCACTGCTGCATTGTTGCATTTTTGCATTTTTCCTGTTGCTATATACCTCAGTGTTGTGATGACTTTCATTTCAGGTGATACAGTAGGCTAGTCCCTCGCTATAACGCGGTTCACCTTTCGCGGCCTCGCGGATTTTTTTAGTGCAATTTTGCATGCGTTTTTTTTTTTTTTTTTTTTTTACAGCGCATTGTTTTCTGCGTCCTGATTGGCTAAGGGAGAGGCTGCGTGTCGTCTTCTGCGTCCTGATTGGCTAAGGGACTGTAGACCATTGTCAATCAATCTCCTCCATATGGTGTCTCTTGTACAGTACAGAATGCATTCAGCTTGCCAAATTTACATACAGTATCTTAGATCGCTGGCAGTGTGACTGAAGTGCGGTATGTTTGTAAGTTATTGAGAAAAGTGTATAAAGTGTGTAGTGAGGGGTTTTGCAACCTTAAAACATTTATAATCATTGTAAAAAATAAAGCTGACTACTTCGCAGATTTCGCCTATTGCGGGTTGTTTTTAGAACGTAACTCCCGCGATAAACGAGGGACTACTGTATTGCGATTGTAACAAGCTTGATTGTCATTCAGTGTTTGGAGAATATCTCTCCTGTCTCTTCTTTCAGCCATTTTCTCCTCTGCTTAAGAAATTCCTAAGGCTCCTAAAAGTTCTCCTCCCTGGGGAATACGGGCCCTGGAAACCTGGGCCCGTATTCCTAAAGATTCTGAGAATCCTCTCAGAGAGCTCCTAACTTAGCCTAAAAATTCCTAGCTAGCAGTCTTAGCTCAGGAGTGATTCCAGAAAATTCTCAGAGAACTCTTAGAAAGGAATGGACAGAAACTCTTATCTTAGTGAGGAGGTGTGGTTGACCCCGTTACTCGGTACGAGTCATCATTTCAAGAGGTGTGATTGGTTGATCCTAAAAGCTAGATAAAAATACACTTTTGGTGATAATTGGCCGAGAATGGACGTCAAATTAATAGACTTAACAACAGAATCTAATCTCTATGAAGACTGTGTAATTATAAATAATACTTTACATAAAAATAAATAAATAGTAAGCTATACTTTAAAAATTATCCTATAAAATGTGTGATTAAACTCAGTCCCACTTGCACAGTATTCACATGCTGATAGTTCTATTTATTTGCTTTCATTCATTTACCATGCTGGTAACATTTTGCACTTCACCCATTTGGTATTTACGAGGGTAAAATGGCTCAGCTTTCATCAATTTCTGTGATTGCTAACCGGCCTAGAAGAAGCAGTGTTGGTTGGTGTTCAAATCTTCCAAAAACCAAACAGCAGTGGAGAAGAAATGAAGTAGGAAACCCAACTGGACAGAGGAACAGTGTTTGCTTCTGGATCAACTGGTCAATGAGAATAAAAGTGTTTAGAGACGTAGATTTGGCCCCAAGTCATCACTGCTGCATTGTTGCATTTTTCCTGTTGCTAAATACCTCAGTGACTTTCATTTCCGGTGATATTGCGATTGTAACAAGCTTGATTATCATTCAGTGTTTGGAGAATATCTCTCCTGCCTCTTCTTTCAGCCATTTTCTCCTCTGCTTAAGAAATTCCTAAGCCTCCTAAAAGTCCTCCTCCCTGCTCTTAACAAATTTCACCTTAGGAGCACTCTTAAGAGCTATGATTCTTTAGGAATACCTTTTATCTTTACTAGGAGCTACTCCTAACTTTGAGAGGAAAACGTCATTCTAAGAATTTTCTTAGAATTTGGCCATTTGGAGCAACTCTTAGCGCTAAGAATCTTTAGGAATACGGGCCCTGGCCTTCTAATTTAGGTTCATTCATTCATCTTCTGTGACCCCTGGGCCTGGAGCCTGGAGCCAGCTGTCATCGGTCAAGAGGTGGGGTACCTCCTGGACAGGTCGCCAGTCTATTGCAGGGCTAGCACAGAAAAACGTACAACCATTCACACTTATCTGCACACCTACGGCCAGTTTAGAATCACCAATTAAACTAACAAGCATCTCTTTGGACGTAATTTAGGTTCTTTCAACTAAAACAAAATTGTTTTATAATGGAAATGATTTTATTAATTACAAGATATTGCACCTTTAAATCTGGAAGATGTTAAGGAGTTTCTAACCTTGCTTGTCCAAACTGATGTAGTATTTTAGACATGGAGGATGTAAGTCATAGATAACAAAACAAGAATCCTATACCGATGTACTGTAATACTGATCACCTTATCCAAATAAAGATTTTACTGTTTAACATTCTACAAAAAGTAATTGTCGTTTCTTTTCTTCTTTTTTTTTTTATTATAAACATGGACATTTCTTTGGGAATTTTCCCTTGAAATGTGGCTGTGATAAAATCATTAGACACCTATGAAAAATAGGAGAGGAATTGAGCACTGCAGTCACATGTTTGATACAACTGTCACAGCTGATACAGAGACTGTTTTATCAAGACATTTTAGTGACATACACACTGCTGATACATCTATGAGAATATATTCAGATCTAACACATCTGAACCACAGAGGCTGGTAATTGTCATTTATTTATTGTAACAACTTTGTCTACATGGGGCATCAAGCTTGTTGTAACTATCACATGCAAGAAAAGTACCAGCTGTTTCACACCAAGGAGACAATGTCAAGATTTCTCTCACATTGTTGAAATGTACATGGGATAGTGTTGCCTACACGGCAAGAGGAAAAGAGTATTGGTCCAGTTTAACATTCTGAGGAAGCATTCATAAAATATCCTCTTATCTGGTAATGCGAATCCATTGTTCACAACCTGGTAATAACTGTGAGATGAGTGTCCTCGGCCAGTTTGTCTTCAAATAATCATTAAAACCTTAGAGCCATTCGTGTCATCAGGTGGAGCAGGTTATAGCATCAGCTCCAGAGTAGCTCAGTGAGTCACCAGACGACAGAAAGAGGTTTCCAACTTGGTACTTTATTCCCTGTTTAGTTGAACTTTCACCATACAAAGGCTGGTGTCCACGGCGTCTGCCATCACACATGAGCAGTAGAATCTAATCTGTACAAATTACACCACTGTAACTGGGGAGAAGAGGAAGCTACACACAGAGCGCAGTGACTGTAATGGTGGAACAGTGTGAACTCTAAGTAAATGTGGGTCTAAGTAAATCATCGGGGTGAATCATATTAACATCAGCTTGCTAGATTAGGTGATATAATGACCACTATTATCTAAACAAAATGGTTGAAACCGTTGAAACGGATGTGCAGACGCATCAATGGGTAACACTTTACAATAACCATCATTTATAAATGGTATATAGACCATTTATAAATGGTAAACAGATAGTCTATTAATGTTTAACTATCATTTATAAGCAGCATATAGACCATTTATAGATGGTATATAGACCATTTATAAATCCAAATAGATAATATATTAATGTAAGTTAACTGAGGTTTGTAAATGGTTAATAATTGGTTTATAAACCATCTATAAACATTACTTAGATGTTATTGTAAAGTTGCGACTGATGTTTATAATAATTATTTAATGATTAATAAGCTGTTTGTAAACCATCAATTAACATTTATTTGACTTATTTTAATGGTGATCTATAACAGAGTGATTATTTTGCATTGATAAAAGAATAGGGTCTGATCCTCGTATTGAACACATTTATGAACAGTCAATAACATGCAACACTGAACCACAGATAAACATGGTGGTAGACAGGAATGGTGGGATTACAACAATGACAACTTCATTTTAAATACAGTAAACAACAATAAACAACAAAGCAATGAACAACATCACACACCCTGGAACGTCAATGTGTTGCCTTCTTGGCATCATTTATTTGTCTATTTGTACTGCTTTGCAATATCATGGAGCAGGCGTCCCAATGGACCATTATAGTGTTTTTTACCCAGCCATTCATTCCACTCAATTGTAATCAGGTGATCTCTTAGTTGATCCTCAGTGCGATTCCCCCGGAGTCTCCCAATGGTCTCCTTGTAATTCCTCCAGGCCCTCTCAATGTGCTGAGTGTGGCAGCCTGTATCAGAATTCACATACTCCAGACTGTGGTTGACTGTATAATGTTGGTATCCAAATTCAGGCAGAGCCTGACGGTAGGCCCGCCACTCATCACTCAGTATTGTGGAACCCATCCGAACATGGTGCAGAACCAGTGGGATCAGCTCTCGTCTGGTCCGTCTTTCCACCAAGCGGAGAACAGGCATTGTCTTCTGTCCTCTGTGCTTCACGCCCAGCATTCCAAACACCCACTTTTTCCGTGTCCACCCACCAACCATTCTTCCACGTCCATACTGTCAAAATATTCAAATAGAACACATATTAAAAATGGTAGTTATTCACATGATGATGTGTGACTAATATATGGTAATCATTTGACCATTAAAACATAAAATTTAACTCAAAATCTAAATTTAATTTACTTAAATGAGTTATAAAAATTATTATATCCCTGTAGGTATGGATTCACCCCTACCATTGTATCAGCAAATCCTTCCTCTTGTGCAAATAGTTTTCTCATGACAATGTTTTCAAAGTTACTGTCAGCATTAGTTTGCATTATGTGGCAGTCTCCTTACCCGTTATTCATACAGTAACAAAACCCAAGTACACAGCTCCTCGTGGAAAATAAATTTGTCACAATGACCTATTGAGTCCACCATTTTGGATTTTCCACCATTTCAAACAGTAATATAAAAGCACATCTTCCCCTACTCATACTACTGTTGACTGTACATCTGTCTCACCCAAAATTAAAGCGAAATATATTTTTCCTCTTGCCCAGAGTGCTATCTGTCCACCCAGATAGTTTTGGTGTGATTTGCCATTTTTGGAGATATCTGCCCTATAGATGTATGCCTTCACTCCAATACAATGGAGCTGAAAGATCCTGGGTTTGTGGCAGGAATTCCCACTGAAATTTTAGACATATGGCTGTTTCCACTTACCTTCCTTTTGTGTCTAAAATGGCTTTCATCGATAACCACAAACTCTTTCCGCCCTCCCAGTCTCTGTCCTTTTCTTCTCTTCCTTCTCTCCATTGCCTCAACACAGACATTTCGTAGCTTTTTGGCCATCTTTGACAGTGTTCTTGAACTCCCAGCAATGTCATCTGTCATCATGTCGATTTGTCTCAATCGTAGTCCTTGTGCAAACCTTAAAAATACATAAAATGAAAATGATGTGGCCTTATGCAGACAATACTTCAGCAATTATACTTGGGAGGGCATTCTTTACTATGACAATGGGCATGACAGTGATTCAAGGTACAGCCCGGCAATGACAGCATTACCGATGTGGGTCATTTCGTACTTTTATGGCGTACGTTATGTCCTTATTGTCTTTGTTCTTCGTGATCAAAATAAAATACTTAAAAAAAAAGCACATCTTTCCTGTACATCTCAGAGGGGACCTCTACGAAAATCCTCTGGGATGGTTATCTTTTAACAGAGTGCTTATGCTGTTAGCATATGCGACTATATACCATAACCCACCTCTGGCTTTGGTGTAATAGGACATAGGAAATCTAAATCACAGGCAATGTGATTGTTTCTATTAATGTAGATTATTTCTCTGTAATTTTTAAAATATGCAGTACATATTTTAGTATTATTTCCATACCTGTACAAGAATCGCATCCAGTTGAAAAGGCTCATCTTGGATTTGCTGAAGATAGACTTGTGCCGGACTGATTTTGTGACAATGCCTTTGTGGTTGGTCCTCCGTTGACAAACCCTATGGACAACACAGCTACTTGTGAGTGATCCATTGAAATTCAAAGATAAATCATAATTGCTGTGATCTCTGTTTAAGACCTTTCCAAAAATTTGATTCAATGTGATACCAATCTAAAAATTAACATTTTTGAAGGATTAGACAGACAGACAAACAGAAATAGTATTACAGATGAGGCAGTAAATACATAAAGAATAAATAAATACATAAATAAATAAATAAATACTGTGATATAATCTGGTGAAGATTAAGTAAATTCAAGAGAGATTGGGTAACTTTACTTACCATCTATAGAAATCTCCACGACTGCAGTTCTTCATCTCCATTTTGTGTTGGCAAATGTTGCATTTTATTTTATTTTTGAGAAGCTTTCTTTTTTGTAGCCATTTTATAAGTTTCAAGTGTTTTCTTTTAGATCTAGAACCTTCACTTAACTCCCTCAGTTCAGTGGCTAAACCCGGCATTTTTCCATACATGAGCTTCAGCTATTCAGACTTCCTGTTTGCGCCAAAAGTGTGCCATGAGGTCACAGGTCATAGGCGAAGTACAGGTCATGCTGCGTTCGTTTATGGTCGAAGGTGGGAAATACGTCATCTCAGACCTAGGTGGGTTCGAGTAACAAAGTCAGAGGTTGAGGTGATTAAAATTAATAAAAACTCACAAAATGTACATTTTTCTCACTGTTTATGATGTGGGCGGTCATGGTGAAATTATGTCATATGACGAACTGGGGGTTGAGAAAACATAATAAAATACTGTTATTTTATTGTTCCTACTCGAAAGTCGGAATTTACGACCTCCGAGTTATACTTGAACGCAGCATCACTCTTCATGCAGATTCAGGCCATTCAGACCTGTCTCTCATACCAACGACAGCCTCCTGACATGTGCATGCAACTTGACAGATTTTTTCTGCAACATTTTGTTTCACCATGCCCAAAAGACCTTTCACCAGATCTGGAAAAGCCTTAAAAGAAGACATGTTGACGACACCGCCGTCGTGGAAAGAAAAAACGCAGCCAACAGCACCTGACGTTACCATCATGGCGGACGACAGTAGCGATGGCGGTGAACGCAATAATTTGGCGGAAACGAACGCTATCCAAGATGACTAGGATGATTTTTGTATTTCCAGTGACACCAAAAATGCTGACAGGAGAGACGAATCTCAGACTGTCGGTAAGTTAGCTAATGTTGACCTGTTAGCACTTGTTTTAGCTTAACTAGCTTAACGTTAGCTGCTAACGTTTATTTCTTAAGGGTGTTTTCACACATCTTAAAGTCCGGGGTAAAAAATGAGAAAAAAAAAAATGATACTCTCTTGCAAATTAGTTTTCGTCCTGTTCACACTGTTCCTTGTTAAAGGTTCAGTCTGGAGGTTTGTTTGTAGCAGCTTGTAAACAAAACATTACACCAGCTATTTTAATCCAGACCACAATCTTTCCCTAACCCTAACTAAGTGGTTTGTATTGCTAAACCTAACCAGACCTTAAAGGTGACATACTCATCAACAACAACTTCACATAGGTCTCTGAGGTCCTACAACAGTGTTTTTGAGGTGTGTTGCCCAAAACCCACCTAGGTCCTGGATTTAATACAGCCTTAAAAGTACTTGTACTATGCCCTACTGAAAACAGGCCATTGTACTGTATAGCCTTGTATAGTAAAGCAACACAAAATGGTAAAACTTCCACATTTGATAATGTGTCATGTACAGGTCCATGCTCCGTCGTCCGTAGTATGGTGGACACACACATAAAACATTTCTGGGAGTTTTGAGGGTACATCTCTGTTTAAAATGAAATCAGTCCACCGAGTCTTCAGGGGCTCAGACGAAGAACAGAGATGCGCTAACAGGCAAAACATTTTTATTAGGTAGCTTCAGTACTTCATTCATCTTTATTACCCATTCCAGGGTTTCCCACAGAAAAGTTGTTAGGCCTGGTAGTATAATACATAATCTCTAATTAGAGCTCTGTAATATGAAAACATTTTAACACACTACATTAAAGAACTGAAAATTTAATTGTGTCTTCAAAATTCGAATATATATATAGAATCTACATTTTGTACAGTATAATTACCCCTTAGTCACAATCATGTTCAGACTATCTCCCATTATATTCTAATATTCTACTTTTGTTCCAATTCCCTTAACCAGCATTTCACATAATTATGACATGTACTTATTTTTGACAACATGATTTTAGATGCACTCAACTTTATTTCTCTCATTTTCAGTCATGAGTCCAACAGCAGCAGTCATGATCAAAAAGGCTAAGAATAGAGAACATCTGCTGAAACTGAAAATCCGGAAATTGAATAAGGAGATAGCCTCCCTCCGTCAAAAAGTTGCAGGTAAGTGTTTTTCTTTCTCCTCAAAACTACTTTCTCTCCATACCTAATCCTAATCTCAGTATTTACAGTTGTTCTTCCAAACATATGAATACTGCCTCAACTGCAGTGAAGCATGGTGAAAATGAAACTCTGAGAAGTAACACTGAACCAGGGATTCCCAAACTGTGGTGCGCGCAGTTTAGAATGTAACCTCTGTAAAACAATGGGAAAAATAAAGTTTTATGTCTTTGATTTCATTGCTTTGTTCTGTAAACGCGGCCCGCTCTTTCCACTGATTGTCTGCCGTGCTCGACCATCGCCGCTTTGGAGTGGAGCGGCTCTGAATGCTATGTTCACAGTAAACAGTAGTGATTGTGTTATTTCAGTAAAATAGATTAACTGTGTCCCAAAAATGTTGGTACGCAAATGAGCCTTTTCACGTGTTGTCTGGTGCGCATTTTTTATTTTGACCATGCATGCGCACCTACACACCAGTTATGTGCACCCCTGGTTGTTATTAGTGCCGAGTGCCTATGACACGAGGCCACTCCTCCCATAGCAAGCTATGCAAGCAAGCTAGCAAGCTATTTTCGCCGATTAATGCGGCCCGAACCGGCGAGAGGACCCCAACACATGATATATCAAAACGTGTGTTTTGATCCCGAATCCCGTGCTATTACTTTTATAAGGGATTGACGAGTTTTCAGCGATTCACTTCACTTATCGACTCCTTTTACCGTTTTTAAACTATGAAGCCTCAGAGTTGTGTAGGTTTTTACTCAAATTTCAGGGTTTATAATGGGTGTGTATTGCGCGGAATGTTTGTGCCAGAGTGGATGACATCATCAGCTAGAGTGAGGAGGAGAGAAGAAAATTAGGCAAAAAATAAAACAGAAACTGCTCCCGTGGCCACAAATTTCACACCTCAGATATAATTTATACATAGAAACGTAGGAAAATTTGTCTTCTCGCTCAAATTCGTCTGCTAAAGCTGTAAAGTCTTATAGTTTTGGCGTGAGACGCAAAGATGCGCCAGCAACTCCCATCCACAGCTCCATAGACTGCCATGTTAAAAAGGCAGGGAAATTTCTGGAGGAAAGCAGAAGTAACCTTTTTTGAATCGCTTTAAATAGGTCACATTTCTTCATTTTACCCACAAATTGCATATGTAGACGTTCAGGAAAGCCTCAAGATGCCCAAAGTTAAGTCGGTTCAATGATTGGAAATACGGTTTGGCCACAAGTCCTTCCTGTTCGAGGCGTTTTTTCAGCATTTTCTCTCTCTCTCCCCGTCTTCCAACTGACATTCTGACAGGAGCAGTTGACCCTGGTAGCCATGACAACCAGACCCGAGTGGCGGGAAAAGAGCTCTGAGTGGATAACAGGATCTGCCAAAACATTAAAACCCCCTCAAACCATTACTGCAGTACTGTAGGGGGCCAGAACCTGACATTATGACCCCCCCACTCCAACCCCCCCCACCCCCCTCCCACTATAGCATTACAGACACAGACTGCCAAAACATTATGACCCCTCAACCCATTACAGGACTATAGTAGGGAGCCAGAATCTGACACTATGACCCCCCCCCCCCTCCACTCCATTTAAGCATTACAGACACAGACTGCCAAAACATTATGACCCCCTAAACCCATTACAGGACTATAGTAGGGAGCCAGAACCTGACACTATGACCCCCTTACTCCAACCCCCCCACCTCCCCTCCCACTATAGCATTACAGACACAGACTGACAAAACATTAGGGACTCTCAGACTGTTACAATGGGGAGACAGAACACTCCATGACCCCCCCCCCCCCCCCCTCTCTCTCTCTCCCTCTCCCTCCTTCCCTCTCTCTCTCCCTCCTTCCTCTGTTGGTGCTATCACTTTATTAGGTAAGTGAGTTTCTAGAATTATTTATATGTTAAGTGTTTGTGCCCAACATAGCTGAACTGTTAATAGAAGTTAACTACTAGCTGCCCAATGTTTTAGCCTTAGGCTAGCCTTCCAGCATAGCTCATGTATGTTAGCGAGCTAGCGGAGCTAGCAGCTAGCTAACCGCCGCGGACTAAACCGCGGAGTTAGCCTCGAGCTAACCGCGAGCTAGCCTCGAGCTAACCGCAAGCTAACCGGGATTTAACCGCGAGCTAACCGGGACTTAACCGCGAGCTAACCGGGATTTAACCGCGGACCCGCGGGACTTAACCGCGAGTTAGCCGCGGGAGTTAGCCGCGAGCTAACGCGGAGGCTACCCAGATAGCCACTGGACGCTGTAACGGAACAGGGCCGCAACCGCAAAACGATAGAGCCGGGTCTGGCCCGCATCCGCCTCGCGGACTCGTTCCTGAGTCCAAACGCACATCGGGCCGAAGCCGTTTCTGGTCTGTTTTTAGGGGTTGTTGCGGATATGTGCCAGCGCCGATCCAGCACCGCCTGATTATCCCGTTACAGATGCGTAACGGGTGCGTGAAACGATTCCGCCTACCGGAGCTGTGCCGGATGTGTTACGATTCCGCTTAAATCACCACTGGATTGTCCTTTTGCCTTATTTTCGGCAGGTTTCAGTTGGAGCAATGCGTATAGGCTATAGCTGAAATAAATCGTTTTCATGATTAAAACGCATAGCCTACTAAAACAACGTGAACAAAGTTAACAAACACAGAGTTAATGACCACGAATTCATAGATTTAATTATAAAAAACGAAGAACAAAGTCAACAATTAACACAGAACACAGAGAACAACAAACACAGAATTAATGGATAAAAAAAAAACCGCACAGGCTATTAACACAACGTGAAAAAAAAACAAAAAAAAACATGCACTTAAACAAAATCACTCGGTGGGTGCTGTGGCAGCTGTTGCTGTTGCTCCTGCTGCTGACGCCCTCCTCGATCCTGTCCGCCGACCAGATGTCCGAGACCAAAACCGGGGACATAATCCCAAAATTTTGGAAAAAACGGGGACATTTTTAGTTTGACTGTCAATCTGATTGAAATACATACAAGTTTTATCTTCAAAAAACAGGGACATAGGTAGTTTTTTCTGTATTTTCCCGGAGGCAACCAAAAACGGGGACTGTCTGAAACCGGGGACGTCTGGTCATCCTAGCTAAGACCACCTTTTAAAATTCAGCACATTAGCGCAAATATATGTCATGATATTAAAAAGTTGATTCGGTTATCCTATAATTGGGTCTATTCTGTGCAACACTCATGCTAGCCTATTTGTGTAGCGCAGTAGCGCTATAGATGCGGCTTTAACATCAAACGGCTAACACAGACTCGTGGTGCGCAAATAACAGCCTGTAACTGCTATCT
The DNA here is from genome assembly GCF_963514085.1 of Chelon labrosus. NCBI lineage: Eukaryota > Metazoa > Chordata > Actinopteri > Mugiliformes > Mugilidae > Chelon > Chelon labrosus. The sequence goes on from NC_140341.1 coordinate 25,713,545, forward strand.
ACAAAGCAAACAGCATTTCACTTGCACGTTTAAGTAATAGTAAATTAGAATAAACACATACAAATAGATGTACATAATAAACACATAGAATAAACACATAAAAACTTACGTGTGCATAGCTGGTCAGATAAATCTGCGTTGACAGCTTGGTTTGATGATTTTTTTTATTATTTTTTGGCGCTTCTGGCTGAAGTCCGTAGTACGGATGTGGGCCGTATCTGTAAGACGACAGTCAAGCCAGACCCAACGTTCACTTGGCACTTTGGGCGCTGTCGTAAAACGGACCTAAAACGGAGCTCAAACGGACCTGTGCTGTAACGGACCTTATAGCATCACAAAATGTACTGTATTATTTTGTTTTTAAACACTGATAATATTGCTCAGCTTAATGACAATGCATTTATCTCATGCTAACTGACAAAAATGCCGAAAATAAGGCAAAAGGACAATCCAGTGGTGATTTAAGCGGAATCGTAACACATCCGGCACAGCTCCGGTAGGCGGAATCGTTTCACGCACCCGTTACGCATCTGTAACGGGATGATCAGGCGGTGCTGGATCGGCGCTGGCACATATCCGCAACAACCCCTAAAAACAGACCAGAAACGGCTTCGGCTCGATGTGCATTTGGACTCAGGAACGAGTCCGTGAGGCGGATGCGGGCTCTATCGTTTTGCGGTTGCGGCCCTGTTCCGTTACAGCGTCCAGTGGCTATCTGTCTCTGTCAAAACAGTGCTGGCTCAAATCCGTTTTGCAGATATGGGCCAGAGCAGTTTTTAGCCCTTTTTTAAATGCAATCGGCTCAGATATGTATCACAGATTCGGGCCACACCAGTGTGGCCTATGTGAAAACAGTATCGGCTCAGATTCATATTGCAGATCTGGACCAAATCAGTGTCAGACACAGCTAATGTCTTTCGGTAACCTATGGGAAAAGTGATCTGGGCCAGATCTGTAAAATGATATAAATACTGAACTGATGGCAGTTAGAATGTTTAAGCTGAAACCTCTATCTGGCACGGATCTGGTTCACAATCAGAAAACGTCTCTAAGCTAGAAACGGAGGCAAGGGGCTTAAAACGGATCCGGGCCAAATGTAATTGCTATCTGGGTAGTGGGGTTAGCCACTAAAACTGTGTCAAACTGAAAAATATATTATTCCACCACATAAAGTAGGAAACGTTTATGGCTTGTAACAACATTAATGACAGTATATATAAATAATTGGAGTAATTTAATATTATATGATATTTTTAATTAATAAATAATGAGCTGTTGAACACTCATAAGAGTTATATTCAGTATGTTACATAACATTATTTGACATGTCTATTTGTCTGCGTATAGTTTTCCTCCAGCTGATCCAGACAGACTGCAGTGACGTCCAACATGAGACAAAGAGCTGGACTAACAGGACAGTTTGAAGGTCTTCACTTCATCGCTGATTCCTTGTTACAGCCTGGATGTGTTAAGTTTAATATTGACGTTTTTCTAACTGTAAGACTGTGCCGTAAACTGTTAAACTATTGCTCAGGTAGGAGTAATGAGTTTTATTGTTAAAATGATTATGATTAACGATCAATTATTACGATTTGCTCGTTCTTTGTCTGGGGATCCTAGTGAGGACGCCCCTCTTAAAGGTGGGGGTGTGACGATCCCTCCCACTCTCTTCCTTATTTGATGCTGGCTTTCAGGTGGAGCTGGGAGGGGTCTGCTGCCTGTACCTGCCCTTCAGTTTGTAGAAGGCGAAGCATAAAGGACGACCCTTCTCAGTGTCTCTCTCTCTCAGCCAGGCCTACTGCATCCTCCTCATCCTGTTTGGTTTGTTGTACCCTGCATGACATCAAACTCACACCCATCCAGTCAGAAGGAACCAGGCCTTAAATGACTATTTGAGTTGTGCTTTTTGTTATAGCTGCTGCTCATGGGAGTAAAGACATGCTACTTAGTAAAGACATGCTAATTGCTAACATTAGTGGCTAATGCTTTACCACCAAGAGCAGCCAGCGTGCTAGCTGCTCATGGTAGTAAAGACATGCTAATTGCTAACATTTGTGGTTAACGCTTTACTGCCATGAGTAGCTAGCGTGCTAGCCGCTCGTGGTAGTAAAGACATGCTAATTGCTAACATTTGCGGCTAATGCTTGACTGCATGTAAAGACATACTAATTGCTAACATTTCTGGCTAATGCTAGAATTAGTGGCTCATGTGTGTAAATATACATGTTAAAAATTACTATTTGAGGTGTGCTTTTTCAATCCAGAACCCCGGCAACAGCCCACTCGGCACTCTCAAAATTTCCTGCGGGAATTTTCTAGTTATTATTGTTATTTACACTACACAATTTTCTCTTATTTTTAGCCCAGGCCAATGCTGTAGTGACAGAGTCATCATCATCTGCACCCCCCCTCATCAGCCACCTCCTCCTCTTCATCTGCCGACTCCAGCTACTCCTCACCCTCCTCCTCCTCCTCCTCCTCCTCCTCCTCCTCCTCTTCAGAGGATGAGAGGAAAAGAAGAAAACGGTACAAAATAGGGACAAAAAAAAAAGAGCCACATCGAGAAGAAGAAGAAGGAGAAGAAGAAGAAGAAGAAGAAGAAGAAGAAGGTGGCAAAAGAAAAGACATCACTTGGCAGAAGAGGTGAATCATGGGGACGGTTTGTATTTAGAAAAGTTTCATTGATTCCCAGAGTAATATCAATCCATCAAGATAGTCTCTGTGTGATATTGCAAGGTTTAGAGACATCAGCTGTAGAGATGTCTATCAACCCAATACAATGGAGTTGAATGGCATTGGGTTTGTGGTGCTCAAAGTGTGAAAAAATACATTGGACAAACTCGAAGGCAATGTTTCCTTACAGAAATCATGACCCGGTAATTCAAGATTATCCTCAGTCATTGTTGTGAGCAGTTTCATAGAGAACTACTTTCTACCAAAGATGACTGCCATAATAGTTTTCAGTGAAACTGTTCATGAGGTTTGTGGATTATCTTGAGTAACCATGTTTGGATTTCTGGAGAGAGGTGTGCTTTTCAAATGTAATTATTGAGCTAATTTGTTTTACTACTGAATTAGATTACTGCAGTAGTAAGCATAGCAGCTCGATATGCCTACAAATATAAATACTTGTGATAGTAAGAGACTAGTCACAGCTGTAGAAGTTGAATTGGAAATAGGGAATTATCAGCTGTGCCTATAGGGTTTGTAAATTGAGATGTCCCAGTACAGTAGTTGTGCCCTACTTTGATTTGTTGATTGACCAGTTGATCCTTATTAACTAACTCTTCTCTTACTTTTGTAGCCTGTCGTCCCACGGAGATCATTGCCAGATACAAGAGGGTGTTGAGAGCATACAACAGTGGAAAGAAATTGGGTGAAGCATGTGCATTGGCTGGTGTAACAGAGCTGACGGTGAGATGTAAAGCACCAATCCCGGAGCTTGCCATAGCTTGCCCAGATAAGTTTGAAAAGCTACTGGCAGGATTCTGTAAAAGAGATAAGATAGCTGACTTTGTCAGCAAATGTGAACACGTGATTCAAAATGATGCAGAAGTCGGAGCCAAAATAGCTTCAAATAAAGCAGTGGGTAAGCTCATACCATACACCAAGAGGGAGCAGAAGTAATCGGTTGGGCTGCCGTGATGTTACAAGTTATGTATGTTATGCAAAAAGCTTAAACATGACCATTAGCCACTGTACGTTATTTATTAATACAGAATAGTAGGCTACTGTGACGTTATTTTTCCTTTCCTTATCTTTTCCTTTGGTCAGGCCAGCCATAATTTTTTTTTCACATTCATGTTAAATATTTTAAAATAATGTTTGCATGGCAATTGCAGTTTTGTAATAAAGGTTTTATTGATTATCTGTTGTGTTGATGTTTTTAAGTCTCTCTCTTTCTCCCATCCTGTTTATTTGTAGTTCAGTGCTGCAAATCATCATTGACTTTAAGGTTTGTTCAGAAATGTGTTTAAAGTTGATCATAAAAATCAACTGCAATTCTGTTATTGGTGAACAAATGACCTCTCCAAGAGATCACCAATAAAAGATTGAATGGAGTCAAATAAATGTTAATTGATGGTTTACAAACAGCTTATTTATCATTAAATAATTATTACAAACATCAGTTGCAACGTTACAGTAACCATCTAAGTAATGTTTATAGATGGTTTATAAACCAATTATTAACCATTTACAAACCTCAGTTAACTTACATTAATATATTATCTATTTGCATTCATAAATGGTCTATACCATCTATAAATGATCTATATGCTGCTTATAAATGATAGTTAAACATTAATAAACTATCTGTTTACCATTTATAAATGGTCTATATACCATTTATAAATGATGGTTATTGTAAAGTGTTACCCTAATGACCATTAGTAATGAATATTTAGACTCTTATTTGTACTTAAAAATATAAAAAAAGCCCTGTTCTCAGTGTATTGTCAATACAATAACTGTCCATGTACTTTTATAAGAATTTAAAAACCTGCCCAGTGGGACACTGTAAAACAGGTGGGACATAGTTATGCAGATGTCATGGTGCTGCCACTCACATGTGAAGTTCAAGTCTATGAGTGATTATGCAGAAAGTTTGAAGTTTTGTGGTATTTCTGTTATGAAAAAGTGAAAGGCAACACTGTCTGAAAATAAACGGCTTTTGGACTACTATTGAGTTTATATACTGTATATACTTTATGTGATTCATTTAATTTTGTATGTAATTGGAAAAATATTGATGATTTGTTGTGTCAGAGTTCAAACATGTGGTCCAAGATCACAAAAGTTAAAGACTGTTATCACAACAACAGGTTACACTACACATGAGTTACTTGCACTCAAGTTGTGTCTTCCCAGTGCTATTGCAGGTTTTTCAGTATTTTAAGCATTAATGTAAGTTCTTCTACCACCTGTCTTGTCTATAAAATGACTCTACTTAGAGGTCCTCTATAGGTACAGGTTTGTTTTATAAGAAGGTAAAAGCTCAAATTAACTTACACCTGAGATTACACACTGATAATACACATGTTGATTTCAGGTGAGATTAATCTGAAATCTCACCTGAAATCAACATGTGTATTACCTACTGTGATAACAGACATTCTAAATATTCTTAATGCATTTTAAGCTTTGTGTATGCAATATATTGGATCTTTGAGGAGTGATGGCCGACTTAAATGAGCCACTAATTATCCCAACCCCAATAGTTAGCACCCAGCTACGGCTTGACCTGCTATTGTGGTCTGAGCCATAGAAGGTAGTCTAGACTATTTCATTGAACTTACTGTCCTGTGGGAAGATTGAGTTGAGGAGGTAAGAGAGTTAAATATGCAGAGATGGCAGAGCAGTGAGGTTGGAGGGCCTGTGCGCGGCCGATGGAGTTGGGCATCCGTGGATTTGTGACAAAATCCACCATTGCTCTCTTAAATGAGCAGGGCATACGTGGCAAAAATCAGAGGATTGCAGCAGAGCAAGCAAGCGAATGGCTGCGGGTAAGGAGGAAACATGCTAGCTGGGGAGCTCGCTAAAGGTACGGCTGGCTGGGTAACTTCAGTATTTGTGTCGCGGTTCAGTCCACATCAACGGTAGCGGTGGAAAAAAGATTCAAGATCCGGCTCATTTAACCGGCCACCAAAGACGACTCAAGAATCATGAATCTAGACGTCAACAAAAATAACAACAAACTGCTAGAATTGAATTTTTTTTCTGTTGAGATGTGACTGGATAATAGGAGGAGCCACTGAGATATTGAGATTTTTGTTCTGTCATTCCAGTTTAGGAGGATTGTCTTTTTAGCGATTGTTAGAGCGATCAATATTGGTTGTTTATATTTCAGTGGCGGTTCAGAGGCTGGAATACTGCGACCTACAGGTAGTGATAGTGTATTGATAACATTTGTCCAGAGTTTCTGAGTCAGTGGGCAGAGCCAGATGGCGTGAAAGTAATCATCTATAGTGTTTGTTGTGCAGTTTGAACAGATGTTATTTTCAACCATTCCCATTTTGTATAATATGTTTTTAAGTGTACTCTGCAAAATTGCTTGTTGAATAAGTTGTAATTCTGAGTTTTGTGACATTGAGAAGGTGTTGTTGTAAATGCATATCCAGGTTGTAATATTTTTGGTGGTTTGGAGGTCCCTTTCCCAGTCTTGTACAGTTGACAGGAGTTTATTGTCTGTTTTTATGAGGTTTTTGAAAATATTTTTTTCTGGGTGGATAATAGTTTTATGGGCATCACAGTGGCGAGGTAGTTAGCACTTCTGCCTCACAGTGAGAAAGTCCCGGGTTCGAATCCATGGGCCGACTGGGCCTTTCTGTGTGGAGTTTGCATGTTCTCCCTGTGTCTGCGTGGGTTCTCTCCGGGTACTCCGGCTTCCTCCCACCATCCAAAGACATGCCAGTTAGGTTCATTGGTGATTCTAAATTGGCCGTAGGTGTGAATGTGAGTGTGAATGGCTGGCTGTCTCTCTGTGTTAGCCCTGCGACAGACTGGAGACCTGTCCAGGGTGTACCCCGCCTCTTGCCAGATGACAGCTGGGATAGGCTCCAGCAGACCCCAGGAATCAGGAATAAGCAGGTACAGAAGAACAATTGGTGGAAAATTATTATAATGGTGACATCTAATGCTACGCATATATTGCCCTTAAACAATTGGTTCAGTAATATAGAATAGCATATTTCTTTTTAATAAACCTGTCATTTTAAAAGTAAAATATGCAAAGTTAGTAGTAAAAGTCCCATAAATCTGACTATTCCCTGTTTCCTTTTGGCTGTGATACCTTTCAAGGCCTACTTATGGAAATTCATTCATTCATCTTCTATACCCGTTTAGTCCTGTTAAGGGTCACGGGGTCTGCTGGGTGTTAACAGGTTACATAAGGTATTCCAAATGTCCAAACATTATGTACTGTACTACTGCTTTATACTCTTTTTATGGTTGATATTGCTCAGATTAAACTACCTCAATAAAATCTTGTACCAATTAACATGACAATTTGTGCAGACATCCATGTAGGGTGTGTGTTCACTGTGTTGATACCAAAGTAGTCACAAATTCTGGATTATGACTTTTTTCATTAAATTGTGTTTTATCTGACCTAAACGTTTCTAGCGCAACTGTATTGTTAGTCATGTTGGATTAAGTCTCTTTTTTGTGAAAACCTTCCACTGGTTTTACGAAGAGTTGGTGATTTCTATTCTACAATTAATAGATAGTGCTTATCCATTATGCTTAGTCTTTAAATTTCTCAGGGTGGAGCTAAAGAAGATAAAGTTGTTTTGTAACCTGGAGCAAAGGTTAATTTAGGTTCATTCATTCACCGCTTGTCCCGTGAAGGGTTTGCCGGGGGGAACTACAGCCTATCCCAGCTGTCATCGGGCGAGAGGCGGGGTACACCCTGGACAGGTCGCCAGTCTGTCGCAGGGCTAACACAGAGAGACAGACAACCATTCACACTCACATGCACACCTACGGCCAATTTAGAATCACCAATTAATCTAACGAGCTGTCTTTGGACGGTGGGAGGAACCCCGAACCTTCTTGCTGTGAGGCACCAGTGCTAACCACCACGCCACTGTGCCGCCCCTGTTTCCAAGTTGAATGAATAAAATCATCTGCTTAATCTCTGAATCCTTTGTCTTTGTCCAGCGGCACAAGAAAATAAGAGGAGGGCAATTGAGCAATACAGTCACGTGTTTGATACAATTTTCGTAACTGATACAGATCCATTTGTATCACTCCATAAGGATTTGGATTTGTCAAAAATAGGATGTCCATGTACTTTTATAAGAATTTAGTAACTGAAATGAACCAACGTTTGAGTGATTATGGAGAAAGTTTGAAGTTTTGTGGTATATCTGTTATGAAAAATTGAAGGGCAGCACTGTCTGAGAAAATGGACAGCAGCATTCATGCAGTCATGAGTTTCATGATTGAGTGAATCATTCAGGCAGCAGTCAAAATATTTTTAAATTGAATTCTTCCATTTCGTCAGACAGTCTCAAATTAATTTATGAACAGGTAAAATAAACAGCTTTTGTACTACTACTGAGTTTAGATACTGTACATACTTTATATGATTCAATTATTTTTTATATAATAGGAAAAATATTGATGATTCATATGTTGTATGTTAAAAATATATTACCTACTATGATAATAGACACTCTAAATAATCTTAATGCATTTTAAGCTTTGTTTATACAATATATCCATATCAGACTGATCAGAAAATAGTTACAAACTGAGCCACGTGATTGAGCCTGAGAATCAATCTGCGCGTGACCAAGGTTTAGCATTAACGTAACCTGCTGTATGTCAGGATTTGTTTTGATTCATGTTTATGGAATCAAAGTCCTTTTACCCCCCTACTTACGAAACCTAAAATTAATTACACCCAAGAACTACTCACGTAACTTTTTATAGTGCAATTAGATTTGGACTGTGTAACTCTCACCTATCATTTAACCTTGATTGTTCAAGCAGATGAAGAGATTATTTCTTTACATTCTGTACTTTGTGTCATCTATTATTAAAAGTACCTTTGTGGTTTTCTCTGGCATCACTGATGGAATTGGCTACAAAAGGGAACATTTTACTGGCAGTGCAAGTACTCAGAATGATGAGTCAGATAAATCCCACAGGCAACATGCAAGGAAAAGCAAGGACATTTGTTAATCAATCAATTTAAAAGGTTACTTTGAAGTTCCTTACAGAGAAAACTGTCATAATTGTTAGGGAGGAATTTGCGGTGATGCCGATGAAGAAGAAGAAGTACCAGAGTCCTGTATGTCTTATGCCTGAAGGAGTTTATTTAGGCCCGTACGAGGAGAACAGAAGCTTCGTCATCACAACATAAGTGCATGAGTCCACCTCAATTCTAAGGGACAAACAGTGAACTCAGATTCTTATACTAGCAAGCAAGGCCGAGGCAGCAAACGGGAGATGTGTTGGCATCCCATTGGCCATTGTACATAAATATGAAGATAAGCATTCACACCAGCTAGGTAATACAAATTGTCAGACAATGACGGAGGGCATTATCATCTAACTCTACAGCTATGCCTGTAATGCAAAGTATCCCCCAGAGAGTGAGATTGAAGACGCCAACAGAGGGACCTTGGTCTTGGTATGTTCCTCAGAGAGAAAATAGGGCAGATAACTGACGCCAGAAGTAATCACACATTTACCACACAAACTATCCGTAGGGAAGAGAAATTATTCTCTAACAATCCCCTCTTATTGATCATAAGATCAATACACTATAATTTAGCACCTTAAGGGTGAGTTAATGTCAAGCCATCAGAATCAAAGACCATCACACAATACAAGAACCCGATGAGATCAAATGTGAAACAAATAAATGCATCAACATTGATAAAGATGGTGTTGTAAAATAAAAACACAATTAAACACAGAATCACGTGAGTCAAATAATATCATGATGTAATATTCACACCCCTCTTATATAGCATGGCAGCTTATCTAACATGTGATCCGTGAATCCCACCTTCCCGTCAACAAGGACCGCTGGAGGCAAACCCTCAATGGGATAAAGAACCCCTGAAACACCTAAGTGTTAGAAGGGCTCACATTGGAGATCACAGCCACATGAACCTACTTACAGGAAGCCAAAAACCCCCCCTTTCTTGACGAGAGGAGGTAAAAAGACGCCTGCGCTAACTATTCTAACCATGGAGTCAGACCTACGGGAAAAACCTCAATGTCATGGAGGAAAACCCAAAGTCTAGTCTCATCCAGATGATGTCATAAGGGTGTGTAATCACTTGGTACAACACATGAATCAATAACAGTAATACATGAAGATTACATAACAATTCAATGTGACGATTTATAGGCAATCAGTATCAGACTAAACGTATGAAGGTAAATATGAAACTTTCAAAGTGGAATTGCAGTAAACAAGACAAAGCAATCATAATAATGTAATAGTAGTAACAGTTGACAGGAGGAATGATCTTCAACCCATGTGCTGAGCGCACAGTAGAGGGCCACCACCATGGAGAGGTTACTAGCACATACAATGCATGGTGGTATGGAATCCATCTCCTTGATCTTCAACTTCTCCTCATATGTCAAGTAGACATATGCATCAATGATTTATTACCTCAATGAGTGATGAGGACTTCAAACAACAATAACAACACACATTGTAACAATCGCAAGGACATTCTAATGAGAAGAAAGTATAAATAATTAGTGATGCAGTGCTACGCAATGCAAACTATTGTTCTTCACTACGTTTTTCTTCTTCTTATTATTATTATTAGTGATGCAGTGCTACGCAATGCAAACTATTGACCCTCATAGCAAAGCTATGGGAGTCAATAGTTTGCAGTGCGAAGCACTGCAAACTATTGTTCTTCACTACGTTTTTTCTTCTTATTATTATTATTAGTGATGCAGTGCTACGCAATGCAAACTATTGTTCTTCACTACGTTTTTTCTTCTTATTATTAGTGATGCAGTGCTACGCAATGCAAACTATTGTTCTTCACTACGTTTTTCTTCTTATTATTAGTGATGCAGTGCTACGCAATGCAAACTATTGTTCTTCACTACGTTTTTTCTTTTTATTATTAGTGATGCAGTGCTACGCAATGCAAACTATTGACCCTCATAGCAAAGCTATGGGAGTCAATAGTTTGCAGTGCGAAGCACTGCAAACTATTGTTCTTCACTACGTTTTTCTTCTTATTATTAGTGATGCAGTGCTACGCAATGCAAACTATTGACCCTCATAGCAAAGCTATGGGAGTCAATAGTTTGCAGTGCGAAGCACTGCAAACTATTGTTCTTCACTACGTTTTTCTTCTTATTAGTGATGCAGTGCTACGCAATGCAAACTATTGACCCTCATAGCAAAGCTATGGGAGTCAATAGTTTGCAGTGCGAAGCACTGCAAACTATTGTTCTTCACTACGTTTTTTCTTATTAGTGATGCAGTGCTACGCAATGCAAACTATTGACCCTCATAGCAAAGCTATGGGAGTCAATAGTTTGCAGTGCGAAGCACTGCAAACTATTGTTCTTCACTACGTTTTTTCTTCTTATTAGTGATGCAGTGCTACGCAATGCAAACTATTGACCCTCATAGCAAAGCTATGGGAGTCAATAGTTTGCAGTGCGAAGCACTGCAAACTATTGTTCTTCACTACGTTTTTCTTCTTATTATTATTAAACTTTTTCCTACGGCCGATTTTCGAAACCTTTCAACTCAAATACCGTTCGTCGCACACAGACACAAAATACATCAAAACGTGCGTCTCGATCGGACTCGGTGTGCTTCTATACAGTTCTTTCAAACAAGATTTTTTCGCGACATAGTCGCGAAAAAATCGCGATCAATTTCCCATTGAAATGAATGGAGAAGCCCGAAAAAAGCGGCAACATTCCAAAATTTACAGCTTGGCTTTGTCCAGCGATTACTCGGCCATGCTTTGTAGTAGAAACTTGCTTGGAAGTTTGTACGAGGCACGGGAAGTGTAGCTTTCTCTTCCTGAAAACGGCGTTTCGATACCTTTTACGGTTTGGTCAGGGTCGCAGTTTACGTTTGGTGAAATTTGGGGAAAAAAATTAAAAATCCCTCCCTCTGAGCCTCACTCTAACTTCAGAGTTTCGGTGATATTCTGAAAAAAAAAGGTTCAATCTCATGTGGTGGCCACAGTTTTTGAGGTACAGAGATAAAAAATACATAAAAACGTAGGGATTTTTGTTGGCTTTAAGATGGTGTTGGTTTGATTTGTGTGGGACGTACGGTTTGGACTGGAGGCTCCTCTGAGCGAGGAGTGCGGCGACCAGTTTTCGAATTTTTCCCCATGTGTGTGTATGTGGAAAGCGAGAGCGATTTTTCGACGATTTTTCACGTCGCATACTTTTTTCCTAAAACGACTACGGCCACAATTTTCGCAGTAGGCGCGTGGGAACAACACTAAATTGTAGAAAACCCTCGGCTGACGCTCACGATGTGTTCGTTTTCCCGATAGGACTTGTAGTTTTTGATTTATGAGCATTTGTTCGGAGGGCAAATCCTAGTTTGCACTTTCCCTCTGACTCAGGCAGAGGTGAGAGGGAGAAGGCGAAGGAGCAGCAGTTGACCCTGGTAGCCATGACAACCAGACCCGAGGCGGGAAAACAGTTCTCAGTGGATAACAGTATCTGCCAAAACATTAAAACCCCCCAAACCATTACTGCAGTACTGTAGGGGGCCAGAACCTGACATTATGACCCCCCCACTCCAACCCCCCCACCCCCCTCCCACTATAGCATTACAGACACAGACTGCCAAAACATAATGACCCCTCAACCCATTACAGGACTATAGTAGGGAGCCAGAATCTGACACTATGACCCCCCCCCTCCACTCCATTTAAGCATTACAGACACAGACTGCCAAAACATTATGACCCCCTCAACCCATTACAGGACTATAGTAGGGAGCCAGAACCTGACACTATGACCCCCCCACTCCAACCCCCCCACCTCCCCTCCCACTATACCATTACAGACACAGACTGACAAAACATTAGGGACTCTCAGACTGTTACAATGGGGAGACAGAACACTCCATGACCCCCCCCCCCCTCCCTCCTTCCCTCTCTCTCTCCCTCCCTCCTCTGTTGGTGCTATCACTTTATTAGGTAAGTAAATTTCTAGAATTATTTATATGTTAAGTGTTTGTGCCCAACATAGCTGAACTGTTAATAGAAGTTAACTACTCGCCGCCCAATGTTTTAGCCTTAGGCTAGCCTTCCAGCATAGCTCATGTATGTTAGCGAGCTAGCGGAGCTAGCAGCTACCTAACCGCCGCGGACTAAATCGCGGAGTTAGCCTCGAGCTAACCGCGAGCTAGCCTCGAGCTAACCGCGAGCTAGCCTCGAGCTAACCGCAAGCTAACCGGGATTTAACCGCAAGCTAACCGGGATTTAACCACGAGCTAACCGGGACTTAACCGCGAGCTAACCGGGATTTAACTGCGGACCCGCGGGACTTAACCGCGAGTTAGCCGCGGGAGTTAGCCGCGAGCTAACGCGGAGGCTAGTGGGGTTAGCCACTAAAACTGTGTCAAACTGAAAAATATATTATTCCATCACATAAAGTAGGAAACGTTTATGGCTTGTAACAACATTAATGACAGTATATATATATAATTGGAGTAATTTAATATAATATGATGTTTTTAATTAAATAAATAATGAGCTGTTGAACACTCATAAGAGTTATATTCAGTATGTTACATAACATTATTTGACATGTCTATTTGTCTGCCTATAGTTTTCCTCCAGCTGATCCAGACAGACTGCAGTGACGTCCAACATGAGACAAAGAGCTGGACTAACAGGACAGTTTGAAGGTCTTCACTTCATCGCTGATTCCTTGTTACAGCCTGGATGTGTTAAGTTTAATATTGATGTTTTTCTAACTGTAAGACTGTGCCGTAAACTGTTAAACTATTGCTCAGGTAGGAGTGATGAGTTTTATTGTTAAAATTATTATGATTAACGATCAATTGTTACGATTTGCTCGTTCTTTGTCTGGGGATCCTAGTGAGATCCCTCCCACTCTCTTCCTTATTTGATGCTGGCTTTCAGGTGGAGCTGGGAGGGGTCTGCTGCCTGTACCTGCCCTTCAGTTTGTAGAAGGCGAAGCATAAAGGACGACCCTTCTCAGTGTCTCTCTCTCTCAGCCAGGCCTACTGCATCCTCCTCATCCTGTTTGGTTTGTTGTACCCTGCATGACATCAAACTCACACCCATCCAGTCAGAAGGAACCAGGCCTTAAATGACTATTTGAGTTGTGCTTTTTGTTATAGCTGCTGCTCATGGTAGTAAAGACATGCTACTTAGTAAAGACATTCGCGACGTAAGTCGCGAATACTTTCATACCTGTCTTGACCTGACCATTACTTTTTGTAGTCAAACATGAAATTATTTGCAACGTAAGTCGCAAATATTTTCACCAGGATTATATTATGACTATATGAACAGGTGATCATTAAAGCATCATAGCATCTTAGTATAATTGCATTGTAGCATCTTAGCATCGTAGCAACATAGTATCTTAGCTTTGTAGCATCTTAGTATCATAGCATCTTAGTATCTTAGCATCATAGCATTGTAGTAGCATCTTGGCATAGTAGCATCATCATAGCATCGTAGCATCGTACTATCACAGCAATATAGCATGGTATCGCAGACTGCTGCGGCCACTGCATCACTCTCGCGATTTCCCGCAGGGGAATTGTCTAGTTATTATTATTAGTGATGCAGTGCTACGCAATGCAAACTATTGACCCTCATAGCAAAGCTATGGGAGTCAATAGTTTGCAGTGCGAAGCACTGCAAACTATTGTTCTTCACTACGTTTTTCTTCTTATTATTATTATTATTATTAAACTTTTTCCTACGCATTTTCGAAACCTTTCAACTCAAATACCGTTCGTCGCACACAGACACAAAATACATCAAAACGTGCGTCTCGATCGGACTCGGTGTGCTTCTATACAGTTCTTTCAAACAAGATTTTTTCGCGACGTAGTCGCGAAAAAACTGCGACAAATTTCCCAATTGAAATGAATGGAGAAGCCCGAAAAAAAATATATTTCAACAGACATTTTCAACAATGAACTGCTCTGGCATACTTTAACCGAGAGACTTCATTTAAACTTTAAAATGTAGGTACTCTTGCCTTCTCTTCAGAGATTCACTTCACTTGTCGACAACTTTTACCGTTTTTAAACAATGAAGCCTCAGAGTTGTGTAGGTTTTTACTCAAATTTCAGGGTTTATAATGGGTGTGTATTGCGCGGAATGTTTGTGCTAGAGTGGATGACATCATCAGCTAGAGTGAGGAGGGGAGAAGAAAGTTAGTCAAAAAACTGCACAGAAACTGCTCTCGTGGCCACAAATTTCACACGACAGACATAATTTATACATAGAAACGTAGGAAAATGTGTCTTCTCACTCAAATTCGTCTGCTAAAGCTGTAAGTCTTATAGTTTTGGCGTCAGACACAAAGATGCGCCAGCAACACCCACCCACAGCTCCATAGACTGCCATGTTAAAAAGGCAGGGAAATTTCTGGAGGAAAGCAGACGTAACCTTTCTTTGAATCGCTTTAATAGGTCACATTTCTTCATTTTACCCACAAACTGCATATGTAGACGTTCAGGAAAGCCTCAAGATGCCCAAAGTTAAGTCGGTTCAATGATTGGAAATACGGTTTGGCCACAAGTCCTTCCTGTTCGAGGCGATTTTTCAGCATTTTCTCTCTCTCTCCCCGTCTTCCAACTGACATTCGAACAGGAGCAGTTGACCCTGGTAGCCATGACAACCAGACCCCAACCAGCTTACACACGCAGCTGCAGGGGACGAGAGGCGGGAAAAGAGCTCTCAGTGGAAAACATGATCTGCCAAAACATTAAAACCCCCCAAACCATCCCTGTCTGCCATGGTGCTTTCACACAGCTGCTGGGCCTCTTAGCTATAGCTCTTGTCATTGACTGAATGACAACTTCATGTTTGACCTTTTCCTTTATTTTAAACACAAATTATATCTGGCTGCTTTGCTGAAACTCCTGACACAACATCCCGGACCCGTTTCCTTCATCTTATTAGGTCAGTGAATAGCTCAACTGCTAACAGACGCTAACGACTAGCCGCCCAGTGATTTAGCCGACGACTAGCCTTCCAGCATAGCTCATGTATGTTAGCAAGCTAGCGGAGCTAACGGAGCTAGCTAGCCGCTACCTTAACGCCGCGGACTCAACCGCGGAGTTAGCCTCGAGCTAACCGCTAGCTAACCGGGATTTAACCGCGGACCCGCGGGAGTTAAACACGAATTAGCCGCGGCAGTTAGCCGATAGCTAACGCGGAGGCTAGTGGGGTTAGCCGCCGGCTAATTCGCCCCGTTGCTAGCGGGAGCTTATCACAGTAATAATGTTAAAGTTTTACAATTTAAAGGGAAGATATTTTTAAATTAAACTGTGTCAAACTGAAAAATATATTATTCCACCACATAAAGTAGGAAACATTTATGGCTTGCAACAACATTAATGACAGTATATATATATAATTGGAGTAATTTAATATAATATGATGTTTTTAATTAAATAAATAATGAGCTGTTGAACACTCATAAGAGTTATATTAAGTATGTTACATAACATTATTTGACATGTCTATTTGTCTGCCTATAGTTTTCCTCCAGCTGATCCAGACAGACTGCAGTGACGTCCAACATGAGACAAAGAGCTGGACTCGCAGGACAATTTGAAGGTCTTCACTTCATCGCTGATTCCTTGTTACAGCCTGGATGTGTTAAGTTTAATATTATTGTTTTTCTAACTGTAAAACTGTGCGGTAAACTGTTAAACTATTGCTCAGGTAGGAGTAATGAGTTTTATTGTTAAAATTATTATGATTAACGATCAATTGTTACGATTTGCTCGTTCTTTGTCTGGGGATCCTAGTGAGATCCCTCCCACTCTCTTCCTTATTTGATGCTGGCTTTCAGGTGGAGCTGGGAGGGGTCTGCCGCCTGTACCTGCCCTTCAGTTTGTAGAAGGGCGTAAAGGACGACCCTTCTCAGTGTCTCTCTCTCTCAGCCAGGCCTACTGCATCCTCCTCATCCTGTTTGGTTTGTTGTACCCTGCATGACATCAAACTCACACCCATCCAGTCAGAAGGAACCAGGCCTTAAATGACTATTTGAGTTGTGCTTTTTGTTATAGCTGCTGCTCATGGTAGTAAAGACATGCTACTTAGTAAAGACATTCGCGACGTAAGTCGCGAATACTTTCATACCTGTCTTGACCTGACCATTACTTTTTGTAGTCAAACATGAAATTATTTGCAACGTAAGTCGCAAATATTTTCACCAGGATTATATTATGACTATATGAACAGGTGATCATTAAAGCATCATAGCATCTTAGTATAATTGCATTGTAGCATCTTAGCATCGTAGCAACATAGTATCTTAGCTTTGTAGCATCTTAGTATCATAGCATCTTAGTATCTTAGCATCATAGCATTGTAGTAGCATCTTGGCATAGTAGCATCATCATAGCATCGTAGCATCGTACTATCACAGCAATATAGCATGGTATCGCAGACTGCTGCGGCCACTGCATCACTCTCGCGATTTCCCGCAGGGGAATTGTCTAGTTATTATTAAACTTTTTCCTACGCATTTTCGAAACCTTTCAACTCAAATACCGTTCGTCGCACACAGGTCAAAATACATCAAAACGTGCGTCTCGATCGGACTCGGTGTGCTTCTATACAGTTCTTTCAAATAAGATTTTTTCGCGACGTAGTCGCGAAAAAACTGCGACAAATTTCCCAATTGAAATGAATGGAGAAGCCCGAAAAAAATAAAAATTCAACAGACATTTTCAACAATGAACTGCTCTGGCATACTTTAACCGAGAGACTTCATTTAAACTTTAAAACGTAGGTACTCTTGCCTTCTCTTCAGAGATTCACTTCACTTGTCGACAACTTTTACCGTTTTTAAACTATGAAGCCTCAGAGTTGTGTAGGTTTTTACTCAAATTTCAGGGTTTATAATGGGTGTGTATTGCGCGGAATGTTTGTGCTAGAGTGGATGACATCATCAGCTAGAGTGAGGAGGGGAGAAGAAAGTTAGTCAAAAAACTGCACAGAAACTGCTCCCGTGGCCACAAATTTCACACGACAGACATAATTTATACATAGAAACGTAGGAAAATTTGTCTTCTCACTCAAATTCGTCTGCTAAAGCTGTAAGTCTTATAGTTTTGGCGTCAGACACAAAGATGCGCCAGCAACACCCACCCACAGCTCCATAGACTGCCATGTTAAAAAGGCAGGGAAATTTCTGGAGGAAAGCAGACGTAACCTTTCTTTGAATCGCTTTAATAGGTCACATTTCTTCATTTTACCCACAAACTGCATATGTAGACGTTCAGGAAAGCCTCAAGATGCCCAAAGTTAAGTCGGTTCAATGATTGGAAATACGGTTTGGCCACAAGTCCTTCCTGTTCGAGGCGATTTTTCAGCATTTTCTCTCTCTCTCCCCGTCTTCCAACTGACATTCGAACAGGAGCAGTTGACCCTGGTAGCCATGACAACCAGACCCCAACCAGCTTACACACGTTCACACACGCAGCTGCTGGGGACGAGAGGCGGGAAAAGAGCTCTCAGTGGAAAACATGATCTGCCAAAACATTAAAACCCCCCAAACCATTACTGCAGTACTGTAGGGGGCCAGAACCTGACATTATGACCTTTTCCTTTATTTTAAACACAAATTATATCTGGCTGCTTTGCTGAAACTCCTGACACAACATCCCTGACCCGTTTCCTTCATCTTATTAGGTCAGTGAATAGCTAAACTGCTAACAGACGCTAACGACTAGCCGCCCAGTGATTTAGCCGACGACTAGCCTTCCAGCATAGCTCATGTATGTTAGCAAGCTAGCGGAGCTAACGGAGCTAGCTAGCCGCTACCTTAACGCCGCGGACTCAACCGCGGAGTTAGCCTCGAGCTAACCGCTAACTAACCGCTAGCTAACCGGGATTTAACCGCGGACCCGCGGGAGTTAAACACAAATTAGCCGCGGCAGTTCGCCGTGAGCTAACGCGGAGGCTAGTGGGGTTAGCCGCCGGCTAATTCGCCGCCTTGCTAGCGGGTGCTTATCACAGTAATAATGTTGAAGTTTTACAATTTAAAGGGAAGATATTTTTAAATGAAACTGTGTCAAACTGAAAAATATATTATTCCACCACATAAAGTAGGAAACATTTATGGCTTGCAACAACATTAATGACAGTATATATATAATTGGAGTAATTTAATATAATATGATGTTTTTAATTAAAGAAATAATGAGCTGTTGAACACTCATAAGAGTTATATTAAGTATGTTACATAACATTATTTGACATGTCTGTTTGTCTGCCTATAGTTTTCCTCCAGCTGATCCAGACAGACTGCAGTGACGTCCAACATGAGACAAAGAGCTGGACTCGCAGGACAATTTGAAGGTCTTCACTTCATCGCTGATTCCTTGTTACAGCCTGGATGTGTTAAGTTTAATATTATTGTTTATCTAACTGTAAGACTGTGCCGTAAACTGTTAAACTATTGCTCAGGTAGGAGTAATGAGTTTTATTGTTAAAATTATTATGATTAACGAGCAAATTGTAATAATTGATCGTTAATCATAATAATTCACCTGTTCATATAGTCATAATATAATCCTGGTGGGGGTGTGACGATCCCTCCCACTCTCTTCCTTATGTGATGCTGGCTTTCAGGTGGAGCTGGGAGGGGTCTGCTGCCTGTACCTGCCCTTCAGTTTGTAGAAGGGCGTAAAGGACGACCCTTCTCAGTGTCTCTCTCTCTCAGCCAGGCCTACTGCATCCTCCTCATCCTGTTTGGTTTGTTGTACCCTGCATGACATCAAACTCACACCCATCCAGTCAGAAGGAACCAGGCCTTAAATGACTATTTGAGTTGTGCTTTTTGTTATAGCTGCTGCTCATGGTAGTAAAGACATGCTACTTAGTAAAGACATTCGCGACGTAAGTCGTGAATACTTTCATACCTGTCTTGACCTGACCATTACTTTTTGTAGTCAAACATGAAATTATTTGCAACGTAAGTCGCAAATATTTTCACCAGGATTATATTATGACTATATGAACAGGTGATCATTAAAGCATCATAGCATCTTAGTATAATTGCATTGTAGCATCTTAGCATCGTAGCAACATAGTATCTTAGCATCATAGCATTGTAGTAGCATCTTGGCATAGTAGCATCATCATAGCATCGTAGCATCGTACTATCACAGCAATATAGCATGGTATCGCAGACTGCTGCGGCCACTGCATCACTCTCGCGATTTCCCGCAGGGGAATTGTCTAGTTAGTGATGCAGTGCTACGCAATGCAAACTATTGACCCCCTCATAGCAAAGCTATGGGGGCCAATAGTTTGCAGTGCGAAGCACTGCAAACTATTGTTCTTCACTACGTTTTTTCTTTTTATTATTAGTGATGCAGTGCTACGCAATGCAAACTATTGACCCTCATAGCAAAGCTATGGGAGTCAATAGTTTGCAGTGCGAAGCACTGCAAACTATTGTTCTTCACTACGTTTTTTCTTCTTATTATTATTATTATTATTAAACTTTTTCCTACGCATTTTCGAAACCTTTCAACTCAAATACCGTTCGTCGCACACAGGTCAAAATACATCAAAACGTGCGTCTCGATCGGACTCGGTGTGCTTCTATACAGTTCTTTCAAACAAGATTTTTTCGCGACGTAGTCGCGAAAAAACTGCGACAAATTTCCCAATTGAAATGAATGGAGAAGCCCGAAAAAAATAAAAATTCAACAGACATTTTCAACAATGAACTGCTCTGGCATACTTTAACCGAGAGACTTCATTTAAACTTTAAAACGTAGGTACTCTTGCCTTCTCTTCAGAGATTCACTTCACTTGTCGACAACTTTTACCGTTTTTAAACTATGAAGCCTCAGAGTTGTGTAGGTTTTTACTCAAATTTCAGGGTTTATAATGGGTGTGTATTGCGCGGAATGTTTGTGCTAGAGTGGATGACATCATCAGCTAGAGTGAGGAGGGGAGAAGAAAGTTAGTCAAAAAACTGCACAGAAACTGCTCCCGTGGCCACAAATTTCACACGACAGACATAATTTATACATAGAAACGTAGGAAAATTTGTCTTCTCACTCATATCCGTCTGCTAAAGCTGTAAGTCTTATAGTTTTGGCGTCAGACACAAAGATGCGCCAGCAACACCCACCCACAGCTCCATAGACTGCCATGTTAAAAAGGCAGGGAAATTTCTGGAGGAAAGCAGACGTAACCTTTCTTTGAATCGCTTAGAATAGGTCACATTTCTTCATTTTACCCACAAACTGCATATGTAGACGTTCAGGAAAGCCTCAAGATGCCCAAAGTTAAGTCGGTTCAATGATTGGAAATACGGTTTGGCCACAAGTCCTTCCTGTTCGAGGCGATTTTTCAGCATTTTCTCTCTCTCTCCCCGTCTTCCAACTGACATTCTAACAGGAGCAGTTGACCCTGGTAGCCATGACAACCAGACCCCAACCAGCTTACACACGTTCACACACGCAGCTGCTGGGGACGAGAGGCGGGAAAAGAGCTCTCAGTGGAAAACATGATCTGCCAAAACATTAAAACCCCCCAAACCATTACTGCAGTACTGTAGGGGGCCAGAACCTGACATTATGACCTTTTCCTTTATTTTAAACACAAATTATATCTGGCTGCTTTGCTGAAACTCCTGACACAACATCCCTGACCCGTTTCCTTCATCTTATTAGGTCAGTGAATAGCTAAACTGCTAACAGACGCTAACGACTAGCCGCCCAGTGATTTAGCCGACGACTAGCCTTCCAGCATAGCTCATGTATGTTAGCAAGCTAGCGGAGCTAACGGAGCTAGCTAGCCGCTACCTTAACGCCGCGGACTCAACCGCGGAGTTAGCCTCGAGCTAACCGCTAACTAACCGCTAGCTAACCGGGATTTAACCGCGGACCCGCGGGAGTTAAACACGAATTAGCCGCGGCAGTTCGCCGTGAGCTAACGCGGAGGCTAGTGGGGTTAGCCGCCGGCTAATTCGCCGCCTTGCTAGCGGGTGCTTATCACAGTAATAATGTTGAAGTTTTACAATTTAAAGGGAAGATATTTTTAAATTAAACTGTGTCAAACTGAAAAATATATTATTCCACCACATAAAGTAGGAAACATTTATGGCTTGCAACAACATTAATGACAGTATATATATAATTGGAGTAATTTAATATAATATGATGTTTTTAATTAAATAAATAATGAGCTGTTGAACACTCATAAGAGTTATATTAAGTATGTTACATAACATTATTTGACATGTCTGTTTGTCTGCCTATAGTTTTCCTCCAGCTGATCCAGACAGACTGCAGTGACGTCCAACATGAGACAAAGAGCTGGACTCGCAGGACAATTTGAAGGTCTTCACTTCATCGCTGATTCCTTGTTACAGCCTGGATGTGTTAAGTTTAATATTATTGTTTATCTAACTGTAAGACTGTGCCGTAAACTGTTAAACTATTGCTCAGGTAGGAGTAATGAGTTTTATTGTTAAAATTATTATGATTAACGATCAATTGTTACGATTTGCTCGTTCTTTGTCTGGGGATCCTAGTGAGGACAGCCCTCTTAAAGGTGGGGGTGTGACGATCCCTCCCACTCTCTTCCTTATTTGATGCTGGCTTTCAGGTGGAGCTGGGAGGGGTCTGCTGCCTGTACCTGCCCTTCAGTTTGTAGAAGGCGAAGCATAAAGGACGACCCTTCTCAGTGTCTCGCTCTCTCAGCCAGGCCTACTGCATCCTCCTCATCCTGTTTGGTTTGTTGTACCCTGCATGACATCAAACTCGCACCCATCCAGTCAGAAGGAACCAGGCCTTAAATGACTATTTGAGTTGTGCTTTTTGTTATAGCTGCTGCTCATGGTAGTAAAGACATGCTACTTAGTAAAGACATTCGCGACGTAAGTCGCGAATACTTTCATACCTGTCTTGACCTGACCATTACTTTTTGTAGTCAAACATGAAATTATTTGCAACGTAAGTCGCAAATATTTTCACCAGGATTATATTATAACTATTTGAACAGGTGATCATTAAAGCATCATAGCATCTTAGTATAATTGCATTGTAGCATCTTAGCATCGTAGCAACATAGTATCTTAGCTTTGTAGCATCTTAGTATCATAGCATCTTAGTATCTTAGCATCATAGCATTGTAGCATCTTGGCATAGTAGCATCATCGTAGCATCGTAGCATCGTACTATCACAGCAATATAGCATGGTATCGCAGACTGCTGCGGCCACTGCATCACTCTCGCGATTTCCCGCAGGGGAATTGTCTAGTTAGTGATGCAGTGCTACGCAATGCAAACTATTGACCCCCCTCATAGCAAAGCTATGGGGGTCAATAGTTTGCAGTGCGAAGCACTGCAAACTATTGTTCTTCACTACGTTTTTCTTCTTATTAGTGATGCAGTGCTACGCAATGCAAACTATTGACCCTCATAGCAAAGCTATGGGAGTCAATAGTTTGCAGTGCGAAGCACTGCAAACTATTGTTCTTCACTACGTTTTTTCTTCTTATTATTAAACTTTTTCCACACCCGATTTTTCGAAACCTTTCAACTCAAATACCGTTCGTCGCACACAGACACAAAATACATCAAAACGTGCGTCTCGATCGGACTCGGTGTGCTTCTATACAGTTCTTTCAAACAAGATTTTTTCGCGACGTAGTCGCGAAAAAACCGCGATAAATTTCCCATTGAAATGAATGGAGAAGCCCGAAAAAAGCGGCAACATTCCAAAATTTACAGCTTGGCTTTGTCGAGTGATTACTCGGCCATGCTTTGTAGTAGAAACTTGCTTGGAAGTTTGTACGAGGCACGGGAAGTGTATCTTTCTCTTCCTGAAAACGGCGTTTCAATACCTTTTACGGTTTGGTCAGGGTCGCAGTTTACGTTTTGGTGAAATTTGGGGAAAAAAATTAAAAATCAGCGTTTATAATGGGGCTCTATGGGCCCACTCTGACCGACACTCTAACTTCAGAGTTTCGGTGATATTCTGAAAAAAAAAGGTTCAATCTCACGTGGTGGCCACAGATTTTGAGGTACAGAGATAAAAAATACGTAAAAACGTAGGGATTTTTGTTGGCTTTCAGATGGTGTGGGTTTTATTTGTGTGAGACGTACGGTTTGGGCTGCAGGCTCCTCCAAGCGAGGAGTGCGCCGACCAGTTTTCGAATTTTTCCCCATGTGTGTGTATGTGGAAAGCGAGAGCGATTTTTCGACGATTTTTCACGTCGCATACTTTTTTTCTAAAACGACTACGGCCACAATTTTCGCAGTAGGCGCGTGGGAACAACACTAAATTGTAGAAACCCCTCGGCTGACGCTCACGATGTGTTCGTTTTCCCGATAGGACTTGTAGTTTTTGATTTATGAGCATTTGTTCGGAGGGCAAATCCTAGTTTGCACTTTCCCTCTGACTCAGGCAGAGGTGAGAGAGAGAAGGAGACTTCAGCGTCAGTTGACCCTGGTAGCCATGACAACCAGACCCCAACCAGCTTACACACGCAGCAGGAGGGGACGAGAGGCGGGAAAAGAGTTCTCAGTGGAAAACATGATCTGCCAAAACATTAAAACCCCCCAAACCACCCCTGTCTCCCTTGGTGCTTTCACACAGCTGCTGGGCCTCTTAGCTATAGCTCTTCTCATTGACTGACTGACAATTTCTCAGTCATGTTTGACCTTTTCCTTTATTTTAAACACAAATTATATCTGGCTGCTTTGCTGAAACTCCTGACACAACATCCCTGACCCGTTTCCTTCATCTTATTAGGTCAGTGAATAGCTTAACTGCTAACAGACGCTAACGACTAGCCGCCCAGTGATTTAGCCGACGACTAGCCTTCCAGCATAGCGCATGTATGTTAGCAAGCTAGCGGAGCTAACGGAGCTAGCTAGCCGCTACCTTAACGCCGCGGACTCAACCGCGGAGTTAGCCTCGAGCTAACCGCTAGCTAACCGGGATTTAACCGCGGACCCGCGGGAGTTAAACACGAATTAGCCGCGGCAGTTAGCCGTGAGCTAACGCGGAGGCTAGTGGGGTTAGCCGCCGGCTAATTCGCTGCGTTGCAAGCCGGGGGCTTATCACAGTAATAATGTTGAAGTTTTACAATTTAAAGGGAAGATATTTTTAAATTAAACTGTGTCAAACTGAAAAATATATTATTCCACCACATAAAGTAGGAAACATTTATGGCTTGCAACAACATTAATGACAGTATATATATAATTGGAGTAATTTAATATAATATGTTTTTAATTAAATAAATAATGAGCTGTTGAACACTCATAAGAGTTATATTAAGTATGTTACATAACATTATTTGACATGTCTATTTGTCTGCCTATAGTTTTCCTCCAGCTGATCCAGACAGACTGCAGTGACGTCCAACATGAGACAAAGAGCTGGACTCGCAGGACAATTTGAAGGTCTTCACTTCATCGCTGATTCCTTGTTACAGCCTGGATGTGTTAAGTTTAATATTATTGTTTTTCTAACTGTAAGACTGTGCCGTAAACTGTTCAACTATTGCTCAGGTAGGAGTAATGAGTTTTATTGTTAAAATTATTATGATTAACGATCAATTGTTACGATTTGCTCGTTCTTTGTCTGGGGATCCTAGTGAGATCCCTCCCACTCTCTTCCTTATTTGATGCTGGCTTTCAGGTGGAGCTGGGAGGGCTCTGCTGCCTGTACCTGCCCTTCAGTTTGTAGAAGGCGAAGCATAAAGGACGACCCTTCTCAGTGTCTCTCTCTCTCAGCCAGGCCTACTGCATCCTCCTCATCCTGTTTGGTTTGTTGTACCCTGCATGACATCAAACTCACACCCATCCAGTCAGAAGGAACCAGGCCTTAAATGACTATTTGAGTTGTGCTTTTTGTTATAGCTGCTGCTCATGGTAGTAAAGACATGCTACTTAGTAAAGACATTCGCGACGTAAGTCGCGAATACTTTCATACCTGTCTTGACCTGACCATTACTTTTTGTAGTCAAACATGAAATTATTTGCAACGTTAGTCGCAAATATTTTCACCAGGATTATATTATGACTATATGAACAGGTGATCATTAAAGCATCATAGCATCTTAGTATAATTGCATTGTAGCATCTTAGCATCGTAGCAACATAGTATCTTAGCTTTGTAGCATCTTAGTATCATAGCATCTTAGTATCTTAGCATCATAGCATTGTAGTAGCATCTCGGCATAGTAGCATCATCATAGCATCGTAGCATCGTACTGTCGCAGCAATATAGCATGGTATCGCAGACTGCTGCGGCCACTGCATCACTCTCGCGATTTCCCGCAAGGGAATTGTCTAGTTAGTGATGCAGTGCTACGCAATGCAAACTATTGACCCTCATAGCAAAGCTATGGGAGTCAATAGTTTGCAGTGCGAAGCACTGCAAACTATTGTTCTTCACTACGTTTTTCTTCTTATTATTATTATTATTAAACTTTTTCCTACGCATTTTCGAAACCTTTCAACTCAAATACCGTTCGTCGCACACAGACACAAAATACATCAAAACGTGCGTCTCGATCGGACTCGGTGTGCTTCTATACAGTTCTTTCAAACAAGATTTTTTCGCGACGTAGTCGCGAAAAAACTGCGACAAATTTCCCAATTGAAATGAATGGAGAAGCCCGAAAAAAAAAAAAATTCAACAGACATTTTCAACAATGAACTGCTCTGGCATACTTTAACCGAGAGACTTCATTTCAACTTTAAAACGTAGGTACTCTTGCCTTCTCTTCAGAGATTCACTTCACTTATCGACAACTTTTACCGTTTTTAAACTATGAAGCCTCAGAGTTGTGTAGGTTTTTACTCAAATTTCAGGGTTTATAATGGGTGTGTATTGCGCGGAATGTTTGTGCTAGAGTGGATGACATCATCAGCTAGAGTGAGGAGGGGAGAAGAAAGTTAGTCAAAAAACTGCACAGAAACTGCTCCCGTGGCCACAAATTTCACACGACAGACATAATTTATACATAGAAACGTAGGAAAATGTGTCTTCTCACTCAAATTCGTCTGCTAAAGCTGTAAGTCTTATAGTTTTGGCGTCAGACACAAAGATGCGCCAGCAACACCCACCCACAGCTCCATAGACTGCCATGTTAAAAAGGCAGGGAAATTTCTGGAGGAAAGCAGACGTAACCTTTCTTTGAATCGCTTAGAATAGGTCACATTTCTTCATTTTACCCACAAATTACACATCTAGACGTTCAGGAAAGCCTCAAGATGCCCAAAGTTCAGTCGGTTCAATGATTGGAAATACGGTTTGGCCACAAGTCCTTCCTGTTCGAGGCGATTTTTCAGCATTTTCTCTCTCTTTCCCCGTCTTCCAACTGACATTCTAACAGGAGCAGTTGACCCTGGTAGCCATGACAACCAGACCCCAACCAGCTTACACACGTTCACACACGCAGCTGCTGGGGACGAGAGGCGGGAAAAGAGCTCTCAGTGGAAAACATGATCTGCCAAAACATTAAAACCCCCCAAACCATCCCTGTCTGCCATGGTGCTTTCACACAGCTGCTGGGCCTCTTAGCTATAGCTCTTCTCATTGACTG
The DNA here is from genome assembly GCF_963514085.1 of Chelon labrosus. Classification (NCBI taxonomy): domain Eukaryota; kingdom Metazoa; phylum Chordata; class Actinopteri; order Mugiliformes; family Mugilidae; genus Chelon; species Chelon labrosus. The sequence goes on from NC_140341.1 coordinate 25,740,833, forward strand.
AATGACAACTTCATGTTTGACCTTGTCCTTTATTTTAAACACAAATTATATCTGGCTGCTTTGCTGAAACTCCTGACACAACATCCCGGACCCGTTTCCTTCATCTTATTAGGTCAGTGAATAGCTCAACTGCTAACAGACGCTAACGACTAGCCGCCCAGTGATTTAGCCGACGACTAGCCTTCCAGCATAGCTCATGTATGTTAGCAAGCTAGCGGAGCTAACGGAGCTAGCTAGCCGCAACCTTAACGCCGCGGACTCAACCGCGGAGTTAGCCTCGAGCTAACCGCTAGCTAACCGGGATTTAACCGCGGACCCGCGGGAGTTAAACACGAATTAGCCGCGGCAGTTAGCCGATAGCTAACGCGGAGGCTAGTGGGGTTAGCCGCCGGCTAATTCGCCCCGTTGCTAGCGGGAGCTTATCACAGTAATAATGTTAAAGTTTTACAATTTAAAGGGAAGATATTTTTAAATTAAACTGTGTCAAACTGAAAAATATATTATTCCACCACATAAAGTAGGAAACATTTATGGCTTGCAACAACATTAATGACAGTATATATACATAATTGGAGTAATTTAATATAATATGATGTTTTTAATTAAATAAATAATGAGCTGTTGAACACTCATAAGAGTTATATTAAGTATGTTACATAACATTATTTGACATGTCTATTTGTCTGCCTATAGTTTTCCTCCAGCTGATCCAGACAGACTGCAGTGACATCCAACATGAGACGAAGAGCTGGACTCGCAGGACAATTTGAAGGTCTTCACTTCATCGCTGATTCCTTGTTACAGCCTGGATGTGTTAAGTTTAATATTATTGTTTATCTAACTGTAAGACTGTGCCGTAAACTGTTAAACTATTGCTCAGGTAGGAGTAATGAGTTTTATTGTTAAAATGATTATGATTAACGATCAATTGTTACGATTTGCTCGTTCTTTGTCTGGGGATCCTAGTGAGATCCCTCCCACTCTCTTCCTTATTTGATGCTGGCTTTCAGGTGGAGCTGGGAGGGGTCTGCCGCCTGTACCTGCCCTTCAGTTTGTAGAAGGGCGTAAAGGACGACCCTTCTCAGTGTCTCTCTCTCTCAGCCAGGCCTACTGCATCCTCCTCATCCTGTTTGGTTTGTTGTACCCTGCATGACATCAAACTCACACCCATCCAGTCAGAAGGAACCAGGCCTTAAATGACTATTTGAGTTGTGCTTTTTGTTATAGCTGCTGCTCATGGTAGTAAAGACATGCTACTTAGTAAAGACATTCGCGACGTAAGTCGCGAATACTTTCATACCTGTCTTGACTTGACCATTACTTTTTGTAGTCAAACATGAAATTATTTGCAACGTTAGTCGCAAATATTTTCACCAGGATTATATTATGACTATATGAACAGGTGATCATTAAAGCATCATAGCATCTTAGTATAATTGCATTGTAGCATCTTAGCATCGTAGCAACATGGTATCTTAGCTTTGTAGCATCTTAGTATCATAGCATCTTAGTATCTTAGCATCATAGCATTGTAGCATCTTGGCATAGTAGCATCATCGTAGCATCGTAGCATCGTACTGTCACAGCAATATAGCATGGTATCGCAGACTGCTGCGGCCACTGCATCACTCTCGCGATTTCCCGCAGGGGAATTGTCTAGTTATTATTAAACTTTTTCCTACGCATTTTCGAAACTTTTCAACTCAAATACCGTCCGTCGCACACAGGTCAAAATACATCAAAACGTGCGTCTCGATCGGACTCGGTGTGCTTCTATACAGTTCTTTCAAACAAGATTTTTTCGCGACGTAGTCGCGAAAAAACTGCGACAAATTTCCCAATTGAAATGAATGGAGAAGCCCGAAAAAAAAATAAATTCAACAGACATTTTCAACAATGAACTGCTCTGGCATACTTTAACCGAGAGACTTCATTTCAACTTTAAAACGTAGGTACTCTTGCCTTCTCTTCAGAGATTCACTTCACTTATCGACAACTTTTACCGTTTTTAAACTATGAAGCCTCAGAGTTGTGTAGGTTTTTACTCAAATTTCAGGGTTTATAATGGGTGTGTATTGCGCGGAATGTTTGTGCTAGAGTGGATGACATCATCAGCTAGAGTGAGGAGGAGAGAAGAAAATTAGTCAAAAAACTGTACAGAAACTGCTCCCGTGGCCACAAATTTCACACGACAGACATAATTTATACATAGAAACGTAGGAAAATTTGTCTTCTCACTCAAATTCGTCTGCTAAAGCTGTAAGTCTTATAGTTTTGGCGTCAGACACAAAGATGCGCCAGCAACACCCATCCACAGCTCCATAGGCTGCCATGTTAAAAAGGCAGGGAAATTTCTGGAGGAAAGCAGACGTAACCTTTCTTTGAATCGCTCTAAATAGGTCACATTTCTTCATTTTACCCACAAATTGCATATGTAGACGTTCAGGAAAGCCTCAAGATGCCCAAAGTTAAGTCGGTTCAATGATTGGAAATACGGTTTGGCCACAAGTCCTTCCTGTTCGAGGCGTTTTTTCAGCATTTTCTCTCTCTCTCCCCGTCTTCCAACTGACATTCAAACAGGAGCAGTTGACCCTGGTAGCCATGACAACCAGACCCCAACCAGCTTACACACGTTCACACACGCAGCTGCTGGGGACGAGAGGCGGGAAAAGAGCTCTCAGTGGAAAACATGATCTGCCAAAACATTAAAACCTCCCAAACCGTCTCCCATGGTGCTTTCACACAGCTGCTGGGCCTCTTAGCTATAGCTCTTCTCATTGACTGAATGACAACTTCATGTTTGACCTTTTCCTTTATTTTAAACACAAATTATATCTGGCTGCTTTGCTGAAACTCCTGACACAACATCCCTGACCCGTTTCCTTCATCTCATTAGGTCAGTGAATAGCTTAACTGCTAACAGACGCTAACGACTAGCCGCCCAGTGATTTAGCCGACGACTAGCCTTCCAGCATAGCGCATGTATGTTAGCAAGCTAGCGGAGCTAACGGAGCTAGCTAGCCGCTACCTTAGCCGCGGACTCAATCGCGGAGTTAGCCTCGAGCTAACCGCTAGCTAACCGGGATTTAACCGCGGACCCGCGGGAGTTAAACACGAATTAGCCGCGGCAGTTCGCCGTGAGCTAACGCGGAGGCTAGTGGGGTTAGCCGCCGGCTAATTCGCCGCTTTGCTAGTGGGTGCTTATCACAGTAATAATGTTGAAGTTTTACAATTTAAAGGGAAGATATTTTTAAATTAAACTGTGTCAAACTGAAAAATATATTATTCCACCACATAAAGTAGGAAACATTTATGGCTTGCAACAACATTAATGACAGTATATATATAATTGGAGTAATTTAATATAATATGATGTTTTTAATTAAATAAATAATGAGCTGTTGAACACTCATAAGATTTATATTAAGTATGTTACATAACATTATTTGACAGGTCTATTTGTCTGCGTATAGTTTTCCTCCAGCTGATCCAGACAGACTGCAGTGACGTCCAACATGAGACAAAGAGCTGGACTCGCAGGACAATTTGAAGGTCTTCACTTCATCGCTGATTCCTTGTTACAGCCTGGATGTGTTAAGTTTAATATTATTGTTTATCTAACTGTAAGACTGTGCCGTAAACTGTTAAACTATTGCTCAGGTGGGAGTAATGAGTTTTATTGTTAAAATTATTATGATTAACGATCAATTGTTACGATTTGCTCGTTCTTTGTCTGGGGATCCTAGTGAGATCCCTCCCACTCTCTTCCTTATTTGATGCTGGCTTTCAGGTGGAGCTGGGAGGGGTCTGCTGCCTGTACCTGCCCTTCAGTTTGTAGAAGGGCGTAAAGGACGACCCTTCTCAGTGTCTCTCTCTCTCAGCCAGGCCTACTGCATCCTCCTCATCCTGTTTGGTTTGTTGTACCCTGCATGACATCAAACTCACACCCATCCAGTCAGAAGGAACCAGGCCTTAAATGACTATTTGAGTTGTGCTTTTTGTTATAGCTGCTGCTCATGGTAGTAAAGACATGCTACTTAGTAAAGACATTCGCGACGTAAGTCGCGAATACTTTCATACCTGTCTTGACCTGACCATTACTTTTTGTAGTCAAACATGGATTATATTATGACTATATGAACAGGTGATCATTAAAGCATCATAGCATGGTAGCATCATGGTAGCATCATTAAAGCATCTTAGCATCATAGCATTGTAGCATCATTAAAGCATCTTAGCATTGTAGTATCTTAGCATCATAGCATCTTAGTATAAGGAAAACACACACTTTATGACAACTACAGATGTTTAACATGTGTCTGCTTTGTTATTAGCTTGTTGCTTACATTTACTTATAACATTTGAAAGACATTTCAATTTTTTTGCATTGTCTTTGATATGATTAAAGGGTTCCTGTGCTTCGACAGCTGAGAGTGATCATCGTTGATTCATCGCCCTCATCCATCGCAGAGCAGTATCGCCACCTCACCCACACACATACATTCACCACACCTTCATCTACACAGATTTAATTTAAGTATAACATATTACATTAATTTGTCTTAGATTAGATTATTTTACATTAGGTAGTTAGAGTTTAGGTAAAGGTTAGGGTTTAGGTTAGTTTGATAGGTTTGATAGCCTGTTAAGCTTTGAAAAGTATTTTGTCTTGTTTTTTTTTTCTGTCTATTTTTTGTCAGCAGGATGCCTAGGAAGTCCAGACGTTCCATGGCGGTGAAGCAGCGCTGGAGGAGGCTCGACCTGGAGGAGCTGAGGTCCACCCCTTCCCCCCTGGAGGTATTTACACAGTAGATAAGCTTCTGTGCCACAATGACATCTGTCTGCGTGAAAATGGCTCTAGAAATCTATTGTTTTCTCCTTAACTGCTGAGTTCTGTATGTGTTTGGTCTTAATGTTTCATCAGACGTCCCCCCCGGCCGGAGAGGAGCCTTCCCACCGACCCTGCTCTCAAGCTCGTCCCCCCGTTCGTGCTCGTGAGTATCTCTCAATGATCAATAAATTCATTCATTCATTCAGCATTGTAGCATCTTGGCATAGCAGCATCATCGTAGCATCGTAGCATTGTACTATCACAGCAATATAGCATGGTATCGCAGACTGCTGCGGCCACTGCATCACTCTCGCGATTTCCCGCAGGGGAATTGTCTAGTTATTATTATTATTATTAAACTTTTTCCTACGCATTTTCGAAACCTTTCAACTCAAATACCGTTCGTCGCACACAGACACAAAATACATCAAAACGTGCGTCTCGATCGGACTCGGTGTGCTTCTATACAGTTCTTTCAAACAAGATTTTTTCGCGACGTAGTCGCGAAAAAACTGCGACAAATTTCCCTATTGAAATGAATGGAGAAGCCCGAAAAAAAAAAAAAATTCAACAGACATTTTCAACAATGAACTGCTCTGGCATACTTTAACCGAGAGACTTCATTTAAACTTTAAAACGTAGGTACTCTTGCCTTCTCTTCAGAGATTCACTTCACTTGTCGACAACTTTTACCGTTTTTAAACTATGAAGCCTCAGAGTTGTGTAGGTTTTTACTCAAATTTCAGGGTTTATAATGGGTGTGTATTGCGCGGAATGTTTGTGCTAGAGTGGATGACATCATCAGCTAGAGTGAGGAGGGGAGAAGAAAGTTAGTCAAAAAACTGCACAGAAACTGCTCCCGTGGCCACAAATTTCACACGACAGACATAATTTATACATAGAAACGTAGGAAAATTTGTCTTCTCACTCAAATTCGTCTGCTAAAGCTGTAAGTCTTATAGTTTTGGCGTCAGACACAAAGATGCGCCAGCAACACCCACCCACAGCTCCATAGACTGCCATGTTAAAAAGGCAGGGAAATTTCTGGAGGAAAGCAGACGTAACCTTTCTTTGAATCGCTTTAATAGGTCACATTTCTTCATTTTACCCACAAACTGCATATGTAGACGTTCAGGAAAGCCTCAAGATGCCCAAAGTTAAGTCGGTTCAATGATTGGAAATACGGTTTGGCCACAAGTCCTTCCTGTTCGAGGCGATTTTTCAGCATTTTCTCTCTCTCTCCCCGTCTTCCAACTGACATTCGAACAGGAGCAGTTGACCCTGGTAGCCATGACAACCAGACCCCAACCAGCTTACACACGTTCACACACGCAGCTGCTGGGGACGAGAGGCGGGAAAAGAGCTCTCAGTGGAAAACATGATCTGCCAAAACATTAAAACCCCCCAAACCATTACTGCAGTACTGTAGGGGGCCAGAACCTGACATTATGACCTTTTCCTTTATTTTAAACACAAATTATATCTGGCTGCTTTGCTGAAACTCCTGACACAACATCCCTGACCCGTTTCCTTCATCTTATTAGGTCAGTGAATAGCTAAACTGGTAACAGACGCTAACGACTAGCCGCCCAGTGATTTAGCCGACGACTAGCCTTCCAGCATAGCTCATGTATGTTAGCAAGCTAGCGGAGCTAACGGAGCTAGCTAGCCGCTACCTTAACGCCGCGGACTCAACCGCGGAGTTAGCCTCGAGCTAACCGCTAACTAACCGCTAGCTAACCGGGATTTAACCGCGGACCCGCGGGAGTTAAACACGAATTAGCCGCGGCAGTTCGCCGTGAGCTAACGCGGAGGCTAGTGGGGTTAGCCGCCGGCTAATTCGCCGCCTTGCTAGCGGGTGCTTATCACAGTAATAATGTTGAAGTTTTACAATTTAAAGGGAAGATATTTTTAAATTAAACTGTGTCAAACTGAAAAATATATTATTCCACCACATAAAGTAGGAAACATTTATGGCTTGCAACAACATTAATGACAGTATATATATAATTGGAGTAATTTAATATAATATGATGTTTTTAATTAAATAAATAATGAGCTGTTGAACACTCATAAGAGTTATATTAAGTATGTTACATAACATTATTTGACATGTCTGTTTGTCTGCCTATAGTTTTCCTCCAGCTGATCCAGACAGACTGCAGTGACGTCCAACATGAGACAAAGAGCTGGACTCGCAGGACAATTTGAAGGTCTTCACTTCATCGCTGATTCCTTGTTACAGCCTGGATGTGTTAAGCTTAATATTATTGTTTATCTAACTGTAAGACTGTGCCGTAAACTGTTAAACTATTGCTCAGGTAGGAGTAATGAGTTTTATTGTTAAAATTATTATGATTAACGATCAATTGTTACGATTTGCTCGTTCTTTGTCTGGGGATCCTAGTGAGATCCCTCCCACTCTCTTCCTTATTTGATGCTGGCTTTCAGGTGGAGCTGGGAGGGGTCTGCTGCCTGTACCTGCCCTTCAGTTTGTAGAAGGGCGTAAAGGACGACCCTTCTCAGTGTCTCTCTCTCTCAGCCAGGCCTACTGCATCCTCCTCATCCTGTTTGGTTTGTTGTACCCTGCATGACATCAAACTCACACCCATCCAGTCAGAAGGAACCAGGCCTTAAATGACTATTTGAGTTGTGCTTTTTGTTATAGCTGCTGCTCATGGTAGTAAAGACATGCTACTTAGTAAAGACATTCGCGACGTAAGTCGCGAATACTTTCATACCTGTCTTGACCTGACCATTACTTTTTGTAGTCAAACATGGATTATATTATGACTATATGAACAGGTGATCATGAAAGCATCATAGCATGGTAGCATCATGGTAGCATCATTAAAGCATCTTAGCATCATAGCATTGTAGCATCATTAAAGCTTCTTAGCATTGTAGTATCTTAGCATCATAGCATCTTAGTATAAGGAAAACACACACTTTATGACAACTACAGATGTTTAACATGTGTCTGCTTTGTTATTGGCTTGTTGCTTACATTTACTTATAACATTTGAAAGACATTTCAAATTTTTTTGCATTGTCTTTGATAGGATTAAAGGGTTCCTGTGCTTCGACAGCTGAGAGTGATCATCGTTGATTCATCGCCCTCAACCATCGCAGAGCAGTATCGCCACCTCACCCACACACATACATTCACCACACCTTCATCTACACAGATTTAATTTAAGTATAACATATTACATTAATTTGTCTTAGATTAGATTATTTTACATTAGGTAGTTAGAGTTTAGGTAAAGGTTAGGGTTTAGGTTAGTTTGATAGGTTTGATAGCCTGTTAAGCTTTGAAAAGTATTTTGTCTTGTTTTTGTTTTCTGTCTATTTTTTGTCAGCAGGATGCCTAGGAAGTCCAGACGTTCCATGGCGGTGAAGCAGCGCTGGAGGAGGCTCGACCTGGAGGAGCTGAGGTCCACCCCTTCCCCCCTGGAGGTATTTACACAGTAGATAAGCTTCTGTGCCACAATGACATCTGTCTGCGTGAAAATGGCTCTAGAAATGTTACATCTATTGTTTTCTCCTTAACTGCTGAGTTCTGTATGTGTTTGGTCTTAATGTTTCATCAGACGTCCCCCCCGGCCGGAGAGGAGCCTTCCCACCGACCCTGCTCTTAAGCTCGTCCCCCCGTTCGTGCTCGTGAGTATCTCTCAATGATCAATAAATTCATTCATTCATTCAGCATTGTAGCATCTTGGCATAGTAGCATCATCGTAGCATCGTAGCATCGTACTATCACAGCAATATAGCATGGTATCGCAGACTGCTGCGGCCACTGCATCACTCTCGCGATTTCCCGCAGGGGAATTGTCTAGTTATTATTATTAAACTTTTTCCTACGCATTTTCGAAACTTTTCAACTCAAATACCGTTCGTCGCACACAGGTCAAAATACATCAAAACGTGCGTCTCGATCGGACTCGGTGTGCTTCTATACAGTTCTTTCAAACAAGATTTTTTCGCGACGTAGTCGCGAAAAAACTGCGACAAATTTCCCAATTGAAATGAATGGAGAAGCCCGAAAAAAAAAAAAATTCAACAGACATTTTCAACAATGAACTGCTCTGGCATACTTTAACCGAGAGACTTCATTTAAACTTTAAAACGTAGGTACTCTTGCCTTCTCTTCAGAGATTCACTTCACTTGTCGACAACTTTTACCGTTTTTAAACTATGAAGCCTCAGAGTTGTGTAGGTTTTTACTCAAATTTCAGGGTTTATAATGGGTGTGTATTGCGCGGAATGTTTGTGCTAGAGTGGATGACATCATCAGCTAGAGTGAGGAGGGGAGAAGAAAGTTAGTCAAAAAACTGCACAGAAACTGCTCCCGTGGCCACAAATTTCACACGACAGACATAATTTATACATAGAAACGTAGGAAAATTTGTCTTCTCACTCAAATTCGTCTGCTAAAGCTGTAAGTCTTATAGTTTTGGCGTCAGACACAAAGATGCGCCAGCAACACCCACCCACAGCTCCATAGACTGCCATGTTAAAAAGGCAGGGAAATTTCTGGAGGAAAGCAGACGTAACCTTTCTTTGAATCGCTTAGAATAGGTCACATTTCTTCATTTTACCCACAAACTGCATATGTAGACGTTCAGGAAAGCCTCAAGATGCCCAAAGTTAAGTCGGTTCAATGATTGGAAATACGGTTTGGCCACAAGTCCTTCCTGTTCGAGGCGATTTTTCAGCATTTTCTCTCTCTCTCCCCGTCTTCCAACTGACATTCTAACAGGAGCAGTTGACCCTGGTAGCCATGACAACCAGACCCCAACCAGCTTACACACGTTCACACACGCAGCTGCTGGGGACGAGAGGCGGGAAAAGAGCTCTCAGTGGAAAACATGATCTGCCAAAACATTAAAACCCCCCAAACCATTACTGCAGTACTGTAGGGGGCCAGAACCTGACATTATGACCTTTTCCTTTATTTTAAACACAAATTATATCTGGCTGCTTTGCTGAAACTCCTGACACAACATCCCTGACCCGTTTCCTTCTTCTTATTAGGTCAGTGAATAGCTAAACTGGTAACAGACGCTAACGACTAGCCGCCCAGTGATTTAGCCGACGACTAGCCTTCCAGCATAGCTCATGTATGTTAGCAAGCTAGCGGAGCTAACGGAGCTAGCTAGCCGCTAGCTTAACGCCGCGGACTCAACCGCGGAGTTAGCCTCGAGCTAACCGCTAACTAACCGCTAGCTAACCGGGATTTAACCGCGGACCCGCGGGAGTTAAACACGAATTAGCCGCGGCAGTTCGCCGTGAGCTAACGCGGAGGCTAGTGGGGTTAGCCGCCGGCTAATTCGCCGCCTTGCTAGCGGGTGCTTATCACAGTAATAATGTTGAAGTTTTACAATTTAAAGGGAAGATATTTTTAAATTAAACTGTGTCAAACTGAAAAATATATTATTCCACCACATAAAGTAGGAAACATTTATGGCTTGCAACAACATTAATGACAGTATATATATATAATTGGAGTAATTTAATATAATATGATGTTTTTAATTAAATAAATAATGAGCTGTTGAACACTCATAAGAGTTATATTAAGTATGTTACATAACATTATTTGACATGTCTATTTGTCTGCCTATAGTTTTCCTCCAGCTGATCCAGACAGACTGCAGTGACGTCCAACATGAGACAAAGAGCTGGACTCGCAGGACAATTTGAAGGTCTTCACTTCATCGCTGATTCCTTGTTACAGCCTGGATGTGTTAAGTTTAATATTATTGTTTATCTAACTGTAAGACTGTGCCGTAAACTGTTAAACTATTGCTCAGGTAGGAGTAATGAGTTTTATTGTTAAAATTATTATGATTAACGATCAATTGTTACGATTTGCTCGTTCTTTGTCTGGGGATCCTAGTGAGATCCCTCCCACTCTCTTCCTTATTTGATGCTGGCTTTCAGGTGGAGCTGGGAGGGCTCTGCTGCCTGTACCTGCCCTTCAGTTTGTAGAAGGCGAAGCATAAAGGACGACCCTTCTCAGTGTCTCTCTCTCTCAGCCAGGCCTACTGCATCCTCCTCATCCTGTTTGGTTTGTTGTACCCTGCATGACATCAAACTCACACCCATCCAGTCAGAAGGAACCAGGCCTTAAATGACTATTTGAGTTGTGCTTTTTGTTATAGCTGCTGCTCATGGTAGTAAAGACATGCTACTTAGTAAAGACATTCGCGACGTAAGTCGCGAATACTTTCATACCTGTCTTGACCTGACCATTACTTTTTGTAGTCAAACATGAAATTATTTGCAACGTAAGTCGCAAATATTTTCACCAGGATTATATTATGACTATATGAACAGGTGATCATTAAAGCATCATAGCATCTTAGTATAATTGCATTGTAGCATCTTAGCATCGTAGCAACATAGTATCTTAGCTTTGTAGCATCTTAGTATCATAGCATCATAGCATTGTAGTAGCATCTTGGCATAGTAGCATCATCATAGCATCGTAGCATCGTACTATCACAGCAATATAGCATGGTATCGCAGACTGCTGCGGCCACTGCATCACTCTCGCGATTTCCCGCAGGGGAATTGTCTAGTTAGTGATGCAGTGCTACGCAATGCAAACTATTGACCCCCTCATAGCAAAGCTATGGGGGCCAATAGTTTGCAGTGCGAAGCACTGCAAACTATTGTTCTTCACTACGTTTTTTCTTTTTATTATTATTATTATTAAACTTTTTCCTACGCATTTTCGAAACTTTTCAACTCAAATACCGTTCGTCGCACACAGGTCAAAATACATCAAAACGTGCGTCTCGATCGGACTCGGTGTGCTTCTATACAGTTCTTTCAAACAAGATTTTTTCGCGACGTAGTCGCGAAAAAACTGCGACAAATTTCCCAATTGAAATGAATGGAGAAGCCCGAAAAAAAAAAAAATTCAACAGACATTTTCAACAATGAACTGCTCTGGCATACTTTAACCGAGAGACTTCATTTAAACTTTAAAACGTAGGTACTCTTGCCTTCTCTTCAGAGATTCACTTCACTTGTCGACAACTTTTACCGTTTTTAAACTATGAAGCCTCAGAGTTGTGTAGGTTTTTACTCAAATTTCAGGGTTTATAATGGGTGTGTATTGCGCGGAATGTTTGTGCTAGAGTGGATGACATCATCAGCTAGAGTGAGGAGGGGAGAAAAAAGTTAGTCAAAAAACTGCACAGAAACTGCTCCCGTGGCCACAAATTTCACACGACAGACATAATTTATACATAGAAACGTAGGAAAATTTGTCTTCTCACTCAAATTCGTCTGCTAAAGCTGTAAGTCTTATAGTTTTGGCGTCAGACACAAAGATGCGCCAGCAACACCCACCCACAGCTCCATAGACTGCCATGTTAAAAAGGCAGGGAAATTTCTGGAGGAAAGCAGACGTAACCTTTCTTTGAATCGCTTTAATAGGTCACATTTCTTCATTTTACCCACAAACTGCATATGTAGACGTTCAGGAAAGCCTCAAGATGCCCAAAGTTAAGTCGGTTCAATGATTGGAAATACGGTTTGGCCACAAGTCCTTCCTGTTCGAGGCGATTTTTCAGCATTTTCTCTCTCTCTCCCCGTCTTCCAACTGACATTCGAACAGGAGCAGTTGACCCTGGTAGCCATGACAACCAGACCCCAACCAGCTTACACACGTTCACACACGCAGCTGCTGGGGACGAGAGGCGGGAAAAGAGCTCTCAGTGGAAAACATGATCTGCCAAAACATTAAAACCCCCCAAACCATTACTGCAGTACTGTAGGGGGCCAGAACCTGACATTATGACCTTTTCCTTTATTTTAAACACAAATTATATCTGGCTGCTTTGCTGAAACTCCTGACACAACATCCCTGACCCGTTTCCTTCATCTTATTAGGTCAGTGAATAGCTAAACTGGTAACAGACGCTAACGACTAGCCGCCCAGTGATTTAGCCGACGACTAGCCTTCCAGCATAGCTCATGTATGTTAGCAAGCTAGCGGAGCTAACGGAGCTAGCTAGCCGCTACCTTAACGCCGCGGACTCAACCGCGGAGTTAGCCTCGAGCTAACCGCTAACTAACCGCTAGCTAACCGCGATTTAACCGCGGACCCGCGGGAGTTAAACACGAATTAGCCGCGGCATTTAGCCGTGAGCTAACGCGGAGGCTAGTGGGGTTAGCCGCCGGCTAATTCGCCGCCTTGCTAGCGGGTGCTTATCACAGTAATAATGTTGAAGTTTTACAATTTAAAGGGAAGATATTTTTAAATGAAACTGTGTCAAACTGAAAAATATATTATTCCACCACATAAAGTAGGAAACATTTATGGCTTGCAACAACATTAATGACAGTATATATATAATTGGAGTAATTTAATATAATATGATGTTTTTAATTAAATAAATAATGAGCTGTTGAACACTCATAAGAGTTATATTAAGTATGTTACATAACATTATTTGCCATGTCTATTTGTCTGCCTATAGTTTTCCTCCAGCTGATCCAGACAGACTGCAGTGACGTCCAACATGAGACAAAGAGCTGGACTCGCAGGACAATTTGAAGGTCTTCACTTCATCGCTGATTCCTTGTTACAGCCTGGATGTGTTAACTTTAATATTATTGTTTTTCTAACTGTAAGACTGTGCCGTAAACTGTTAAACTATTGCTCAGGTAGGAGTGATGAGTTTTATTGTTAAAATTATTATGATTAACGATCAATTGTTACGATTTGCTCGTTCTTTGTCTGGGGATCCTAGTGAGATCCCTCCCACTCTCTTCCTTATTTGATGCTGGCTTTCAGGTGGAGCTGGGAGGGGTCTGCTGCCTGTACCTGCCCTTCAGTTTGTAGAAGGCGAAGCATAAAGGACGACCCTTCTCAGTGTCTCTCTCTCTCAGCCAGGCCTACTGCATCCTCCTCATCCTGTTTGGTTTGTTGTACCCTGCATGACATCAAACTCACACCCATCCAGTCAGAAGGAACCAGGCCTTAAATGACTATTTGAGTTGTGCTTTTTGTTATAGCTGCTGCTCATGGTAGTAAAGACATGCTACTTAGTAAAGACATTCGCGACGTAAGTCGCGAATACTTTCATACCTGTCTTGACGTGACCATTACTTTTTGTAGTCAAACATGAAATTATTTGCAACGTAAGTCGCAAATATTTTCACCAGGATTATATTATGACTATATGAACAGGTGATCATTAAAGCATCATAGCATCTTAATATAATTGCATTGTAGCATCTTAGCATCGTAGCAACATAGTATCTTAGCTTTGTAGCATCTTAGTATCATAGCATCTTAGTATCTTAGCATCATAGCATTGGAGCATCTTGGCATAGTAGCATCATCATAGCATCGTAGCATCGTACTATCACAGCAATATAGCGTGGTATCGCAGACTGCTGCGGCCACTGCATCACTCTCGCGATTTCCCGCAGGGGAATTGTCTAGTTAGTGACTCGAGGCTACGCACGAGACACGACTCCCCATATAGCTCTAAGCTATATGGGGAGTCGTGTCTCGTGGCGAAGCCACGAGACACTATTGTTCTTCTGCGTGTTTCTTCTATATTATTATTCATCTTCCGTACCTTTTTTCGGTCTCTAACTCGCCCCGCAATTTTGGGGCGACACCGACAAAAATTACATCAAAACGTGCGCCTTTATCGGGAATGGTGTGCTATTACTTTTATAAGGAATCCACGAATTTTTCGCGAATTTATTCGCGAAAAACTGCGAAAATCGTCCCATTGAAATGAATGGGAAACTGCGAAAAAACGAAAAAACTGACACTTTTGAGGGGCATTTTCAAAAGCTAACTCCTCCCGCAAAATTTCACCTAGAGACTTCATTTAAACTTTAAAATGTAGGTAAATTTGTCCTCTATAAAAGTTCTATTCAGATTTTTGATATCTTTTATACTTTTCGATCAATCACTCGTCAATCATTGTGATCAATCATGTGAAATTTCTGAGTTTATAATGGGTGTGTATTGCGTGGAATGTTCGGCGTAGAGTGGGAGACCTCAGAGGCTAGAGTGGTAGAGGCTGTCTGAAATTCACTGAAATTTTTCTCTTTCCACGCTGCTCCTGGGCACATCTTACATCGTAGACATTAGATTTTTTTCACTTTTGTAGAGGAACTTGTCCTGATTCATACAATGTGCTCGCCTAAGACGAGACATTTTCTGAATTTGAATGGCGTGCCCCAGAGTGAGGAGTGTCCCGCTCCAACTGCCAATAAACTCCCATTCAAAATATGAAGCTGATTTTCGAGGAAAGCTGAATCCACCCTCTTCTTATACTCGCCACAGTTTCCACAATATTTACTCCAGAGACACCAAAATTACATCAGTGTGTTCGGGAACTTCTCCTGCCAATCACTGTCTGTTTTTTTTTTCTGATGTGAGCTTTGGTTTTGCCTCAGTGAGCCCAAATGCAAGGACTGTCAGAGGGCAAAAAATCAAAATTTCTTCCTTCTCCTCTCCTGTGTCTGTGAGTAGTCATGGCAACCAGCAGAGTCACCATGGCAGCCTCAGGCCAGGGCCACAGCTGCAGCCATTTTTGTAGTCCTTGGCAGTTAATTTCAGTTTATTTAAGTAAATAACAAAGAAAGAGACAGAGAGAGGGTAAAAGACAGACAGGCAGTAACAGAGAGGTAAAGCAAGACATTTTTTGAGGTGACTGTCACTCTGCTTGCTCTGTGTGTACATCTGAGCTGAATGTTTTCTATTGTGTGTGTGCGTGACTGTGCTAATCTCTACCCTTAGCTCAAAGTAAATTCTACAGTGTTAAATATGCAGTGTCAAAGTACATTGACTCCTTCAGAGTTATTACAACAACAGCTGGAGTAAGATACCGCCCAGTGTTGGTGAAAATATACGTCGTTAAACTACGGAGTGTCAAACGTACTCTGGAAAGCTCCGCCCACCCCCCTCGTCTAATGGAAATTTCAGGCCGCCATTTTCTTCGTGCCGAAGGACTGCGGTAAGTGTCTCCTAATTGACTATTAAACGCATTATTTGTCCTTTCAACAGAAGCAGCATTTTAGAATGACTTTATATCACTGTTAACTGTGAACTTTAACTCGTTTTATGTCTTCAAATGCCGAATTTCAGACGGCTAATGTGTAGTGGCCGAGTGAATGTCAAGTCCATGTGCGAGCAGCATTAAGGTAGCTAACGTTAGCTAATTAACATTAACTAGCAAACACTCAAATTATCAAGAGTTATGTTAACTTTGTTAATACAGTGTGGATGTGTGATTGTGTAGTTCTTTGTGACGTTCAAATATTATAGTGGAATAGCGAAGATTGCTAGTGTGGGGAGTTGGCTAAACTAGCTAAAGTTCATGTTAGCTGGACTATCCGTTGCCTTTGCATGAGCGGGTAGACATTAACTCTGGGTACTGAGTAAGCGTTGTCTTTTGTATTTTAAAGTTACCGCAGGTGTTACTGACAGACGTTGTCGTTTTTAATGTGTTGGAGACATTAAATTTAACCCCGAAACCCGCACGTCTCTGTCACGTGACGCTGTTTTGGTCGGTCCTGCACGCGACTTCAAACCCTAGCGGGAGCGTTTCAGAAGCGATTAGCCCGCCAGACTTTGTTTACTTGCTCAGATTTTTGTCATTTTCTTTCGTTTATGTGCTTCTAGATCTGCTTCTCCGTGTGTAAATATGCTACGTAGTTAATTAGTTTCTCTTTTGTCTGTTTTTACTACCGGTAGTTTGCGCGGTGTGTTTTATTTTGAAAATCGACCGGATCCTCTCTGCTTTTTCTGTCTTTTTCTTTTTCTTTTTCTGCCCGCTCGAGGTGCTCTGTGTTGAAGCGGGCTGCCCGCGGTGTCCGTCAAAAATAGATCAGCGGAGGCCCGCTTTGGTGACGCTTCCCGTACCACGGCTGCCGGTGGGTTTTGAAACATTGAATAGCACATGTAATGCGGACGCGCCCGGTGGTTTTTGTATTGTAACGGTAGGATTAAGTAACGTTACTACAGCAATGTAAAGTAAATCTGTATGACAGTTGGGCACCTTCAGGAAGATGACATGATTAAGTTAAATTAAATCTTACTGGTCATTTCTGCAAAATAGCTCATTATTTCCCAGCAGTTTGGTGGCTTGAAACAAACTTTATTATATTCAAAGTGAACGTGATTCACCTCAAAAGGTGGCCTCGCTTCTGGACTGTTCAGTTGAAATGCATGATATTCTTATGTATGTTATGTATATTCTCAAATTTGAGGGAATACAGTGCATATAGTTTTTGTTTATTGTAATAATGAGCACATGAACTTTAACCATGAACTGTGCTGATACTCTCTGCAGGGAATTAAGATTTGCACAAGGAGCTTTAAATGCTAATAGTAATAGTAGCTGTTTAAAATTGATATACTGGAATATTAATATAAAATGATGGAAAATTTTAAGTTCTTGGATTTTGGAATGAATCAATATCTTACAAACGTCTATATGTGTTTTGTGTTACCCTTTCTAACCACACCCTTAACGTTGGATGCATTGTTTAAAGTATAGTTGGTACAAAAACATAAAAAATAATTTTAATTCACATTAAGTGTTTGTTTGAGCCCTACTGTAAAAGGTAATCCAGACTCAGTGAATATTAAGTGAGTAGTGAAATGTTATCATTAGATAAGCAATGGTTTTCTTGTTTACACAAGCTTTTGTTCCTGTGTCCTAGCATTTGCAAAGTTTGGTGTCCCAGCTGTAACAGAAGGTGTGAAAGTTGTCGACAGTTCAGGGACTGAGTTGGATGAAGATGTTTTTCAGGATGTAGTAACGGATCCCTCCACTGGGGTGTTAACCATCAAATATGACTCAGGTTTGTTTCTGTTAAATTTCTATTATGTTATGATGTTTATTAGAAGTGACAGGTTAGGGTTATCAGCAAACTCTATATAATGTGTTCTTATTTCGATTTCTCAATTCATGATTAGAATCTGTTTCCACGGTAGCCTCTCCTGAGCAATCCCAACCATCATCCCTCAATTCCTTGGACTCTGAGGACACAGACATCATTTCCGATAGTCCCTCCAGAAAACGCCAGAGGTTGGACGCAGAAGCTGAGCAAGTAAGTTCTTAGAAATAAGTTCTTATGACATTTACGTGGTTGGAAGACATTGTTGATCTCATTATGTCTTGAAGTTTTTTGTTTTTTAGCTCCTGAAAGTTTTTTATTTTATTATAATAAAGTGTACACTTCAAGTACATCAAAGTTATTAAAATCAATTAAATTTATATGCTTGTTTTTATTATTATTATCTTTAACAATAAAATATAAATTAACAAATCCTCTCTGTAATCCTTATAACCTTGTCACTGTCTGGATGGAGCTCTTCAGTGTTTGTTACTTCGGTGCAGCCTTTACCTGAATTAATAAACTGTCTGTAGTCTGCTGATTGTTCCGCCGATATCTTTGAGATTGAATCGGGACATCTTTAGCCATGATATGAATTTATTTCCAGCATTTAAGTGAACTCTGATTTGCAGTGGATATAGTCCTAATGTGCTGAATTGTTTTGTATTGTGTTTCAAGTTGGTGGAATCCGTTCTTACCAACAAACCTGGTGGGGAACGTGTAATAAATGAATACAGGCGAACCAAATCCTTGACTGATGAAACCAGACGAAAAATGGTCAACATACTAGCAGCTGACATGACGGAAAAGAATGGGTAATTTGTTAACAGTCCTTGTGTTCTGCTTAGAGATTAATTTGAAATCGAAATTAAATCCAGTGAATATAACCGCAAACCCCTTTCTCCTTGCAGTACATCCCCACCCAGACAAGTGAAAGAAATGTACGCCAGAGGAATAGTGACCTTATTCCCCTACCTCAGTGACCCATTCTCTAAGAGTGGCTATGTGAGTTGCACACAGTAATGGTTGTAGTAATGTTAAATGCTGTATTGAAAAATTTTGAATCCTATCGGAGCCTGTTGTTTTCACTTTTAAATGTTATTAATGAATGTCTTTTTTTTTGTTATCCTTTCATCCTCCAAGGAGCACTATTATGATGGTGAGAGTGGAACTGGGTACTTGGCCTGGAGGATTAAAACTATTCAGAGAGGCACAGCTAAAGACAGGCGATCGTCGTTTGGAGGTAATACTGGAAAAATGTATGGAACAAAACAGTCGCAAGATCAGTTATTGCATTTGTTGCACATAATGTTTAAAATAATACAATATTTTTCTTGAAGTCTAACTACACCCTTCAATTCCTCTGACTTTGTCTACAGGCTGGCATGGCAAATTTTAGGGTGATTCAAAACAGTAGACATTTTGAGCCACTTTCAATGCACAAAATAATAGTAATAATCATAAGTTGTGAAGAAAAAAATGTCAATATTAACACCAGCACTGATATGTTTCATCACAGTACAGTCAGTAATTAAGTTTATACTTTTGGTGTAAAGAGTAAAGAGTACCTCTTTAAAAGTTTGCCAGGTTTCTAAAACTGTTTTTGATATCAGTATTTATAATACTGTATTTTCCCATGTTATGTAGAATCAGCCAAAGGATCATCTGGTGAAGCCATGTCTGGAGGACCAACTGTCAGACGAGAGTCCGAGTTCGATCCAGAGACTGCCCTGACTGAAGATGAGTGCAACGAAGCAATCTCATTGATGAAACATTCAGCTGATGAGGACACTGTCAAGAAGAAAATGAAACTGACGTTTGTGTATCGCCACAACATGGTCCTTGACCCCCAGCAGTCGAGCAACATACTGTCTGACTTTCCACGTTTTAAAGACGTCAAAGGCTTGGTAATTATCTATCATTATTTTGAAAACATTATGACAGTTGAATAGTTTTTATAAGACGGTAGACAGGCGTTGTAGTAATACCCCAATAACTATCACCCGTTAACTTTGGTTGCCTGAAATTGAAATTGTCACCCATCACCACCCCACCCCAGGTTGAACAGGATTTCATTCTGATGTTTGGAGAGGATACCTCAAGCAAGCTTCTGGAGAGGTGGCCGGTCATGTTCAAGAAAAAGATCATCCAACAATGCAGAAAGCTTCTATCCACAAGTGAGCTTGAAGAACTCTTGCTGGCAGCTGATCCTCCTGAGGATGGCACTGAAGTTGATGTTGACTTTGGTAAGATAATTGTTCTTGTTCTTCTTCTGCTGCTCTCATATACTTGGAATATATAATTATCATATCTAAACATTTACATATCTGGATGTGTGATAAATGTAAGAGGACATTATGTACGCAGTATATTGAACAAAACTTCAAAAGCACTGAAGTGTTTGTCCCATGGTTTGATTTGGATAACTTCTTGTGATGATATAAAACTGCTATCTTTCCGTTATTGTTTTTTTTTAATTTATTTAAATGCTACTGCCATTGCAGAGCCACTGAATTTTGTTGACAGCACGCATAACTGAAGTGTGTTGAGATTGAACACACGATTGTTGTTACAGGTTGGGACAGTGACCTTTCGTCGGTTTTATTGCTGCTACACCTGATTCCACCCTCTGCTCAGGGTCGGAAGAGACCAGGAAAGGTTTCGGCATCCCAAGCAGAGAAGCATCTTGTGGTCTTCAAGAAGGTTTGTGTTTTTGGAGGTTATTGAGGGACAAATCTTATATAATTGCCTAATAGTTGTAGAATATGGTCATGCACAATAAGGCATTAATAAAGTGCTTTGTAATGAGTACTGACAGCCAATATGATGCTAACGTGTATTCTAATAAGCAACTAGTTGGTGGTGAATATGTCTCACTTAAAGTATTATTATTTAGTTTTTCTGTTCTTTTTGTTTTGGTTTTATGTATTACAATTGTCCAATTGTAATCATATCTTCATGTGTTTGTCTTCGCAGAGTGGAACAAACATTCAAGAGCATCTCGATGCCATCACCACCAGAGCTCAACCCTATCTCCTGGCTGTTGGAGTTAAGAAGAATGCAATCCATCAGTTCTTCATCATTCTTGACAAGAATGCCATACCTTGCAGGTCAACCTCTTCTCTTGGTGCCTTTGATGAACTGTTTAAGGCTCATTTTGTGTTTGGCACATCATACAACAGCATGCTCCACAACATGTACACTTTTATCCAAACCACAGTGTACAACATTGATGTCGGCAAGGTCAGTGTTTTGTTTGTCAGGCTGAGTTAACAAGTTCAAATATGCTTGTTAGGCATTTACGATTAGTTCATGGTTACTTACCTGGAAAAAATCTCAGGCTTAAATGTGCCCAGACTGGATGTGGATGTGTGTTTGGTACATTTTCTGGTTTTAGGAAACATTTAAACACCAAACACACTGAGTATATTGACCAGGAGGTTGACACTGATGTTAATTTGAGCACAGGATAGGTGGTGACAGCTAATGTAGATGAGACAGCCACAACATCGCTGACGGGTAACAAAGATGAGGTAACCACAACATCTGAACTGTTGAGAAACTCCAATAGGAGCACTCTAGATATGTGTGCTTCTGCTGTTGGACAACTCAAGGCAGCCGGATTAAGTCAATCTGCTGTAAATAGTTTTGTTTCCTCTATGGAAGAAGTGTGTTCTGAGATTCATAGTCAAGCTAAAGATGCAGCTTTACAGTGCTTATCTCCACAGGAAACAGAGGTCAGGCTGCATCCTGACAGGGTTCTAAAGATGTTGAACATAAATGAGCTGCGTTACTTCAGACCATTTGATGTACAATTGAAGTATGGAACGACAGATTCTTCTTTCTATGTTGTTCCATATTGTCATTTTATGCAGACTTAAGGTCAATGTTTTAAATGTAGATTTGTATTCTACATGAGATGTTTTGATGAGATGATATTTCAGCCTGACATAGTTGAGAGCTGCTAATAAAGTTCTTAAATGCATTATTTTGTGGAAACTTGTGATTTTTACTCACTTAATGGTGTTGCATGTAAGTTGACACTACAAAAGTGTAAAATTAACACTGCTAAGATTTATTTTCAGAAATGGTGTCAAATTTCATTCACACTATACAGTGTTAGAATTTTACTCTATAAGAGCTTGTTTTTCACTGCAAGAGAGTAAATTATCAACACAGTAGTGTGTAATATCAACACTTATTAGAGTGTTAATCTGTACTGGAATGGAACTCAATCAGAATTGATTTGACACCATAGAAGAGTGAATTATCAACTCTACCAAGAATAATATTTACACTCTTCAGTGTTATTTAACCTTTGGTGTAAAATTTCAATAACACTATTCAGTGTAAGCGAGTGTTAAATTTTTACTCTATTTAGAGTTAATTTAACTCTAAATTCTAAACACTATGGTAAGAGTTAATTTAACACTAATTCCGAGTTGGACCAAATACACTCGGAAATGGTGTTAAATTTAACTCTTTAAGTGTTACTTTAACACTGCAAAATTTACTGTGTAGTTTAGTGCGTCAGCGCCGCGCGTTAGCGTGGCAAATGGTAATGCCAACATTAGTATTGGTAATGCTAACATCTTTTTCCTTTTCTTTTTTTAATAACCCCGGCAGCAGCCCTCGAGTCACTCTCAAAATTTCCTGCGGGAATTTTCTAGTTATTATTATTATTATTAAACTTTTTCCTACGCATTTTCGAAACCTTTCAACTCAAATACCGTTCGTCGCACACAGACACAAAATACATCAAAACGTGCGTCTCGATCGGACTCGGTGTGCTTCTATACAGTTCTTTCAAACAAGATTTTTTCGCGACGTAGTCGCGAAAAAACTGCGACAAATTTCCCTATTGAAATGAATGGAGAAGCCCGAAAAAAAAAAAAATTCAACAGACATTTTCAACAATGAACTGCTCTGGCATACTTTAACCGAGAGACTTCATTTAAACTTTAAAACGTAGGTACTCTTGCCTTCTCTTCAGAGATTCACTTCACTTATCGACAACTTTTACCGTTTTTAAACTATGAAGCCTCAGAGTTGTGTAGGTTTTTACTCAAATTTCAGGGTTTATAATGGGTGTGTATTGCGCGGAATGTTTGTGCTAGAGTGGATGACATCATCAGCTAGAGTGAGGAGGGGAGAAGAAAGTTAGTCAAAAAACTGCACAGAAACTGCTCCCGTGGCCACAAATTTCACACGACAGACATAATTTATACATAGAAACGTAGGAAAATGTGTCTTCTCACTCAAATTCGTCTGCTAAAGCTGTAAGTCTTATAGTTTTGGCGTCAGACACAAAGATGCGCCAGCAACACCCACCCACAGCTCCATAGACTGCCATGTTAAAAAGGCAGGGAAATTTCTGGAGGAAAGCAGACGTAACCTTTCTTTGAATCGCTTTGAATAGGTCACATTTCTTCATTTTACCTACAAATTACACATCTAGACGTTCAGGAAAGCCTCAAGATGCCCAAAGTTAAGTCGGTTCAGTGATTGGAAATACGGTTTGGCCACAAGTCCTTCCTGTTCGAGGCGATTTTTCAGCATTTTCTCTCTCTTTCCCCGTCTTCCAACTGACATTCTAACAGGAGCGGTTGACCCTGGTAGCCATGACAACCAGACCCCAACCAGCTTACACACGTTCACACACGCAGCTGCTGGGGACGAGAGGCGGGAAAAGAGCTCTCAGTGGAAAACATGATCTGCCAAAACATTAAAACCCCCCAAACCATTACTGCAGTACTGTAGGGGGCCAGAACCTGACATTATGACCTTTTCCTTTATTTTAAACACAAATTATATCTGGCTGCTTTGCTGAAACTCCTGACACAACATCCCTGACCCGTTTCCTTCATCTTATTAGGTCAGTGAATAGCTAAACTGCTAACAGACGCTAACGACTAGCCGCCCAGTGATTTAGCCGACGACTAGCCTTCCAGCATAGCTCATGTATGTTAGCAAGCTAGCGGAGCTAACGGAGCTAGCTAGCCGCTAGCTTAACGCCGCGGACTCAACCGCGGAGTTAGCCTCGAGCTAACCGCTAACTAACCGCTAGCTAACCGGGATTTAACCGCGGACCCGCGGGAGTTAAACACGAATTAGCCGCGGCAGTTCGCCGTGAGCTAACGCGGAGGCTAGTGGGGTTAGCCGCCGGCTAATTCGCCGCCTTGCTAGCGGGTGCTTATCACAGTAATAATGTTGAAGTTTTACAATTTAAAGGGAAGATATTTTTAAATTAAACTGTGTCAAACTGAAAAATATATTATTCCACCACATAAAGTAGGAAACATTTATGGCTTGCAACAACATTAATGACAGTATATATATATAATTGGAGTAATTTAATATAATATGATGTTTTTAATTAAATAAATAATGAGCTGTTGAACACTCATAAGAGTTATATTAAGTATGTTACATAACATTATTTGACATGTCTGTTTGTCTGCCTATAGTTTTCCTCCAGCTGATCCAGACAGACTGCAGTGACGTCCAACATGAGACAAAGAGCTGGACTCGCAGGACAATTTGAAGGTCTTCACTTCATCGCTGATTCCTTGTTACAGCCTGGATGTGTTAAGTTTAATATTATTGTTTATCTAACTGTAAGACTGTGCCGTAAACTGTTCAACTATTGCTCAGGTAGGAGTAATGAGTTTTATTGTTAAAATTATTATGATTAACGATCAATTGTTACGATTTGCTCGTTCTTTGTCTGGGGATCCTAGTGAGATCCCTCCCACTCTCTTCCTTATTTGATGCTGGCTTTCAGGTGGAGCTGGGAGGGGTCTGCCGCCTGTACCTGCCCTTCAGTTTGTAGAAGGGCGTAAAGGACGACCCTTCTCAGTGTCTCTCTCTCTCAGCCAGGCCTACTGCATCCTCCTCATCCTGTTTGGTTTGTTGTACCCTGCATGACATCAAACTCACACCCATCCAGTCAGAAGGAACCCGGCCTTAAATGACTATTTGAGTTGTGCTTTTTGTTATAGCTGCTGCTCATGGTAGTAAAGACATGCTACTTAGTAAAGACATTCGCGACTTAAGTATACGAATACTTTCATACCTGTCTTGACCTGACCATTACTTTTTGTAGTCAAACATGAAATTATTTGCAACGTAAGTCGCAAATATTTTCACCAGGATTATATTATGACTATATGAATAGGTGATCATTAAAGCATCATAGCATCTTAGTATAATTGCATTGTAACATCTTAGCATCGTAGCAACATAGTATCTTAGCTTTGTAGCATCTTAGTATCATAGCATCTTAGTATCTTAGCATCATAGCATTGTAGTAGCATCTTGGCACAGTAGCATCATCGTAGCATCGTACTATCACAGCAATATAGCATGGTATCGCAGACTGCTGCGGCCACTGCATCACTCTCGCGATTTCCCGCAGGGGAATTGTCTAGTTATTATTAAACTTTTTCCTACGCATTTTCGAAACCTTTCAACTCAAATACCGTTCGTCGCACACAGACACAAAATACATCAAAACGTGCGTCTCGATCGGACTCGGTGTGCTTCTATACAGTTCTTTCAAACAAGATTTTTTCGCGACGTAGTCGCGAAAAAACTGCGACAAATTTCCCAATTGAAATGAATGGAGAAGCCCGAAAAAAAAAATATTTCAACAGACATTTTCAACAATGAACTGCTCTGGCATACTTTAACCGAGAGACTTCATTTAAACTTTAAAACGTAGGTACTCTTGCCTTCTCTTCAGAGATTCACTTCACTTGTCGACAACTTTTACCGTTTTTAAACTATGAAGCCTCAGAGTTGTGTAGGTTTTTACTCAAATTTCAGGGTTTATAATGGGTGTGTATTGCGCGGAATGTTTGTGCTAGAGTGGATGACATCATCAGCTAGAGTGAGGAGGGGAGAAGAAAGTTAGTCAAAAAACTGCACAGAAACTGCTCCCGTGGCCACAAATTTCACACGACAGACATAATTTATACATAGAAACGTAGGAAAATGTGTCTTCTCACTCAAATTCGTCTGCTAAAGCTGTAAGTCTTATAGTTTTGGCGTCAGACACAAAGATGCGCCAGCAACACCCACCCACAGCTCCATAGACTGCCATGTTAAAAAGGCAGGGAAATTTCTGGAGGAAAGCAGACGTAACCTTTCTTTGAATCGCGTTGAATAGGTCACATTTCGTCATTTTACCCACAAACTGCATATGTAGACGTTCAGGAAAGCCTCAAGATGCCCAAAGTTAAGTCGGTTCAATGATTGGAAATACGGTTTGGCCACAAGTCCTTCCTGTTCGAGGCGATTTTTCAGCATTTTCTCTCTCTTTCCCCGTCTTCCAACTGACATTCTAACAGGAGCAGTTGACCCTGGTAGCCATGACAACCAGACCCCAACCAGCTTACACACGTTCACACACGCAGCTGCTGGGGACGAGAGGCGGGAAAAGAGCTCTCAGTGGAAAACATGATCTGCCAAAACATTAAAACCCCCCAAACCATTACTGCAGTACTGTAGGGGCCCAGAACCTGACATTATGACCTTTTCCTTTATTTTAAACACAAATTATATCTGGCTGCTTTGCTGAAACTCCTGACACAACATCCCTGACCCGTTTCCTTCATCTTATTAGGTCAGTGAATAGCTAAACTGCTAACAGACGCTAACGACTAGCCGCCCAGTGATTTAGCCGACGACTAGCCTTCCAGCATAGCTCATGTATGTTAGCAAGCTAGCGGAGCTAACGGAGCTAGCTAGCCGCTACCTTAACGCCGCGGACTCAACCGCGGAGTTAGCCTCGAGCTAACCGCTAGCTAACCGGGATTTAACCGCGGACCCGCGGGAGTTAAACACGAATTAGCCGCGGCAGTTAGCCGTGAGCTAACGCGGAGGCTAGTGGGGTTAGCCGCCGGCTAATTCGCCCCGTTGCTAGCGGGAGCTTATCACAGTAATAATGTTGAAGTTTTACAATTTAAAGGGAAGATATTTTTAAATTAAACTGTGTCAAACTGAAAAATATATTATTCCACCACATAAAGTAGGAAACATTTATGGCTTGCAACAACATTAATGACAGTATATATATAATTGGAGTAATTTAATATAATATGATGTTTTTAATTAAATAAATAATGAGCTGTTGAACACTCATAAGAGTTATATTCAGTATGTTACATAACATTATTTGACATGTCTATTTGTCTGCCTATAGTTTTCCTCCAGCTGATCCAGACAGACTGCAGTGACGTCCAACATGAGACAAAGAGCTGGACTCGCAGGACAATTTGAAGGTCTTCACTTCATCGCTGATTCCTTGTTACAGCCTGGATGTGTTAAGTTTAATATTATTGTTTATCTAACTGTAAGACTGTGCCGTAAACTGTTAAACTATTGCTCAGGTAGGAGTAATGAGTTTTATTGTTAAAATTATTATGATTAACGATCAATTGTTACGATTTGCTCGTTCTTTGTCTGGGGATCCTAGTGAGATCCCTCCCACTCTCTTCCTTATTTGATGCTGGCTTTCAGGTGGAGCTGGGAGGGGTCTGCTGCCTGTACCTGCCCTTCAGTTTGTAGAAGGGCGTAAAGGACGACCCTTCTCAGTGTCTCTCTCTCTCAGCCAGGCCTACTGCATCCTCCTCATCCTGTTTGGTTTGTTGTACCCTGCATGACATCAAACTCACACCCATCCAGTCAGTAGGAACCAGGCCTTAAATGACTATTTGAATGCTATGATGCTAAGATGCTACAATGCTATGATGCTAAGATGCTTTAATGATGCTACCATGCTATGATGCTTTAATGATGCTACATTGCTATGATGCATTGTAGTATCTTAGCATCATAGCATCTTAGTATAATTGCATTGTAGCATCTTAGCATCGTAGCAACATAGTATCTTAGCTTTGTAGCATCTTAGTATCATAGCATCTTAGTATCTTAGCATCATAGCACTGTAGTAGCATCTTGGCATAGTAGCATCATCATAGCATCGTAGCATCGTACTATCACAGCAATATAGCATGGTATCGCAGACTGCTGCGGCCACTGCATCACTCTCGCGATTTCCCGCAGGGGAATTGTCTAGTTTGAAACTACTCTTTTACTTTATAATTACTATGTGATTTGAACTTACGTGTAATTAAGAGAATATAGTATAAATTCAAATAAGTAAACTCATTTTGATAACTTTCTTATTGCTGCTCTCTCTCCTGGCATGCCTAAATCAGAGTGTCAGAGCGTACCTCGGTGCCATCAGCAGCCTCATCATCATACATACTGTAAAGCTACATCCAGTCCCCAAACAGCTCAGGAGGGTCAACCTGTGCATCAAGAGCAGAAATACCTGCATCCCGAGTCGAAAGTTTAGGGGCCTGCATCACTACACCGGCAGTTCTTGTGCAGCACACCTTAATCACTACTCTGAGACAGGTACACAAAACAGCTAGGAGAACAATAACAACAACAAGAAGGATCAAAAATCTGACAATTCCCGCCCCCCAATGTCCAAATATGCTAGTGAAATCGCCAAGGGTAAAACTATGTGTTTTGTGCAGTTCTTCAATACCTTGCTCAGTGGTGTGTACCAGGTCATGTCAATATGTTCAGTCAGTGTTATCATGTACAGTTCGTCTCCCAGATATGTGATTGTTTGGGCAGGCGGAGAAGATACAGCTCGCCTCAAGGCCTGACACCGCGCCACCATGGCTCCGAGACGTTTTGGCTCACAGCCAGAGGATACTGCAACTGTGACATGGGGAGAAGTGAGTTTGACATCAAACAATGCACTTTGATGATCAAAGAGTTGAATTGGAATTGCACATCCTTGTGGACCAACAAACAAACAATGCTCACTCACCAAACCCTGTTGTTGATTTATTACCGCGGCTGCTACCTGTTTATACTGTTCCGAAGGATTGAAGGCTGCTGTACAGTGACACTGCACCAGAGGCCTCATGTCGGACATTAATGCAGCACACGGAGGGGAGGTTTTAGCAATATTCTGGATACTGGACACTGTGAACATATAGCCTGGGTGTTCCCATACTGCTTTGCGCGCGATTTCATTCTCGCTGCAAAAGCAGTCTGGAAACCATCGCCCATATTTTCTCCTGAGATAGGGAACCAATCACAGAACGGGGGGGGGGCAGCAAGACGATGACGACGTCTATGCGCGACACCGAAGCTTGTAGTGTGTTAATCCAACATGGCAGCGGACCTAACGTTACCGTTCGATGCAGCCTTAGACAGTGTTTTAAGTAGCTTAGAACGCAAGTTTATTTAAAAAAAAAAAAAGAGCAACGTTTGGCGTTGAAAGACTTCATTGCCAAGAAGGATGTGTTTGCTCTGCTACCAACAGGCTTTGGCTATGAATCGCGCGCAAGGCAGCATGGGAATTACCAGGCGCATTTGATAGACATTCGTAGCGCCCAATAAACGGCTCTAGGCATTTGTAAAACCACGCCTCAAATACGAGAAAATAAACACGTAGTTTCCAGACCAGCATCTCATTGAGATGTGCAGTCGCGTCAGCCAGGCTAGTGAACATAGGAAGCAAATTGAAATTTGGCAAATCCCAACAATACAAGCAGTCACTTGCAGTTTTAAGGAATTGAAAAACATGTGGAGCTTTTTCATCAGGAAGACTTAGAAACAAACCATCAGGTGTACAGTGGATGGATGCATGCAACTTACAAAGCAAGTCTCTTCCCATGAGATTTATGGGGCTCGTCTCCGAAATGAGAAAGGAATGTGCTACATTTTTACCGTCAACCGTAATATTTGTGCATTTGGACAGTGGCTCTTTTTGCGGGACACCTGAAACACCGACAGTAGTGACAAAGTTATTAGTGGCAGTACATACATGTTCATCAGATTTCACAGTTGAAATGGTCGCACCACTATCAATCAGAATTTCAACAGTATGTCCTGTATGTCTTATGCCTGAAGGAGTTTATTTAGGCCCGTACGAGGAGAACAGAAGCTTCGTCATCACAACATAAGTGCATGTACTTATGTACTACCGTTAACCTCGACAGGCAAGAAAGGGTCATCTTGTGGATTAGATGAAACTTGAATAGTAGCCGCTTGCAACACATAAGGTCGTTCAGATCCTGTTCCTCTTTGGCACCCCTATGTACGTTGATAAGGGGCACTGTATGCACCGTATGCACCGTCAGCAGGAGGAAAGCTAGGAGGGGGAGGGGGAGGGGGAGGAAGTGCTGGCGGATTTGTCTGTGGGGGGTAGTTTTGACCCATCCGATTATGATATTGTAATTGACCTTGATTTTGATTTTGCCATCTATGGTATTTATTTCTACATTCATAGGCCCAATGACCTGCTCTGCCACATTTACGGCAATTACCTTTCTTCTTTCTTTCTCCCCTCTGTTCATTCCGCTGAGTTTGCTGAACCATCTGTTTGGAAGGAGTTTTCGTCATAACAAACACACCATTCCTCTGCATTCCAATCAGACTAGCGATGAGTGTTTTCCAGTCAAATGTGGACCATGCTGGATGTGCTATCTTAAAAGAAGCAGCAAATTGTGGTATCATGTTGTCCAAGAAGGTGGAGATACAGAATTGTTGCATCTCTTCCCGTGGTATGGAAGAATTCAAATCCCATGATTTTGTGAATCTCTGAATAAAGTCTGACACTCTGTTTCTTCCTCTCCCTGAATACAGTGGACTACGGCTGAGAAATCAATTTTCTGACGCGCACATTTATTAATGGCAATTTTTGCAGTTTCTTCTAGCCAATCTATCAGCGGCCTGCCTTCAGGCCACCTACCACCAGTAGCAGCACTAGGGAACAAAAACTCATCAGAACACATTTGCCAATTTTCACCATATGAATATGACAACAGCTGCTCAACATCAGGTATCAAACAATCGTATGTGCAACATACTTGTTTTAACCATGCCAGGTAAGGTCCAGGTTGTGTGATTGGATTGGGGGCTTTGTGGATCATATCCAAAATTTCACTTGGGGTCCATGGTTTACAGATAGGTGTATCACCTAACATTATTTTAGGGGCGCTTAAATGTGCTCTAGAGGCACGTCCGCGTCCTCGTGCTACATCTTTCCCTTTTTTACCTGTTGCTTTCATTTGTGATCTTGTACGCCTAGACATGTCTGTGTCTGTGTTAAATTCCACCCCCCTTGGTCTGGCTTCTTTCTCAGTCATTTTGGAGTCAGTCGGCTCAAAGTCTTCGTCTGTGTCATATGTTTCATCTCCTGAGCCACTTGTACTATCATGTGACGTATGTTTCGTTTTGCGTTTACACTTTGTCACAAGTTTGTGTTCCATTGACTGTTTGGAGTCACTGAGGTGTGTGTGTGGTTGCTCTGTTTCAATGTCTGTGCTAGCTGCGAAACTGTGTGTAGCCTGTGTTTTGTTTTTCTTCTTATCTTGTATGTGTGTATCTACACTGGTGTGAGTGCCTGCACTAGTGTGTGCCTCCGCTGGCCTGTCTGCTAATGCCTGTTCTCTGTCTCTTTTTAGTTGAATCATTGCAGCAGCGCGCAAAATCAAATCATCATCGTTCTTTACGACACGTTGGGGGAGCTCTGTGGAGACCCCCAGTTTCGGGCAATTAACAACAGCACGTTCCAGTTCAGTCATTCCACATTCACTCAACATTTTCTGAAAATCTTGAGGAGAAACTGGTTGTTTAGACTGTCTTTTCACCCATCCATAGAACATTGCTTTCGCACACGCTTTCACATCATCAGCATGTTTTTGTTTTATTCGTGTCATTTCAGCCGCTTTTGTTTGTAAACTCACTTCTAGTCCAGGCATCAGAGATGCATTCACACGATCAGCTACTTCCTCAATTGCAACTCTCAGTTCATCTGAAATTTTCTCTTCCTTACACACATCTGTTCCATTTCTCTGGTTTGCCACACTCGTCCACACCTGCACACATTCTTTCATATATGGATAACTCCACACGGCATTACCCACGGCGGGGTCCATGTTTGCTTTAGCCACTCTCAGTTTATCTGTTTCAAATGACCCAACCATAGGCCATTCTCCGTGTGTCCAATCTTGCATAAGAGTGGTGAATGGGTACACGTATTTCCAACCTTTTAGACGACCAACTACGCCAGCTGGTGTTCTCGAGGAGAACATGCTCTGTAGATATTGTGGCTGCAAATCGCCTGCACCGTGTATCTCTGCATCAGGTCGTTTAGATTGTGGTGTGTCGTCTTGTTTATTTGATGTGTGTGTATTTGCTTCACCTTCTGTTTTGGACTGATGAGCACCCATAAATTCAAACAAACAGGACACTCAATAAACATACAAAAACAACTTCAGCAGCATACAGGTTTTCTGGTCTTACATAAATTTTCAGTGTTGTACGCGTGAAGGTAGACATTTAGTCTCAGTGTATACACATTTAACTTTGTTCCCGATGGACACAGACGGTTGGTCCCCGATCTTGATCTCTAGTGAAGCAGATCTCTATCTATCTACCCCAAAATCCCTTTCCTATGACCAGAGGTCTCAGGTGGGCCTTTCTGTGACGGGCACGGACTTTCACCGCACCCAGAACGGTGATAAGCTCACCCAGCTCTTCCTCACAACCATGAGCACTTTGCAAAACTGATAATTCACTTTAAATTAAAACGTTTCTCTTATACAGAAGTAATAATGAAGTGTCACTATTAATACGAGTTCTTTATCAAAAGTTTATCTCCCATTTTACATTTTTATTTCGTGATCTCGTCAAACGCAGACACGGCAAGGCACAATATATATATACATTTGCACTTACCGAGTCGTTGTTCTATTGAGATCCTGTTCGTGACGCCAATTGTTAGGGAGGAATTTGCGGTGATGCCGATGAAGAAGAAGAAGTACCAGAGTCCTGTATGTCTTACGCCTGAAGGAGTTTATATATTTGAATGTTTTTATTGGATTTTACTTAACACCCACAGCTGCACGTACAGCACAAGAACATCATGAAACTCAGGAACAGCTAGAAACACCAATGCTTCACACACACCATACAATCCATAAAAAATGATAATAATGAAAATAAATAGAATTAATTGACAAAAATAGTAGTGTTAATGACAGTAAACAAAATAAACAGACATACTGACAAAAAAGAGCAAAAATAGCTGCACATACAATGCAAATCATCTTACCCACAACCAACAAATAGATAAGCAAAGAAAAAAAAAAGAAAAATTTAATAAATAAAATAACATTTTACAACAAAACAACAAAAATAATAAATAAGTTCACAGGGTCATTGTATTCCTTTATTCAACAGGGAGCCTCTCTACATATAGTAGAAACGGTTGCCAAAGCTTTTTGAACTTTCTTTCCGAGCCCTGGGTTATAAGTCTTAGTTGTTCCACTCTGAGATGAGCCATCATGTCCATCACCCATCGCCTATGAGAAGGGGGTGCTGATTTTTTCCATTTAAGCAGGATAGTCCGCCGTGCCAGAAGTGTGGCGAAGGCCACTGCTGTGCCATGGGTGGCTGAAATCCTGCAGTCCAGTGGCACCACACCAAATAAAGCTGTGACAGGGTTTGGTTGAATTGTTATTTCCCACACTGCAGTGATTGTGTCAAAAACCCCCTCCCAAAAGACTTTTAGCCTTGTGCAGCCCCAAAACATATGGCTAAGGGTGCCCGGATCACATTTACATCTAGGACAGATTTCACTTGTTCCTGGGAACATTTTGGCAAGCCTGCTAGGTGATAGGTGAAGTCTGTGCAGGACTTTAAATTGGAGGAGTCCATGCCTGATACAAATAGATGAGTTATGCACCCAACCAACCGCCCCCCTCCATTCTGTTACAGAAAGATCAAAACCTAATTCTGTCTCCCACTGCTGTTTAATATGGTCCAAAGAGGGGGTTGCTGCCCCCTGCAAAAGCTCATATATAACAGACACGCATCCTCTTTGCAAAGGATCAGCTTTCAAGCATTCTTCCAACCAGCTGCTCTGTAGATTTTGAAGAGAAGGAGAAAAGTGTTTTTTGATAAAGCTCCGGACCTGCAGATATCTGAAAAAATGTGATTGTGGAATATTAAGTTTTGTTTGTAACTGCTGAAATGATATGAAATGACCTTCTTTAAAGAAATCCCTGACCAAGCCCACACCTTTCCTTGTCCAGAGCTGAAAAGTTGTGTCAATCAGAGATGGTGGGAAGAGGGCATTTGCCGAGATGGGAGCTAAAGGGAGGCCCTGTTTGCACCTAAAATGAATTCTTAACTGTTTCCATATCTTAAGCGACCCTTGTGTTACTGGGTTGTGCCCAAGCGATCTTTTACTCATTGGCAGTGGAGCACAGATTAAGGAGCTCAGTGCTATTGGGCTGTAGGAACGCTGTTCCATAAGTGCCCAAAGGGGCATTTGTTCACTTTCAGGAGGCCACATCAGAATGTTCAACTTGGACGTGTTAGCTGCCCAGTAGTAATGCATGTAATTTGGCAAGGCTAACCCTCCTTCCTCCTTCCTCCTTTCCAAGCACTCCTTTCTGATACGTGGTATCTTCTTATTCCATATATACAACGAAGTAGCTCTGTCCAGTTCTTTAAAAAATGACTTTTCTATGAATAGTGGAATAGTTTGGAAGAGAAATAAGACTTTTGGCATTATTACCATCTTTACTGAATTTATGCGTCCTGCCAATGACAAAGGAAGTGTTGACCATCGTTCCATGTCTTTTTTCGCCTGTATTAGAGCTGGTTTGAAATTATGTTTGAACAAGTCCCTATAATGTTTGGTCACCGACACTCCCAAATAGGTAAATTTATCTTTACTTATCTTAAATGGATACATCTCCAGTTGCATTTGGCTAGCTTTATCATTGACTGGGAAGATTAGGCTTTTTGCCATATTTATTTTGTATCCTGAAATTAATCCAAAATCCGTGATAGTTTTCAGAGCACTTGGGATGGCGTTCCTGGGGTCAGACAAAAAAAGAAGGAGGTCATCGGCATATAACGAAAGTTTGTGTATGTGTCCTCCTCTGCTAATTCCTGTCAAAGTGTTGTCGCATCTCAGTGAAACAGCCAAGGGCTCAATGGCAATATCAAAGAGTAGGGGGGACAGGGGACACCCCTGTCTAGTTCCTCTGAATAAGGGGAAATATTTCGACATATTGTTATTAGTCCTAACTGCCGCCTGTGGACAGGTGTACAGCAAATTCACCCAGGAGCAAAAAGAAGCTCCGAATCCAAAATTTTTGAGGGCCGAAAGTAAATATCTATGCTCGATTCTGTCGAATGCTTTGTGCGCATCCAATGCGATAATAACCTCCGGAACATTATCATTCCCTGGAAGATACATTACATTGTATATTCGGCGAAGATTACTGTACAGCTGTCCACCCCTTATAAACCCTGTTTGATCGCAGTGAATGATCTTGTCCAGTACTCGCTCTAATCTGTCTGCTAATATTCTAGTTAATATTTTATAGTCACAGCAAAGCAAGCTCACTGGACGATAAGATTCACATTGCAATGGGTCTTTATCCCTCTTGAGAAGCACTGAGATGGTCGCCTGTGTCATTGTCGGAGGAAGGGATTGGACGTTGAAGGCTTCATCATAAACTTTACATAAGAAAGGGAGGAGTTTCAGTGAGAAAGTTCGATAGAATTCTATTGGAAATCCATCCGGCCCTGGGGATTTCCCAGACTTCATTTTTCTAACTGCCTGTTCTATTTCCATTTGCTGTATTCCCCCCTCTATACTGTCTCTGTCTGCATCTTCTAACACAGGGACCTTAAACTTCTTAAAGAAATCTTCCACTAGCCCTTCTTCACACTGTTCAGAGGTGTATAACTCCTCATAAAATGTGTTAAATTGATTATTAATTCCCAATTGATCTGTGACAGTGTTACCGTCCTTATCCTTAACTGCTGATATGTAATTTGCCGCAGCCATTTGTTTTAGCTGATGACTTAACATCTTACTGGCTCTTTCTCCATGTTCGAAATATTGCTGTCGTGATTTTAAATGCATGTCTATGGCCCTTTCATTCATCAAGAGGTCATATTCAGCTTGGAGTAATGATCTTTCCCTCAAAAGATCTGCAGATGGTGAGACTGATTGACACTGATCAATTGATTTGAGTCTGTCACTAATGTCTGACAAGCGTTTCAAATTTCTTTTAGAGCGACTTGCACTATAGGAAATTATTTGTCCTCTTATGAAAGCCTTAAATGACTCCCATAGGAGGGTGTAACTTATATCTGGTGAACTGTTTGTCTCAAGAAAAAAATCAATTTGTGTGTTGATGAACTGCACAAATTCCTCATCTGCCAAAAGTCTTGTATTGAGCCGCCATAGTGGCCTGGGAGGTACTATGTCTGGGAATCTGAGATTTAAGATTACGGGACTGTGGTCTGATATTACTATTGTTTCGTAATCTGTCGAAATTAAGAAGGGGAGAAGTCTGCGGTCCAATAAAAAGTAATCGATTCTGGAATACGACTGATGTGGTGGGGAAAAAAAAGAGAACTGTTTTGATGCTGGGTGTTTAAACCTCCAAGGATCCACCATCCCATAGGTCTGCAGAAATGCATTAATACACTGAGCAGAGTTATTTAATGAAGTGCCAGTGTTGTGACTTGGATGAGAGCGGTCTAGTGTTGGATGCAGAACACAATTGAAATCCCCCCCAAGTATTAAATTGTACCTGTCAAGGTCAGGAAGGAGTGAGAATATATTTTGAAAAAACTGTCTGTTATCCCAATTAGGGGCATAAATATTTGCTAATATTACAGGTGTGTTACCTAGAGTTCCTTGTACGATTACATAACGTCCATCTTTGTCTTGAATTGTATTAAGTTCCTTAAATTGTAACGATCTGTGTAACATTATTGCCACACCCCTAGCTTTACAGTTAAAAGAGGAATGATAGATTTGTGTAAAACCTGCTCTATTAATTCTGTTCTGATCCTTTTTTAATAAGTGTGTTTCCTGAAAGTACACTATGTCGCCCTTTAATTTATTTAAATGAAGGAACACCTTGTTACGTTTAATTGGGTGGTTAAGCCCTCGCACATTCCAGCTCACAACTCTGATCCCAACCCCAGATACCTTATTACTGCCTGTAGTCATAACAAGAATGACCTATTCGATGTTGCCAACGAGCCCAAACTTCTGCTTTCCTGCATGTCTTTTTGATCCATCTGCCCCAGAAACCTGTACAGCCGTCCTCCTGTAACATATACGTGAGAGAAGTACAAAACCCAGCACGATATACATGACCCAGTGAAGAAAGTGTAAAGGAAAAGCAAAACATAAAAGGCAAACAAACATAAAAAGGTGTGCAAGACATTCTTCTAACATTAACATCAAACAACATATTCAAAACCTCATTTGCCATAAACAGTGGCCTCAGATACATTACCAAACAAACGAAACACCAAAAAAAAAAAAAAAAAAAAAAAAAAAAAAGACCAAGACTAACCTAGCCCAAGTCCAAATCCGGCTCAATTGCCTTCAAATGTAAAGTGAATAAGCTTACCATGACAGCCTAGCTCAAACGGGGGCATAATACCTTTATGTAAACACATGAAATGCAGTTTGATTGTTCACAGTTTGACCCAAAACTGAGAGTGGGAGAAGGAGAAAAGAGAGTGCCTCTCACCATCATTTATATGTCTAGTCCACTTTTGGTGTCAGGTTTTTCACTATGAAGTCTTTAGCCTGTCCCGGGTCCTTGAAACGAACTTCTTTCCCATTCGGGGTGGTAATCCTCAGTGTGGCCGGGAACAGGAGACCATAGCGGACTTGCTCGTAGTTTCGCAGCAGCGCCCTTATTTCAGTAAAAGCCGCCCGCTGCTTACTCACCGCCTGCGTATAGTCCGGGAGGACCGAGATCTTGTCACCCGCCGCTGTTGTAATCGGACGGCGCTCCGTTGCCTTGCGAAGAATAGCTTCTTTTTCCTCGAAGTAGTGGCATCGAACAATTATCGCACGAGGCGGTGCGTTCTCAACCGTGGGCTTGCTGCGGAGACTCCGGTGCGCTCGGTCCAAGAGTGGTGGCTTGTCGAGGGCCAGTGCCTCTTTCAGCAGACGTGCTACAAAGTTGGACATTCCCTCGCCGACCTCCCGTCCCTCTTTCACTCCCATAATTCGGACATTGCAGCGGCGAGACCTCGCCTCTAGGTCCTCGCACCGCTCCTTTAGAGTAGACATCTCTCCTTTTACTGCAAGCATCTCTGCCTCCAAGGTGCTGATAGCATCGGAATGGCCACTCACCGCGGATTCTAACTCTGTTACCCGGTTCGTTGTATCCTCCACCGTGGTTCTCATCTTTTCCACGGTGTCCTGTAGCCCGCGAAGTTGGTCCGAGTGGGCAGACGCAGTGCTTGTAATTTTTCCCATGACTTCCTCTCGGAGTTTACTGATGGCTGCTAGTATTGCTTGTTGCGCGCTAGCATTAGCATTAGCGTTTTCGTTAGCTTCTTGAGCTTCGACATTCTTAGCGTGCTTAGGCATTCTTGGAAGTAGGTTGCTGAACAGCTATTTACCCTCTCAGTCCAACAGAGACAGAAATTGCCTCAGCCCAGATCAAATGTGCATTGAAATTAAAGCGTTGTTCTTGAAATTTTAAAAGTTTACCGAAGAGCTCGACTCGAACACGTCTTCACATGGCTCTGCACAGACCGGAAGTCTGAAGGAGTTTATTTAGGCCCGTACGAGGAGGGAGAACAGAAGCTTCGTCATCACAACATAAGTGCATGAGTCCACCTCAATTCTAAGGGACAAACAGTGAACTCAGATTCTTATACTAGCAAGCAAGGCCGAGGCAGCAAACGGGAGATGTGTTGGCATCCCATTGGCCATTGTACATAAACATGAAGATAAGCATTCACACCAGCTAGGTAATACAAATTGTCAGACAATGACGGAGGGTATTATCATCTAACTCTACAGCTATGCCTGTAATGCAAAGTATCCCCCAGAGAGTGAGATTGAAGACGCCAACAGAGGGACCTTGGTCTTGGTATGTTCCTCAGAGAGAAAATAGGGCAGATAACTGACGCCAGAAGTAATCACACATTTACCACACAAACTATCCATAGGGAAGAGAAATTATTCTCTAACAATAATTATGAACTTATTTTCTACAAGGATACATTTCTTACAACTGTGTTCAAAACAACTGAATATCTGCTCGACTCTCAGCCTCACTTCTTGAAAACATTTTAAACAGCATAATCCGACATCGTATTTCAAGGTCTACAAGCACGAGTACAAGTTGGAAGCAGCTTGTGTGAGTCCAGAGTCTCTCTGAACATATCACACAGCTGCAATAAAACACTGCAAACTTATATAAGTAATTGTAAATATATTAATATTAATTGTTTAACAACCCAGTCAGAAAAAAACACTATTCCTTTAAATACCATTGCTATCACTGGATAATTTCAGTCCATCCACTGAAAGTCACCATGAAGAAGCTCTTGGGAGTTTTGTGTGCGTACGTTTTGTGTTTGAATGGAAATCTGAACAGTAGGGTGAATGGAGAGGATGACAGGAAGCTGGACATGCAGGATGTTCGAGTCAGGTAAGAGTTTATTTGTCCGTCTTCGTCCCCCAAAGCGCAGACATTTTATTTTTATTTTAAAAATTGTGTGTGTGATTTTTCCAGTGATTTTTTTCATATGTTTAAATGTTTTTTATGCACTTCTTTTTTCTAAAAGATGGAATATTCCAGACGAAAACAGTTATCAGAAAGTCTGGCAGACGCTTGGAGTCCAGAGCAGAGCGGAACGAGATCTTTTCCTTAAAGAATCATTCCCCACTGGATTTAAATGGGCCACCTCAAGTGAGTCCTTCAAGGCTGAAGGTGCCTGGAAAGAAGGTGGGAAGGGAGAGTCCATCTGGGACCGTTTCAGTCATGAAGGCCTAGCATTTGCAAAACAGACGGCTGACTTAGCTTGTGACAGTTACCACAACGTGGATTACGATGTCTACCACCTGCGAGGTCTTCAAGTCAACACCTACCAGTTTTCCATCTCTTGGGCCCGTATTTTCCCTTCAGGCCACCGAGGCAGCCATTCGGAGAAAGGGGCTCTCTACTATGACAAGCTGATCAATGCTCTCATTGAATCTGGTATACAACCTGTTGTCACTCTCTACCATTGGGATCTGCCTCAGGCACTCCAGGTCTACGGCGGATGGACCAACACTTCCATTGTTGAAGCCTTCAAGGACTATGCAGACTTCTGCTTCTCCAGATTTGGAGACAGGGTGAAGACCTGGAACACATTCACCAGCCCTTGGGTGGTGAGTTATGCTGGGTACGGCACTGCTGAGCATCCCCCTGGTGTAAAGGATTATGCAGTTTCTTCTTATCAGGTCAGAGTTATCTGAAAATTATTTTATGTGGTTTAATTGTTGCGTGGATGCATTAACTTATAATTTGCCTTTGCCTTTTCAGGTCACTCACAATATGCTTAAGTCCCATGCTGAGGCCTGGCATGTCTACAATGACATGTATAGAAAAACACAAGGTGGGAAAGTGGACATTGCACTGAACTCTGACTGGGCTGAGCCTGCAATCCCCTCCAAACCTGAAGACGTAGCAGCTGCAGATCGTTACCTGCAGTTCATGCTGGGCTGGTTTGCACATCCCATATTTGTAAATGGAGATTATCCTGCAGCACACAAAACGCAGGTTGAAAAGAAAAGAAAAGAGTGTCCAGGCTCTGTGTCTGCAGTTCTTCCAGTTTTTAGTCCCTCTGACAGTCAGAGGATAAAAGGTGCTGCTGACTTTTTTGGATTAAACCATTATACTTCTCGTTTGGTCAGCATCAGTAATGGTGGTTGTGCCGCTAGTCCTCAGGGGGTTGGTGACTTCCAAGCACATGTGGACCCCTCATGGCCTTCTACAGCCTCTGACTGGATCTATTCTTCACCCTGGGGACTCAGAAGGCTTCTAAAGTACATTTCCACTGAATACTTGAATGTTATGAAAGTGCCTATTTACATAACTGGGAATGGGATGCCAACAGAATACAGTGGGGACAGCCTGAATGACACCAGCAGAATTGAGTACATGAGGAGTTACATCAATGGGCCCTGAAAGGTCAGTGTTTGGAATATGTCCATTATTCTTACTTTGTGCATCCATTTCATAGCAATTACCCTTGATGGAGTGGATGTTCAGCGATTCACAGTGCAGTCACTCATGGATGGATTTGAAGAAAAACAAGGCTACAGCCAAAGATTTGGTCTTCACCATGTCAACTTTGAATCACCAGACAGTCCGAGAACCCCAAAGCAATCTGCCTATTTCTACACCAAGCTCATCAAGACAAATGGTTTTGGTTCACTCAGATCGAAAGTTTTTAAAGGGATAGAAATTCCACTTACGCGCCGTTCAGTAGATTTATCGCCATCAGAGGTTCCAGCTAAATCGTAGAGATCCAGCGAAATTCTCACACCAGTCAAAATTCCAGAGATCAGTGTATCACTATGGCACTTTCCCAGAAGGCTTTAGTTGGGGAGTTTCATCTTCAGCCTATCAAATTGAAGGTGGATGGAACGTTGATGGGAAGGGGCCCAGTGTCTGGGATGTCTACTCTCACACACCTGGCAGTATCGCCAGTGATGCTAATGGAGATGTAGCCTGTGATAGTTACCACGGACTTGATGAAGACCTTTACATGCTGCGAGCTATGAGGGTGAAGTCTTACAGATTCTCTTTGTCTTGGTCCAGGATCTTTCCTAATGGTCGCCGTTCCTCCCTGAACCAGAAAGGTGTTGACTACTACAACAGGCTCATTGATGGCCTCTTAGAATCTAATATCATCCCCATGGTGACACTTTATCACTGGGACCTCCCACAGGCTTTGCAACACATCAGTGGATGGGAAAATGTTCAAATGATCGACATTTTTAATGACTTTAGTGACTTCTGCTTTGCTACCTTTGGTGACAGAGTGAAATTTTGGATGACCTTCAACCAGCCTCACACAATTGCGTGGTCAGGTTATGGAATTGGACAGATTCCACCTAATGTTCATGATCCAGGTACTGCTCCATACAGAGCTGCACACAACCTGATCAAAGCACATGCCAAGGCCTACCATACATATAATGACAAGTATCGCACAACCCAAGGTGGTTTGGTATCCATTGCCCTCAATACTGAGTGGATTGAACCTAGAGATGTCAATGATATCCGTGAAGTGGTGGCTGCTGACCGTGCGTTACAGTTCCAACTGGATTGGTTTGCACACCCCATTTTCAAGAGTGGTGACTATCCTGAGATAATGAATTGGCAAGTTGTAAACAAAAGTGACCTCCAGGAGCTTTCAGAGCCAAGACTACCTTCCTTCACTGAAGAAGAGAAGAAATTCATCAGGGGAACTGCTGACATGTTCTGTGTAAATCATTACACGACATAGATAGCAAGCCACATTACAGCTCCATTTATGCCTCCTTCCTATGAATTTGATGGGGACTTTTCACTAGCAGAGGAGACCGATTCGCCAACTACGACCTATGATACCCAGAGACCTGTAGCATGGGGCTTGAGAAGACTCCTTAACTGGATCAAAGAGGAGTATGGAGATCCAGACATTTACGTTACTGAGAATGGAGTCCCTACATATTATACGAACACCTGGGATGATATTGAAAGAGTGTTCTATTACAAGACCTATATCGATGAGGCTCTCAAAGGTGCACTGCTATAAACAGATTTCATAAAATACATTTTATGATTACCGTAGCTGTTTTACGTCTTGATAATTCATTTTTTCATTTTTGTGTGTTTGTTTTAAAAGCCTCTCAACTTGATGGTGTGAGGGTGAAGGGCTACATAGCAACAGCACTAATGGATTCTTTCGAGTTGCGGAATGGATACATCTTTAGATTTGGGCTGCACCATGTGGACTTCAATAACCCAAACCGGCCGAGGACACCCAAGTACTCCGCTCATTACTACTACCACATCATGAAAGTTAACGGTTTCCCTACAAATTATGAGGAGAAGATTTATGGACATTTCCCGAAAGATTTCATTTGGGGTACTGCTACAGCCGCATACCAGGTAACCGTTGAAATGAAGCCCTATCATTAATCCTTGAATTTCAAGTACTGTGTTTTCATCTATTGAAATCTGTCTTATACATTTGCTGTTTACAGATTGAAGGGAGTTGGAGAGCAGATGGAAAAGGTCTCAGCATCTGGGACACGTTTTCTCACACTCCAGGGAAAATCATGAATGATGACACTGGGGACTTGGCCTGTGACAGTTACAATAGAATAGAAGACGATATTAATTTACTGAAGCAACTTAAGGTGTCCCATTACCGTCTCTCCATATCCTGGCCAAGGGTACTTCCTGATGGCACCACCAAACACATTAATGAGGCTGGAATCAACTACTACCACAGAGTGTTGGATGCACTCCTTGCTGCAAATATCCAGCCATGTGTATGTGTGATTATTTCCAGCATTTCAAAAAACAACAGCCCTGTAATGGTAAATTGTTCAATTTGATAACCATAACTGTTTTTCCTTTGCTGTCAGGTCACTCTGTATCACTGGGACCTTCCACAAGCTCTGGAAGATACCGGGGGCTGGGAGAATGAGACTATTGTTGTCAGATTCAAGGAATATGCTGACCTAATCTTTAGCCGTCTGGGCCACAAAGTGAAAGTTTGGATCACCATCAATGAGCCGTTCAATGTAGCCTATATAGGCTATGGACAGGGAATAGCTGCCCCAGGTATGTTTTACGTAGTTTTTTTTGGATCTGAATTCTCTGTATTTACGCAATAGCATTAGTATTGAGCATGTTTTGTTAGTACCATCAAGTGACAAGTTGTTCAGTAAATTTAAGTGTTGGCCCTGCAATTTGTCAATCCTTTGGAACAAAGTGTACCCTGTAAAGCAGTCATTGGCCAAATCATGGTATTTTGTAAACCCTAATAACAAAAAGCATCCAGCATTTTGCCTTAAAATGTGTCTATTAACCTGTCTGTCTTTATAGGGATCAGTTCCCGTCCAGGCACTCTGCCCTACATTGTTGGTCACAACCTTATTAAAGCACATGCTGAGGCCTGGCATGTCTACAATGACAAATACTGGGCTGAAAAGAAAGGCATGATCTCTATTTCCGTTAACTCCGACTGGTCAGAACCCAGAAATCCCTATAAGCAGGAAGATATTGATGCAGCAGAATGTGTACTGCAGGTATTCCAATTTCTTGATTATTTAACAAAATATCTCTATGGCAGTAATCTCGAACAGACTTTTATTTTGTCTCTTTTTGTGCAGTTCTTTATTGGATGGTTTTCCCATCCCGTATTTAATGGCGACTACAGTGACGTCATGAAGACAAACGTTCGAAAGCAAAGTCTGGCT
The DNA here is from genome assembly GCF_963514085.1 of Chelon labrosus. NCBI lineage: Eukaryota > Metazoa > Chordata > Actinopteri > Mugiliformes > Mugilidae > Chelon > Chelon labrosus. Next base: position 25,784,914 of record NC_140341.1, read on the forward strand.
GGTGGTCTAACAACATCTCGGTATTTAAAGACTAAAACTCAAACCAGAAATAGAAATAACGTCAGTAAAAAATAACTTGATGATTTGTGAGTTCTAAAAGTATCTATACAAGTGTATGTTTAGTACAGTTACGCAAGTGTTACCAATCCTGTTTTTAAATTTCCATTTCTTAAGTAAATTCATTTTCTTCTCTATTGTTTTAGGCTGCCTGAGTTTACTGCAGAGGAGATTAAGAGAATTAAGGGTACCCATGATTATTTTGGATTCAACCATTACACCAGTGTCTTGGCATTCAATGTGGACCATGGAACTAATCAGCACTATGAGGCAGACAAGTACACAACAATACCATTCACTTTAAATGCTGATTAATTTAAATAATTTCCCTCTTTATTATACATGCTATTGGAACTTTAAAATCCAACTGGTATTACCTTCACAGGGGTGCAGCGCAAATGGCTGATCGTACCTGGCTGGAAACAGGTTCGGCCTGGCTGAGGATGGCACCATTTGGATTCCGCAGAATACTGAAGTTCATAAAGGACGAGTATGGAAATCCACCAATCCTTGTAACAGAGAATGGTGTGTCAGAGCACGGTCCTGTTGATCTAAATGATACTCACAGGATCTACTACTATGAAAAATACATCAATGAGGCGTTGAAAGGTATCAAGACACTCTATTCTGTATTCTTGAATATACTTAGGACCAGGACAGAAAAAAGAAGGGAGACATACAGAAATATAATGATGTGCCACATAAAGTATGGCTGCAGTAAAATAGTTTGTAGCAATTCTTTCTAATAAAAATTGAAACATCATGTGTATTTGCAGTTTTAAAGGGGATATTTGTGTTCTTTCAGCTTACTTACTGGATGGCGTGAATGTCATTGGTTACACGGCTTAGTCACTAATGGACAACCTGGAGTGGGGCTGTGGCTATAGTATACAGAAAGATTTGGTCTTTTCCACGTCAACCGCTCAGACCCTACACTTCCTCGAATCCCCAAGACCTCGGTATCGTTTTATACCACAATGATAAGATGCAATGGATTTCCAGACCCTGCCTTCGGACCTCATGACTGCTTGAACCCTGAGCCTGAAGGTAAACAGACACATATTTGGTCTATACCTGTTCTGAAAGGTGAATGGAGGGTGCAAATGTTGAATGCATGCATATGAGTACCACATTAATTTTGACTTTATTTAAAACTTGGTGTTGTTACTGTCCTAACCCATCGAATAAGCCTTCCCAAAATTATGTAAACTGAAATAAAGGGTTAGATTTACTGTCATCAGCTTGTTCGAAATGAAAATGACATCCTTGGTGCTTGTCTTTTGTGCAGGAACAACTAAGCCAACTGCTGCCACCACTGTGAAACCTGAGACTGAAGGTAAAGTGACACAGATTTGGTGGATACCTGTTCTGAAAGATGATTAGATGAATGGAAGGTGCAAACATTGAATGCATGCATATGAGTACCACGTTAATTTTGACTTTATTTGAAAACTTCACTGTAAAAACAAGCGGGCGCAAGTTAAAGGAGGATTATTTGTTGGCCAGCTGACTTCCTAGAGTCTTGTTATCACTATGAGAATGCAAAGCAACTGCGCTTTGCTGGGAGATGTTTTTCCCTTTGGACAGAGTCAGACTAGTTTTATTAGAGAGTGATATTACTGTCCTAACCCAGCAAATAAGCCTTCCCAAACCTAAAAAAAGGTTTAGATTTACTGTCATCAGCTTGTTCGAAATGAAAATGACATCCTTGGTGCTTGTCTTTTGTGCAGGAAGAACTAAGCCAACTGCTGCCACCACTGTGAAACCTGAGACTGAAGGTAAAAGATTTGGTGGATACCTGTTCTGAAAGATGATTAGATGAAGGGAAGGTGCAAACATTGAATGCATGCATATGAGTACCACGTTAATTTTGACTTTATTTGAAAACAGGAACAATTAAGCCAATCACTGACAGTGCTGTGTGGTTCCTGGGTATGAAGCTCTCCATCAGTGATGCTGAAATCGGACTCAACACCACATTTGTTCTATTGATTGTTGCAGTGTTGGGAGTGGTTTGTTTATCCTTTTTCATCTTTAAGGCAAAAAAAAAACAGTCTAAGAAAAAGAAGAATTTTGACAGTATAGGCTTGGAGAAAAAACTGTAACGGTGACCAAACACAGGAGTAATGGAAGTCCTTATCATAGATCCATATACAGCATTTAATTTGAGGCTTTAACAGCGTAGTTACAACACTATCTTTTTGATATGTTTAACATATTCAGTGGGCATCATCTGCATTGCATTGTGAAACAAAGCAAAAATGATGTCCAAGCATATTGTTACTCTATGAAGTCCTCATCTGTTGTGCTATTCAGCAGTACCGTTTATTTTCAGTTAATAATCCAGTTTCTTGTGTGAAAGAATTTGTTTATAAGTATAAATATAATTGTGTTGTTTGGATCAAAATCCCACCGTATCTTGTCTGTGATGGTTCAGTCATCCAAGTCATGGTACATTACAAAAGAACAAAAAAAAAAAAAAAAAACTAGCTGGAACAAGGGCAACGTGACTTGTAGACATGTAGAGTTTCTTGAAGATGTTTTTCCACTCATCCAAGAAGCCTCTTCAGTTCTGATACACATGGTGTTGTCAGAAGCTCCTCTTTAACCTGGAGCTGTGGGGTGTAGAAATCGCTCAATGCCACTAGAGGTCACTGCAGGATTACACTGAGGCTTCTGAACGCCTGGGAAATTTCTTTCTACATAAATTATTTTCACTATTTTAGTTTCAAGGTTATGTGATACTGATGCCATAAAGCGTTTTTTATATGTTTAGTTCATAAGTCAACAACTACAAGATACTGCACCTTTAAATCTGGAAGATGTTAAGGAGTTTCTAACCTTTGTTGTCCAAACTGATGTAGTGTTTTAGACATGGAGGCTGTAAGTCATAGATAACAAAACAATAATTGTATACTGATGTACTGTAATACTGATTATTCGGTACTATGATCACATAACATGCTTCATGTGATAATTCTTCAGTATAATATCATGTTTCAGTGGGATTCATCGGTTAGTGTTTACTACAAACATTTTCCAGATAAATTAGCTTCAAACTAGCATTATGTGACACCACTTTAACAGGAGTTTATTTGAACCTGTGCTCATTTTCATGTAGAGTTCAGGTTGAACTTGGCTTGAATCTGAAAAATTACCAGATTAGAAAATGTATCACCTTATCCAAATGAAGATGTTACTGTTTAACATTCTCCAAAAAGTAATTGTCGTTCTTTTTATAAACATTGGACATTTCTTTGGGATTTTTCACTTGAAATGTGGCATTTGTTGTAAAAATAATAAAAAAAAAAACTGACCACAAATTACTATCAATACAAAACGTTTTAAAAAGAGGAAACATAATAAATAAATAACTTGAGATGACAATATTTGATAATGGAACTATGGGTCTGGTTCAGAATATGAAACATTGGCATCTTGTTTAAAGCTTTAAAGATCATAGAAATTGAGGGTGGGTGATTTCTACAATGAGGCATGTAATAAATAGAGCTGATCAATTATAAGAGAAGCTTTATCCTACACTTGGTAGTTTAAATTTGTCAGGGTGGAGAGCATCTAAAGAAGATAAAAATTGTTTTGTAACCTGGAGCAAAGGCACCATGTCCATGGTCAAGGCTGGCTGCAGTGGGTTCATTAAAGTGATCTGCTTTCAAGTCAAACAGATAAAATCATCAGGCATCTATGAAAAATAGAGGAGAGGAATTGACCTTTGGCTAAGCCCCGCCCTAGAATGTAGATTGACCAATCACAGCCAAGAGAGCTCCCACAGGGGTCCGACACTTTTTCCACAGCGCTCCATTGACTTTAACGCAGGCGTCTCATATTTTCGGTCTCGGCAGGCTATACTGTCGGTATATATCCAGCATCCAGGGTATGGATAAGCCCAATGATGTCCGCGCAAAACCCTGTGGAGCTAACCAAAACATCACCGTTACAGCTTAAGTTGCATAGTTGTTGATACGCTAGCACACGCTGAAGAAATGCAACGTTATACGTGCGTAACGTTAGTCTGTTTGCTTCGTAATAACGATTATAGAAGTGAATAGAGACGTACCCAGCTTTGCATGAACAGTGTTGCTCCTTGATATTGATACCAGAGTCTTATAGATAACCAGAAAACCACAGCCCAGAAGAGAATGTCGGACGTAGCAACAGTAACTAAGGGGGGCGGGGCTTAGCCAAAGGTCAATTGAGCACTACAGTCACATGTTTGATACAACTGTCACAGCTGATACAGAGAGTATTTTATCAAGACAATACTTTTTAGTGACATACACACTGCTGATACAACTACGAGCCATCAAAGTCCAATATACCAAAGTCCAATATGTACTTTTATAAGAATTTAGTAACTGAAATGAACCCTGTACTTTTGCCCAGTGGGACACTGTAAAACAGGGGCCCAAATTGTGTACTGGATTTTAACTGATTAATAATCATGAAAATTCATTCAGATTTATATTGATTCAGATTGATGATGCATCCACCTTAAACACTGAAAAAAAAACGATATGGGTATCAGCGATACTGGCCCTGTATTTCAGCCAGGAAGACTCGGGAAACAACGATGTGCATAAGAATTAATTATTTAATCCATATAAGGATTTACAGACATGACAGTTGGCAATATGAAAAGTCTTTGGCGCAGGCCCCGTCCTCGGTCCAGGTCTCGAAGCGATCGGACCCTGCAGATCCTGCCGGAGTGAGACGGCAGGGGCGGAGCCTACCCCCGGACGGCTGGACGGGGACCGGACTGGTGGTGGTTGGGGAGGGAGGAGGGAACGTCGAAAGTCTGTACCTGAAAGCAGCAAGACAGGTGCGTGACTCGGTTCATTATAAAGACAGGCGGGGCTGCCGATTGGTTAGGGGTAATGAATGAATGAGTGACGTATTGGAGTCTTCCCAGCAGAACTACGCTGGCGCTATTTCAGCCAGGAAGACTCGGGAAACAACGATGTGCATAAGAATTAATTATTTAATCCATATAAGGATTTACAGACATGACAGTTGGCAATATGAAAAGTCTTTGGCGCAGGCCCCGTCCTCGGTTCAGGTCTCGAAGCGATCGGACCCTGCAGATCCTGCCGGAATGAGACGGCATGGGGCGGAGCCTACCCCAAAAGAATGAATGAGTGGAAAATACCTACCGGCACTTCTCTGGATCATGTCCGCTGGAATAGAGCATGACATATTATGAATAGTAATTTATAGGATACGTAAAGCTTTGAACCTGGGATAGATTGACATAACACCGCGTGGTTGACAGGGTGATGTTAAATGCTTAATTGAGGTCCAAAGAGATCAGGTGCAATATAAGATATTTTGTAACTGGGAAAGTGAAGTGAATTGGCCATTATGTCCCGATCATGGCCTATAGGCCTACTTCGGTGCAATGTTGAGTCTGGTCTAACCAGGTGAATGAAGGCTTGATTCGATGATGAAGTGATGAAAAACGAAGACACATGACTGACGATGACACATGACGCATGACACGAAGACACATGATTGACGATGATTCGAGGTAGCCTATTCAGTAGGATAGATAGATACGATGATGGGATGCATGACCTGACAGTTTTTATCATTTAAAAACGAAGAGACTGGGATTCATCATTTAAAACGAAGAAACGAAGAGACTGGGATTTATCATTTAAAAACGAAGAAACGAAGAGACTGGGATCTATCATTTAAAAACGAAGAAACGAAGAGACTGGGATCTATCATTTAAAACGAAGAAACGAAGACTAACTTTGTTTGACTGTCGTGAATATTTTAAATGTCCATTTACATTGTGTACAAGTAAGTTAGCCAGGAGAAAATTAGCAACATTGGCGTCCGTCTTAAAATTCTTCTCCGTTTTCAGCCGTCTCCATCTTTCAAAGGCATCTCCTATACAAATCCTTGTTTTATTTCGGACTTTGTCATGACGTATTTCGGATTCATAACGAGGTCTTTTAGGTTTAGTAACGTTATACATGTTTTATCCGACACATTCGTAGCTGCAGCTGTGGTAACTAGAGCAGAGCTGGCAACCCGGAAGACGACACTCTACTGACTTCGTGATTAGTAGATAGCTTGAGGGTGGCGCCTCAGGCCAAAACACAACATGACAACATCAACATCAGTTGAGGGCTGCAACTTTCACTTTTAAATGACAATATCCTGGCCGGACCACTGTTGTCAGTGATATCAGTATTTGAAATGAACATGATTTCTTCATGTCTAGTGACATATCAGGGCCATTTTATGATTAATTGAAATACATTTCTTACATACTGTTCCTTAAAAAACGAAGAAACGAAGAGACTGGTATTTATCATTTAAAAACGAAGAAACGAAGAGACTGGGATTTATCAGGGTCATGATAGCCTGATGGAAGATTTCGAAAGATATGATTTGATGAAGGGTATCTCGAAGATACCTGATGAAGCATGAAGGAATTCATGAAAGATATGATGACTCGATGTGAGAACGATGAATATAAAGATGGTTTTACTAAACTTGGAAAGGGAAGCGGAGCAGGGTGCAAGAATATACTACTGAGAATACAAGGTGCTGACTGTGTGTTAGTTTGTGGGAAAATTCAGTTACTCGAGGGTGAGTTAAAGAAACATGGCTATAGTAGCCTACTACAATGAAGGTGACCACCACCAGACATTTGCAAGTATACCTTAGTTGATTCTTGAGAGTGCCAACTGAGCATCTGGAATGAGATGATCCTCCTCAGGTCTTATATAGGACTCGAAAGCAGATGAGGACCATCTTCCGAGCAACTTGATGGATGAAGTCGGTAATCCTAGTTCGGCAGCTGCTGCAGCAGCGCCAATGCGGAAGGAGTGCCCAGTATAGTTCGAAGGCGAGAGGCCACAACTCCTCACCACCGTTGTTAGGTGGATTTTAAACCAGTGCTTAGACAAGGGTCGCCCCGTAGGAAGAATGAATAACGGTGAATTAGCTGGAGAATGTGGGCGTAATTTTAAGTAGTTAATCATAGAGAGGTAAGGACAAAAAGTAGGAAGCAATTTATAGATTTTAATAGAGGTACCTGAGCCTGATGTATCTGCTTTGGAATGTTTCAGCGAGATAGTATAGTAGTGCAGAGAAAAACGGATGTCTGAGTTTGCAAGGTCTCGAGAAGGGTTAAAAGTCTGGGCGTCAGAACAGAATTCGCCAGAACGCATGAAGCCGTAGAAAGCCATGAGGAAAACTGCTTCTAGAAGTATATCGATATACGGTGTGAATAACCCCTGCCGTAGTCTAGACACCAAAGTGCGGAGAATGGAAGGGGTGATAGGAAGTCATTGATCAGGGACAGTTACAGTGGTTTTAGCTATACCTTTAAGTAGCAACCGTATGGATGGTACTGAGAACAGGCTTGGGAAATTAGGGTCATTTAGCCTCGCGTAAAATTGGATACCAGCTAACATCCTTCTAATTGATGAGACTTTACGTATTTCGAAATTGTGGACGATAAAGGCGCACGTGGTTGGGACGAATAGTGGAAAGATGGGCACCTGTAACGAAAGGCAAAATAAAGTAAAGCAGGTCCAAGCGGACTTATAAACTTTAAGAGTGCTTGGGGCTATTCCCTTCATCATGTAGCGTCTCGCACTGTCTAACAGTGAGGCCATAGGTGATTTTAATCCAAGAGTAGAGCTGGGAAAGGTGGGCACGCTATCGGCTCCGGGTCGGCATCTGGGCAGCGCCGTCTGAACTCCTGAAATCGGAAACGAGAGAGAGCATCAGCGATTACGTTTTGGTAGCCGGGGATATGTTCTGCACTAATGATAAAATTATGCATGACGGACTGCCAAGTTAGCCGTCTAAGAAGGGACATGATTTTGTTGCATGGGGATCGTCCTTTGTTAAGAATGCATACTACTGCTTCATTGTCGCAAAATATGTTGATCCGTTTGCGAGACCAAGTGGCGCCCCATAAGACACTGGCTACGACGATTGGAAAGATCTCGTGCAATGCTGAAGAGGCAGACCCGAGGGCAAACTCTGAGAAGTCAGGAGACCATTTCTCAGCGAACCATTGCCCTTGGTAAAAACCCCCAAAACCGACAGAGGGAGCTGCGTCTGTGAATAATGCCAGTGACTCTGATGATTCGGGCACGTCATTATAAAAGAACGAGATGCCATTCCAGTTGTTCAGAAGATGAGACCAGAATTTCAGATCAGATCTGCAGCCCTCGTCGAGACAGACCGGATCACTTAATTTGATGGCTGAATGCGCTAAGTTTAGCAGGCGAGAAATGAAGGACCGGCCTTGCGGAATGATCCTCATGGCAAAATTGAGATGGCCGAGGAGCGAGAGGAGTTCGCGTTTAGTGACCACGTCGGAAGACTGAAGCGACTCAGCGATGGACCTAATCCTGACTAGTTTCTCGGTTGGGAGAGAGGCTTGCATTTCCACTGAATCCAGGAGGATTCCGAGAAAGACGAGTGACTTACGAGGACCTTCTGTTTTCTCAATGGAGAGGGGTACGCCTATGTCATGGAACACTTGCTTAAGGGAGTCGAGCACTGAAGACTCGGGAGACGGGAAATCGATTAGCAGAAAATCGTCTAAAAGGTGTAAAACGAATGGGACTTTGCTGACATTTAGCAGAATCCAACACAAGGCCTCTGACAGGCAATTAAATATGCAGGGGCTGCTTCTACAGCCAAAGGTCAATCTAACAGCAAAGTAAAATTTCGACTCCCATTTAACCCCGAAGAGATGCCAGTCTGCGGGATGGATGGGCATAACTTTAAAGGCGTCTGTGATGTCTGCTTTTGCTAACCACACTCCTTCGCCTGCTAATTTAATCAGGTGAATCGCGTTGTCGACGGATGCATAGTATAGCGAGAATGGCTGCTGGGGGATACACTCGTTGACGCTGGCTATGGTATCGGAGTGAGGAGAGGACATATCGAAAATAAGTCGCTTCTTGCCTGAGTACTTGCGGGTCGCTATTCCTAGAGAGTTGATCCTGAAGGTAGAGAAGGGATGAGAACTGAAGGGGCCAATGACGTAATTTTTATTCACTTCTTTAGCCAACAAGTTTGAGACGACATCGGGTTCAGTGAGAGCAGACTGAAGGTTCCTAGCAATAAATGCTTTGCGAAGTGAAGACATAACACCCACCCGAAATCCCTGGGAAAGGCCCGTGAGCAAATAATTAACGAATGAGGGGTCTGGATGAGAGGACAGAAGGTGTGAGAGGATTGGTATATTAATGGGGGTCGATGGATGCCTGCTTAGAATTTCTTTGGTGGAGCCTTTCCTCGCATGGGAGGCCTCGTGCGTTGGGGGCAGACTGATGGGTGGGGTTCTTTGCAGAACTACAAACGTGCAGAAAACGACATTCATTAAAAGAACACACAGCTTCATTAAAGTTATTACACAGAGTTCCCCCATTAAAGCGTATGAATGGGCGACCTTGCCTGTCACACCCACTGCTTACAGGATTGGAGCCGGGGACAGCAGATGATGGCTTTTGGTCGTATGCCTTGGGGCAGAATGCGGCGGTGTGACTATGGGCACTACATGAGACAGGTTAATGTATGGTGCCCGCCGAAATGACGCACTAACAGTTCGAAGTCTGTCACGGCCCAATTCAACCTGCTGTTATGCAGACTTAAGAAAGCGGCGGATTTGGCAGAAAAGGCTTGGTGGTATTCATAAAAGAGAGTCCCACCGTAGCGCTGGCTAAAATCAGCCATCATGGCTAAATAAGTGTCCAGCTCCTCTCTTCTATCAGGATAGGCGTTACATAAAATATCTCTGTAAGCGCTGAAAGCGATGACGAATTCGCTGAATGGCAAATTGCGATGCAATCTGGGGTCAGAGGATTTAAGCAGGACTGAGATGTCTCCACATTCTACAAATTGACGATCACGGGCTGGTGACGGCAAATTAGGGAAGCCAAATTCACGTCTTTACCTTGGATGATGTTCGATCTCAATGAAGAAGAAACAGCCGCCGCAGCGGGGGAAATAAACGTCCTACCGAGGGCGAGGGCTGGAGCGGCTGTCGCCAGGCTGCAGAGTTGTAGGCCCGTGGCAGCGGAGGCGCCAGAGGGCGTTACAGTCGCGGATGAACCTTGGAGGGGCGGTGGCGCGGTTGAGGGAGTGGACTGATTTTGAACAGTGGGAACCGTTGGTGAATACTGCGAAGCTGGCGCTGGGGAAGAAGTCGAAGGGCCAGAGGCGGCGTTTTTGAAGATGGTCATCCTGGTCTCCAGACTTTTGACGGACTGAGTCAGGACATGGATGGCTTGGAGGATCTGGTCGGACGCTGGCTCACCGGCAGCCCCATCCCGGGAGGTAGAAGCCGTAGGTCCTGTTGTTACTTTGTTCGTTTTCTTCGCCGGCCAAGGTAAAGGTGATTTTATAAGACGTTTCTTGCTTGTCTTTGCAGGCTGCGGCTGTGCGTCGGGGCTTGGTGATGCTGATTTATCCGGCTGATGATCCGGCTCGGGGTTACCCAGTATTTGAGAGGCCATAAGGAGGAGGTCTTCCCTTGAAGTCCCTCTTTGGATGGGAATCCCCCGACCTTCTAGTAAACTAATAATTTGCTCGGGGGGGCGGCCGGCCCAGGGCGATTCTCTCACCCGAACGCGAGTGCTCCGGCGCTTCGGGGAAGGAGTTGGAGGGATCATATCATCATCGTCAGAATCAGAGATGGGCAACAAGGCGATCTCTTTAAGCAACATAGCTACTACGGAACGAGATACGATTGTCGTAAGTGACGTCGAAAGTCTGTACCTGAAAGGGGTAATGAATGAATGAGTGACGTATTGGAGTCTTCCCAGCAGAACTACGCTGGCGCTTACATTTACTTGGTATCAGATCGATACCAAGTCTAGTGGTATCGCACATCACTAATCAACAGGGCGAATCACAAGACTGTTTGTTAGATTAATTTTGTATTTTGGTCGTGGTTCAGTCCGCATCAACAGGGCGAATCACAAGACCATAACATTTCAATTAAGTTTGATTGTTTTCTCTGATTGCTGCATAAAAAGGGCAAGGTTAATTTCTGAGTTGTTGAAAGTCACTGAATGGTGGGAAAAACAGGGTTGTGCAGTGGCAGCATACAGGGTGACTCCAGAACGCTGAAATTCACTGCTAAGCCTTCTTGAGGTGTTGTGGGCCTCACTAAACGAAACATCGGTGAAGGGAGGTACCCCCTTGAAAACCCCAATGACATGCTGCATATTGCTGTTGACTAGGCCAGGTATCTGATGTCTTCTTGTTGGTTGGTACCTGGCCAGCTGGCTGCTAGCCTGCTGGTCGATTTTCAGTTGGACTGGGCCTCTAAATGTGTTTTGTCTGGGATCTTGACACAAGGTATCATATCCTTTGTATTAATGAATGATATCCATATCAGACTGATCAGAAAATAGCTACATAAGTTGAGCCACGTGATTGAGCCTGAGAATCAACCTGCATGTGATCAAGATTTAGCATTAACTTAACCTGCTGTCATATTATGTTAATACTGATTTATGCACCCTGTCTGATGGTCCTTCCACTGGACATCCAATAAAACTCCAAGATTTGTTTTGATTCATGTTTATGGAATCAAAGTCCTTTTACCACCCTACTTACAAAACCTAAAATTAATTGCACCTAGAAACTACTCACATAACTTTTTATAGTGCAATTAGATTTGGACTGTATAACTTTTACCTATCATTTCACCTTGAATGTTCAGGCAGATGAAGATATATTTCTTTGGAGAGTCCTTGAAAGTTAAACCAATCAAACCTCTTAAATTCAAAACAGAGTCAGATGTTAACTGTATAAGCTCTCATAATGCCCAGCATAAAGATGGTCATAGTGAGGGCTCAGTAAGTTCTAAGATAAAATGTTTAGCTCATCATGTTCAAAATTACAGTGAAAGAGCAAAACATAGTGTATGTATGAAAGATGCAGGCTATGTGGCCATTAAAGAGGTTTCATTGCATCTTAATGTGCTCTCATTTTTTGACTTTATTTTATATTAAAGTAAAACTGCTACATCAGTAAGCATCTCCTTAAAAGCTATTCATTGTTGCCAACCAGAGGCCACTCACTGGCATTAACAAACTGAAAAGAGTGCAATTACACTATTGACTTCTCTAAATAAATATCAGACACCCTGAAGCAGAAATTATCATATTATTCTAACAAAAGGGACACCTGTGAGCCGGGGAGAAGGTAGCTAATGACACAAGCAGTAAGGAGGAGAACATGGACAAACAGAGTAAATCGTGTCTATTGAAATGCGACTACTCGCCCTAACCCAAACAATCATATTCTAATCTGCATTCCGGAGCCAGCTGGCCTTGGCCAAGGCCGCTGCTGGAACAAACCCCCCAGGAGATCGCTGCAGTGAGACTCTGTGTCCCATCCCTGTCTCCCTTCCTTCATGGACACCTGTTGATGGTTGACTTCGTCTGGGACCCAATCAGGGACGTCTCCATGGCAACCTGCTGTGTTATCGCAATGACATCCTGCGAACTGAGGCACTGACTGGGAGGCTAGACGAAGCGACTCTCCAGGCTTATGTACACACATGGACAAGGACACTCACAGCCAAACATGTGGAAGGCCATTAATGGCCATATAGCATTGCCTGGGTTTTCTTTGTACTGCCTGGATTCTCTCCTGGTGCTCCAACTTCCCTCCACAGTCCAAAAACATGTACATTGGGTTAACTGGTGATTCTACAATAGGCCATAGGTGTTCATGTGAGTGTCAATGGTTGTTTGTCTCTTTGTGCTAGCCCTAAGATAGACTGGCAACCTGTCACTGGTAACTTGATGACGTCATCATGACATCACTATGACATCATCAAATTGCCAGTGAGAGTTTTTAAATAGGAGCTGTTTCTAACACTCACTAATACTGAGGTTGGGCTGGAAGGTCCAGCCTTCTCCGCTGACTGGCCTGTCAAACCCAACAGCCAGATGATCAGCCCACTATGGCTGCAGGTGGAGGTCTCAGTCTCTTCAAGCCACCAAGCTCATGCTTATGGTGTAGCCCTCAGCCAAACATGTGGAAGGCCATTAATGGCTCTATAGCATTGCCTGTGGAGGCTGGGCTGGAAGGTCCAACTTTCTCCGCTTAGAAGCCAGTGAGAGTTTTTAAATAGGAGCCATTTGTAACACTCACTGCTAGAAACCTTTCTGACTGCTGAAGAAAAGCACACATCTGCAACTTCACTTCAAGACCAGTTTCTGACAGCCTCTTAAGCACTGTATCTAATATTTCCAAATGTTGCTCCAATGTGCCTGAAAACACCAAAATGTCATCTAGTTACACCTGGGGTATTTGAAAAATGAGATCACTTATTTTAGCTTGCACGAGCCTCTGATATGGAGCTGGACCATTACAGACACCGAAGGGAATTCTGGCGAACTCAAATAGGCCAAAAAGTGTTGTGAAAGCTGTTTTAGGTGTATCTCTCTCATGCATAGATACTTGGTGACAGCCACTGGCTAGATCAATAGTTGAAAAAACACTTTGCCCCTCTCAAAGCATTAAAACGCTCATCAGTGCTAGAGAGTGGGAAGACATCACGTCTGGTCTTTGAATTTAATTTTCTGAAATCAAAACATAAACTCAGACTACCATCATCCGCAGAAATGAGGCAGCAATGTCCAGGAAAGAGGTAAAACATCCCGAGGGCTGGTGCAGTGACAACAACTTGGTGCTTAATGTAGACAAAACAATGGAGATGATGGTTGACTTCAGAAAGTCTCGACCTAAGCACACACCCCTCTGCATCAGTGGTTCTATAGTTGAGAGGGTGAGCAACATCAAGCTCCTTGGAGTTCATCTCTCAGAGCACCCCACGTGGTCAGCAAACAACACCACAAACGAGAAATGGGCCCAGCAGAGAATATACTTCATGAGAAAACTGGAACAGGCTTCATTTCCCACCCACAATCTTGCGACCTTCTACAGAGGAGTGGTGGAGTGGTAGCTCAATGGTGGCAGACAAGAAGGCCCTGCAGAGGACAGTGAGGGGAGCAGAACGAGTGAGCAGAGTCTCACTGTCTCCTGTTTTGAACTTTGCACTTATCTCATTTTTTTACATTTTTTTATTTTAACTTTTAAGTCTTTTAGTATGTTAACTGAGTTTTTTAACTTATTTGAACTGGTCTACACAGACCTGAGAGAGAAACACAATTGGTGAAGCATATGGAGTGGAACTCTCCTTGATGACTCCCTTATTCAACACCTTACAAATGTGTTCTTTGACTTAGGTGCAATTTGTCTGCACGGCTGTGCCACCGGTGTGTCATCTGTAAGGTGTATCTCATGCTCCACCTTATCAGTGCAACCCAAATCCTCATCTTCATCAGCAAACACAAATGTGTACTTTTGCAAAAGTAAAGCATACTGTTCTGGAGTGGCTCCCACATTAAGCTTTTCGATAAGCGAATGAATATCTGTAGGTGCGTCTTGATGGTTGTTGATACTCACTTCATCTGTGTCTGCTGATATAATTTTTCACAGTGTCCACAGGAGCTAAAACCACTAGCCAGATATCCTAGACAGACAAGTTCATAACTTCGACCGGGAAAGTATGCCTTTCCGATGTAACCAAGGTTTGTACAACAACCAATCTTCCAGGTAAAGGTGCACCGTTGGGTTCTAACACCAGTAGACAAACAGATATGGAATAATATATATATATATATATATATATATATATATATATATATAAAAAACAAACGTCCCTCTCACCCTCCTCGGGTGGTATCTGTGTCATCCTCAAGTTCGGGTCCTCTACCAGAGGCCTGGGAGTTTGAGGGTTCTGCGCAGTATCTTAGCTGTTTCTAGGACTGCGCTCTTCTGGACTGAGGCTTCTGATGTTGTTCCTGGGATCTGTTGGAGCCACTCCCCCAGTTTGGGGGTCACTGCCCCAAGTGCTCCTACTACCACGGGGATCACGCTCGCTTTGACCTTCCACATCTGTTCCAGCTGTTCTTTCAACCCTTGGTACTTTTCAACTTTCTCGTGTTCCTTCTTTCTGATGTTGGCATTTGCTGGTATCGCCACATCTATCACCACCGCCTTCTTCTGCTCTTTGTCTACCACCACTATGTCCGGTTGGTTAGCCAGGACCTGTTTGTCAGTCTCGAAGCTGAAGTCCCACAGCACCTTGGCCCTGTTGTTCTCAGCCACATTCTGTGGTGTGGCCCATTGGGATTTGGGTACTTCTATTCCATACTGGGTACAGATGTTCCTGTACACTATTCCAGCCACTTGGTTGTGTCTCTCCATGTACGCTGACCCGGCTAGCATCTTACACCCTGCTATTATGTCCTGGACTGTCTCAGGGGCATCTTTGCATAGTCTGCACCTTGGATCTGATCTACTCTTGTAGATCTTGGCCTCTATGGCTCTTGTACCTAGGGCCTGTTCTTGTGCTGCCATGATCAGTGCCTCTGTGCTGTCTCTGAGTCCAGCCTTTTCCAGCCATTTTTAGGTCTTCTCGATATCAGCCACTTCTTCAATTTGACGGTGGTACATGCCATGTAGGGGCTTGTCCCTCCAGGTGATCTGCTCCTCTTCCTCTGCACTCTTATCGGATTTCAGTTGCCTGAGACATTCACTTAGCAGTTCATCCTTTGTGGCCATCTTTCTGATGTACTCTTGGATTTTTGATGTTTCATCCTGGATAGTGGCCTTGATGTTCACTAGTCCTCGGCCTCCCTCTTTCCGCTTAGTGTATAGTCTCAGGGTGCTGGATTTGGGGTGAAACCCTCCGTGCATGGTGAGGAGCTTTCTTGTCTTGATGTCTGTGGCTTCTATCTCCGTAAGCTTTCTTGTTGTCAATCCAGGCGGTGCACAGGTTGGTCTGTCTGTTCTTACAGTCTCGGGCGACTGCTCTATCGACCAGTAACTGGTGCTTGGCTCCTCTGGTGTTGCTACCAATTCCCTTCTGAGCCCCGCTCATGTATTGAGCTACGTGCTTACTCATCTTAGCCGCAATTATGCCTGACAGGGCTTGTTGTGGAGAGACAGGTTATTGGCTGGTAGTTGGATGGGATAGGTCCCTTCTGGGGGTCCTTCAGGATTAGGACTGTCCTGCCCTGGGTTAGCCACTCTGGGTGGGACCCATCCCTTAACAGCTGGTTCACCTGTGCTGCTAGGCGTTCATGGAGTGCTGTTAGCTTCTTCAGCCAGTAGGCATGGATCATATCGGGGCCTGGTGCTGTCCAGCTCTTCATCTTTGACACTCTCTCTCTCTCTATATATATATATATATATATAGATATATAGATAGATAGATATACATAATATAATCACAGTCCAGTTGGTTCCTCATAGGGAGGCATTGTATTCCCCTTTGTGGTGCAGGACAGAGACAGCAGCCTGTCACTGAACGAGCTTCTCTGCCTGACTATGGTGTCGTGTAGAGGGTAGTGGACATTGTTCATGATGGACAGGAGTTTGTTCAGTGTCCTTGCCTCTGCCACCGATGTCAGGGACTAAGAAGAAGGTTCCCTTCAGACACAGAAGGTTCCCTTCTTCTTAGTGCTGCCCCCAGCACATCACAGTGTAGAAGAGGGCACTGCCAACATTAGTCTGTAGGACAGCAGCAATAGAGACAGTGGAGACATGTTGGCTATGTTGACCACACAGCTGATGCTGCATCACGTGGGCTGCATACTGAACCCTTTCTGGAATCAAGATGGATAAAGGGTCCCTTGTATCTGGAGAGGCTGGAAACAGAGTGGCCTTTAATCCCTAAAAAGTGAGGACAAATTCCTCCAGATAATTTAGAGGTAAATAATGAAGCATCTGTTAATAGTGTGAGCATTGGGGAGAAAAATGCAACCAACAAATTGATCGAGTATTACTTCTCATGGAGTAGACTACAGAGAGGGGTTGCCTGAATGTTAAAGTTCAAAGAACTTCATCTGTTAAGTCAAGGAAAGAAATCCGCAAAGACTGACCTAAACTCCAGTTGGACACTTGTGAAAAGTCTGAAAACCAAAATGAACCTGCTCCAGGTCACTGTGAAAGTGCATCTATCAGTGAAAGACAAAACAGGCCGAAAGGTTAGTCATTTTCTTTTTGAGCAACAACATTTCTTCTCACAGGAACTTGCACTGCTGGAAAACGAAGCAAGTGAAAATGAGCAGCTCAACCTATAAACTGGATCCCATGGTGGAAAATGACCTGGTAAGAGTAGGAGGACGGATAAGCAAATCAGCAATGCCTCTCGACCTAAAGAATCCACATATCTCACACATCCAAGCTGATCTCACACCATATTCATCAACAGACTGTGCATTCAGGGAGTCACATTCTCTCACAAATTTTGTGGGGGCACAGAAAGGACTAAAGGACACTCTTAAAGTGTTGGATCATCACAAAGTGCAAAGTGTGTGAAAGACTTGTCAAACCCGTGAAAAAGATTCTTTATTCTATCCTAAAAGAACAAACATTGGCCCCCACTGCACTATGAAGTGGGGGCCAATGAACGACAGACCACTAACGGCAGTGTCATGTGATCCTAACAGCCTTGAACCCTTTACCCCAAACCACCTCTTTCAACTTAAAACAAAAACAATCTTGCCACCAGGCCTTTTTCACAAGACTGACCTGTACTCAAGGAGACGGAAACAGGTACAGTACCTGGCAGATCTTTTCTGGCGCAGATGGATAAGAAAATATCTTCCAATCCTTCAGCAGAGAAGCAAGTGGTATCACGCTAAACAGAGCCTCCACCAAAACAACCTTATCATAGTGGACGATACAGCTCCAAGGAACTCCTGGCCCAGGTTGTAAAAAACACTTTCAGGATCCAAAGGACTTATAAGGAGTGTCTTGGTAAAAACCAAGAACAGTGTTTTACTAGAGACCCATCAACAAGCTCTGCCTACTCTTGGAGAAAGCAGACTGATTTCTAAGGGCTATGGGCCTCTAGCACTCCAACACCGCACATACACCCCTGTGAACTCGTCCCACATACACATTGGGACTTTAAGCATATGCTCTATAGACCAGGAACCACATGAGCTGTTATGACTGAAGTGCTTATGAATTTGTGAGATGCAAATATTTGTGTATTGACAGTGTATGAAAACCCTGCTGTTTCATTTTGACAGGTTTTCAATGTATATCAGTAATTGTGTTGCTGTAGCATCTAGAATTATTTAAAAACAGGTGTTTATATGAATTGGTTACATCATTGTGCTGCTGCCTGCAGTGGTTTGAGAATTTAGGACACCTGAGGAGAGTAATGCAGACACTGGTGAGAGTGGAGAAGCATGGCAGTTTTTACTGCAAAGGGCAGGAGAGTTTGCAACATTAAATAAGGAGGGACCGACACCACCAAGGATATGAAAATCAGAAAACCAAGTTAACGTGATGAAAAGAATATGGCACAGAGTCGTGACTGATGAGGCAGAGACAATAGACAAAGCAAATATTTTTGCTGAATTTAAAATCAATGATAACCCTAAAAAAAACTGCTTAACTTAATCTAAGAGGCCAGCTACAACAAGCTTAAAATTCTAACAACTATAACTTATAACTAAAATCAGTGGGCTAGGGCCCTCAGTGGGAGGCAGACTACTGGTTATGTGCTCCTTCCCACTGGCCTGAGGCCGTATTCCTAAAGATTGTTAGCACAAAGAGTTGCTCCTTGTGGCCAGATTCTAAGAAAATCCTTAGAATCATGATGTTTTCAAAGAATTTCCCCTCAAAGTTAAGAGTAGATCCTAGTAAAGATAAGAGCCAAGATTTTTTAGGAATACCTTTTAAGAGTGCTCCTAAGGTGAGATCTGTTAAGAGCAGGGAGAAGGACTTTTAGGAGGCTTAGGAGTTTCTTAAGCAGAGGAGAAAATGGCTGAAAGAAGAGGCAGGAGAAATATTCTGCAAACACTGAATGATAATCAAGCTTGTTACAATCGCAGTATCACCAGAAATGAAAGTCATCACAACATTGAGGTATTTAGCAACAAGAAAAATGCAAAAATGCAGCATTTATGTCTTGGGGCCAAATCTACATCTCAAAACATTATTTATTCTCATTGACCAGTTGAGCCAGAATCAGACACTGTTCCTTTGTCCAGTTGGGTTTCCTACTTCATTTCTTCTCCATTGCTGTTTGGTTTGTGGAAGATTTGAACGCCAAACACCGCTTCTTCTAGGCCGGAACTATCAGCATGTGAATACTGTGCAAGTGGGAGTTTTCACACATTTTGTAGGGTAATTTTTAAAGTATAGCTTACCATTTATTTTTAATGAATATTATTTATAATTCCACAGTCTTCATAGAGATTGGATGCTAATATTAAGTCTATTGATTTGACGGTCCATTATCACCAAAAGTGTATTTTTATCTAGCTTTTAGGGTCAACCAGTCACACCTCTTGAGGTGATCCTCATACCTAGCAACGGGGTCAACCACACCTCCTCACTAAGTTTCTGTCCATTCCTTGCAATTTGTAATTTAACTAAACAAACTTAATAAACCTGGACCAAAGGAGCAAACGAAAACCACAGAAACTAAGCAAAAATGGCCAAAATAAAGTGAAGGCACTAAAACCAAAGAGTGCCAATAAGGCCCAACAAACAAAAAGGCTGGTCCAAAGAGAAAAGTAAACCTAACAAAAAAACAGCACAAGAAGGGACAGGAAGAAAGAACAGCAGATGAGCCACCCTCAGACCACCACCACCAGGGACCAGCAAGAGACTGAACTGAGCCATTTGAAGCCTTTTTTACTGCACCTGGCAGAAGGAGGAGCTAAGGGAGGAGAGTATCTGGGTTGCGTTCAATTCAATTCAGTTCAGTTCAATTCAATTCAATTCAATTCAATTTTATTTATATAGCGTCAATAACAATACAAATCGTCTCAAGACGCTTTACAAAATCCCGGCCTGAAACCCCCAGAGCAAGCCTGAAGGCAACGGTGGCAAGGAAAAACTCCCTTTTAACAGGAAGAAACCTTGAGCAGAACCCAGCTCATATGGAGGGACCCATCTGCCTAAGGCCAGCCGGGTACAGACAGAAAAAAGAGAGAAGAGAACAGCAAAGAGAGAAGAGAAGAGAACAGCAAGATAAACATACATCTGTCATAGATACACATATCTGACAAAAGCGTACATGTGGAATCTTATGATACAAACTGATGATGTTAGATGACAGTTTGAAAATGTAAGAGGAATCACAGGCAGGTTGGAGAATTGTTCATTCAGGTAGGAGTGGATAACTGCAGGATTCCATGAAGACTGGGCAGGTTGATGAGACCACGACAACAGATGAAGTATGGAGCTCCACAGGAAACGCACAACTCCAGGCCAGAGATACTCACAAGAAGAGGGGAGGGCAGGTGGGGAGGGACACACAGCAGTAAACATTCTATATAGTAATAGCACAGAATTGCATGACTAGTAGTAGATAGGAAATCAGAGGGCAAGAGCTCTGTGCCAGAGAAAAGAAAGTCGAGGATGCGAGAGAGGAGAGAGAAGAAAGAAGGAGGACATGTGTTTGGTGCATCGTCCCCCAGCAGCCTAGGCCTATAGCAGCATAACTAAGGGATGGTTTAGTCCAACCCTAACTATAAGCTTGATCAAAAAGGAAAGTCTTAAGCCTGACCTTAAAAATAGAGAGAGTGTCTGCCTCCCGAACCCAAACTGGGAGCTGGTTCCACAGGAGAGGAGCCTGATAGCTGAAAGCTCTACCTCCCATTTTACTTTTTGAAATTCTAGGAACCACAAGTAGGCCTGCACTTTCAGACCGAAGTGATCTGTTAGGATGATATACCATATCATCTTTAAGATACGATGGAGCTAGGCCTTTAAGGGCCTTATATGTAAGGAGGAGGATTTTAAATTCTATTCTAGACTTTAAGGGGAGCCAGTGAAGAGAAGCTAAAACTGGAGTAATATGATCTCTCTTGCTAATTCCTGTCAGTGCTCTTGCTGCGGGATTTTGAATCAATTGGAGGCTTTTTAAAGAGCTATTTGGACAGCCAGACAGTAATGAATTACAATAATCCAGTCTGGACGACACAAATGCATGAACTAGTTTTTCAGCATCACTCTGAGACAGGATATTCCTAATTTTGACGATATTACGCAGGTGAAAGAAGGCAGTCCTGGTCACTTGCTTTATGTGACATTTAAAGGACGTATCCTCGTCAAATATAACACCAAGGTTTTTCACAGTAGTACTGGAGGCCAAGGTAATGCCATCCAAAGACACCACGTGATTAGATAATAAATCTCTGAGATGCTTAGGACCGAATACAATAACTTCTGTTTTGTCTGAGTTTAAGAGTAGGAAATTACAGGTCATCCAAGGCTTTATGTCTTTAAGGCATGCTTGGAGTTTAACCAGCTGATTAGTTTCATCTGGTTTCATGGATAAATATAGCTGGGTATCGTCTGCATAGCAATGAAAGTTTATGCCATGTTTTCTAATAATCTTGCCTAATGGCAACATGTATAACGTGAAGAGTATTGGTCCTAGCACAGAACCCTGAGGAACTCCGTAACTTACCGTAATTTCCGGACTATAAGCCGCTACTTTTGTCACTTGCTTTGGACCCTGCAGTTTATACAACGGATTATGGATTTTTACAGCTAACGGTCACCAGGGGCGCACTATCATGGAAGCGCAAGAGCGAGACAGACAGTTCGCGCCAGGTAACGAGAGCAAAACAAACCAAGTGAGCCCAAATGCAGTACGAGAGCTGCTTTTAAGTTAAAGGCGATCGATCTGGCTGACTTTTCTGGTATAGTAGGCTGGTTATTTTGATACAGTAAACGGCCGTGTTACTGCACCTTTACTGCTGTGTTGGCTGTTTTTGAAAAAGATGCTGGTTATTTTGTTGAGCAGCCGGGTTACTGCACTTTTGCTGCCGTGTTACAGGCAAGCACTTTTAAAAACGAATTAAATTTAGCCATTTAACATTATTGCCTCGTCAAGCGTTGTAAGCTTTGTTTTTTGTTATACTGCGCTACTACGGTACTATGACTGCAGGAAGTGCGCTAGGAGCGCACCGTTGTATTATTTGTGCACTGCACGAATGCTGTTTGTAATGTCAAAGATGTGAAAGTTTGATCGATTGATTGATTGATTGATTGATTGATTGAAAGATTTATTGTGTTTAACTAATGTAAATAAATGGGACGCTTTGCGTTTCCAAACAGTCATTTCTGTCCTGACAATCCCCTCCGTGGTACAAGAAACCCTTATTGTAATTAAACATTAAAACACCAGCGGCTTATAGTCGGGTGCGGCTTATATATGGAACAATCTGTATTTTCCCAAAAATTTAGCTGGTGCGGCTTATATTCAGGTGTGCCTTATAGTCCGGAAATTACGGTACTTTTGTATAAGTAGAGGAATCACTATTGACATGAACAAACTGGAATCTGTCAGACAGATAGGATTCAAACCAGTCTAATGCAGTTCCTTTAATCTTGATCTCACTTTCAAGTCTCTGTAGTGTGACGGCCTCCAGGGCTGGCCTTAGGTTGTGGGTTGGGAGATTGTTCTTCTCTGTGTTGTAGGAGCCTGGGAGGTGGAGCTACAGTCTTGTCACAGATGCAGCACACCTGAGGAAGCTGCAGTGGGAGGCCATAAAGCAGGCCTTGGCTCACTTCTCTCTCTCTCTCACCTGTCTGACCACCTGACTGCTCTCTTGTTTGTATTTGTTGTTGCTGCATTCTCATACCCTGCTCCATTCACTCACACGCTCCAACATAGCATGCACACTGATATGCAGACAGACACACCACCATTTACCTATTGTGCTTCATTAAATTAACATTATTAGTAGACTTTGTGTGGCTTCCCTTTTATGTCACTGCTGTTTGAGCCAGGTTGTGACAAAATGGGGGCTTGTCCGGTCCTTTTGTTTTGGACAAAAGGACCGGACAAGCCCACTAGTAGTTGCCCGTAGAAGCAGTAAAGAGTGAGTTTTGTAATCAGGATTGTATGTCTTGAGTTTGTAGTCTGGAAGTACTAGTCTTGGGAGGCCTCACAGTTTACCATTTAGCTAGTGGTGGTGACTGAGTTGGGTTGGTTGAGTTTTTGTGCTGGAGTCCTTTTTGTTTTGGTCAGTGGTGTAGAGGTTAGGGAGAGAGCTTTAGTGCTGTCTTGTGTGGGGCTGGAGACAGTTTTGGAAAGTAGAGGCCATTGTGGATTCAAAGTGGTTTGTTTGGGGTGCATATGTAGTCTTGGAGCTTTCCCTGATAGGATGAAGGAACGTTTCTCCTTTGGGATCCGTTCGTAAATCTGTGTAGTGTTGCAGTGAAAGCGGCTAGAGCAGTGGTCTCGGGGGCACATCCATGGATTCGAGGGGGTCGCTGTTTGCACAGTTGCCTTTCCGGTTCCAGTGGTTTTCAGTGCATAAATACCCACTGTAAGTAACTGCATGAAGACTAGGGTGGAGCTTAGTAAGTTTCTGGGTAGGTAGTTAGTGGGAGGGCTCTAGGTTACTCTGTACCTCAGATCACTACTGTCCTCTCATGGCTACCGTGACTAGTTTTCTTCAGTCTCCATCTGACGAACGGTTGAATAGCTATACAAAGGAAGAACTTTTGAAGCTTGTGGAGCATTTTAAGGTGGATGTTGGGCAAAAACAGTTAAAAAAGGAAATTAAAGAGTCATTGAGGGATGCTTTAATAAAGACTGGTGTTTTGTCAACTAAAATGGAGGGTCCAAGTACCAGTGGGGGAGAGTCTGTGGTGTCTCCTACAGCAACGTTGACCTTTGAACAACAAAAAGAACTGTTGTTGTTGCAAATGGAAAAGGATAAACTAGGCATGGAAAAGGAACGGCTAAGGCAGTCTTTTGAAAAAGAAAAGTTGCAGTTTCAGCAGCAACGTTTAGATCTCATCAAGGCAGGTAAGTTGTCAGGTGATGTTGAATTCTCAGAGGAGTTTGTAGCGTCCGGTTCACAAAATTGGAAAACTTTTGATGTGGCAAGTAACCTGCGCCTAGTCCCGAAATTTGATGACAAAGACCCAGACACCTTTTTCTCACTTTTTGAACGTGTGGCTAATGTGAGAGGGTGGCCTGAGGCCGACAGAGTGGTAATGTTGCAGGCTGTATTGACAGGAAAAGCTCAAGAAGCGTATTCAGCCCTTAGCACAAGTGACAGCCTTAACTATGCTACTGTGAAAGAGGCAGTGTTAAAAGCTTATGAGTTGGTACCGGAGGCCTATCGGCAACGTTTCAGATCCTGGAGGAAGTCTGAAAAACAGTCACATGTTGAGTTTGCAAGGGACTTAACTAAACATTTCAACAGGTGGTGTTCTGCAATGGAGGTTACTACTTTTAGAAATCTGGGTGACCTAATGGTGCTAGAACAATTTAGAGATTGTGTCCCACCTGAGATTGCAACTCATATTGCTAAGCGTGGAGTAAGAACTGCTTCTGAAGCGGCTCTGGCAGATGAATATGTGCTGGCACACAAAAGTAAATTTGGGAAAAACTGTGGATTGGATAATGCTTCTGCTAAAGTTGGTCAGTCTGCTAAGTTATCTTGGTCTGAGTCTGCAAAAATGAATCGTGGTTCATGTTCAGTTGGTTTTGGTGAATATTGTAACTATTGTCATGAAAGAGGACATTGGAAAGCAGAGTGTCCTGTTCTGAGAAACAGGGGAAATCGCACAGGAGGAAGACATGTAAAACCAGCTGCACTCAGTGTTTCAGTTAGGAAAGCTCCAGTGGTTTCTGAGGAGGTGGTGGAGTCAATTAAGCATGAAACTAGGGATTACGATGGCTTTGAAGCTTTTGTTTCAGATGGGTGTATATCTCTTCCTGGTTGTGACAATAAGGTGCCGGTGAAAATTTTGCGAGATACAGGAGCAAAGAATTCATTTGTGGTAGACTCAGTGGTGGACTTTTCCCCAGAGACAGATACTGGGGTCTGTGTGCTGGTACAGGGAATGGGTTTAACCACTATCTGTGTTCCTCTGCACAAAGCCAATCTGTCCTGTGGCCTTGTGGATGGTGATGTCCACATTGGGGTGCGTCCTGCCTTTCCTATAGATGGGATAGATGTGATTTTGGGGAATGATTTGGCTGGCAATCGTGTTTGGGCTGATGATTCTCCACCTATTAAGCCTACACCAGTGCTAGAAGAAACAGAGGATTGTAAACAGCAGTTCCCAGAAGTGTTTACAGCTTGTGCTGTGACCAGGGCAGCGGCTAGAGCTGGGGCAGATGCTTCAGTTCAGATGGAAGATTGTACTTTGAAAACTGATTTTCATGTACTTGATTCTTTTTCAGTCTCTGCAGAGGTGCTTGCCAGTGAACAGCGAGCGGACGCTGCATTAAGTGGACTGTTCGATCAGGTGCGGCCTAGCAATGAAGCTAAAAGTACAAGTTTGGGCTACTTCTTGAAGAACGAGGTATTAGTCCGTAAGTGGGTTCCCCAGGGTTATGATTGTGTGGGTGAACCAGTTGTTCAAGTTGTGGTACCCACCAAGTACCGAAATGACGTGTTGAAATGTTCTCATGACCAGACAGGGCATTTGGGAGTTGGGAAAACATACCGTCACATTCTGCGCTATTTTTTTTGGCCTCGTCTCAAGCGTGATGTGACAGCTTATGTTAAGACTTGCCATACATGTCAGATGACAGGTAAGCCTAACCAGGCCATTAAGCCTGCCCCACTCTATCCAATACCTGGAGTGGACAAGCCATTTGAACATTTAATCATTCTTTGTGTGGGGCCCTTGCCCAAGTCAAAGTCTGGGTCGGAGTATTTGTTGACTGTGATGTGTCAGGTCACACGTTACCCAGCTGCTTATCCCTTACGTACTATCACAGCCAGGTCTGTAGTTAAAGCATTAACGCAGTTTATTGCTATATTTGGGATACCAAGAATCATTCAGTCAGATCAGGGGTCAAATTTTTCGTCACATTTGTTCTCTCAGATTCTGAAGCAGTTGAACATCAAACATAATCAAGCATCAGCATACCATGCACAGAGTCAAGGTGCTTTGGAACGATTCCACCAAACCCTTAAGTCATTACTGAGAGCTTACTGCAGTGAAACGGAAAGGGACTGGGAACAAGGGTTGCCATGGTTGCTTTTAGCAGCCAGGGAAGTGTGTCAAGAGAGTACTGGTTTCATTCCTAATGATCTAGTTTTTGGACACAAGGTACGTGGACCTTTGGCAGTGCTGCGGGATGAGTGGACTGCAGAGGAACCTCCATCAAACTTGATAGATTATGTGAATGGGTTTCGACACAGGCTTTATATGGCTGGCCAGTTGGCAAAGGAAAAACTGGGAAAGTCTCAGGATAGGATGAAGCAGTGGTATGACCGGCGCTCTGAAGCACGTCAGTTTAGTGAGGGGGATCAAGTACTTGCCTTGTAGCCAATTGTGGGGTCACCGTTTCAGGCAAAGTTTGTTGGTCCATATACTGTTGTATGTCAACTCTCGGAACAGAACTATCTAATTGCGACTCCAGACCGCAGGAAAAGAAACCAGCTCTGCCACATAAATTTGTTGAAACCATATTATGTGCGTGATTCAACTAAAGCGAAGTCTGACTGTGCAGGTTACTCTTCCTCAGAAGCCCATTCAGGTTTGGCTGCTTGTACAGTGGTGCAGTCAGCATTTAATGGGGGGGAGATGTGGCAGTGCCTCATGATGCGTTGTTACGTGGCCGTTTGAAAAACTCTGAATCGCTTCAGAATTTAGATGTGGTGTTGGCTCATTTAACAGCTGAACAGCGTACTGAGTTGGCAAAATTAAGAGCTATCCATCTTTATTTGGGGACACGCCTTCCAGAACTACTTTAATTGAACACGATATTGACGTGGGCGACGCAAAACCAATTCGCCAGAGGTTCTATAGAGTGTCTGAAGAAAAGAGAAAGATCATTGATGGGGAAGTTAAATACATGCTGGATAACCACATTGCTGTACACTCTTCTTCCAGCTGGGCTTCTCCATGTTTGCTAGTTGAAAAGTCTGATAAGTCACCACGGTGTTGCACAGATTTTCGGAAAGTAAATGCTGTGACAAAGCCAGATTCCTATCCATTGCCTCGTGTAGAAGACTGTATTGACCAAGTTGGTGCTGCAAAGTATGTGAGCAAGTGCGATCTATTAAAAGGGTACTGGCAGGTGCCGTTAACCCAAAGAGCTCAAGAAATATCTGCTTTCATAACACCATCCGGTCTGTTTTCATATACAGTCATGGGCTTTGGCTTGCGTTATGCTCCAGCTACGTTTCAACGGCTAATAAACATGGTGGTTAATGGATTTGAAGGTTGCGCTGTATATTTAGATGATGTGGTGATATACAATAATACCTGGGAAGAGCATCTGAGTTGTATTGGTGCTTTGTTTGAGCGACTAGCAGATGGTAATTTCATCCTCCACTTTCTTTTCTCTGGCACAGAGCTCTTGCCCTCTAATTTCCTATCTACTACTAGTCATACAATTCTGTGCTATTACTATGTAGAATGTTTACTGCTGTGTGTGTCCCCCCCCCCCTCTTCTTGTGAGTATCTCTGGCCTGGAGTGGTGTGTTTCCCGTGGAGCTCTATACTACATCTGTTGTCGTGGTCTCATCAGCCTGCCTAGTCTTCATGGAATCCTGCAGTTATCCACTCCTACCTGAATGAACAATTCTCCAACCTGCCTATGATTCCTCTTACATTTTCAAACTGTCATGTAACATCATCAGTTTGTATCATAAGATTCCACATGTACACTTTAGTCAGATATGTGTATCTATGACAGATGTATGTTTATCTTGCTGTTCTCTTCTGTTCTCTCTTTGCTGTTCTCTTCTCTCTTTCTTCTGTCTGTACCCGGCTGGCCTTAGGCAGATGGGTCCCTCCATATGAGCTGGGTTCTGCTCGAGGTTTCTTCCCGTTAAAAGGGAGTTTTTCCTTGCCACCGTTGCCTTCAGGCTTGCTCTGGGGGTTTCAGGCCGGGTTTTTGTAAAGCGTCTTGAGACGATTTGTATTGTTATTGACGCTATATAAATAAAATTGAATTGAATTGAATTAATTTGACTGTAAATTTGGCAAAATGTGAATTTGCAAAAGCCACTGTGACCTATCTTGGTAAGGTCGTGGGTCAGGGTCATGTGCGGCCTGTTCTTGCCAAGGTATCGGCTATTGATGAGTTTCCTGTTCCCACTACCAAAAAGGAACTTATGAGGTTCCTGGGTTTGGTCAGTTATTATCGTAGTTTTTGCCGGAATTTTTCAACTATAGTGGCTCCTCTAACAGACTTGTTGAAGGCGAAGGCAAAGTTCATTTGGTCAGTTTCATGTCAGCAAGCTTTTTGCAATGTTAAGGCTTTGTTATGCTCTGCTCCTGTCTTGTTAGCTCCCCGCTTGGATAAGCCGTTCAAGCTGCATGTGGATGCAAGTCACATCGGAGCAGGAGCTGTACTCCTTCAAGCTGACCAACAAGGGGTTGAACATCCTGTTAGCTTCTTTTCCAAAAAGTTCAATTCTTATCAGCTGAATTATTCAGTGATAGAGAAAGAAGCACTGGCATTAATCCTGGCCTTACAGCATTTTCATGTCTATCTTGACTCTGGAATGCCGGTTGTAGTATTGACTGACCATAACCCTCTAACCTTTTTGAACTCTCTGCGGAACCCAAATCAGAGGCTCATGCGGTGGGCTTTGTTTCTGCAGCCTTACAACCTGGACATCCAGCACATCAAGGGCAAAGACAATGTCATGGCAGACGCTTTGTCCCATGCACCTCTGTAGATTTGGCAATCTAACTACTATGTCGTCTTCCTTGTTCTCTGCACTGTCCTCTGCAGCATCTGTCTCTCTTCCTCTTAAATTGCTCCTAGGTACCAAGGTTGCTGAGGTTGGGAATGGTGTGTCTGGAGAAGGGACGAGAGTCGAGTTATGGAAGGGTGTGTTGGTAGGACGTTGTCTATATGTTATCTACTGTTGGCAATATTGGAACTTGGTCTGGTTCTTCAGTATGTATGTTTTTGTTTACAGTCCAGGGTAGGAACCCTGTCTTCTGGGGGGGAGTGTGACGGCCTCCAGGGCTGGCCTTAGGTTGTGGGTTGGGAGATTGTTCTTCTCTGTGTTGTAGGAGCCTGGGAGGTGGAGCTACAGTCTTGTCACAGATGCAGCACACCTGAGGAAGCTGCAGTGGGAGGCCATAAAGCAGGCCTTGGCTCACTTCTCTCTCTCTCTCACCTGTCTGACCACCTGACTGCTCTCTTGTTTGTATTTGTTGTTGCTGCATTCTCATACCCTGCTCCATTCACTCACACGCTCCAACATAGCATGCACACTGATATGCAGACAGACACACCACCATTTACCTATTGTGCTTCATTAAATTAACATTATTAGTAGACTTTGTGTGGCTTCCCTTTTATGTCACTGCTGTTTGAGCCAGGTTGTGACAAAATGGGGGCTTGTCCGGTCCTTTTGTTTTGGACAAAAGGACCGGACAAGCCCACTAGTAGTTGCCCGTAGAAGCAGTAAAGAGTGAGTTTTGTAATCAGGATTGTATGTCTTGAGTTTGTAGTCTGGAAGTACTAGTCTTGGGAGGCCTCACAGTTTACCATTTAGCTAGTGGTGGTGACTGAGTTGGGTTGGTTGAGTTTTTGTGCTGGAGTCCTTTTTGTTTTGGTCAGTGGTGTAGAGGTTAGGGAGAGAGCTTTAGTGCTGTCTTGTGTGGGGCTGGAGACAGTTTTGGAAAGTAGAGGCCATTGTGGATTCAAAGTGGTTTGTTTGGGGTGCATATGTAGTCTTGGAGCTTTCCCTGATAGGATGAAGGAACGTTTCTCCTTTGGGATCCGTTCGTAAATCTGTGTAGTGTTGCAGTGAAAGCGGCTAGAGCAGTGGTCTCGGGGGCACATCCATGGATTCGAGGGGGTCGCTGTTTGCACAGTTGCCTTTCCGGTTCCAGTGGTTTTCAGTGCATAAATACCCACTGTAAGTAACTGCATGAAGACTAGGGTGGAGCTTAGTAAGTTTCTGGGTAGGTAGTTAGTGGGAGGGCTCTAGGTTACTCTGTACCTCAGATCACTACTGTCCTCTCATGGCTACCGTGACTAGTTTTCTTCAGTCTCCATCTGACGAACGGTTGAATAGCTATACAAAGGAAGAACTTTTGAAGCTTGTGGAGCATTTTAAGGTGGATGTTGGGCAAAAACAGTTAAAAAAGGAAATTAAAGAGTCATTGAGGGATGCTTTAATAAAGACTGGTGTTTTGTCAACTAAAATGGAGGGTCCAAGTACCAGTGGGGGAGAGTCTGTGGTGTCTCCTACAGCAACGTTGACCTTTGAACAACAAAAAGAACTGTTGTTGTTGCAAATGGAAAAGGATAAACTAGGCATGGAAAAGGAACGGCTAAGGCAGTCTTTTGAAAAAGAAAAGTTGCAGTTTCAGCAGCAACGTTTAGATCTCATCAAGGCAGGTAAGTTGTCAGGTGATGTTGAATTCTCAGAGGAGTTTGTAGCGTCCGGTTCACAAAATTGGAAAACTTTTGATGTGGCAAGTAACCTGCGCCTAGTCCCGAAATTTGATGACAAAGACCCAGACACCTTTTTCTCACTTTTTGAACGTGTGGCTAATGTGAGAGGGTGGCCTGAGGCCGACAGAGTGGTAATGTTGCAGGCTGTATTGACAGGAAAAGCTCAAGAAGCGTATTCAGCCCTTAGCACAAGTGACAGCCTTAACTATGCTACTGTGAAAGAGGCAGTGTTAAAAGCTTATGA
The DNA here is from genome assembly GCF_963514085.1 of Chelon labrosus. Lineage (NCBI taxonomy): Eukaryota > Metazoa > Chordata > Actinopteri > Mugiliformes > Mugilidae > Chelon > Chelon labrosus. The sequence continues at coordinate 25,815,690 of NC_140341.1, forward strand.
GTTGGTACCGGAGGCCTATCGGCAACGTTTCAGATCCTGGAGGAAGTCTGAAAAACAGTCACATGTTGAGTTTGCAAGGGACTTAACTAAACATTTCAACAGGTGGTGTTCTGCAATGGAGGTTACTACTTTTAGAAATCTGGGTGACCTAATGGTGCTAGAACAATTTAGAGATTGTGTCCCACCTGAGATTGCAACTCATATTGCTAAGCGTGGAGTAAGAACTGCTTCTGAAGCGGCTCTGGCAGATGAATATGTGCTGGCACACAAAAGTAAATTTGGGAAAAACTGTGGATTGGATAATGCTTCTGCTAAAGTTGGTCAGTCTGCTAAGTTATCTTGGTCTGAGTCTGCAAAAATGAATCGTGGTTCATGTTCAGTTGGTTTTGGTGAATATTGTAACTATTGTCATGAAAGAGGACATTGGAAAGCAGAGTGTCCTGTTCTGAGAAACAGGGGAAATCGCACAGGAGGAAGACATGTAAAACCAGCTGCACTCAGTGTTTCAGTTAGGAAAGCTCCAGTGGTTTCTGAGGAGGTGGTGGAGTCAATTAAGCATGAAACTAGGGATTACGATGGCTTTGAAGCTTTTGTTTCAGATGGGTGTATATCTCTTCCTGGTTGTGACAATAAGGTGCCGGTGAAAATTTTGCGAGATACAGGAGCAAAGAATTCATTTGTGGTAGACTCAGTGGTGGACTTTTCCCCAGAGACAGATACTGGGGTCTGTGTGCTGGTACAGGGAATGGGTTTAACCACTATCTGTGTTCCTCTGCACAAAGCCAATCTGTCCTGTGGCCTTGTGGATGGTGATGTCCACATTGGGGTGCGTCCTGCCTTTCCTATAGATGGGATAGATGTGATTTTGGGGAATGATTTGGCTGGCAATCGTGTTTGGGCTGATGATTCTCCACCTATTAAGCCTACACCAGTGCTAGAAGAAACAGAGGATTGTAAACAGCAGTTCCCAGAAGTGTTTACAGCTTGTGCTGTGACCAGGGCAGCGGCTAGAGCTGGGGCAGATGCTTCAGTTCAGATGGAAGATTGTACTTTGAAAACTGATTTTCATGTACTTGATTCTTTTTCAGTCTCTGCAGAGGTGCTTGCCAGTGAACAGCGAGCGGACGCTGCATTAAGTGGACTGTTCGATCAGGTGCGGCCTAGCAATGAAGCTAAAAGTACAAGTTTGGGCTACTTCTTGAAGAACGAGGTATTAGTCCGTAAGTGGGTTCCCCAGGGTTATGATTGTGTGGGTGAACCAGTTGTTCAAGTTGTGGTACCCACCAAGTACCGAAATGACGTGTTGAAATGTTCTCATGACCAGACAGGGCATTTGGGAGTTGGGAAAACATACCGTCACATTCTGCGCTATTTTTTTTGGCCTCGTCTCAAGCGTGATGTGACAGCTTATGTTAAGACTTGCCATACATGTCAGATGACAGGTAAGCCTAACCAGGCCATTAAGCCTGCCCCACTCTATCCAATACCTGGAGTGGACAAGCCATTTGAACATTTAATCATTCTTTGTGTGGGGCCCTTGCCCAAGTCAAAGTCTGGGTCGGAGTATTTGTTGACTGTGATGTGTCAGGTCACACGTTACCCAGCTGCTTATCCCTTACGTACTATCACAGCCAGGTCTGTAGTTAAAGCATTAACGCAGTTTATTGCTATATTTGGGATACCAAGAATCATTCAGTCAGATCAGGGGTCAAATTTTTCGTCACATTTGTTCTCTCAGATTCTGAAGCAGTTGAACATCAAACATAATCAAGCATCAGCATACCATGCACAGAGTCAAGGTGCTTTGGAACGATTCCACCAAACCCTTAAGTCATTACTGAGAGCTTACTGCAGTGAAACGGAAAGGGACTGGGAACAAGGGTTGCCATGGTTGCTTTTAGCAGCCAGGGAAGTGTGTCAAGAGAGTACTGGTTTCATTCCTAATGATCTAGTTTTTGGACACAAGGTACGTGGACCTTTGGCAGTGCTGCGGGATGAGTGGACTGCAGAGGAACCTCCATCAAACTTGATAGATTATGTGAATGGGTTTCGACACAGGCTTTATATGGCTGGCCAGTTGGCAAAGGAAAAACTGGGAAAGTCTCAGGATAGGATGAAGCAGTGGTATGACCGGCGCTCTGAAGCACGTCAGTTTAGTGAGGGGGATCAAGTACTTGCCTTGTAGCCAATTGTGGGGTCACCGTTTCAGGCAAAGTTTGTTGGTCCATATACTGTTGTATGTCAACTCTCGGAACAGAACTATCTAATTGCGACTCCAGACCGCAGGAAAAGAAACCAGCTCTGCCACATAAATTTGTTGAAACCATATTATGTGCGTGATTCAACTAAAGCGAAGTCTGACTGTGCAGGTTACTCTTCCTCAGAAGCCCATTCAGGTTTGGCTGCTTGTACAGTGGTGCAGTCAGCATTTAATGGGGGGGAGATGTGGCAGTGCCTCATGATGCGTTGTTACGTGGCCGTTTGAAAAACTCTGAATCGCTTCAGAATTTAGATGTGGTGTTGGCTCATTTAACAGCTGAACAGCGTACTGAGTTGGCAAAATTAAGAGCTATCCATCTTTATTTGGGGACACGCCTTCCAGAACTACTTTAATTGAACACGATATTGACGTGGGCGACGCAAAACCAATTCGCCAGAGGTTCTATAGAGTGTCTGAAGAAAAGAGAAAGATCATTGATGGGGAAGTTAAATACATGCTGGATAACCACATTGCTGTACACTCTTCTTCCAGCTGGGCTTCTCCATGTTTGCTAGTTGAAAAGTCTGATAAGTCACCACGGTGTTGCACAGATTTTCGGAAAGTAAATGCTGTGACAAAGCCAGATTCCTATCCATTGCCTCGTGTAGAAGACTGTATTGACCAAGTTGGTGCTGCAAAGTATGTGAGCAAGTGCGATCTATTAAAAGGGTACTGGCAGGTGCCGTTAACCCAAAGAGCTCAAGAAATATCTGCTTTCATAACACCATCCGGTCTGTTTTCATATACAGTCATGGGCTTTGGCTTGCGTTATGCTCCAGCTACGTTTCAACGGCTAATAAACATGGTGGTTAATGGATTTGAAGGTTGCGCTGTATATTTAGATGATGTGGTGATATACAATAATACCTGGGAAGAGCATCTGAGTTGTATTGGTGCTTTGTTTGAGCGACTAGCAGATGGTAATTTCATCCTCCACTTTCTTTTCTCTGGCACAGAGCTCTTGCCCTCTAATTTCCTATCTACTACTAGTCATACAATTCTGTGCTATTACTATGTAGAATGTTTACTGCTGTGTGTGTCCCCCCCCCCTTCCCCCCTCTTCTTGTGAGTATCTCTGGCCTGGAGTGGTGTGTTTCCCGTGGAGCTCTATACTACATCTGTTGTCGTGGTCTCATCAGCCTGCCTAGTCTTCATGGAATCCTGCAGTTATCCACTCCTACCTGAATGAACAATTCTCCAACCTGCCTATGATTCCTCTTACATTTTCAAACTGTCATGTAACATCATCAGTTTGTATCATAAGATTCCACATGTACACTTTAGTCAGATATGTGTATCTATGACAGATGTATGTTTATCTTGCTGTTCTCTTCTGTTCTCTCTTTGCTGTTCTCTTCTCTCTTTCTTCTGTCTGTACCCGGCTGGCCTTAGGCAGATGGGTCCCTCCATATGAGCTGGGTTCTGCTCGAGGTTTCTTCCCGTTAAAAGGGAGTTTTTCCTTGCCACCGTTGCCTTCAGGCTTGCTCTGGGGGTTTCAGGCCGGGTTTTTGTAAAGCGTCTTGAGACGATTTGTATTGTTATTGACGCTATATAAATAAAATTGAATTGAATTGAATTAATTTGACTGTAAATTTGGCAAAATGTGAATTTGCAAAAGCCACTGTGACCTATCTTGGTAAGGTCGTGGGTCAGGGTCATGTGCGGCCTGTTCTTGCCAAGGTATCGGCTATTGATGAGTTTCCTGTTCCCACTACCAAAAAGGAACTTATGAGGTTCCTGGGTTTGGTCAGTTATTATCGTAGTTTTTGCCGGAATTTTTCAACTATAGTGGCTCCTCTAACAGACTTGTTGAAGGCGAAGGCAAAGTTCATTTGGTCAGTTTCATGTCAGCAAGCTTTTTGCAATGTTAAGGCTTTGTTATGCTCTGCTCCTGTCTTGTTAGCTCCCCGCTTGGATAAGCCGTTCAAGCTGCATGTGGATGCAAGTCACATCGGAGCAGGAGCTGTACTCCTTCAAGCTGACCAACAAGGGGTTGAACATCCTGTTAGCTTCTTTTCCAAAAAGTTCAATTCTTATCAGCTGAATTATTCAGTGATAGAGAAAGAAGCACTGGCATTAATCCTGGCCTTACAGCATTTTCATGTCTATCTTGACTCTGGAATGCCGGTTGTAGTATTGACTGACCATAACCCTCTAACCTTTTTGAACTCTCTGCGGAACCCAAATCAGAGGCTCATGCGGTGGCCTTTGTTTCTGCAGCCTTACAACCTGGACATCCAGCACATCAAGGGCAAAGACAATGTCATGGCAGACGCTTTGTCCCATGCACCTCTGTAGATTTGGCAATCTAACTACTATGTCGTCTTCCTTGTTCTCTGCACTGTCCTCTGCAGCATCTGTCTCTCTTCCTCTTAAATTGCTCCTAGGTACCAAGGTTGCTGAGGTTGGGAATGGTGTGTCTGGAGAAGGGACGAGAGTCGAGTTATGGAAGGGTGTGTTGGTAGGACGTTGTCTATATGTTATCTACTGTTGGCAATATTGGAACTTGGTCTGGTTCTTCAGTATGTATGTTTTTGTTTACAGTCCAGGGTAGGAACCCTGTCTTCTGGGGGGGAGTGTGACGGCCTCCAGGGCTGGCCTTAGGTTGTGGGTTGGGAGATTGTTCTTCTCTGTGTTGTAGTAGTAAAATATTATGATCAATAGTGTCAAATGCAGCACTAAGATCTAGCAGAACAAGTATAGAGACAAGTCCACTATCTGAAGCCATGAGGAGATCATTGGTAACTTTAACCAAAGCTGTTTCTGTACTATGATGAACTCTAAAACCTGATTGAAACTCTTCAAACACACCATTCTTGTTTAAGTGGTCACACAACTGATTAGCAACAACTTTTTCTAGAATTTTGGAAATAAAAGGAAGGTTGGAGACTGGTCTATAGTTGGCTAAAACATCTGGATCTAGAGTGGCTTTCTTGACTAAGGGCTTAATTACAGCAATCTTAAAAGACTGAGGCGCATATCCTGTTAATAAAGAGAAATTTATCTGGTCCAATATGGAGGTGTTAATTAATGGAAAAACTTCTTTGAGCAGTTTAGTTGGGATTGGATCTAGAAGACAGGTTGATGGTTTAGATGCTGTAATTGTTGAAGAGAGCTCAAGAAGATCTACTGGGGAGAAGGATTCCAGATATTGATAAGGTCTTACAAAAGTTTCTAATGTCACTGTACTTACATCTTTGACAGCTGTTGGAAGGATGCCTTGAATGTTTTCTCTAATGCCAACAATTTTATTAGTAAAGAAGCTCATGAAGTCATTACTACTGAGGGCTAAAGGAATAGATGGCTCAACAGAGCTGTGGCTCTTTGTCAGCCTGGCTACAGTGCTGAAAAGAAATCTGGGGTTGTTCTTGTTTTATTCTATTAATGATGAATAATATGCTGTTCTAATACTACTGAGAGCTTTTTTATAAGTTGTTAAACTATCTTTCCAGGCTATGCGAGCTTCTTCAGAATTAGTGGAATGCCAAATTCTTTCTAGCTTTCGGACTGCCTGTTTTAAACAGCGCAACTGTGAATTATACCAGGGAGCTAGCCTCCTCCGATTCATGACCTTCTTTTTCAGAGGAGCAACTAAGTTTAGAGTTGAACTAAGCGATGCTGCAGTGCCATCGACAAAATAATCTATTAGTGCAGGGGTTAAATTGTGGTTGCTGTCATCCACAACATTGGCACATGGCACTGAGGTAAATAAAGAAGGAATTAACTCCTTATATCTCGTTACAGCATCATCAGATAAACATCTACTGTAATGAAATGTCTTTTCAGTTCCTGTGTAATCCATTATTGTAAATTCAAAAGTTATGAGGAAATGATCAGACAAAAGAGGGTTATGAGTAAATATTGTTAAACCTTCAGTTTCTATGCCATATGTTAGGACAAGATCTAAGGTGTGATTAAAACTGTGAGTTGATCCATTTACATTCTGAGAAAAGCCAACTGAATCTAATAATGATGTAAATAAGGAGCTAAGGCTGTCACTGACAACATCAACATGGATGTTAAAGTCACCCACTATAATGACTTGATCTGTTCTAAGAACTAAATCACATAAAAACTCAGAGAATTCAGCTAAAAACTCAGAATAAGGAGCAGGTGGGCGATACACCACAACAAAAAGAATTGTTTTTTGTGTTTTCCGGTCTGGATGAGGAAGACTAAGAGTAAGACTTTCAAATGAATTAAAGCTCTCCTTAGGTCTAGGATTAATAGATAAATCAGAGTGGAAGATTGCTGCCACTCCTCCTCCTCTACCTGTGCTTCTAGGGATGTGATAATTACTATGACTGGGTGGCGTAGACTCATTTAAACTAACATATGCATCATCCTGTAGCCACGTTTCAGTCAAACTAAACAGATCAATCTGATGATCAGTTATCAGATCATTCACTAAAAGAGATTTGGATGAGAGAGATCTGACATTTAAAAGACCACATTTAATTTTCCTATTCTTCTGTTCTACCAATGAACTTGTACTGATCTGAATAAGGTTCCTATGAGAAACTCATCTTTTGTAATTTTTTGGTTTAAATAATCTGGGAGCAGACAGAACATCTATGGAGTTTATAGAACATAGTTTATACAAACCTTCACTGAGGTTCACTACACCTATAATCTGCAGAAGATTTTTTTTTTGTTATTAAGAAACTGCATCCACGCTGAAGTGACCGGGATCTGGGCCTCTCTTTTGTGTTTGAGTGTGTGGTATTGACCTGCTCAGTAGCGGCTTCTGAAAGATTTAAAGAGAAGCCGCAACCACATCCACTTGTGGGGGTATGTAAACACACAGCGATGGGTGGCTACTTTGAGGACTCTAAAATATGAATAATTTTTGGAGTTATTTCACTTTTTTGTTTACTACGTAATTCCATATGTGTTCATTCACAGTTTTGATGTCTTCTGTGAAAATCTACAATATAAATAGTCATGAAAATAAAGAAAACCCATGAAGCACAGCAGACTACATTCCCTGTAGATTCTACTGTTCTCACTAGTCCAACCAGTTCATCCATACCATATAGGGTATGTTTAGTCCATTAGCTACAGTGATCTTTAACTAGTCAAAAGTGGGATGAATACTCTTATCTTTATCTGATCAGTGTTCTCTGAAGAAAGTCTCTGAGATTGTTCTGACCTAGCTTCTAGTATTGAGAAGGCCGCTACACCCTGGAGCTTCACCTCAACACTCTTGTATTACCCCACTGCACGCACTAAAATTATGCTTCTGTCTATTGCACAGGTGTCAAACTGATCCGTGAAAGGGCCACTGTGGCTGCAGGTTTTCATTCCAACCATGCAGCAGCACACCTGACTTGGCTCAATCAATCAACTGAACTGCCTTCACACCATAGACATATATAGATAGACGCGACATTGAGCGCTGCCGTCTACTAGAGCGGCGTGCCTACAGGGCGGCCATCTTGGAACAGGGCCACTCGCTCCTACAGTGCATTACATCTATGGAGGAATGGGGTTTCTACACAATAAAAGTGATGATAAATCGCTCAGTTGAAGTCCGGCATCTTTTCTTTACAATCCTCTGTCAGAAGCTAGTCTGCTAATAACATTAAGTAAAAATTGTATTTGGGTAGTAAAACCATATTTTTATCATAGCTACATGTGTGACGTTTTTAACAGTTCAATACGTTTTGAAATCGGTCCAAAATTCAGCGAATAATTCTACTTTGAGATTGAGGAGTACCTCTTTCCTTCGTATGTTCATGCACCGCTGCCTCTGCGAGCCCTGTACCAAGATGGCGGCGCTTTAGGCACGTCCCTCCACAGTCAATGTCGCGTCTATCTATATATGTCTATGCTTCACACAGTCAATTCAGCTGTCCTCTTGCTTGATTGGAACAAAAACTTGCCAGCCACACCCACTGCATGGGTGCTGCATGGTTGAAATGAAAACCTGCAGCCACAGTGGCCCTTTCACGGATCAGTTTGACACCCCTGGTCTATTGTTACATTTGGTGAGCCTGTCATTTCCCCTCAAGCTGTTTGGCTCATGACAACTGAGGGTGGCAGTTGTCCTGCACTGCAGAGGAACCAGGCATTGTATCATTTTGGACCCATTTGTTTAGTATGGCAATATGTTCTAGACTTAAAACAAATAGGTTGGGCATCCAGTGTGAACTCAGGCTGGCGTTCACCCCGGACTCCTGGAATGACTGTTGTGTGCTGTGCCTACACATCTCACTTATAGTGCCAACTAGCTCAGCCAGTCTCTTGCTTAACTGTTTTTCTTGGTGTGCAACTTCTCTTTGAACACTATCTAAGTCTCGTACAGCAGGAAGCACCTTGTGGAACACTCCAGCTGCCTTTCCTCTATCACCACTTCAAACTCGTATGGTCCCTTGAACTCAGACAACCATGGATAACACCTGCAATCTTCACCACAGCTGTATTATAAATTGAAAATAAGTCTTTGTAACCTGCCCCATAAAATAACTGAAGTCTTCTTTGCACCACCCCTCTCCTGGAACCCACAGCCATTTCTTACTAAATGCAAACTATGCAAATGCACAGGGCCCCTCAGCTTCCAGGGGGCTCCAGAGCTGCAGGTTCAGTCTCATCTGAAGTGAATTAAGATAGCCTGCCTTTATCTGTAGTTATCTCATGTGCTTATTCCATCCCTTGAAATGATCCTAGTGGGGAAAAGAAACGCAAGAAGAAGAAAAACAATCAAAGGATAAAGGTATGGCATTTATTTGTGATGTGGGGTGAACGGGGGGAGGTGTAACGCCAAGTTTTTGGCAAGTTAGTTTGTTTGTCCTGCTAGCTAGCCTCAGATAAATGTTAATTAGCTGGCTAGTATTTGTATGCTCATAAACCCAGCTTTAGTGTTTACGTCATTAAAGCTGGCAAAAATAAACATGTCAGAAGTGAATGGACTGTGCTGTCCTTCCATGGGACTAACTGACTGACTAACTGAAGTGAGTGACACCAGACCAGTTTGGTCAGATGATAGCAGGGAAGGAGGGTTTGTTGTTGATGTTGTGCAGATATCTAACAATACGTTTTGATTACTTATGATTAATTTATTGTTAAGTATGTATTTTAAGGGCGGCACAGTGGGGAGGTGGTTAGCAATGATGCCTCACAGCAAGAAGGTCACCGGTTCGAATCCATGGGCCAGCTGGCCTTTCTGTGTGGAGTTTGCATGTTCTCTCTGTGCCTGCGTGGGTTCCCTCCGGCTTCCTCCCACCATCCAAAGACATGCTCATTAGGTTAATTGGTGATTCTAAATTGGCCGTAGGTGTGAGTGTGAATGGTTGTCTGTCTCTGTGTTAGCCCTGTGATGGACTGGCGACCTGTCCAGGGTGTACCCCTGCCTCTCGCCTGATGACAGCTGGGATAGGCTCCAGCAGACCCCTGCGACCCTTAACAGGAATAACCTGGTATAGAAAATGAATGAAAAATGAATGAAGTATGTATTTTAAATGCAAATAAATAGTCACTAATTATTTTTTAAGTGACGAAGCGACGAAGTGTAATAGATCGAAGTACTTGTACCAAAATTGTGTAGCCTGGAAATGAGTTGCCACACGGGACAAAATGACTTTTTTTGCAGTGTTTATTATGTCTTGCTATGCCATTATCTGTGTTTCTTGGCAACATATGCAAATATGCAGAGCTTAATTACTAAAAAGGGAAAATGGAAAAGGAATACAAAATACAGCAGTGGGCTCTGGCTAAACACAGAGAAAAAAGTACAAGGACACAAATTAATATCCATCCAACAAACCCACTCAATCACAGTGAAAAGGTAAATGAACATTTTTGTATTACTTACATTTCACAATAGTTTCTCTGAGTTGTCTCAAGACCACGATGCATTTGGTGAAATCTATTTGGCGTAAACACTACAATTCACAACATTGCCACTTTCTGAACCCAACATCAGGAACAACACTGGAAATGAATTTACACCGTGCATCACATTAAAACAATAACCCAAAACATGTCACCTTCACTTAAAATTCACAAAAACTGTTGTCAACTATCACTTCAAACAAAGCAGGGAAGTTATTTAATATGCTCAGGATGTAAAATTGTTTTCCAAATTTATTTTAAATTCACCAGCCAGCTAAATTAACATAAGTTGAGCCATGTGATTGAGAATTGGAACCTGCACGTGACCAAGGTTTAGCATTAACTTAACTTGCCAGATGTCAGGTTACGTAAATACTGATTTATGCAAACTGCCTGCTGGTCCTTCCACTGGACATCCAATAGAAACTCCAGGATTTGTTTTGATTCATATTTATGGAATCAAAGTCCTTTTACTCCTCTACTTACAAAACCTAAATTGGATTGCACTCAAGGACTACTCACATAACTTTTTATAGATTTGGACTGTGTAACTCTCACCTATCATTTAACCTTGAATGTTCAAGCAGATAAAGAGATTATTTCCTCTGAGAGAGTTACTTTGTGTCATCTATTATCATCTATTATGTTGTTTTCTCTAGCATCACTGATGGAATTGGCTACAAAATGGAACATTTTACTGGCAGTGCAAGTACTCAGAATGATGAGTCAGTTAAATCCCACAGGCAGCATGTTAGGAAAAGCAAGGACATTTGCCATGTTATTTTTTTCTTATGCCCAATTATCATGCACATTTCCTCACGACACAAATTGTTGGGATTTCCAAAGGGAATCTAAAAAAATTAATACATTCTAGATTTGATTAGCCATGTTTTTGCAGCTCAAGAGGCTGAGACGTTTGGGAGTAATAGTTTGATGAATAGTGTGTCAGAGTTGGCTGAAAAATACTTCATACTTAGATACTACTGTATTCAAGATCTACAAGCACGAGTACAAGTTGGAAGCAGTTATCGCTTGTGTGAGTCCAGAGTCTCTCTGAACATATCACACAGCTGCAATAAAACACTGCAAACTTATATAAGTAATTGGATGTGATATTGATCTTAATAGTTTAATAACCCAGTCAGAAAAAAACACTATTGCTTTAAATACCATGGCTATCACTGGATAATTTCAGTCCATCCACTAAAAGCCACCATGAAGAAGCTCTTGGGGGTTTTGTGTGTGTACTTTTTGTATTTGAATGGAAGTCTGAGCAGTGGGGTGAAAGGAGAGGAGGACAAGAAGCTCGACATGCAGGATGTCAGGTAAGAGTTTATTTGTCCATCTTCGTCCCCCAAAGCGCAGACCTTTTATTTTAAAAACGCTTATGCCTTTCCAATCATTTTTCCAACAATTTTTTTTTATTGTAATTGTATTAATGTGTTTTTATGCACTTTTATTTCTAAAAGACGGAATATTCCAGACGAAAACAGTTATCAGAAAGTCTGGCAGACGTTTGGAGTCCAGACCATAGCGGAACGAGATCGTTTCCTTAAAGAATCATTCCCAACTGGATTTAAATGGGCCACCTCAAGTGAGTCCTTCAAGGTTGAAGGTGCCTGGAAAGCAGGTGGGAAGGGAGAGTCCATCTGGGACCGTTTCGGTCATGAAGGCCTAGCCTTTGAAAAACAGACGGCTGACTTAGCTTGTGACAGTTACAACAAGGTGGATTACGATGTCCACCTCCTGCGAGGTCTTCAAGTCAACACCTACCAGTTTTCCATCTCCTGGGCCCGTATTTTCCCTTCAGGCCACCGAGGCAACCATTCAGAGAAAGGGGCTCTCTACTATGACAAGCTGATCAATGCTCTCATTGAATCTGGCATACAACCTGTTGTCACTCTCTACCATTGGGATCTGCCTCAGGCACTCCAGGTCTACGGCGGATGGACCAACACTTCCATTGTTGAAGCCTTCAAGGACTATGCAGACTTCTGCTTCTCCAGATTTGGAGACAGGGTTAAGACCTGGAACACATTCAGCAGCCCTTGGGTGGTGAGTTATGCTGGGTATGGCACTGCTGAGCATCCCCCTGGTATAAAGGATTATGCGGCTTCATCTTATCAGGTCAGAGTTATGTGATAATGACTGTATAACAAAATGAAATGTGGTTTAGTTGTTGCGCAGATGCATTAACCTTATAATTTGCTTTTGTCATTTCAGGCCACTCACAATATGCTTAAGTCCCATGCTGAGGCCTGGCACGTCTACAATGACAATTATAGAAAGACACAAGGTGGGAAAGTGGGCATTGCACTGAATTCTGACTGGGCTGAGCCTGCAAACCCCTCCAAACCTGAAGACATAGCAGCTGCAGATCGTTATCTGCAGTTCATGCTGGGCTGGTTTGCACATCCCATATTTGTTAATGGAGATTATCCTGCAACACTCAAAACGCAGGTTGAAAAGAAAAGAAATGAGTGTCCAGGCTCTGTGCCTGCAGTTCTTCCAGTTTTTAGTCCCTCTGAGAGTCAGAGGATAACTGGTACTGCTGACTTTTTTGGATTAAACCATTATACTTCTCGTTTGGTCAACATCAGTAATGGTGGTTGTGCCGCTAGTCCTCAGGGGGTTGGTGACTTCCAAGCACATGTGGACCCCGCATGGCCTTCTACAGCCTCTGACTGGATCTATTCTTCACCCTGGGGACTCAGAAGGCTTCTAAACTACATTTCCACTGAATACTTGAATGTTATGAAAGTGCCTATTTACATAACTGGGAATGGGATGCCAACAGAATACAGTGGGGACAGCCTGAATGACATCAGCAGAATTGAATACATGAGGAGTTACATCAATGAGGCCCTGAAAGGTCAGTGTCTGGAATATGTCTGATAATAAATCATTTTTTAAACTGGGATTAATTCTTACTTTGTGCTTTATGTGCATCCATTTCATAGCAATTACCACTGATGGAGTGGATGTTCAGCGATTCACAGTGCAGTCACTCATGGATGGATTTGAAGGAAAACAAGGCTACAGCGAGAGATTTGGTCTTCACCATGTCAACTTTGAATCCCCAGACAGACCAAGAACCCCAAAGCAATCTGCCTATTTCTACTCCCAGCTCATCAAGAAAAATGGTTTTGGTTCACTCAGATCTAAAGTGTTTAAAGGGGTAGAAATGCCACTTAACCGCCAATCAGTTGGTTTACCACCATCAGAGGTTCCAGCAAAATCAAAGGTTGTCTGGGAAACATTCTCACACCAGTCAAAATTCCAGAGATCAGTGTATCACTATGGCACTTTCCCAGAAGGCTTCATTTGGGGAGTTTCATCTTCAGCCTATCAAATTGAAGGTGGATGGAACGCTGATGGGAAGGGGCCCAGTGTCTGGGATGTCTACACTCACACACCTGGCAGCGGTATCCCTGCTGATGCTACTGGAGATGTAGCCTGTGATAGTTACCACAGACTTGATGAAGACCTTTACATGCTGCGTGCTCTGAGGGTGAAGTCTTACAGATTCTCTTTGTCCTGGTCCAGGATCTTTCCTGATGGTAGGCGTTCCTCCCTGAACCAGAAAGGTGTTGACTACTACAACAGGCTCATTGATGGCCTCTTAGAATCTAATATCACCCCCATGGTGACACTTTATCACTGGGACCTCCCACAGGCTTTGCAAGACATCAGTGGATGGGAAAATGTCCAAATGACTGACATTTTTAATGACTTTAGTGACTTCTGCTTTGCTACCTTTGGCGACAGAGTGAAATTTTGGATGACCTTCAACGAGCCTCACACAATTGCGTGGTCAGGTTATGGAATTGGACAGATCCCACCGAATATTAAGGAACCAGGAACTGCTCCGTACAGAGTTGCACACAACCTGATCAAAGCACATGCCAAGGCCTACCATACATACAATGACAAGTATCGCACAACCCAAGGTGGTTTGGTATCCATTGCCCTCAATTCTGATTGGATTGAACCAAGAGATGTCAACGATATCCGTGAAGTGGTGGCTGCTGACCGCGTGTTACAGTTCCAAGTAGGGTGGTTTGCACACCCCATTTTCAAGAATGGTGACTATCCTGAGATAATGAAGTGGCAAGTTGCAAACAAAAGTGACCTCCAAGAGCTTTCAGAGTCAAGACTACCTTCCTTTACTGAAGAAGAGAAGAAGTTCATCAGGGGAACTGCTGACATGTTCTGTGTAAATCATTACACGACAAGGATAGTAAGCCACATTACAGCTCCATTTACGCCTCCTTCCTATGAATCTGACGGAGACTTTTCACTAGCAGAGGAGGGTGATTCACCAACTACGGCCGATGCGACCCAGAGAGCTGTAGCGTGGGGCTTGAGAAGACTCCTTAACTGGATCAAAGAGGAGTACGGAGATCCAGACATTTACATTACTGAGAATGGAGTGCCTACATATTATACAAACACCTGGGATGATATTGAAAGAGTGTTTTATTACAAGACCTATATCGATGAGGCTCTCAAAGGTGCGCTGCTATAAACAGATGTCATAAAATACATTTTATGATTACCATAGCTGTTTTACATCTTGATAATTCATTTTTGTGTTTGTTTTAAAAGCCTCTCAACTTGATGGTGTGAGGGTGAAGGGCTACATAGCAACAGCACTAATGGATTCTTTCGAGTGGCGGAATGGATACAACTTTAGATTTGGGCTGCACCATGTGGACTTCAATAACCCAAACCGGCCAAGGACACCCAAGTTTTCTGCTCATTATTACTACCACATCATGAAAGATAATGGTTTCCCTACAAATCCTGAGGAGAAGCTTTACGGACATTTCCGAAAAGATTTCATTTGGAGTACTTCAACAGCCGCATACCAGGTGACTGTTGAAATAAAGCCCTGTCATTAATTCTTGGATTTCAAGTACTGTTTTCATCTATTGAAATCTGTCTTATACATTTGCTGTTCACAGATTGAAGGGAATTGGAGAGCAGATGGAAAAGGTCTCAGCATCTGGGACACATTTTCTCACACTCCAGGGAAAATCTTGAATCATGACACTGGGGACTTGGCCTGCGACAGTTACAATAAACTAGAAATAGATATTAATTTACTGAAGCAACTTAAGGTGACCCATTATCGTTTCTCCATATCCTGGCCACGGGTACTTCCTGATGGCACCACCAAATACATTAATGAGGCTGGAATCAACTACTACCACAGAGTGTTAGATGCACTCCTTGCTGCAAATATCCAGCCATGTGTATGTGTGATTATTTCCAGCATTTCAAAAATATCAACGATCCTGTAATAGTAAATTGTTCAGTTTGGTGACCTTAACTACTTTTTCGTTGCTGTCAGGTTACTCTGTACCATTGGGATCTTCCGCAAGCTCTGCAAGATGTCGGGGGCTGGGCGAATGACACTGTTGTTGACAGATTCAAGGAATATGCTGACCTAATGTTCAGCAGTTTTGGCCCCAAAGTGAAATTTTGGATCACCATAAATGAGCCGTTCGTTATAGCCTATATAGGCTATGGCCTGGGAATTGGTGCCCCAGGTATGTTTTGAGAAATGTTTTGCATCTGGACTCTCTGTATTACGCAAACTATACATTGTTGTGTTTGGTGTGAAAATCAGATTTAAAGCGGAATTTACACAATAGCATTAGTACTGAGCATGTTTTGTTAGTGCCATCAAGTGAGAAGTTGTTAAGGAAATTTAAGTGTTGGCCCTGCAATTTGGCATTGCTTTGAAAGAAATTGTACCCTGTAAACCCATCATTGGCCAAATCAGGGTATTTCTAAACCCTAATGACCTCATGACCGTAATGAAAATCATTCAGAATATTGGTTTCAAATGTGTCTATTAACCTATCTGTATTTGTAGGGATTGACAATCAACCAGGCACTATGCCCTACATTGTTGGTCACAACCTTATTAAAGCACATGCTGAGGCCTGGCATGTCTACAATGACAAATACCGGGCCGAACAGCAAGGCATTATCTCCATTACCATTAGCTCTGACTGGGTAGAACCCAGAAATCCCTATAAGCAGGAAGATATTGATGCAGCAGAACGTGTACTGCAGGTATGCCAATTCCTTGATTATTTTACAAGATATCTGTATGGCAGTAATCTCGAACATACTTTAATTTTGTCTCTCTTTGTGCAGTCAATAATTGGATGGTTTTCCCATCCCATATTTAATGGCGACTATCCTGAGGTCATGAAGACAAGTGTTCGAAAGCAAAGTCTGGCTGGTGGTCTAACAACATCTCGGTATTTAAAGACTATAATTCAAACTAGAAATAACATCAGTTAAAAGTAACGTGATGATTTTCTAATTTGTCCTTTGTACATTTTCCTTTAAAAGTATCTAAACAAGTGTATTTTTAGTACAGTAACAAAGAAGTGTTACCAATCCTGTTTTTAAATTTCCATTTCTTAAGTAAATAAATTTTCTTCTCCATTGTTTTAGGCTGCCTGAGTTTACTCCAGAGGAGATTAAAAGAATTAAGGGTACCTATGATTTTTATGGATTCAACCATTACACCAGTCTCCTGGCATTCAATGTGGACCATGGAGACACTCAGCACTATGAGGCAGACAGGTAAACCACAATACCATCACCTTTAATTTCACTTTAAATGCTGATTAATTCAAATAATTTCTCTCTTTATTATGCATGCTATTGGAACTTTAAAATCCAACTGATATGACGTTCACAGAGGTGCAGCAACAATTCCTGATCGTACCTGGCTGGATTCAGGTTCTTCCTGGCTGAAGGTTGCACCATTTGGATTCCGCAAATTACTGAACTTCATTAAGGACGAGTATGGACATCCACCGATCATTATAACAGAGAATGGTGTGTCAGCGCAAGGCCCTGTTGACCTAAATGATACTCACAGGATCTATTTCTATGAAAAATACATCAATGAGGCGTTGAAAGGTATCAAGGCACTTTCATGGACTATATTTAAGACCAGAACAGAGAAGGGAGAGACAAATACATATAATAATGTCTCATGTAAAATATGGCTGCAGTAAAATAGTTTGTGGCAATTCTGTTCATTCTATAAAAAAAAAAAAAAAAAAAAAAAAAAGAAATCATGTGGATTTGCAGTTTTTAAAGATGGTATCTGTGTTCTTTCAGCTTACTTGCTGGATGACGCGGATATTCGAGGTTACACGGCTTGGTCACTATTGGACAACATGGAGTGGGGCAGTGGCTATACAGAAAGATTTGGCCTTTTCTACGTTAACCGCTCAGACCCTAATCTTTCTCGAGTGCCCAAGGCCTCGGCATCATTTTATACCACAATGATAAAATGCAACGGATTCCCAGACCCTGCCTTAGGACCCAATGACTGCTTGGACTCTCCAGGTAAAGTGACACATATTTGGTGAATACCTGTTCTGAAAGGTTAATGGATGAATGTAAGGTGCAAATGTTGAATGCATGCATATGAGTACCACTTTCATTTTGTGCATACGCAAACATCATTGTAAAAACAAGCAGATGCAAGTCTTGTTGTCACTGTGATAATGCCAAGCAACTTCTCTGTTAACAAACAAAATAAAGTGAGGTATGATGCTAATTAGTTAGAGGCACTTGTTGGGAGAATTATTTTTTTTTTCCTTTGTACAGAGTCAGGCTATTTTTATTAGAGAGTGGTGTTACTGTCCTAACCCAGCGAATAAGCCTTCCCAAAAACTATGTAACCTAAAAAAAAAAAAAAAGGTTTAGATTCACGGTCATCAACTTGTTTGAAATGAAAATGACATTTTTGGTGCCTGTCTTTTGTGCAGGAACTACGAAACCGACCACTACTGTGAAACCTGACACTGCAGGTAAAGTGACACAGATTTGGTGGATACCTGTTCTGAAAGATGAATGGATGAATGGAAGGTGCAAACACTGAATGCATGCATATGAGTACCACATTCATGTTGTGGCGTAGAAAAACTTCACTGTAAAAACAAGCAGGTACAAGTTCGAGGAGGACAATTTATGGAACAGATGACTTCCTAGAGTCTTGTTATCACAGAGCCATTTCCACCTTTACGGGGGCCCTATGCAAAATTCTGTTTTGGGGCCTCTAGTTTGTCAAACTACATTGAAGAGATTCCTAACCCTTTGGGTGATCCATGAAGATGCAATAATCTATTACACTTAAAAAACAGGCTATAGTCATGATAACCTCTCATATTAAAATTAAACATCTTAAGTTGAGCCACTCAGGCAAGTTAAGTGTATAAAAATAATAATGCAAGGAAAACAACAATCCTCTATACGTCATTAAAGAAAACAGATATTGAGTGTTTTTAAAAAATGTTTTCTTTAAAATTTGAAGGACTGGAATAAAAATCCTATAAACTAGCAATTATTTTAAAGTGCAACGGTGAAAACAAAACACGATCTGTTGTTTCAGAAGCCACAAGAAATCCTACAAAATGTTTCTTGATTTCTGGTACTTTGTCCATTTTGACAATCCTTATAATGACTTGACATCTGCTCTGGGTGGCTTACATCAGGAGTACTGTCCAAAATGATTGAATAGTATTTGGAATAAGGATGACGAAAGCTTCTACCAACTTCTTTTTTTTTTTTTGAAATGTGAAATCTGGGCTAATCTGAAAAGGCCCCCCCTACCTAAGTCTGTCCTGAATGAATTTAAGAAACCTGATGGACAGTCAGGGGGATCTAGTGGTTTACCAAAATGGGCAGATGACCATGTAAGTCTGCAGATGAAGACGGCCCTGCTGCTTGCTGCTCAGGGGGAGGTCCTGAGAAATGTGCAGGTCCTGGTTGTGTTTGTTCTGAAGATCTCGCTGCTTCAATGCCTGGAGCTCCAAAATATTTTAGAATTGCTCATGCAGAGACAAAGCTTCTTATGTTACCAAGCAAAATAGACCGTAAACACATATTCCAATTTTAAAATTGCAGTGGTGTTGCACTAAAACAGAAATGTGTAATCAGTTTTTATATTAAACATTGTATTGTACAGTGTCCCTTTAAAGCATGTACCCAATCACAAAATTTTCACTTTTAAGAGGTCTCTGCATTAAGTTACTTGTAAAAGTAAAAAAAATGAAGATAAATGATCCACTGCTAGAATAGTCCAAAACAACCTTTAGGGAGATGACTTTTCCTGACAGAGTCAGGCTATTTTTATTAGAGATTTGTATTACTGTCCTAAGACATCCCAAAATGATGTAACCTAAAAAAAAAGGTTTAGATTCACGGTCATCAACTTGTTTGAAATGAAAATGACATCCTTGGTGTCTGTCTTTTGTGCAGGAACTACGAAACCGACCACTACTGTGAAACCTGACACTGCAGGTAAAGTGACACAGATTTGGTGGATACCTGTTCTGAAAGATGAATGGATGAATGGAAGGTGCAAACACTGAATGCATGCATATGAGTACCACATTCATGTTGTGGCGTAGAAAAACTTCACTGTAAAAACAAGCAGGTACAAGTTCGAGGAGGACAATTTATGGAACAGATGACTTCCTAGAGTCTTGTTATCACAGAGCCATTTCCACCTTTACGGGGGCCCTATGCAAAATTCTGTTTTGGGGCCTCTAGTTTGTCAAACTACATTGAAGAGATTCCTAACCCTTTGGGTGATCCATGAAGATGCAATAATCTATTACACTTAAAAAACAGGCTATAGTCATGATAACCTCTCATATTAAAATTAAACATCTTAAGTTGAGCCACTCAGGCAAGTTAAGTGTATAAAAATAATAATGCAAGGAAAACAACAATCCTCTATACGTCATTAAAGAAAACAGATATTGAGTGTTTTTAAAAAATGTTTTCTTTAAAATTTGAAGGACTGGAATAAAAATCCTATAAACTAGCAATTATTTTAAAGTGCAACGGTGAAAACAAAACACGATCTGTTGTTTCAGAAGCCACAAGAAATCCTACAAAATGTTTCTTGATTTCTGGTACTTTGTCCATTTTGACAATCCTTATAATGACTTGACATCTGCTCTGGGTGGCTTACATCAGGAGTACTGTCCAAAATGATTGAATAGTATTTGGAATAAGGATGACGAAAGCTTCTACCAACTTCTTTTTTTTTTTGAAATGTGAAATCTGGGCTAATCTGAAAAGGCCCCCCCTACCTAAGTCTGTCCTGAATGAATTTAAGAAACCTGATGGACAGTCAGGGGGATCTAGTGGTTTACCAAAATGGGCAGATGACCATGTAAGTCTGCAGATGAAGACGGCCCTGCTGCTTGCTGCTCAGGGGGAGGTCCTGAGAAATGTGCAGGTCCTGGTTGTGTTTGTTCTGAAGATCTCGCTGCTTCAATGCCTGGAGCTCCAAAATATTTTAGAATTGCTCATGCAGAGACAAAGCTTCTTATGTTACCAAGCAAAATAGACCGTAAACACATATTCCAATTTTAAAATTGCAGTGGTGTTGCACTAAAACAGAAATGTGTAATCAGTTTTTATATTAAACATTGTATTGTACAGTGTCCCTTTAAAGCATGTACCCAATCACAAAATTTTCACTTTTAAGAGGTCTCTGCATTAAGTTACTTGTAAAAGTAAAAAAAATGAAGATAAATGATCCACTGCTAGAATAGTCCAAAACAACCTTTAGGGAGATGACTTTTCCTGACAGAGTCAGGCTATTTTTATTAGAGATTTGTATTACTGTCCTAAGACATCCCAAAATGATGTAACCTAAAAAAAAAGTTTACATTTACTGTCATCAGCTTGTTTGAAATGAAAATGACATCCTTGGTGTCTGTCTTTTGTGCAGGAACAACTAAGCCAACCACTGACACTGCTGTGTATTTCCTGGGTATGAAGCTCTCCATCAGTGATGCTGAAGTCGGACTCAACACCACATTTGCTCTACTGATTGTTGCAGTGTTGGGAGTGGGTTGTTTGTCCTTTTTCGTCTTTAAGGCAAAAAAACAGTCCAAGAAAAAGCAGAATTTTGAAAGTATAGGCTTGGAGAACAAATTGTAACAGTGAACAAACACAGGAGTAATGGAAGTCCTCATCATAGATGCATATACACCATTTAATTGAAGGCTTTAACAGCCTACTTATGACACTATATTCATCTGATATGTTGAACATTTATTTGAAATAATACTGTGTACGTTTTCTATAGTAAGAAACACAGTATCTCAAAGTGTTTGATGGGCATCATCTGCATTACATTGTGAAACAAGATGTTGAACCATAAATAACATCCAAGCATATTGTTACTCTCTGAAGTCCATAATCTGTTATGCTATTCAACAGTACCTTTTATTTTCTGTTAATAATCCAGTTTCTTGTGTGAAGGAATTTGTTCATGAATTTAAATATAATTGTGTTTAGATTAAAATCATAACATGTCTTCTCTGTGGAGGTTCAGTCATCCAGGTCATGGCAAATCCAAAAAGAAAAGAAAAAAAAAACTAGCTGGAACAGGGGCAATGTGACTTGTATTGTTTCTTGAAGATGTTTTTCCACTCATCCAAGAAGCCTCTTCAGTTCTGATACACATGGTGTCCTCAGAAGCTCCGAATTAAACTGGAGCTGTCGGGTCGCTCAATGCCACTAGAGGTCACTGTAGGATTACACTGAGGCTCCTGAACACCTGGGAAATTTATGTTCCTTCTACATAAATTATTTTATGATGGAATCACTATTTTAGTTTCAAGCATATGTGATACTGGTGCAATAAAGTGGATTTCATGTGTTTAGTTAATAAGACCACAATTACAAGATACTGCACCTTTAAATGTTAGGGAGTTTCTAACCTTTGTTGTCCAAACTGATGTAGCATTTTAGACATGGAGGCTGTAAGTCATAGATAACAAAAAAAGAATCATATACTGAAGTAATACTGATTATTCAGTACTATGATCACATAACACGCTTCCCCTGATAATTCTTCGGTATAATATAATGTTTCAGTGGGGTTCATCAGTTAGTGTTTACTACAAACATTTTCCAAAATAAATCAGCTTCAAACTAGCATTATGTGACACCGCTTTAACAGGAGTTTATTTGAACCTGTGCTCATTTTCATGTAGTTCAGGTTGAACTTGGCTTGAATCTGAAAAGTACCAAATTAGAAAATGTATCACCTTAACCAAATAAAGATGTTACTGTTTAACATTCTCCAAAAAGTAATTGTCATTCTTTTTATAAACACTGAACAGTTCTTTTTCTTTGACCATTGTCAAGCATGTAATAAAAACCACACTTGGGCTACTTGAAATGTGGCATCTGTTGTAAAAAATAAATAAATAAATAAATAAAATAAAAAACTGACCACAAAGTACTATCAATACAAAAAGTTTAAAAAAGTAAAATAATTGGTCAAACATAACTTGAGATCACAATATTTGAGTTGGCATGGCTGTATGATTCAGAATACAAAACATTAGCATCTTGTTGGAGCTCATTCAACATCATAGAAAGTGAGGGTGGGTGACTCTGATTTGTATTTAAAAATATAAAAAGTCCTGTTCTCAGTGTATTGTCAATACAATAACTGTCAATGTACTTTTATAAGAATTTAGTAACTGAAATGAACCCTGTACTTCTGCCCAGTGGGACACTGTAAACCAGGTGTGATATAGTTATGCAGATGTCATGGTGCTGCCACTCACTTGTGAAGTTCAAATCTTTGAGTGATTATGCAGAAAGTTTGAAGTTTTGTGTATTTCTGTTACGAAAAATCGAAAGGCAACACTGTCTGAGATAATGGACAGCAGCATTCATGCAGTCATGAGTTCTATGATTCATGAATCATTTAGGCAGCAGTCAAGATGTTTTTAAACTGAATTCTTACATTTTGTCAGACAGTTTTATATTAATTTTATGAACAGGTAAAATAAACAGCTTTTGTACTACTATTGAGTTTAGATACTGTACATACTTTATATGATTCGCTTACTTGTTTATACAATAGAAAAAATATTGATGATTCATATGTTGCGTGTTAAAAACTGCGTCTCAGAGTTCAAACATTCATATGGTCCAAGATCACAAAATATTACAGCAGGTAAAGACTGTTATCATAGGTAGTACTGTACATGAGTTACTTGCACTGAAGTTGTGTCTTCCCAGTGCTATCTCAGGCTTTTCAGTATTTTAAGCGTGTCCAAGCAGTATTTTAAGGTCGTCTACCACCTGTCTTGTCTATAGAATGACCTCACTAAGAAGTCCTATATAGATACAGCTTTATTTTATGAAAGGGTAAAAGCTCATATTAACTCTGTGGGTGAATCTCACCTGAAATCAACGTGTGTATTGCGTACTGTGATAACAGAAACTCTAAATGATCTTAATGATCTTCTTTGTTTATACAATATATCCATATCGGACTGATCAGAAAATAGTAACATAAGCGTGATTGAGCTTGTAGCACCCTATAATGTAATAATTTCCTGATAATGTAATAACGTCTGAAAATGTAATAAAATTTGCACTTAACTCGATTGAAAATGTAATAAAACCCAATAGTATAATAACTTCATCAATAATGTAATAAAATATCCTGACTGATATTGTAATAACGTTTTTACCGATAATGTAATACCTTATTACATTATTGGGAATTTATTACATTTTCAGGATTTCTTATTTTTTTTTCAAAACTGATTATGTAATATTTGACAGATAATGTAATATATATGTTCATTTTCAGTCCAGAGTTCTACATTTTGTGTTTTGAGAATCTAAGAATGTTATATACACCGGATTTGAAACAACACAAAGACTATTGAGTTAAATTGCAGACCTTGAGTCAGTGGCGGTTTTACATTGAATTGCGCCCCGGGCGACACCACCTGTGAGCCCCCCCCCCCCCCCCCGGCGCACGCGAAAAGAAAAGAACATTCATGAATTACAAATTTTAATAAACATGCCCTTACACGCTAAGTGTCTGACATTAGACGCTATACTAATCTATCTTTCAGGGAGGAACAATTAGCTCCTTGGTTACTGCCTCCAATTCTATGCTTGGCACAGTTTTAGTTATGACTGGTTAAACTATGTTTTGACACGAAATAGAGTTGTAGCAAATGGGAAATGTTCATCTTTGAAACTACTTACAGATATGAAAATTCCGTTGGCTAATTACAGGACCCAACGTGATGGAAATAAATAATAACTGAACTTGGAACAGTTTTGTTGCAAAGCACAATCTTAAGGTGAAATTAGATCTGGTGTTTGTTAAGACGAATTACTGTTGTATAAGCATTGCAAGCATCATAGCAAAAAGGCTAACAAACGTATACCACTAGTTAACATTAGCCCTTGATTCATGGCATGATACTGTAATCATACAGAGAGAACGTAGCATACCTTTATCTTTTCTTTTTCTGTCCATCTCTGCACTTATTTGACACTCGACAATCAACAGATGTCCATCCTCCAACGCTGTCACTCACGACCAGAAGTCAAGACTAAACCAATTCACCTTGGTGACCACATAATTGTTTTGTATTACCTATTTTTATTTTTTATTTGGCCATTTCACACAATTCATAAAAACAAAAACATGCAGGAATTATAGGCCTGTATTTATAATACTATGAATGAAATGTGCGTTATATGGAAGAAAGTCAAGGTGTGACTGACTTTAGCCCTTTATACAATGGACCCCCCCGTCCGTTCAATGTGGGAGAGACCCAGAGGTGAACTGTCCCCCCCCCTTTCTCACACACAGCTTCTGTGCACGGCACCTTCTCAGCAAGCAGGGGCGCCTGCAGCTGCAGGGGGCGCCAATTTGCCAGTTCTCCATTTATTTATTTTCCAAGTGCTCGTGCCGCCCCCCTTGTGTCATGAAAAAATGACACAAATGATTATGTTCGCCCGTGCCTAAAACCGCTACTGGCGGTAGTCTAGAGTTTTTTTTTTGTTTGTTTGTTTTTTTGAAGGCGCTCGTGCGCCCTCACATAGATTGCGCCCTGGGCGGTCGCCCACATTGCCCATAGCAAAAACCGGCCCTGCCTTGAGTAGCATACAGCCATATGCACATGTGCAGATACGCAGGGACATGCAACTACATCCTGGTCTTACTGAGACGGTGATGGACTTACCTCCTTGGGAGACCAGAATTCCAGCTCGGATAAGCTTCTGAGCAGCACTGGAGACCCCAGGTAACTCTTCCCTAAACGTATCTCTTCACAGATTTCCAACAAATCACTACCTCATGAAAATAACCACAAACCAACAAAACAACTTTCAGTAACACTTCATTTGAAGAGAGTATACATAAGCATTCATAACACCTACATACACATTACATGACACCTGACATAAATATAGGCCTACATATCAAGTCATAAATGGTTATTATATCACTTTCAGTGTCAAATTGACATCTTACTTCATTTTGCATGTTCCTCATTTATATATATATATATATATATATATATAAAGGCAGGAATTTCTGACTGTCTGTATGTGGCTCAGTTATCTTGAGAACCGGACACTGCTGTATGAAGTTGAAATTCAGCAGGTGATTGCACAGGAGAAACAATTCTAGAAATATACTAGTCACATAGTAAGGTGACCAGATTTCTTAAGCGCTGTGTTCACGGCCCCATAGTATATGATGATCGCCTTTATAGTTTCCACTAGGGGTGGGAATCTCTTGGCACCTCACGATTCGATTCGATTCCGATTCAGAGGTCAACGATTCGATTCTAAAACGATTATCATTAATCTCGATTTTTTTTTTTAATGTACATTTCCATGCCTGATTTTAAATTTTGTGACACACACACACACACACATATTTTAGTTTGGTCAGATTCTTAAATATGAGTTTGCTGCTCAGAATTTGCAAATCACTTCCTACTATTGTGTTGATCATTAGAGAAAGAAAAACAGATGGCTGGCATCAGGAACGGGTCCCCTTTTTTCTGTCAACTCTGGATGGTATCGCGAAATGTGGCTTTGCAAATTCATTGTATTTCCTAAGTATTTGATTTGAATTCCACAGACCTTACAAACGGTGTAAGTCTTGTCCATCTTGCCTCCAACCTCACAGAATCCAACATGCTGCCATACGGCAGCTTTTAAAGAAGCCGGTGCAGGTCGTATGAGTCGAGCCAGAGAATGTCTAATAAGGGGAGAAGTTCCACTCTCAGTGAACTTCCGGCTTCTGAACTGTTCGTTACAATGGGACTTAATAGAGAGTGGCGAGGCTCTCCGTAGACGGGCTCTGGTCAAGCGCTCGCCATTGCAGCCATTTTATCGCCGCTTAAACTTTTTTGCATGTAAACAACTCGCACGTGTGTTAAGTGCGCATGCGTGTATAGCAGAGAATCAGCAGGTCAGAGAGGAGCGTTTTCTGTTGAGCTCCGCAGCAGGCGCACAGAATATTGCAGCGGGCGAACTAATTAAAATTTTTAATTTTAAAATTCCGATTATGAACTTATTTGAATCGAGACAGAATCGTTCAAGACAGAATCGAAATCCATCGGAGAATCGATTTTTTTCCCCACCCCTAGTTTCCACTGTGTTGAAGGGGCTTTCTACCACTTTTCAGTGCCAGTTATTTCAATTCAATTCAATTCAATTTTATTCATATAGCGTCAATAACAATACAAATCGTCTCAAGACGCTTTACAAAAACTCGTCCTGAAACCCCCAGAGCAAGCCTGAAGGCTCGTGACAAGGAATACTCCTCAGTTTGTGATAAATATATATAAATATAGAAACAACATACAACATACAACAACAACATACAACATACAACTTCAGAAACCCTGTATAGACCCCAAAAAGGAGTTTGAAAAATAACCGTGTCAGTTGTGTTTTGTCGTTTTGATGCTGACATTTTTACTTAATATTTATTTATATTCACTATGTCACTTGACATAGAGTAAGATGTCAATTTGACATTGAAAGTGATATAATAACCATTTAAGCTTATCTGAGCTGGAATAAACTCCTGAAAATGTAATAAATTCCCAATAATGTAATAAGTTACTACATTATCGGTAAAAATGTTATTACAATATCAGTCAGGATATTTTATTACATTATTGGTGAAGTTATTACATTATTGGGTTTTATTACATTTTCGATCGAGTTAAGTGCAAATCTTATTACATTTTCAGGCTTTATTACATGATCAGGAAATTATTACATTATAGGGTGCTACAAGCCTGAGAATCAGTCTGCACGTGACTAAGATTTAGCATTAACTGAACCTGCTGTCATATTAAGTTAATACTGATTTAGTAGTGATTTAATAGTGCAATTAAATTTGGACTGTATAACTCTCACCTATCATTTAACCTTGAATGTTCAAGCAGATGAAGAGATTATTTCCTCTGAGAGAGTTACTTTGTGTCATCTATTATCAAAAGTACCTTTGTTGTTTTCTCTAGCATCATTGATGGAATTGGCTACAAAATGGAACATTTTACTGGCATTTCTTAGGTTATTTTTTCCTTATACCCAATTATCATGAACATTTCCTCAAGACACAAATTGTTGGGATGTCCAAAGGGAATCCAAAAAATGAATGAATTCTATTTGATTAGCCATGTTTTTGCAGCTCAAGAGGCTGAGTATACATGTTTAGGGGGAATAGTTTGATAGGCCGAAAAAATCTTTATACTTAAATACTTTACTGTTTGCTTTGCTAAAGTGCAGAATCAGTTTAAAAAACATTCTAAACATTCTGAATATCTGCTCTACTGTCTGCTTCACTGCTGGGAAACATTTAAAAATTTTAAAAAGCATATTCCAACTTTGTATTTCGGAAGCAGTTATCATTTGTGTGAGTCCAGAGTCTCTCTGAACATATCACACAGCTGCAATAAAAAATTTGCAATAATTAGATGTGATATTGATCTTAATAGTTTAACAATCCAGTCAGAAAAACACTGTTGCTTTAAATACCATGGCTATCACTGGGTAATTTCAGTCCATCCACTGAAAGCCACCATGAAGAAGCTGCTGGGGATTTTGTGTGTGTACTTTTTGTGTTTGAATGGAAGTCTGAGCAGTGGGGAGAATGGAGAGGAGGACTTCATGCTTCTTGAAGGCTCTCTGACAAAGCAGCTGGTCAGAAGCTCAGACAGAGGGAATGATGCCTTTGACTGCAGTCATCCCATACCTGCTGGTTCCAAACAGTACTTTGAGCACCTCCAGAGCAGAGGGGTGACCCACTTCAAAGTGCCACTGTCATGGGCTCAGCTCCTTCCGACAGGCCTCCCCAGCCTTCCCAAACAGGCTGTTGTTAACTGTTATCATACTCTCTTGAAAGAGCTACTGGAGGAGGGCCTTCAGCCTCTGGTAATCCTTCACGATCAACAGTTCCAGACTCTCTGAGATCGAGGTATGGAGGCTGGGATAGCCAGGAGCTGCGAGACATGTTCCAGCAGTATGCAGAGTTCCCCTTTCATGAGTTTGCAGCTCTGGCACAAACATGGGTGACACTGAGTGACTTGGATGATGCTGAAGAGCAGTCTGCAGGCACTGCCGGTTTTCCACAAAATGTCCTCCAGCTCCACAAGAACATTTACCAGTTCTATCATCAACACTTTCCTGACAAAGGTGAGTTAAAATGAGAAAAGAATGATTTAATTTATGTTTAATTTATGATAGTGTTTTAATAGTTGACTGGAGCTTGATTTTATGTTGTCATTCTCAGTCAGTTAACATTATTTATTAAGTTATTAATCCATGTTTTGCCATTTCTGTGGTTTGAGAAATCCCCTTTAAAAAGCATTGCTTTATGACCATGTGATACTGAAAGCCTTCACTGCTCAGCAATGAATCCATGTGAGATCAATTAAAGTTATCTTGTATGCATGTCACTGTGCAGCTCTGCTTTATTGACATGTTATAATATAATATAGTGGCTTGATATCGCAGAAAACCCATTATGCTTTAGATTACATTATGCAACAAATGGCTTAACATTTTGTATTTAGGGACACGTCTGTCGTTTGGACTGAGAGAAAAAGATGGGGCCTCTCTTTCCCACCTTAAAGATTCAACAACAGTAAGCTGCATCCTCTATTTCATGACATGCATTGAGTTCATGTGATGTTGCTGTTAAATCTAAAATTAAAACTTATTACAATTACAATTATTATAACTTACAGAGACAAGACATGATTGCTAATTGTCAGCAATGTATTCAAAGAAACGAACACACTGTCAAGCCCTGGGACTCTCAGGGTTATGTTTGGAATTAGAAAAATACACAGAAAGCCACAGCTCTGGGGTGAACATATGAATGTCTTTCATTTATATGTGATCGACCAATAAAACAACCCTTTAATTTCAAACTTTCTCTGATGAACTGCTAGTGTGGTTTTGATCAAGGCTTTGTGGAAACATAAAACGTCTGAAAATGTAATGTATGTTAGGTTGCAGGCTACACTTCCTCCTTGCACAATAATCCATCTTGAAGTGAACAGTAATTTCTGTATTCAATTATATAGGTCTTAGAAAGTACTACAATAGTGTTTATCCTCCTTATCTCAACTTAGCAAGAGAGACAAAGTGAGTACTTTGGGACACCTTGTATGCAGATCGAATTTGTGCAATCTCTGTTTTATTGTAGAGCAACACTTTGATACACAGTTACCTGCAGATTCAGTAAGGACATTTTGGACTTCCTGCTTTGTCATTTGAAATTTGTGCCACTTTAAGACGATACAACGGTTTATTTAAAATGACATGAAGATCTTTGCCTTTGATCCTGACAAATTTATACTTCTTTATGGAGACCTTAGAGAGCTCTTTATATGTTTATATGTCTCTATAAACTTTATTTCTGAAGCCCTTAGAGAGCTCTTTATATGTTTATATGTCTCTGTAAACTTTTTTTCTGAAGCCCTTAGAGAGCTCTTTATATGTTGGGTTCATGACAGAACACACTAGCAAAGAAAACAGTTGATCATCGATATCAGGGATTTGAACAAAACAGGTTCTCCCTGCCTCATCCCTGAGGAGGTCCCAATCTCTGGTGTTTAATCTGGAACTGATTTACATTTTGTAGATTTAAAGATTGTTTAAAGATTGTAATTATTTTCTCACTGTATTTGATTGCGGGCGGCAAGGTGGTTAGCACTGATGCCTCACAGCGAGAAGGTCCCGGGTTCGAATCCATGGGCCGACTGGGCCTTTCTGTGTGGAGTTTGCATGTTCTCCCTGTGTCTGCGTGGGTTGTCTCCGGGTACTCCAGCTTCCTCCCACCATCCAAAGACATGCTCATTAGGTTAATTGGTGATTCTAAACTAGCCGTAGGTGTGCGTGTGAGTGTGAATACAGAAGATGAATGAATGAATGAATGTATTTGATTGCAGCTGTTTATTTTCCTTGAGAGACATGAGTATACTGACATGCTATGCTTAACTGTATCTCCTACTTTCAACAGATGGATTTCTTGTCAGTGCATGTTGAATATAATTGTGCCTTCTCATCAAACTTTGCAAAGGACACACTTGCAGGTACAGTAAACATTACAATGTGTTTTTTTAACTTTGTATTTCAGATTTTGCAGTGCTCTTACCTTGCATCCACATGCATGTTATGCTATGTTGCAGATGTCCAGTGGGAACTTGCCTATCCTGATATACAAGATGACTGTTCATGATTGTTCCCACAGTCAGTACCAGCTTCTTGGAGATTTAGGTAACTGTTTTATTACATATACTGTATACTATACTAAATTTATTTATTTTAGATATTATCTTTATTGGATTCACGTCTGCAGCAGGTATCACTGAAAACTGTACAGCTAACTAATAGCAATAGTGACTTTTACAATATAATAACCATAAAAGTTGTGATTGTAGAGAGTGTTATCATATGGCAGTTATTAGCAGACAGCTGGGCAATGAAATTTCAAAAGCTTGTAGTTCCAATAATAACAATAACAAGAATGCCATTTTTGACTGACTTTATATTTCATTTACTCTATAACAGTCATATAATAATCAGTAACTCTGTCTTGAACACATTACAGTCCTGAAGAACAGTGGCCTGAACATTGTAAGATGTGACATGAAGGACATGTTGGGCAAGCTGGACATGCAGGATGTTCGAGTCAGGTAAGCGTTTAGTGAAACGCTTTTTTTTTTTCATGTGTATTAATGTTTTTTATGCACTTTCTTTTCTAAAAGCCGGAATATTCCAGACTACACTGGGATGACAGTGTTTGAAAACAGTTATCAGAAAGTCTGGCAGATGTTTGGAGTCCAGAGCAGAGATCTTTTCTTTAAAGAATCATTCCCCACTGGATTTAAATGGGCCACCTCAAGTGAGTCCTTCAAGGTTGAAGGTGCCTGGAAAGCAGGTGGGAAGGGAGAGTCCATCTGGGACTGTTTCGGCCATGAAGGCCTAGCCTTTGCGAATCAGATGGCTGACTTAGCTTGTGACAGTTACAACAAGGTGGATTACGATGTATACCGTCAGGTACAACATTGGAAATGAATTTACACCGTGCATCACATTAAAACAATAACCCAAAACATGTCACCTTCAATTAAAATTAACAAAACCAGGGAAGTCATTAATATGCTCAGGATGTAAAATTGTTTTCCAAATTTATTTGAAATTATTTTTATTTTACCAGCCAGCTAAATTTACATAAGCTGAGCCATGTGATTGAGAATTGGAGCCTGAGAATCAACCTGCACGTGACCAAGGTTTAGCATGAACTTAACTTGCTGTATGTCAGGTTACGTAAATACTGATTTATGCAAACTGCCTGCTGGTCCTTCCACTGGACATCCAATAGAAACTCCAGGATTTGTTTTGATTCATATTTATAGAATCAAAGTCCTTTTACTCCTCTACTTACAAAACCTAAATTGGATTGCACTCAAGGACTACTCACATAACTTTTTATAGATTTGGACTGTATAACTCTCACCTATCATTTAACCTTGAATGTTCAAGCAGATAAAGAGATTATTTCCTTCCATCTACTATCATCTATTATGTTGTTTTCTCTAGCATCACTGATGGAATTGGCTACAAAATGGAACATATTACTGGCAGTGCAAGTACTCAGAATGATGAGTAAGTTAAATCCCACAGGCAGCATAATAGGAAAATCAAGGACATTTGCCATGTTATTTTTTTTTTAAGCCCAATTATCATGCACATTTCCTCACGACACAAATTGTTGGGATTTCCAAAGGGAATCTAAAAAAATTAATACATTCTTGATTTGATTAGCCATGTTTTTGCGGCTCAAGAGGCTGAGTACACACGTTTGGGAGTAACAGTTTGATGAATAGTGTGTCAGAGTTGGCGGAAAAATACATTATACTTAGATACTACTGTATTCAAGATCTACAAGCACGAGTACAAGTTGGAAGCAGTTATTGCTTGTGTGAGTCCAGAGTCTCTCTGAACATATCACACAGCTGCAATAAAACACTGCAAACTTATATAAGTAATTGGATGTGATATTGATCTTAACTGTTTAACAATCCAGTCAGTAAAAAACACTATTGCTTTAAATACCATGGCTATCACTAGACAATTTCAGTCCATCCACTAAAAGCCACCATGAAGAAGCTCTTGGGGGTTTTGTGTGTGTACTTTTTGTATTTGAACGAAAGTCTGAGCAGTGGGGTGAATGGAGAGGAGGACAAGAAGCTGGACATGCAGGATGTTCGAGTCAGGTAAGAGTTTATTTGTCGATCTTCGTCCCCCAAAGCACAGACCTTTTATTTTAAAAACGCTTATGCCTTTCCAATGATTTTTCCAATAATTTTTTCCTCTGTAGTAATGTGGTTTTTTTTTTTGTAACTTTCTTTTCTAAAAGACGGAATATTCCAGACGAAAACAATTATCAGAAACTCTGGCAGACATTTGGAGTCCAGAGCAGAATGGAACGAGATCTTTTCCTTAAAGAATCATTCCCCACTGGATTTAAATGGGCCACCTCAAGTGAGTCCTTCAAGGTTGAAGGTGCCTGGAAAGCAGGTGGGAAGGGAGAGTCCATCTGGGACCGTTTCGGCCATGAAGGCCTAGCCTTTGCAAATCAGACGGCTGACTTAGCTTGTGACAGTTACAACAAGGTGGATTACGATGTCTACCTCCTGCGAGGTCTTCAAGTCAACACCTACCAGTTTTCCATCTCCTGGGCCCGTATTTTCCCTTCAGGCCACCGAGGCAGCCATTCGGAGAAAGGGGCTCTCTACTATGACAAGCTGATCAATGCTCTCATTGAATCTGGTATAGAACCTGTTGTCACTCTCTACCATTGGGATCTGCCTCAGGCACTCCAGGTCTACGGCGGATGGACCAACACGTCCATTGTTGAAGCCTTCAAGGACTATGCAGACTTCTGCTTCTCCAGATTTGGAGACAGGGTTAAGACCTGGAACACATTCAGCAGCCCTTGGGTGGTGAGTTATGCTGGGTATGGCACTGGTGAGCATCCCCCTGGTGTAAAGGATTATGCGGTTTCTTCTTATCAGGTGAGAGTTATGTGATAACTATAATGAAACTATGATGTGGTTTAATTGTTGCAGTGATGAATTAACTTATAATTTGCTTTTGCCTTTTCAGGTCACTCACAATATGCTTAAGTCCCATGCTGAGGCCTGGCATGTCTACAATGACAAGTACAGAAAGACACAAGGTGGGAAAGTGGGCATTGCACTGAACTCTGACTGGGCTGAGCCTGCAAACCCCTCCAAAACTGAAGATGTAGCAGCTGCAAATCGTTATCTGCAGTTCATGCTGGGCTGGTTTGCACATCCCATATTTGTAAATGGAGATTATCCTGCAACACTCAAAACGCAGGTTGAAAATAAAATAAATGAGTGTCCAGGCTCTGTGCCTGCAGTTCTTCCAGTTTTTAGTCCCTCTGAGAGTCAGAGGATAATTGGTGCTGCTGACTTTTTTGGATTAAACCATTATACTTCTCGTTTGGTCAGCATCAGTAATGGTGGGTGTGCCGCTAGTCCTCAGGGGGTTGGCGACTTCCAAGCACATGTGGACCCCTCATGGCCTTCTACAGCCTCTGACTGGATCTATTCTTCACCCTGGGGACTCAGAAGGCTTCTAAACTACATTTCCACTGAATACTTGAATGTTAAGAAAGTGCCTATTTACATAACTGGGAATGGGATGCCAACAGAATACAGAGGGGACAGCCTGAATGACACCAGCAGAATTGAGTACATGAGGAGATACATCAATGAGGCCCTGAAAGGTCAGTGTCTGGAATATGTCTGATAATAAATCATTTTTTAAACTGGGATTAGTTCTTACTTTGTGCTTTATGTGCATCCATTTCATAGCAATTGCCCTTGATGGAGTGGATGTTCAGCGATTCACAGTGCAGGCACTCATGGATGGATTTGAAGGAAAACAAGGCTACAGCCAAAGATTTGGTCTTCACCATGTCAACTTTGAATCTCCAGACAGACCGAGAACCCCAAAGCAATCTGCCTATTTCTACTCCCAGCTTATCAAGAAAAATGGTTTTGGTTCACTCAGATCTAAAGTGTTTAAAGGGATAGAAATGCCACTTACCCGCCGTTCAGTAGATTTATCGCCCTCAGATGTTCCAGCTAAATCAAAGGTTGTCTGGGAGAAATTCTCACACCAGTCAAAATTCCAGAGATCAGTCTATCACTATGGCACTTTCCCAGAAGGCTTCAGTTGGGGAGTTTCATCTTCAGCCTATCAAATTGAAGGTGGATGGAACGCTGATGGGAAGGGGCCCAGTGTCTGGGATGTCTACACTCACAAACCTGGCAATATCCCTGCTAATGCTAATGGAGATGTAGCCTGTGATAGTTACCACAGACTTGATGAAGACCTTTACATGCTGCGAGCTCTGAGGGTGAAGTCTTACAGATTCTCTTTGTCCTGGTCCAGGATCTTTCCTGATGGTAGGCGTTCCTCCCTGAACCAGAAAGGTGTTGACTACTACAACAGACTCATTGATGGCCTCTTAGAATCTAATATCACCCCCATGGTGACACTTTATCACTGGGACCTCCCACAGGCTTTGCAAGACATCAGTGGATGGGAAAATGTCCAAATGATCGACATTTTTAATGACTTTAGTGACTTCTGCTTCGATACCTTTGGTGACAGAGTGAAATTTTGGATGACCTTCAACCAGCCTCACACAATTGCATGGTCAGGTTATGGAATTGGACAGATCCCACCGAATGTTAAGGAACCAGGAACTGCTCCGTACAGAGTTGCACACAACCTGATCAAAGCACATGCCAAGGCCTACCATACATACAATGACAACTATCGCAAATCCCAAGGCGGTTTGGTATCCATTGCCCTCAATTCTGATTGGATTGAACCAAGAGATGTCAACGATATCCGTGAAGTGGTGGCTGCTGACCGCGTGTTACAGTTCCAAGTAGGGTGGTTTGCACACCCCATTTTCAAGAATGGTGACTATCCTGAGGCAATGAAGTGGCAAATTGCAAACAAAAGTGACCTCCAAGAGCTTTCAGAGTCAAGGCTACCTTCCTTTACTGAAGAAGAGAAGAAATTCATCAAGGGAACTGCTGACATGTTCTGTGTAAATCATTACACAACAAGGATAGTAAGCCACATTACAGCTCCATTTACGCCTCCGTCCTATGTCGATGATGGGGACTTTAAACTAGACAAGGAGGACAGTTCGCCAGTTACTGCCTATCCGAACCAGACAGCTGTAGCGTGGGGCTTGAGAAGACTCCTTAACTGGATCAAAGAGGAGTACGGAGATCCAGACATTTACATTACTGAGAATGGAGTGCCTACAGATTATACAAACACCTGGGATGATATTGAAAGAGTGTTTTATTACAAGACCTATATTGATGAGGCTCTCAAAGGTGCGCTGCTGTAAACAGATTTCATAAAATACATTTTATGATTACCATAGCTATTTTACATTTTGATAATTAATTTTTGTGTGTTTGTTTTAAAAGCCTCTCAACTTGATGGTGTGAGGGTGAAGGGCTACATAGCAACAGCACTAATGGATTCTTTCGAATGGCGAAATGGATACAACTATAGATTTGGGCTGCACCATGTGGACTTCAATAACCCAAACCGGCCGAGGACACCAAAGTTTTCTGCTCATTATTACTACCACATCGTGAAAGATAATGGTTTCCCTACAAATCCTGAGGAGAAGCTTTACGGACATTTCCCAAAAGATTTCATTTGGAGTACTTCAACAGCCGCATACCAGGTAACTGTTGAAATAAAGCCCTGTCATTAATTCTTGGATTTCAAGTAATGTTTTCATCTATTGAAATCTGTCTTATACATTTGCTGTTTACAGATTGAAGGGAGTTGGAGAGCAGATAGAAAAGGTCTCAGCATCTGGGACACGTTTTCTCACACTCCAGGGAAAATCTTGAATTATGACACAGGGGACTTGGCCTGTGACAGTTACAATAAACTAGAAATAGATATTAATTTACTGAAGCAACTTAAGGTGACCCATTATCGTTTCTCCATATCCTGGCCACGGGTACTTCCTGATGGCACCACCAAATACATTAATGAGGCTGGAATCAACTACTACCACAGAGTGTTAGATGCACTCCTTGCTGCAAATATCCAGCCATGTGTATGTGTGATTATTTCCAGCATTTCAAAAATATCAACGATCCTGTAATAGTAAATTGTTCAGTTTGGTGACCTTAACTACTTTTTCGTTGCTGTCAGGTCACTCTGTACCATTGGGATCTTCCGCAAGCTCTGCAAGATATCGGGGGCTGGGCGAATGACACTGTTGTTGACAGATTCAAGGAATATGCTGACCTAATGTTCAGCCGTCTTGGCCCCAAAGTGAAGTTTTGGATCACACTAAATGAGCCGTTCATTATAGCCTATCTAGGGTATGGCGTGGGAACTCATGCCCCAGGTATGTTTTGAGAAATGTTTTGCAGCTGGACTCTCTGTATTACACAAACTATACATTGTTGTGTTTGGTGTGAAAATCAGATTTAAAGTGGAATTTACACAATAGCATTAGTACTTAGCATGTTTTGTTAGTGCCATCAAGTGAAAAGTTGTTAAGCAAATTTAAGTGTTGGCCCTGCAATTTGGCCTTGCTTCGAAACAAATTGTACCCTGTAAACCAATTATTGGCCAAATCATGGTATTTCTAAACCCTAATGACCTCATGACCCTAATGAAAATCATTCAGCATATTGGTTTCAAATGTGTCTATTAACCTGTATTTGTAGGGATTGACAATCAACCAGGCACTCTGCCCTACATTGTTGGTCACAACCTTATTAAAGCACATGCTGAGGCCTGGCATGTCTACAATGACAAATACCGGTCCGAACAGCAAGGCATTATCTCCATTACCATTAACTCCGACTGGGTAGAACCCAGAAATCCCTATAAGCAGGAAGATATTGATGCAGCAGAACGTGTACTGCAGGTATGCCAATTCCTTGATTATTTTACAAGATATCTGTATGGCAGTAATCTCGAACATACTTTCATTTTGTCTCTCTTTGTGCAGTTATTAATTGGATGGTTTGCCCATCCCATATTTAATGGTGACTATCCTGAGGTCATGAAGACAAGCATTCGAAAGCAAAGTCTGGCTGGTGGTCTAACAACATCTCGGTATTTAAAGACGAAAATTCAAACCAGAAATAGAAATAATGTCAGTTAAAAATAACGTGATGATTTTTTAAGTATCTATACAAGTGTATTTTTAGTACAGTAACACAGAAGTGTTACCAATCCTGTTTTTAAAATTCCATTTATTAAGTAAATTCATTTTCTCCTCCATTGTTGTAGGCTGCCTGAGTTTACTCCAGAGGAAATTAAAAGAATTAAGGGTACCCATGATTTTTTTGGATTCAACCATTACACCAGTGTCTTGGCATTCAATGTGGACCATGGAACCAATCAGCATTATGAGGCAGACAAGTAAACAACAATACCATCACCTTTAATTTTACTTTAAATGCTGATTAATTCAAATAATTTCTCTCTTTATTATGCATGATATTGGAACTTTAAAATCCAACTGATATGACGTTCACAGGGGTGCAGCGACAATTCCTGATCGTACCTGGCTGGAAGCAGGTTCTTCCTGGCTGAAGGTTGCACCATTTGGATTCCGCAAATTACTGAAGTTCATTAAAGACGAGTATGGAAATCCACCGATCATTATAACAGAGAATGGTGTCTCAGCGCAAGGCCCTGTAGACCTAAATGATACTCACAGGATCTACTACTATGAAAAATACATCAACGAGGCGTTGAAAGGTATCAAGGCACATGGAATACATTTAAGACCAGGACAGAGAAGGGAGAGACAAATACATATAATGATGTCTCATGTAAAATATGGCTGCAGTAAAATAGTTTGTGACAATTCTGTTCTTTCTATAAAAAAAAAAAAAAAAAAAATCATCATGTGGATTTGCAGTTTTTAAAGATGGTATCTGTGTTCTTTCAGCTTGCTTGCTGGATGACGCGGATATCCGAGGTTACACTGCTTGGTCACTATTGGACAACATGGAGTGGGCGAGTGGCTACACAGAAAGATTTGGCCTTTTCTACGTTAACCGCTCAGACCCTAATCTTTCTCGAGTGCCCAAGGCCTCGGCATCATTTTATACCACAATGATAAAATGCAACGGATTCCCAGACCCTGCCTTAGGACCTAATGACTGCCTGGACTATCCAGGTAAAGTGACACAGATTTGGTGGATACCTGTTCTGAAAGATGACTGGATGAATGGAAGGCGCAAACATTGAATGCATGTATATGAGTACCACATTCATGTTGTGGCGTAGAAAAACTTCACTGTAAAAACAAGCAGGTGCAAGTTCAAGGAGGACAATTTATGGAACAGGTGACTTCCTAGAGTCTTGTTATCACAGAGCCATTTCCACCTTTACGGGGGCCCTATGCAAAATTCTGTTTTGGGGCCTCTAGTTAGTCAAACTACAATGAAGAGATTCCTAACCCTTTGGGTGATCCATGAAGATGCAATAATCTATTACACTTAAAAAACAGGCTATAGTCATGATAACCTCTCATATTAAAATTAAACATCTTAAGTTGAGCCACTCAGGCAAGTTAAGTGTATAAAAAATGATAATGCAAGGAAAACAACAATCCTCTATATGTCATGAAATAGAGATTGAGTGTTTTTAAAAAATGTTTTCTTTAAATTTTGAAGGACTGGAATAAAAATCCTATGAACTAGCAATGATTTTAAAGTGCAACGGTGAAAACAAAACACAATCTGTTGTTTCCAGAAGCCACAAGAAATCCTACAAAATGTTCCTTGATTTCTGGTACTTTCTCCATTTTAATCACTTATAATCACTTAAGTCTGTCCTGAATGAATTTAAGAAACCTGATGGACGGTGAGGGGCATCTCGGGGTTTACCAAAATGGGCAGATGACCATGTAAGTCTGAAGATGAAGACGTCCCTGGTGCTTGCTGCTCAGGAGGAGGTCCTAAGAAATGTGCAGGTCTTGGTTGTTGGTTGTTCTGAAGATCTCGCTGCTTCAATGCCTGGAGCTCCAAAATATTTTAGAATTGCTCCTGCAGAGACAAAGCTCCTTAGGTTACCAAGCAAAATAGACCATAAACTCATATTCCTATTTTATAATTGCAGTGGCGTTGCACTAAAACAGAAATGTGTAATCAGTTTTTATATTAAACATTGTAATGTACAGTGTCCCTTCAAAGCATGTACCCAATCACAAAGTTTTCACTTTTAAGAGGTCTCTGCATTAATTTACTTGTTAAAGTAAAAACATGCAGATAAATGATCCACTGCTAGAATAGTCCAAAACAACCTTTAGGCAGATGATTTTTCCTGACAGAGTCAGGCTATTTTTATTAGAGATTTGTATTACTGTCCTAAGACATCCCAAAATGATTTAACCTAAAAAAAAAGTTTACATTTACTGTCATCAGCTTGTTTGAAATGAAAATGAAATCCTTGGTGTCTGTCTTTTGTGCAGGAACAACTAAGCCAACCACTGACAGTGCTGTGTATTTTCTGGGTATGAAGCTCTCCATCAGTGATGCTGAAGTTGGACTCAACACCACATTTGCTCTACTGATTGTTGCAGCGTTGGGAGTGGGTTGTTTGTCCTTTTTCGTCTTTAAGGCAAAAAAACAGTCTAAGAAAAAGCAGAATTTTGACAGTAAAAGCTTGGAGAACAAATTGTAACAGTGAACAAACACAGGTGGAATGGAAGTCCTTATCACAGACGCATATACACCATTTAATTGAAGGCTTTAACAGCCTACTTATGACACTATATTCATCTGGTATGTTTAACATTTATTTGAAATAATACTGTGTACTTTTTCTATAGTAAGAAACACAGTATCTCAAAGTGTTTGATGGGCATCATCTGCATTACATTGTGAAACAAGATGTTGAACCGTAAATAACATCCAAGCATATTGTTACTCTCTGAAGTCCATAATGTGTTGTGCTATTCAACAATACCATTTATTTTCTGTTAATAATCCAGTTTCTTGTGTGAAGGAATTTGTTCATAAATTTAAATATAATTCTGTTTAGATTAAAACATGTCTTCTCTGTGGAGGTTCAGTCATCCAGGTCATGGTAAATCCAAAAAGAAGAAGAAGAAAAAAAAAAACTAGCTGGAACAAGGGCAACAGGACTCGTAGTGTTTCTTGAAGATGTTTTTCCACTCATCCAAGAAGACTTTTCAGTTCTGATAAACATGGTGTCCTCAGAAGCTCCTCTTTAACCTGGAGCTGTCGGGTGTAGAAATCGCTCAATGCCACTAGAGGTCACTGTAGGATTACACTGAGGCTCCTGAACATGGGATCACTATTTTAGTTTCAAGCATATGTGATACTGATGCAATAAAGTGTATTTCATGTGTTTAGTTAATAAGACCACAATTACAAGATACTGCACCTTTAAATCTGGAAGATGTTAAGGAGTTTCTAACCTTTGTTGTCCAAACTGATGTAGCGTTTTAGACATAGAGGCTGTAAGTCATAGATAACAAAACAAGAAACGTATACTGAAGTAATACTGATTATTCAGTACTATGATCACATAACACACTTCCCCTGATAATTCTTCGGTATAATATAATGTTTCAGTGGGGTTCATCAGTTAGTGTTCACTACAAACATTTTCCAAAATAAATCAGCTTTAAACTAGCATTATGTGACACCACTTTAACAGGAGTTTATTTGAACCTGTGCTCATTTTCATGTAGAGTTCAGGTTGAACTTGGCTTGAATCTGAAAAGTACCAGATTAGAAAATGTATCACCTTAACCAAATAAAGATTTTACTGTTTAACATTTTCCAGAAAGTAACTGTCGTTCTTTTATAACATTGGACCACAAATTACTATCAATACAAAACATTTCAAAAAGTAGAATAATTCATGTAGCATTTCACACATGGAGGTTGTAAGTCACAGATAATAAAACAAGAATCGTATACTGATCAGTACCAAATTACAAAATGTATCACCTTATCTAAATAAAGATTTTGCTGTTTAACATTCTCCAAAAAGCAATTGTCGTTCTTTTTATAAACATTGAACATTTCTTTTTCCTCGACCATTGTCAAGCATGTAATAAAAACCACACTCGGGCTACTTGAAATGTGGCATCTGTTGTAAAAAAAAAAAAAAAAAAAAAAAAAAAACACTGACCACAAAGTACTATCAATACAAAAACTTTATTTGTGTTGGCATGGCTGTATGATACAGAATACAAAACTTTAGCATCTTGTTGGAGCTCATTCAACATCATAGAAAGTGAGGGTGGGTGACTCTGATTTGTATTTAAAAATATAAAAAATTCTGTTCTCAGTATATTGTCAATACAATAACTGTCAATGTACTTTTAGAATTTAGTAACTGAAATGAACCCTGTACTTCTGCCCAGTGGGACACTGTAAACCAGGTGGGATATAGTTATGCAGATGTCATGGTGCTGCCACTCACATGTGAAGTTCAAATCTTTGAGTGATTATGCAGAAAGTTTGAAGTTTTGTGTATTTCTGTTACGAAAAATTGAAAGGCAAGACAGCAGCATTCATGCAGTCATGACTTTTATGATTCATGAATCATTCAGGCAGAAGTCAAGATGTTTTTAAACTGAATTCTTACATTTTGTCAGACAGTTTTATATTCATTTTATGAACAGGTAAAATAAACAGCTTTTACTGTACATACTTTCTATGATTCGCTTTCTTTCTTATACAATAGAAAAAATACTGATGATTCATATGTTGCGTGTTAAAAACTGCATCTCAGAGTTCAAACATTCATATGGTCCAAGATCACAAAATGTTACAGCAGGTAAAGACTGTTATCATAGGTTGTAATGTACATGAGTTACTTGCACTGAAGTTGTGTCTTCCCAGTGTTATCACAGGCTTTTCAGTATTAAGCATTAATGTAAGTTCGTCTACCACCTGTCTTGTCTATAGAATGACCTCACAAAGAAGTCCTATGTAGATACAGCTTTATTTTATGAAAGGGTAAAAGCTCATATTAACTCTGTGGGTGAATCTCACCTGAAATCCACATGTGTATGCCCTACTGTGATAACAGAAACTCTAAATGATCTTAATGCATTTTAAGCTTTGTTTATACAATATATCCATATCAGACTGATCAGAAAATAGTTACATAAGCTGAGCCACGTGATTGAGCCTGAGAATGTGACCAAGGTTTAGCAATAACTTCACCTGCTGTCATATTATGTTAATACTGATTTATGCCACCATGATGATGATGCAGGGAATTTCCTAATTTCAATTTTAAGATTTGTTTTGATTCACATTTATGAAAATCATTTTACTCTTCAACCAAACCTGAACCAAAACCCAAAATGAATACACCATAGAACTATTGACATAATGTTTTATAGTGCAATTAAATTTGGACTGTGTAACTCTCACTTATCATTTAACCTCGAATGTTCAAGCAGATGAAGAGATTATTTCCTCTGAGAGAGTTACTTTGTGTCATCTATTATCAAAAGTACCTTTGTTGTTTTCTCTAGCATCACTGATGGAATTGGCTAAAAAATGGAACATTTTACTGGCATTTGTTAG
Organism: Chelon labrosus; assembly: GCF_963514085.1. Classification (NCBI taxonomy): domain Eukaryota; kingdom Metazoa; phylum Chordata; class Actinopteri; order Mugiliformes; family Mugilidae; genus Chelon; species Chelon labrosus. The sequence continues at coordinate 25,858,857 of NC_140341.1, forward strand.
GTTATTTTTTCCTTATACCCAATTATCATGAACATTACAAATTGTTGGGATGTCCAAAGAGAATCCAAAAAATGAATGAATTCTGTTTGATTAGCCATGTTTTTGCAGCTCAAGAGGCTGAGTATACACGTTTGGGGGGAATAGTTTGATAGGCCGAAAAATACTTTATACTTAAATACTTTACTGTTTGCTTTGCTAAAGTGCAGAATCAGTTTAAAAAACATTCTAAACATCCTGAATATCTGCTCTACTGTCTGCCTCACTGCTGGGAAATGTTTAAACATTTTAAAAAGCATATTCCAACTTTGTATTTCAAGGTCTACAAGCACAAGTACAAGTTGGAAGCAGTTATCACTTGTGTGAGTCCAGAGTCTTTCTGAACATATCACACAGCTGCAATAAAACACTGCAAACTTGCAATAATTAGATGTGATATTGATCTTAATAGTTTAACAATCCAGTCAGAAAAACACTATTGCTTTAAATACCATGGCTATCACTGGATAATTTCAGTCCATCCACTGAAAGCCACCATGAAGAAGCTGCTGGGGATTTTGTGTGTGTACTTTTTGTGTTTGAATGGAAGTCTGAGCAGTGGGGAGAATGGAGAAGAGGACTTCATGCTTCTTGCAGGCCCTCTGACAAAGCAGCTGGTCAGAAGCTCAGACGGAGGGAATGATGCCTTTGACTGCAGTCATCCCATACCTGCTGGTTCCAAACAGTACTTTGAGCACCTCCAGAGCAGAGGGGTGACCCACTTCAAAGTGCCACTGTCATGGGCTCAGCTCCTTCCGACAGGCCTCCCCAGCCTTCCCAAACAGGCTGTTGTTAACTGTTATCATACTCTCTTGAAAGAGCTGCTGGAGGTGGGCCTTCAGCCTCTGGTAATCCTTCACGGATCAACAGTTCCAGACTCTCTGAGATCGAGGTATGGAGGCTGGGATAGCCAGGAGCTGCGAGACATGTTCCAGCAGTATGCAGAGTTCGCCTTTCATGAATTTGCAGCTCTGGCACAAACATGGGTGACACTGAGTGACTTGGATGATGCTGAAGAGCAGTCTGCAGGCGCTGCTGGTTTTCCACAAAATGTCCTCCAGCTCCACAAGAACATTTACCAGTTCTATCATCAACACTTTCCTGACAAAGGTGAGTTAAACTGAGAAAAGAATGATTTAATTTAGGTTTAATTTATGATAGTGTTTTAATAGTTGACTGGAGCTTGATTTTATGTTGTCATTCTCAGTCAGTTAACACTATTTATTAAGTTATTAAGCAATGTTTTGCCATTTCTGTGGCTTGAGAAATCCCTTTTAAAAAGCATTGCTTTATGACTATGTGATACTGAAAGCCTTCACTGCTACATCTGTAGATTATCATGGCTATCTCAGCAATGAATCCATGTGAGATCAATTAAAGTTATCTTGTATGCATGTCACTGTACAGCTCTGCTTTATTTTCATGTTATAATATAATATAGTGGCTTGATATCGCAGAAAACCCATTATTCTTTAGATTACATTATGTAACAAATGGCTTTACATTTTGTATTTAGGGAGACGTCTGTCATTTGGACTGAGAGAAAAAGATGGGGCCTCTCTTTCCCATCTTAAAGATTCAACAACAGTAAGCTGCATCCTCTATTCTTTCCTGTTTGTGTTTTTAAAATGTTCATATTTCATGACATGCATTGAGTTCATGTGCTGTTACTGTTAAATCTAAAATTAAAACTTATTATAACTTACAATAAAAAGACATGATTGCTAATTGTCAGCAATGTATTTAAATAAACAAACACAATCTCAAGCCCAGGGACTCTCAGGGTTATGTTTGGAATTAGAAAAATACACAGAAAGCCACAGCTCTGGGGTGAACATATGAATGTCTTTCATTTATATGTGATAGTTTTGGACCAATAAAACAACCCTTTAATTTCAAACTTTCTCTGATGAACTGCTAGTGTGGTTTTGATGAAGGCTTTGTGGAAACATAAAACGTCTGAAAATGTAATGTATGTTAGGTTGCAGGCTACACTTCCTCCTTGCACAATAATCCATCTTGAAGTGAACAGCAAGTTCTGTATTCAATTATATAGGTCTTAGAAAGTACTTTAATAACCACAATAGTGTTTATCCTCCTTATCTCAACTTAGCAAGAGAGACAAAGTGAGTACTTTGTCGAAAGATAAAGGGGATGTTGTAACACCTTTATGGTTGTGTTCAAAGTATTACTTGAACAGCAGCGTCAGAAGCCAAATGGCTTAGTCTGCTCACATGTTCTCTGGCAAACTGTAGTTCTGCTCTAATTTGGACAGAAAATGAATTTTCCTGGCACACCTTGTATGCAGATCAAATCTGTGCAATCTCTGTCTTATTGTAGAAGCAACACTTTGATACACAGTTACCTGCAACTTCAGTAAGGACATTTTGGACTTCCTGCTTTGTCATTTGAAATTTGTGCCACTTTAAAACGATACAACATTTATTTAAAATGACATGAAGATCTTTGCCTTTGATCCTGACAAATTTATACTTCTTTATGAAAACCTTAGAGAGCTCTTTATATGTTTATATGTCTCTATAAACTTTCTTTCTGAAGCCCTTAGAGAGCTCTTTATGTGTTTATATGTCTCTGTAAACTTTCTTTCTGAAGCCCTTAGAGAGCTCTTTATATGTTGGGTTCATGACAGTACACACTTGACGAGCAAAGAGAACAGTTGATCCTCTATGTTAGGGATTTGAACAAAACAGGTTCTCCCTGGCTCATCCCTGAGGAGGTCCCAATCTCTGGTGTTTAATCTGGAACTGTTTCATATTTTGTAGATTTGAAGATGTGATACTTGTAATTATTGTCTCACTGTTTTTGATTGCGGCTGTTTATTTTCCTTGAGAGACATGAGTATACTGACATGCTATGCTTTACTGTATCTCCTATTTTCAACAGATGGATTTCTTGTCAGTGCATGTTGAATATAATTGTGCCTTCTCATCAAACTTTGTAAAGGAACTGACAAGCTTGCAGGTACAGTTAACATTACAGTGTGTTTTTTTTTAACTTTGTATTTCAGATTTTGCAATGCTATTACCTTGCATCCACATGCTATGTTGCAGATGTCCAATAGGAACTTGCCTATCGTGATATACAAGATGACTGTTCATGATTGTTCCCACAGTCAGTACCAGCTTCTTGGAGATTTAGGTAACTGTTTTATTACATATACTGTATACTATACTAAATGTATTTATTTTAGATATTATCTTTATTGGATTCATGTCTGCGTCAGGTATCACTGAAAACTGTACAGCTAACTAATAGCAATAGTGACTTTTACAATATAATAACCATAAAAGTTGTGATTGTAACGAGTGTAATCATATGGCAGTTATTAGTAGACAGCTGGGCAATGAAATTTCAAAAGCTTGTAATTCCAATAATAACAATAACAAGAATGCCATTTTTGACTGACTTTATATTTCATTTAGTCTATGACTGTCATATAATAATCAGTAACTCTGTCTTGAACACATTACAGTCCTGAAGAACAGTGGCCTGAATATTGTGGGATGTGACATGAAGGACATGTTGGGCAAGCTGGACATGCAGGATGTTCGAGTCAGGTAAGAGTTCATCGCAGTGAAATGCATATGCCTTTCCAATGTCTTTTTTTTCAGGTGTATTAATGTTTTTTATGCACTTTCTTTTCTAAAAGCCGGAATATTCCAGACTACACTGGGATGACAGTGTTTGAAAACAGTTATCAGAAAGTCTGGCAGATGTTTGGGGTCCAGAACACAATGGAACGAGATCTTTTCTTTAAAGAATCATTCCCCACTGGATTTAAATGGGCCACCTCAAGTGAGTCCTTCAAGGTTGAAGGTGCCTGGAAAGCAGGTGGGAAGGGAGAGTCCATCTGGGACCGTTTCGGCCATGAAGGCCTAGCGTTTGCAAATCAGACGGCTGACTTAGCTTGTGACAGTTACAACAAGGTGGATTACGATGTCTACCTCCTTCGAGGTCTTCAAGTCAACACCTACCAGTTTTCCATCTCCTGGGCCCGTATTTTCCCTTCAGGCCACCGAGGCAGCCATTTGGAGAAAGGGGCTCTCTACTATGACAAGCTGATCAATGCTCTCATTGAATCTGGCATACAACCTGTTGTCACTCTCTACCATTGGGATCTGCCTCAGGCACTCCAGGTCTATGGCGGATGGACCAACACTTCCATTGTCGAAACCTTCAAGGACTATGCAGACTTCTGCTTCTCCAGATTTGGAGACAGGGTTAAGACCTGGAACACATTCAGCAGCCCTTGGGTGGTGAGTTATGCTGGGTATGGCACTGGTGAGCATCCCCCTGGTGTAAAGGATTATGCGGTTTCATCTTATCAGGTCAGAGTTATGGGATAACTATAATGAAATGTGGTTTAATGGTTGCAGTGATGAATTAACTTATAATTTGCTTTTGCCTTTTCAGGTCACTCACAATATGCTTAAGTCCCATGCTGAGGCCTGGCATGTCTACAATGACAAGTACAGAAAGACACAAGGTGGGAAAGTGGGCATTGCACTGAATTCTGACTGGGCTGAGCCTGCAAACCCCTCCAAACCTGAAGACGTAGCAGCTGCAGATCGTTATCTGCAGTTCATGCTGGGCTGGTTTGCACATCCCATATTTGTAAATGGAGATTATCCTGCAACACTCAAAATGCAGGTTGAAAAGAAAAGAAATGAGTGTCCAGGCTCTGTGCATGCAGTTCTTCCAGTTTTTAGTTCCTCTGAGAGTCAGAGGGTAAAAGGTGCTGCTGACTTTTTTGGATTAAACCATTATACTTCTCGTTTGGTCAGCATCAGTAATGGTGTGTGTGCCGCTAGTCCTCAGGGGGTTGGTGACTTCCAAGCACATGTGGACCCCTCATGGCCTTCTACAGCCTCTGACTGGATCTACTCTTCACCCTGGGGACTCAGAAGGCTTCTAAACTACATTTCCACTGAATACTTGAATGCTACGAAAGTGCCTATTTACATAACTGGGAATGGGATGCCAACAGAATACAGTGGGGACAGCCTGAATGACACCAGCAGAATTGAGTACATGAGGAGTTACATCAATGAGGCCCTGAAAGGTCAGTGTTTAGAATATGTCTGATAATAAATCATTTTTTAAACTGGGATTAATCCTTACTTTGTGCTTTATGTGCATCCATTTCATAGCAATTACCCTTGATGGAGTGGATGTTCAGCGATTCACAGTGCAGTCACTCATGGATGGGTTTGAAGGAAAACAAGGCTACAGCCAAAGATTTGGTCTTCACCATGTCAACTTTGAATCCCCAGACAGACCGAGAACCCCAAAGCAATCAGCCTATTTCTACTCCCAGCTCATCAAGAAAAATGGTTTTGGTTCACTCAGATCTAAAGTGTTTAAAGGGGTAGAAATGCCTCTTGCCCGCCATTCAGTGGATTTATCACCATCAGATGTTCCAGCTAAATCAAAAGTTGTCTGGGAGAAATTCTCACACCAGTCAAAATTCCAGAGATCACTGTATCACTATGGCACTTTCCCACAAGGCTTCAGTTGGGGAGTTTCATCTTCAGCCTATCAAATTGAAGGTGGATGGAATGCTGATGGGAAGGGGCCCAGTGTCTGGGATGTGTACACTCACAAACCTGGCAATATCCCTGCTAATGCTAATGGAGATGTAGCCTGCGATAGTTACCACAGACTTGATGAAGACCTTTACATGCTGCGAGCTCTGAGGGTGAAGTCTTACAGATTCTCTTTGTCCTGGTCCAGGATCTTTCCTGATGGTAGGCGTTCCTCCCTGAACCAGAAAGGTGTTGACTACTACAACAGACTCATTAATGGCCTTTTAGAATCTAATATCACCCCCATGGTGACCCTTTATCACTGGGACCTCCCACAGGCTTTGCAAGACATCAGTGGATGGGAAAATGTTCAAATGATCGACATTTTTAATGACTTTAGTGACTTCTGCTTTGCTACCTTTGGTGACAGAGTGAAATTTTGGATGACCTTCAACCAGCCTCACACAATTGCGTGGTCAGGTTATGGAATTGGACAGATTCCACCGAATGTTAAGGAACCAGGAACTGCTCCGTACAGAGTTGCACACAACCTGATCAAAGCACATGCCAAGGCCTACCATACATACGATGACAACTATCGCAAATCCCAAGGTGGTTTGGTATCCATTGCCCTCAGTTCTGATTGGATTGAACCAAGAGATGTCAACGATATCCGTGAAGTGGTGGCTGCTGACCGCGCGTTACAGTTCCAACTGGGTTGGTTTGCACACCCCATTTTCAAGAATGGTGACTATCCTGAGGCAATGAAGTGGCAAGTTGCAAACAAAAGTGACCTCCAAGAGCTTTCAGAGTCAAGACTACCTTCCTTCACCGAAGAAGAGAAGATATTCATCAAGGGAACTGCTGACATGTTCTGTGTAAATCATTACACGACAAGGATAGTAAGCCACATTACAGCTAAATTTACGCCTCCTTCCTATGTCGATGATGGGCACTTTAAACTGGACGAGGAGAGCAATTCGCCAACTACAGCCATTCGTAACCAGAGAGCTGTAGCGTGGGGCTTGAGAAGACTCCTTAACTGGATCAAGGAGGAATACGGAGATCCAGAGATTTACATTACTGAGAATGGAATGGCTACAGAATCAAAAAAAACCTGGGATGATTCTGCAAGGGTGTTTTATTTTAAGACCTATATCAATGAGGCTCTCAAAGGTGTGCTGCTATAAACAGATGTCATAAAATACATTTTATGATTACCATAGCTGTTTTACATCTTGATAATTCATTTTGTGTGTTTGTTTTAAAAGCCTCTCAACTTGATGGTGTGAGGGTGAAGGGCTACATAGCAACAGCACTAATGGATTCTTTTGAGTGGCAGAATGGACACAACTTTAGATTTGGGCTGCACCATGTGGACTTCAATAACCCAAACCGGCCGAGGACACCCAAGTACTCCGCTCATTACTACTACCACATCATGAAAGATAATGGTTTCCCTACAAATTATGAGGAGAAGATTTACGGACATTTCCCAAAAGATTTCATTTGGAGTACTGCAACAGCCGCATACCAGGTAACTGTTGAAATGAAGCCCTTTCATTAATCCTTGAATTTCAGGTACTGTCTTTTCATATATTGTAATCTTTCTTATACATTTGCCGTTTACAGATTGAAGGGAGTTGGAGAGCAGATGGAAAAGGTCTCAGCATCTGGGACAAATTTTCTCACACACCTTTGCGAATCTTTAATGATGACACTGGGGATTTAGCCTGCGACAGTTACAATAAAGTAGAAGAGGATATTGATATACTGAAGCAACTTAAGGTGACCCATTATCGTTTCTCCATATCCTGGCCAAGGGTACTTCCTGATGGCACCACCAACCACATTAATGAGGCTGGACTCAACTACTACCACAGACTAGTGGATGCACTGCTTGCTGCAAATATCCAGCCACATGTATGTGTAATTATTTCCAGCATCTCAAAAAAACAACTCTGCAATGGTGAACTGTTTTATTTGGTAGTCTTAACTATTTTTCCTTTGCTGTCAGGTCACTCTGTATCACTGGGACCTTCCGCAAGCTCTGCAAGATATCGGGGGCTGGGAGAATGAGACTATTGTTGACAGATTCAAGGAATATGCTGACCTCATCTTTAGCCGTCTTGGCCACAAAGTGAAAGTTTGGGTCACCATTAATGAGCCGTACAATGTAGCCAACATAGGCCATGGATACGGAGCCGCTGCCCCAGGTATGTTATGCATCCAGACACTCTGTATCACCCAAACTATACATGGTTGAGCGTGTGCTGTGAAAATTTGATTTAAAATGAAATACACACTACAGCACTAGTTTTAAGCATGTTTTATTAGTGGCATTAAGTGACAGGTTGTTTAGCAAACCAAAGTCATGACTCTGCAATTCGACTCAAAATAGGTGCTTTAAAACAAACTGCACCCTCTAAATCAATCCTTTGACCAAATCAGGTTATTTCTAAACCCTAATGACCAAAGGCATGCAGCATATGGCTTCAAATTATATCTATAATTCTGTGTGTTTCAAGGGATCAGTTTCCGTCCAGGCACTCTGCCCTACATTGTTGGTCACAACCTTATTAAAGCACATGCTGAGGCCTGGCATGTCTACAATGACAAATACCGGGTCGGACAGAAAGGCATTATCGCCATTACCATTAATTCTGACTGGTCAGAACCCAGAAATCCCTATAAGCAGGAAGATATTGATGCAGCAGAACGTGTACTGCAGGTATGCCAATTCCTTGATTATTTTTGCAATATATCAGTATGGCAGTAATCTCAAACAGACTTTTATTTTGTCTCTCTTTGCACAGTTCTACATTGGGTGGTTTGCACATCCCGTATTTAATGGCGACTACAGTGACTTGATGAAAACAATTATTCGAGAGCGAAGTTTGGCTGCTGGTCTACCAAAATCTCGGTATTATAAAGACTACAATTCAAACCAGAAAGGGAAACAACACCTATTAAAAATAATTTGATGGTTTGCTAAGTTACGCTGGTGGTGAATGTTTAGTACAACTAGTGCAACCAGTAATAGTTTTAAATTTCCATTTCTTAAGTAAATTCAGTTTCTCCTCCTTTGTTTTAGGCTGCCTGAGTTTACTCCAGAAGAGATTAAGAGAATTAAGGGCACCCATGATTATTTTGGATTCAACCATTACACCACTGTCCTGGCATTCCCTGTGGATTATGCAAATCTTCAGCACTATGATGCAGACAGGTACCAAATGCCAATATAAGAAAAAAAAGAAAATATAAGAAGGGAAAATTCTTTCCATGCTAATAAATGTAATGCTAATGTCATCTCCTTTAACTGAACTTCAAATGCTGATTAATTCAAATAAGTTATCTCTTTATTATGCATGCAATTGGAACGTAATCCAACTGATATGACCTTCACAGAGGTGCAGGGACAATTGCTGATCGTACCTGGCTGGATTCAGGTTCTTCCTGGCTGAAGGTTTCACCATTTGGATTCCGCAGAATACTGAACTTCATTAAGGACGAGTATGGAAATCCACCGATTATTATAACGGAGAATGGTGTGTCAGAGCGAGGCGCTGTTGACCTAAATGATACTCACAGGAAATACTACTATGAAAAATACATCAACGAGGCATTGAAAGGTATCAAAACACTTTCATGGACTATATTTAAGGGAGGGACAAAGATATATAATGATGTCTCATGTAAAGTATGGCTGCAGTAAAATAGTCTGTGGCAATTCTGTTCTTTCGAATAAAAAACTAGAAACGAGATTCTAGTCATATGAATTAAAATATCACCATGTGTATTTGCAGTTTTTAAAGGTGATATTTGTGTTCTTTCAGCCTACTTGCTGGATGGCGTGGATGTCCGGGGCTACACTGCTTGGTCACTGATGGACAACTTGGAGTGGGCCACTGGCTTTTCTGAGAGATTTGGCCTTTTCTACGTCAACCGCTCAGATCCTACACTTCCTCGAGTGCCCAAGGCCTCGGCATCGTTTTATGCCTCGATGATAAAATGCAACGGATTCCCAGACCCTGCCTTAGGACCTCATGACTGCTTGGACCCTGAGCCTGAAGGTAAAGTGACACATATTTGGTGGATACCTGTTCTGAAAGATGATTAGATGAATGGAAGGTGCAAACATTAAATGCATGCATATGAGTACCACATTCATTTTGTGCGTACAAAAACATCACTGTAAAAACAGGCAGGTGCAAATTTATGGAGGAGTATTTGTTGGACAGGTGACTTCCTAGAGTCTTGTTATCACTGTGAGAATGCAAAGCAACTGCCCTGTTAACAAACATAGTGTTAATTAGTTAGATGCACTTGTTGAAAGATGTTTTTCCCTTTGGACAGAGTCAGGCTATTTTTATTAGAGAGTGGTGTTACTGTCCTAACCCAGCGAATAAGCCTTTCCAAAATGATGTAACCTGAAAAATAGTTTAGATTTACTGTCATCAGCTTGTTCGAAATGAAAATGACATCCTTGGTGCCTGTCTTTTGTGCAGGAACAACTAAGCCAACCACTGCCACCACTACCGCCACTGTGAACCCTGAGACTGAAGGTAAAGTGACACAGATTTGGTGGATGCCTGTTCTGAAAGATGATTAGATGAATGGAAGGTGCAAACACTGAATGCATGCATATGAGTACCACATTCATTCTGTGGCGTAGAAAAACATCACTGTAAAAACAAGCAGGTGCAAGTTCAAGGAGGACAATTTATGGAACAGGTGACTTCTTAGAGTCTTGTTATCACAGAGCCATTTTCACCTTTACGGGGGCCCTATGCAAAATTCTGTTTTGGGGCCTCTAGTTTGTCAAACTACAATGACGAGATTCCTAACCCTTTGGGTGATCCATGAAGATGTCATAATCTATTGCACTTAAAATTAAACATCTTAAGTTGTTTTTGTGGCGTAGAAAAACTTCACTGTAAAAACAGGCATTTGCAAGTTTAAGGAGGACAATTTATGGAACAGGTGACTTCCTGGAGTCTTGTTATTACTGTGAGAATGTAAAGCAGCTGCCCTGTTAACAAACAAAATAAAGCAAGGATAGTGTTAATTAGTTAGAGGCACTTGTAGGAAATGTTTTTCCCTTTAGACAGAGTCAGGCTATTTTTATGAGAGAGTGGTGTGATTGTCCTCAGCTGTGTCTGTCTTTTGTGCAGGAACAACTAAGCCAATCACTGACACTGCTGTGTATTTCCTGGGTATGAAGCTCTCCATCAGTGATGCTGAAGTCGGACTCAACACCACATTTGCTCTACTGATTGTTACAGTGTTGGGAGCTATTTGTTTATCCTTTTTCATCTTTAAGGCAAAAAAACAGTCTAAGAAAAAGCAGAATTTTGACAGTATAGGCTTGGAGAACAAATTGTAACAAACAAACTCGGGTGTAATGAAGTCTGTATTGTAGACACCTAAACACCATTTAATTGAAGGCTTTAACAGCCTATTTATGACACTCTCTTTATTTGATATGTTAAACATATTTGATGGACATCATCTGCATTACATGGTAAAACATAAATGATGTCCAAGTTTGTTACTCTCTGAAGTCCATAATCGGTTGTGCTTTTCAGTAATACCATTTATTTTCTGTTAATGTTTCTTGTGTGAAAAAATTTGTTCATGAAGTTAAATACAATTGTGTTGTTTAAATTACAATCTCATTGTGTTTTGTCAGTGAAGGTTCAGCCATCAAGGTCATGGTACATCCAAACAAAAAAAAAAACTATCTGGAACAAGGGCAACGGGACTTGTAAAGTTTCTTGAATATGTGTTTCCACTCATCCAAGAAGCCTCTTCAGTTCTAATACACATGGTGTCCTCAGCTCCTCTTTAACCTGGAGCTGTGGGGTGTAGAAATCGCTCAATGCCACTAGAGGTCACTGTAGGATTACACTGAGGCTTCTGAACACCTGGGAACCTGGCCTTCTAATTTAGGTTCTTTCAACATAAATTATTTTATGATGGAATCACTAATTTGCATGACGCCTCTTTAGTTTTGAGAGAGCAAGGGTGTCAAACATACAGTCCATGGGCCAAAATCAGCACACAGAGGCTCCAATCTGCCGCGATGGCCGGGATGAATTTGCAAAAATTACATAGATGTTAACTGCAATTTTTCAATAAATGTAACTGCTATTCATAAATTGGTCAGACGGTTATAGTAAGAGTTGTGGACATATCTAAATATTTTATAATTATAAACATAAATTTCAGGTTGCTCATAAAATGTTGTGTTTAAGAATAGAATAATAATTCATTTGTATTTCTAGGCACTAAAACAAAACTGTCATTATTTATAGGTTATTATGCTATTATGTTACTGGTCTGGGCCTAATTGGGCAACATGTGGCCCCCTAACTAAAATGAGTTTGACACCTCTGCCTTTGGCTCCTCTTTAATCTGGAGCTGTGGGGTGTAGAACTCGCTTAATGCCACTAGAGGTCACTGTAGGATTACACCGAGTCTTCTGAACACCTTCGAACCTGGCCTAATTTAGGTTCTTTCACCATATTTCATGATGAAAAGTGCCAAGCATATGTGATAGTACACTTTAAAAGGTGCCATGACGCCATAGAGAGGATTTTATTTTCCCAGTTTAATTTCTTAGCTGAAGGTCATCAGACAAATACAATGAATCTTTAAGTCCGGTGCTTGTTAAGGAGGACGTGTACAGTTTCTGAGATTTGTTTACATTGACACCTGAGGATTTAGGTCACAGACTTTGTTACAATTTTCTTTTAACAAAGAATTTTCATTTAACTTGGCTTGTACCAGATTTTAAAATGTATCAAATTGTACCAATAAAGATTTCTTACAGTTTGACTTTCTATATAGAAAAGTTGGCA